>NC_047093.1:107659602-108295852 GCF_902459505.1 Geotrypetes seraphini
AGGGGAAATTGTTCAGAGATGTTTGGGGGTGGCATAGAAGAAAAACTGTGCACTGGTATGCTAATCTTTGCTTGTTTTGAATTTTTTAAAAAAGAAAGAAATACAAGTGGAAATAAAGAAGTAAATAAGAAAACAGATAAATGGGGGTGGGGCAGGGGGCGGGGCAAGGCCATGGGGGCCCAGTTTACTTGTGTGCCTAGGAGCCCTTGAAGAATTAATCCTGCCCTGCTGCCAGCTCAGCTGATCATGGGGAAAATATCTCTGCCATGATCAGCTGAGCCAGCTACAGCAAAGGACCCTGCACACCCACCCTCAAAATCGGCAGGAGGAATGCCCACTTCTTCCTGCTACCACTTCCCTGCTACCACAAACTGCCGATACTCCCTGAACCCCCAACCCCCAACCCCAAACCCCAAGCCCCATCAGGTGGTGTTAGGCAGGAAGGAGTGGGCATCCCTCCTGCCAATTTTGAGGGTGGATGTGGGGATCCTCTGCTGTAGCTGGCTCTGCTGATTGCAGCAGGAGTATTCCTCCCCCCCCCCCCCCCCGATCAGCTGAGCTGGCAGTGCCAGTTGCTGCAGCCAACACTCAATGTTTGCCCAAATGTGTGTCTATTTGTGCGTGTGTACTCTATACTATATGTGTGCATTTTATTCTTCTTCCTTTATTTCCACTCATGTTTAAATGCATGCTGGAAATTGTACATAGTTGCAGTGTCTATACTAAATGAGAAAGAATGTGAGTGAAGAGCACAGTCTATCCAGCGTGGGGGAGCCCAGCTGGGCAAAAGCAGAAGATTCAATTAGTTTGGAATGCGTGGGTTATCACACATGCCCAGCAGTGAAAATAAATCCTTTGTCAGCACACATCACTGTTTTATGGTTTTAAAGGTTAAAATAATGGTAACGATAAATCAAGCAGAATCTGGTCAGGCAGGTTCGAACAAAATAATACCAATGATTGACAAAAACAGTGCTTGCAACTATATAGGAAACCTCAAAGGTCTATGCATCAAACGACTCTCCTAATAGGTACCTAATAACGGAATTAGAAAAGGTTCAAAGAAGAGCAACCAAGATAATAAAGGGGATAGAACTCTTCTTGTAGTTAAGATCAAGAACTCATTGCCAGATGATGCGGTTACAGTGGTTAGTGTAGCTGGGTTTAAGAAAGGTTTGGACAAGTTCTTGGAGGAAAAGTCTATAGTCTGCTATTTGAGACAGATAAGGGGGCAACCAATGCTTGCTCTGGGATTGGTAGCATGGAATGTTGCTACTATTTGTGTTCTTGCAGGTACTTGTGACTTGGATTGGAAACAGGATACTGGGCTAGATGGATCATTGGTCTGACTCAATATAGCTAATCTTATGTACCTGTGGAGTATGCTAACTTTGAGGGGAGGAATGCTGCCTTAGTGCCTAACCCTCAGTAAACCTGGTTCTAAGAGAGAGGTTGTAGAGGCTCAGCATTAAAGATAGTTTTCACAGCAATCTGTGAACTGCATATATAATTTGCATATTTTTGCTTGACAGTCTCCACAAACCTGAAACACCTAACCCCCAAACCCTCTCATCGGATCTGGAAACTCACCCTTTCCCCACACCTCAAGAGATACTGAGGGAGGATCTGCTATGCTAAGGAGAAGAAACTCCTTAGGAATATTTTGTCTGCTGGCATTCAAACTTGGGAAAGGTTTCAGTAGATTATTTAATTGCAGTTCTCTTTTTTAGCTAAGCAAAATCAGATAGGCAATAGTGTAGCCTTTAGATTCTCTTTTAGGGTTTCATACAAAAAAGTGTTTTAGTCTAGACCAGTATTTTAGGTTGCATTTCAGGGCATAAAATCAGATTACGGCACAGATAGCTGTTGAGGAAAATCTCTGTTGTGTTAATTCCCTCCTGCCCACCCCAAGGCGGAGCTTTTTGATTTTTAGGCTCTTCAGCCAACCAGGAACAGGGCATTGCTTTGGTAGGATTTTTCTGCTCTTTCTTTTTTCTTCCAGGTATAAGTACAGTACTTCTTAACCACAGTATTGCTGGGAAACATCATGTCACCAAAGTTGCTGCTCAGGTTACAGCTTCTGTATCTGTACAGAAAATGTTACCCAGCCAGAGGGAGTGGTTCCATGTGCAAGCTGTCTTCAGCTTGAATCCCTCATGAAGGAAGTAAAGGAACTGAGAGAGGAGGTGACAAGACTGAGAAGCATCCGTGAAAATGAGAGGTACATCGATGAAATGGTTCATGAGGCCTCAAAGATTTCCAGCAGTGGGAAAGAAGAGGCTGTGCCGAGGGAAGACAGATGGACTCAGATTACAGAACCCTGCACGATTGGTACTCTGACTCCACCCATCCTTGAACTGAAGAACCGGTATGCTGCTCTGGAAGTGGAGGACCAAAGCTTGAAATTCCCCAAATTATTGGATCCGTGACTACTAGGAAGCATAAGGTAGTGAGGGTTGGTGATTCCCTTCTGAGGAGTACAGAAGCATCCATTTGCAGACCAGCTATGATGTCCCAGGAGGTATGCTGACTGCCTGGTGCCAAAATCCAAAATGTTGCTAAGACTCATCAAGCCTGATGACTATTATCCGCTGTTCATCCATGTTGGCACTAATGATACTACCATGTACCCCTGTGAACGTATCAAAAGTAACTTCATGGCTCTAGGAGAGAAGGTGAAGCAGTCAGGTGCGTAGGTGGTATTCTCATCCATCCTCCCTGTCAAGGGTAAAGGCCAGGACAGATAAGCTTGCATCCTGGAGATGAATGTGTGTCTATATGGATGGTGTCGTCAAGAGCGTTTTGGCTTTCTGGACCATGGGATGATTTTCCAAGGGCTGCTGAGCAGGGATGGTATGCATCTATCAAAGAAGGGAAGAAGTGTCTTTGGCAGCAGGCTGGCTAATCTACTGAAAAGGGCTTTAAATTAGAAGCAATGGGGCAGGATGATCAAAGCCCCCAGGTGAGTATAAGCCCTTTACTCTGCTTCCCTCTTATGCACTCTTGGTTTTCTTTCACCATTTTTGAAACCTCTCTATTGGGACTCCCTAAATGTTCTGACTCAAATGTATCCTTCAAGGATATTCTACACCAAACCATCTGCTCCTGGGTGACTGTCGGCTTGTTGCAGGATAAAGCTTAGTTATCATAAATTTTCAATCTACCTCCCACAAGGATCTAAGATTACGGAGCAGCTAGTTAAGGAACTGACAAAAGGAAGAGTAATTTTAGCCCCCCTCAATTCAGCCAGTGATGGTCAGCATTTTTAAATATTAACTATTGCCAGCTAAATTAGCCCCCAAACTCAATGCCAGGTACTGGCACTGAATACTAGGGGCTACATGTATGTGGGCTAAGTGCCGGAACTTAAACAGATCTGGTCAAAATTGAGCTAGGGCCCTTATAAGAGTTATGGAGCCCCAGCTGAATATTGGGCTGAGCCTGCATAATTAAAAAAAGTATGGGGGGCATGGCTCGGAATCACAACTAAATGGACGGGTAATTGTGAGGCTCCTCATTTCCAGGCATAATTTTCATGATATTTCAGCTCTTAAGTGAATTTTCCTAATAAAAACCGCCTCAATTCACTTAATTATGGCTTCCACTAAACAAACCAAATTAGAGGCAACTTTTACAGCTGGAGGAAAGACGAAAAGAATGAAAGCCAATCCGCTGACGCCATCTAAGATTCCACTGCCTACAGACGCTTCTGATACTACAGAATTACTAGAGGAATTGAGATGTATTAAATTGCAGGGCAACTCAGAAAAACTTGCAGTACTACGAGATGAAGCTTCTAACCTGGCAAAGCAGATGGAGGTGGCAAACAATCGTATGGAGCAGTTGGAGACACGTGTGGAAAAAATGGAAGTGGTTCAGATTCCATGCAGGAAGGATCATAAAGCTTTACAGGACATAGCAAAACAACTTGAAGATTATGAGAACCGATCAAGAAGAAATAATGTGAGAATCCTGGGCCTTTCGGAGGGGGTGGAGGGGAATGATATAATTTCATTTCTGGAGGATTTAATTCCAAAATTGCTCCCCCTATCTTCAAAACCTCCACTGGAAATCGAAAGGGCGCACAGAATTCCGACTAAGAGGCCTGATGGTCAATCGGGCCCCAGACCGTTAATTTTTTATGTTTTGCGATTTCAACATACTCTGGAAATTTTACTGTTGGCAAAAGAAAATAAAACCCTGAAATATAAAGAATCCAATATTCTATTTGTTTCAGACTTTGCAAGGGCAACGGCTAACCTGCGGAGACAATTTTTACTATTAAGACCACAGCTAAAGCAGCTCAGGGCAAAATATGGTCTTTTTTACCCCACGATAATGAAGGTTATATATTGTAATAAAACCCTTCAATTCAATGACCCCGCTAAATTAAAAGAATACCTGTCTCAGCAGGCAGAACCAATGAATTAAGGAAGGAATAATATTAAATGAACTGTATTGGTTTGAGTTCCTTATTGGATTTAAACATTAAGTGGCTCATAATCAAAAGAAAAAAGTCTAAAAAGTGGCCTAAATGGCGGGTTGTGGCAGTTCAGGTAGAGGAGTGATGGCATCGCGGTAGGGGAGATGAGGCATCTCTCCTGCTGCGATACATCACCCCTCGACAACATCTGGGCAAGAGGGAGCCCAAGCCCTCCTGCCCCACGATCCCCAACCCCCTCAATTACGTTCAGGGCAGGAGGGAACTCAAGCCTCCTGCCCCGTGATTCCCAACCCCCCCCCCCCGAGTCTGATCCAGCCAGGAGGGAGCCCAAGCCCCCCTGGCCTCTCACCCCCCACCCCCTACAAGATTGGGCAGGAGGGAGCCCAACCCCTCCTGCCCAGGTGGACCACCTACCCCCCACCCTCCACTACAATACGGGCAGGAGGGATCCCAGGCCCTCCTGCCCTCGACACAACCCCCCAAACGACCGCCCCCCCCCAATCCCCCGATCGGACCCCCGCCGACCCGCGACCCCCCACCTACCCCCTGACCCCCCCCACCCCCAATCCTACCCCCCATACCTGTTAAATGTTGGATGGACGGACGGGTGCCAAGCCCGCCCGTCCAGCAGGCCAGCCGGCTCCAGAATGGGGCCGGATTGGCCCAGGCGGCTGAAACCCCACCCACAGGTGGGGCCTGAGGTGCCTGGGCAGGGGAAAGGCCTAAGCTGGTTTTAGATACGTCTAAAACCAGCTTTGATTATGGGTACTTGGACGTTCAGGCTTTTTGATCGTCCAAGTAGCCATTTAGGCCACTTTTTAGACGTTTTTTTCTTTTGATTATGAGCCCCACAGTTTCAACTGTTGTAAGTTATAGTTTTTATTCAACAGATACATTATACTATAATCATATATATCATATTATCCACGTTAGTTGGTTTCAGGTAGATATTTTTGTAATGGGATGGAAGTTGGAATATGGCAGCCAAATAAAAATAATTAATTTTACTTATTAGGTTTATGGTTTCTTCTCTTTTATTTAACTATTTAATATTAAATACAATTCAATTAGATTGAGAATTTATGGGCTTTGACTTTACATAAAATGGGATTTTGAATTTTTGTTGTTTACTAGAGAATTGGTATTTTTTAACACATGAATTAGTTGCTATTGGGAGATAATCTTGAGTTATATTAATATTTTATTGATGACATTCATCATTGTTTTTAATGTTACATAGATTTCTAATAAGGAAGATTTATTTATATATTTGTATATAAATATATTTATAGATTTATATATTTTATTTATTGTTTGAAGGTATGGGGAGTTAGTCTTGAGTTAATGTTCAGGGAATGTACTGGAAGTTGTAGATGCATAATTATCATTTATTGGGTACATAATTAATATTTATTTTGATTTATTAATTTTATGGGTTACCTCAAATTATATCTATATTATATATATGTATATGTAATGTAGTGCACATAGATTAAGGTCATATGTGGTTTAATGTATCATTTTGGATGGGGCACATATGAATTTAATCTTTTGCTGGAGGAATGTTATAAATGTTTGTTATGTGAAATTTTCTATAATACATATAATGGTATTTTTATTTCTCTATTAAATAATTACAATGGTATAAGATTTATATTATATCATATTGATTGGATTAATTCAATTAGGATCTTGGTTGTTTTTATGGGGAGAATATAGGGCTCTTTTTACAAAGCCATGCTAGCGGTTATATTGCACGCACCGGAAATCTACCGCCTGCTCAAAAGGAGGCGGTAGTGGCTAGTGCATGCAACAATTTAGTGCGCGCTATTCCAAGCGTTAAGGTCCTAGCACGGCTTTGTTATAGGAGCTCATAGTTTTGCCTGGAAGAAGTATATGGTTACTTGTCTTTATGGGCGCTTTCAGGATTTCGTGTTATTTAAAGGGGTGGGGAGGGGGGATTTGGGGGTTCTTTGGGGAAATCTGGATGTGCAAAAATATTTGATTATGGGTTTGGTTAAATAAATTTTTGGTTTCTTTTTTCTGGTATCTTAATTTAATTATATTACAATGAGTTTAAAATTGTTTTCATTAAATGTCAAAGGGCTCAATCATCCCATAAAGAGGAAAAAAAACACCTTAATTTTTTAAAACAGCAGGAGGCGGACATATATTTTATTCAGGAAACTGACTTATCTGTTATTGAAGTGGTCAAGCTGGAAGGGGGGTGGGTTAAGCATAGGGCTCCTTTTCCAAAGGTGCGCTAGCGTTTTTAGTGCATGCACAAGATTAGTGCGTGCTATAGCGCACACTAGCCAAAAAATTACCACCTGCTTAAAAGGAGGTGGTATCGGCTAGCGCGTGGGGCATTTTAGAACGTGCTAAGCGCGCATTAAAACCGCTAGCACACCTTTGTAAAAGGAGCCTATAGTTTTTATCAGATCTTGTTGGAGTTTGGATTGAATTTCAATTTGCTGAAAAAGATTGTAGTAGACCTGTTTGGAGATTCAATAATAGATTCAAACTTTCTTGAGGAATTTTAAATAAAAGTGAATGAGTACACTTCTCCCTCCGAATTCGCGGGGGTTGGGGGCAGAGCTGGCCTGCGAATATTAAAAAGCTGCGAATAATATTCGGGCCGATTTTGCCCCTAATCCCCACTTTCCCCCGGCTATTTTAAACCCTGTAAGCTCACCCTTAAGCCTTACCTGGTAGTCTAGTGGGTTTTCGGGGCAGGAGCAATTTTCCTATACTCCTGTCCCGTGCAAATCTCTCATAGGAAATGGCTGCCTTGAGCACGCTTTCCCTCCCTTAAGTTTCTTTACACTGTGAAGGTAAGGGGGAGAGAGGGAGATTCTTGGGCCGCTGAAAGGCAGTGAGATGGCGAGAGGGAAGGGTGGATGATGCGGGGACAGGGCGGTCAAGGGGACGGCGGGGACAGGGACGGGGCAGTCAAGGGAACAGAGGATTCAGGGATAGGGCGGTGAAGGGGACGGTGGGGATGGGGCGGTGAAGGGGACATGGTCTGGTGACAGGGCAGTGATGGGGACAGATTTTTTTCCCCGTGTCATTCTCTAATACAAACTTGAAACTTGAAACTTGAAACAGGGTATTTCTTATGCAGGTCGAGAATATAAGGTCTCTGCTTATACAGATGATATCTTGCTTCATTTGAGGAATCCTGAATCTACCATTCTGTATTTACTAGATTTGATTGACCGATTTGGAAAATTTTCTGGATATAAAATAAATTGGAGCAAATCGGAGGTTCTTCCGATAAATGTGCATTGTGCAAAAGGACTATTTGATTCATTCCCTTTCCTTTGGAAGGAAGAGGGTATAAAATATTTAGGTATTATGACTTACAAAACGCTGGAAGATACAATGAGAGTAAATGAAAAATCTTTATTGCAGAAGGTCAAAGAAATGTGTGAGCAATGGAACCCATTACATCTTTCTTGGTGGGGAAGAGTCCAAACTGTAAAAATGATGATTTTGCCTGTAGTTTGTTACCAAATGAGTATGTTGCCAGTTTATTTTCCGGGGTCCTTTTATAAGAAACTGAATAGCTGGGTATTTGGCTGGGTAAAACTGCTAGAATTGCTTTAGTATCTTTACAAAACCAATTGCGGCGGGAGGGGTAAATTTTCCAAATTTTAATACTGTGTCAGGGTACGTATTGGATCTTTCCTGAGCTCATGGATCATCTCCCCGATTGGCTAATTCTAGAATGGCAACTTATGTCCCCATTGAGATTATGTCATATGGTGAGTATCAAATTACCCAGAATTTATAAGGACAATAGTATCTTATTAGCCACATGCAGCACCTTAAAATTTATTAACAATTTAACAGATATTCAAGTAGAAAAATCCATGTGTCAGTCCTTATGGTTGAACTCCAAGATTCAAATTGGCGAGTCTGATCCTCTGGAAGCACTGGTTGCAGTCAGGCATACGTATGCTAGATGATGTGTTATCCAATGGGAAAATGCTTGATTTTTCATAGCTGCAACAGTCATTCGGTATTTAAAAATCTCAAATATATAAGTGGTTGCAGTTAAAGCAGGCCATTCAGAAGGGGTTCCCTGATTGGCGCAACTTAAAAAATCTGTATAGTTTGCCGGGCCTATACTTCCAGACAGATTTGCTAGGGCATCAGGCAGCCAAGTGGTATAAATTAATATCTGAATAAAAAACCTAAAACTAGTCTAAGAGACATTTGGGGCATTGAGATAAAGCAACAAATTTCTGCTACTCAATGGCCACGGATTTGGTCTTGGAGGATGAGATGTACAGCGTCAGCATCTATGAGACAAACCTGGGTTTTTTTGTTACATAGAAGTTTTTGGACCCCTGTTCGTTTGCAGAAATTAGAGATCATTTATTATTCTATTGTCCTTTGATACTCAGCTTTTGGAGATCTATATGGAGATATATTACTCTGATTCATATGACTACGGTTCTGCTATCATATGAAGTGGTAATATGTGGGACATTATTATCTCCCACATCTACAGTAGACAGACATAAAAACAGGTCAAAAAAATCCTTCACACATATCCTGTGATGCTCCATGACTAAAAAGTCTGTTATAAGGCAACGCTTATCTTGGTGGATCCCGCCACAATCAACGTTGATGTGCAGTACTGATTTGAGACATGATTTGATAGACCCAGGAGTGAAATTACTTAACAAATCTTTTATTGAAGGTTTGGTTCCTGACATTTGTAAATATGCTGCAGATCACCCTTTATGAAAAAATGAGAAGTTGGACCCAAAAATTATTGGGAACTATTCACCTTCTTTATTGTTCCTTGCAAAAATATTTGAAAAGGCAGTATTGTAGCAGTTACAGGACTTTATGACTGAACATAAGGAATTGAAAACTTACTTGTTTGTAAATATGTGAGTGTGTGGCGCAGTGGTTAGAGCTACAGCCTGAGGTTGTGGGTTCAAATCCTTTGCTGCTCCTTGTGACCCTGGGCAAGTCACTTAATCCCCCCCCATTACCCCAGGTATAGTAGATAGAGTTTGAGCCCACCAGGACAGATAGAGAAATATGATAAAGTACCTGAATATGAAACCACATAGGATATAAGTGGTATATAAAGAAATATGTATTAATGATGTTGAGATCCCTATTGTTTCAGAAATTAGATATCTAAGAATTTTCACAGATTCCTCTTTATCACTGAGGTCTTAAATTAGAAACTTGATTCAGAGGGTATTCTTTACACTGACTTATCTGCTGACAACTTTAGAACAGTTTTACAGTGTTTAGTGATTCCCTTATTTGGCTCTTGTATCTCTGTATGTCTAGGGGTTCCTGCAGGGGGCACAGAAAGAACATATATTCATTTCAAAAAATACCCTTCTCAAATGTCATTTCAATTTTCTTAATCCCTACATTTATCCTCACATCCACAATACAACATTCATCAATGGACCAGAGGACAATCAACCATCTGGAACCCATGAATGTTCCACTTAACAACCAGTGAAGATCATCATACCACACCACAGTCAGCTAATTTGAAATCCTCCCATTCTCCACATCTCCAACAGACATTGCAGAATAAATCTCAGTCATGAAGTGGTACCATGCACTATTCCTAATCTTTCTAGGACTTTTAAACCTAACAGACAACTGCCAAACAATAAGTAAACTTTTTCAAACTTGGCACCCAACAAATCGGGGGTGTGGGGGGGCATCCAGTGGTAGGAGGGAGTAGGCATTCTTCTTGCTGATTTTTGGTGAAGTGGGGGAGGGGGATGGTTCAGGCAGCAGGAGGGAGTGAGCATCCCTCCTGCCAGTTTTTATTAAAGAGTGTGGAAGGGGGTCCTGCAGAGGGTGTGGTTCAGCTCGGCTCCTTCTTCTATTTTGGTTCTGGGGGTCATTGGGGAGTTGGACCATCATTGGGGGAGGGGGGGACAGTTATTGTGCATGTGAAATACACACACACAATATCTATGCTTTAAAAAAAAAAGAAAAAAGCCCCAACAGGAGGAATCAAGATGGCGTTGAGAGCAGATGTCTGAGTGGGTTGCAGCGAGTTGTGGAGATTTTTTTTTTCCTTTTTACACTTACTGCTGAAACGCTACTCTAACCCGAATGGAAAAGGAAAGGGAGCCGTCCGCCCTAACCCTCTGGCGCCCGGGACTCCACAGCGTATGATTCAGCCAACGATCTTGAATGCTTTGCCCGCACAGCTTTGGAGAACCCCTCTACCTCGGGGGTGAGCCAGGAGCTTTCCGGTGAATTCAGCACAGGAGCAGCCCGGGCATTTCTGAGCCCGGAGCAGAGATCAATTCCTCCCCAACCCAGAAGTACTTCAATGCAGGGAGCTACAAGAGTTCAGCAGCCAGATGTGGGAGGAATGGACTCCAGTAGGGGAGGGATGCCAGTACCGAAGCCTTTGCAGGATGGTGTTGGAGATGTTGGCCAGCTAGCCCCTGACATTACATTAAATTACATTACATTTGTGATTTCTATTCCACCTGTGCCTTGCGGTTCTAAGCGGATTACAATTAAAAGAGATCAGGACATTACCGAGAGAATTACATTACAACGATTTAAGTAAATTACATGTTGTGGTATAGAAATACAAGTATAAGATATCTGGATTTATCGATAGAATAACTTGACAGGGTTCAAGTAGTTACAAGGTTCAGTGGGGAAAACAATATAGGCAATTACAGGAGGAGAGGTGGAAGGAGCTTCTGGAAGGACGAATATCAGTTTTGGGGAGCTGAAAAGACCTGAGAAAATTGATATGGAAGCGCTTTGGCAGACCATATCTATCATGGACGCCAACCTATCAAAACTGACTATGGGACTATCTATTCCAGAGTGGAGCAACAGGGAGCGTGACTAATTTGACTGAGAAATTGGAGAATCAGGAAGAAATTCTGAAGGAAGTGAAGACTGTTTAATTGGAAATGGTTAAGGAAAGATCATTTATTTCTTGTAAGCTGGAAAATTTTGAAAACTCACTTAGGAGGGATAATTTAAGATTTTTGAACTTTCCTAAATGCCCAATCATCTCCCCAGTAGAGATGGTGAGAAAATATTTCCGAGAAGTCCTAGCCATTCCAGCGGACAATTTAACTCCAATTGTTAGGGCTTATTACTTGGATATTAAAAGACCTCAAGGCAAATCTACCCCTAAGGGAAAATTTGAAGACAATGCTGACCTATCTTTATTTCTGGAAAGTTCTCTTGAGGTAGTAACGGCTAGAACCACTCTCTTGCTGACTCTAGCTTTGGAAAGTGATAGAGAATATCTTTTACGTCTACATTTCTGTCATTTAAATGACAAATTTTTGGGTTCAAATGTTTCCGGATCTAGTATTGAAAACCCAGAGGCGTAGAAAGGAGTTCTTGGATTTGCGGCCAAGAGCCCTGGCCCTTGGGGCTACTTTTTTGCTTAAATTTCCATCAAAATGTTTTGTTTCTTATCAAAATAAAAATTTCCTTTTTTTTTTAAACCCAAACATTTAATAGATTTTTTAGGGCCAAAAGAAGGGTTGGTTTCTTAGTCCATGGATGAATGACCTGCCTACCGGCTGTAGAGAGGGTATCCATTGCCGTTACTCTATATTGTATAATTTTCTGTAATTGAAATTTATTCTTTCTCTTGATTCTATTTTGTAGACTAAATAGTTGAATGTATTTCTTAGTATATATGTTAAAAAATTTTCTTATATTTGGATATTATGATCTTCTTTCAAGAATGTAATGCTTGAAATTGAATTGTAAAAGGATAAATAGAAAAAAAAAAAGAAAAGAAAAAAGCCTCAACAGCTGAGTGGCAGGAGGCTGTTTTGGGTCTTCCCCTGCTGCTCAGCTGTTCAGGCTTCCCCAATGGAAACGCTTTTAAAAAAAGAAAATGGTCAAGTTTCTGGAATCCTGTGGATTACAAGACTAGAGGCAACATGGATTCACCTGAGGTAGGTCTTGTCAGACAAATCTGATCAATTTCTTTGACTGGGTGACCAGAGAATTGGATAGAGCATGTGTGCTAGATGTGGTGTATTTAGATTTTAGCAAAGCCTTTGACAGTGTTCCACACAGACATCTAATAAATAAACTGAGTGCCCTTGGGATGGGTCCCAAAGTGACGGGCTGGGTCAGGAACTGGTTGAATGGAAGGCGACAGAGGGTAGTGATCAATGGAGATTGCTCTAAGGAAAGGGATGTTACCAGTGGTGTGCCTCAAGGTTCTGTTCTTGGGCCTGTTCTTTTTAACATTTTTATAAATGATATTGCTGAAGGGTTGTTGGGTAAAATTTGCCTCTTTGCGGATGACACCAAAATCTGCAATAGAGTACACATGCCGGATGGTGTGAATAACATGAAGAAAGGTCTGGTGAAGCTTGAAGAATGGTCTGAAATTTGACAGCTAAAATTTAATGCTAAGAAATGCAAGGTCATGCATTTGGGCTGCAAAAACCCGAGGGAACGGTACAGTCTGGAGGGTGAAGTGAAGAACTTATGTGCACGACGGAAGAGCGTTACTTGGGCTTGATTGTATGTGATGATCTTAAGGTGGCCAAACATGTTGAAAAGATGACAGCAAAAGCTAGAAGGATGCTAGGTTGCATAGGGAGAGATATGGCCAGTAGGTAAAAGGAGGTACTGATGCCTCTGTATAAGACTCTGGTGAGACCTCATTTGGAATATTGTGTACAATTCTGGAGGCTGCACCTTCAAAAATATATAAAAAGGATGGAGTCGGTCCAGAGGAAGGCTACAAAAATGGTGTGTGGTCTTCGTGATAAGATCTCAATCTGTATACTTTGGAGGAAAGGCGGGAGATGGGAGATATGATAGAGACGTTTAAATACCTATGTAATGTGCATGAGTTGAGTCTCTTTCATTTGAAAGGAAACTCTGCAATGAAAGGACATAGGATGAAGTTAAGTAATCTGAGGAAATACTTTTTTACAGAAAGGGTGGTAGATGCGTGGAACAGTCTCCCGGAAGAGGTGGTAGAATCAGAGACTGTTGTGTCTGAATTCAAGAGGGCCTGGGATAGGCACATGGGATCTCTCAGAGAGAGAAAGAGATAATGGTTACTATGGATGGGCAGACTAGATGGGCTATTTGCCCTCTATCTGCCGTCATGTTTCTATGTTTCTAAGTAATCTGGCTCTGTGCAATGTGTGACAGCTGGTTTCTAAGTGACCTAAGTGAGTGATCGGATGGGATTACAACTTCTCTCCACAGAACTCATTTATATGGGCAACCGTTTGAACATCAATTGCTATTTAGAAAGCTGTCAAAAAAATCTGCCCACAGTGACCCGCATGGTCTTAGCGACCCTGTTTTGTGCATCTAGCCCTTTGGGTTATGGATATAATTCTAGAACTAGCAAAGACCTAGAGGTAATATAATAGAACATAAGAATTGCCGCTGCTGGGCCAGACCAATCGTCCATCGTGCCCAGCAGTCCACTTACGCAGCAGCCCCCAGGTCAAAGACCAGTGCTCTAAATGAGTCCAGCCTTACCTTCATACGTTCCAGTTTAGCATAAACTTGTCCAACTTTGTCTTGAATCCCTGGAGGGTGTTTCCCCCTATAACAGATTCCAGAAGAGCGTTCCAGTTTTCTACCACTCTCTGGGTGAAGAAGAACTTCCTTACGTTTGTACGGAATCTATCCCCTTCCAACTTTAGAGAGTGCCCTCTCGTTCTCCCTACCTTGGAGAGGGTGAACAATCTGTCTTTATCTGCTAAGTCTATTCCCTTCAGTATTTTGAATGTTTCAATCATATCCCCTCTCAGTCTCCTCTTTTCAAGGGAGAAGATGCCCAGTTTCTCCAATCTCTTACTGTTCGGCAACTATTTTAGTCGCTCTTCTCTGGACCCTTTCGAATAGTACCATGTCCTTCTTCATGTATGGCGACCAGTGCTGGATGTAGTTCTCCAGGTGAGGGTGCACCATGGCCCGGAACAGTGGCATGATAACCTTCTCCGATCTGTTCGTGATCCCCTTCTTTATCATTCCTAGCATTTGCCCTTTTCGTCGCTGCAGCACATTGCACGGACGGCTTCATCGACTTGTCAATCAGAACTCCCAAGTCTCTTTCCTGGAAGGTCTCTCCAAGTATCGCCCTGGACATTCTGTATTCGTGCATGAGATTTTTGTGATCGACATGCATCACTTTACACGTATCCACATTGAACCTCATTTGCCATGTCAACGCTCATTTCTCGAGCTTGATTATGTCACGTTGCAGATCTTCGCAATTCCCCTGTGTCTTCACTACTCAAATAACTTTGTATTGTCCACAAATTTAATCACCTCACTCGTTGTACCAATGTCCAGATTGTTTATAAAGATGTTGAAGAGCACGGGTCCAAGCACTGAGCCCTGCGGCACCCCACTGGTGATGCTCTTCCAGTCCGAGTATTGCCAATTACCCCCACTCTCTGTTTCCTATGCTCCAGTCAGTTTTTAATCCACGTGAGTATTTCACCCTTGATTCCATGGCTCGCAATTTTCCGAAGTAGTCATTCATGTGGAACCTTGTCGAATGCCTTCTGAAAATCTAGATATACAATGTCAATCGGGCCGCCCTTGTCTATTCGTCTGTTTACTCTCTCGAAGAAGTGCAGCAAGTTGTCAAACAAGATCTGCCTTTGAGGAAACCGTGCTGGCTGGTCCTCATCAGACCATGTCTGTCAAGGTGATCAATGATATGGTCCTTCATCAGCGCCTCTACCATCTTTCCCAGTACCGAGGTCAGACTCATCGGTCTGTAGTTTCCCGGATCTCCCCTCGAACCCACCGGGACAGATAGGGAAAATGCTTGAGTACCTGATTGTAAAAAAACACTTAGATAATGTTGATAGGCAGTATATAAATACCTAATAAACTTGAAACTTGAAGCGTCTTCACTCTGTCTAGAAAGTTTGAATAATTTACCTCAGATTTTAAGACCCTTCTCTACACCATAATTAACCTTTTCAAGTTAGGAGGCACCACTGGTTAAGAACCCCTGTCTTCAGATGAGGAAACCTTCACAAAAGACACTATGGACCTGATTCTATAAAAGCCACCTAAAGTTAGGCATGTGGACTGGCGTGCTTAGCCGATCTAGGCGCCTGTCTTATTTAACTAGCCTTAATTGGTGCCGTTAATTGATAATTGCAATTAAAAAAAATTAATTATATAGTAGGCACCTACCACTTTGAGGTAGGCGTTTGATCCAAAGCACCAATGGGAGTGGGTTCTGGGCAGATTTTGGGTGTGTTTTGACTTAGGTGCCCTCATTTAGGCCAAGAAAATGCTGGCATAAATAGTGTGCCTAAGATTTCACAGCAAAATCAGGAAGACCCAACTTTAATACCTTGATTTGTTTTTCTTCCCTGTGTTTAATGAAGCAAGATGTATTCTTGTAAATTGTGATTTATAATTAGAAATAAATTAAAAAAAAAAAATCAAATCAGGAAGACCCAAATTTCCACAGAGCAGTTCCAAACAAACGAGACTGTGGAAACTCAATGTTCTTGGACCTTCGGTTATAATTTTATTCAATATATCCTTGATAATGACACTTAAAAAACACTGTCCACATTTATCATTGAAGGACCCAACATGGGCCTTGATTCAGCTGAACACGCCTTCCTCAGGGATCCAAGATTTTATTCTACAGTCTTTGACAAATGTGGAAAAAGATGAAAGGCTTCATAACCCAAATTCTGAAGCCCATATGAAGGGCGCGCTGCTCAGCATGCACTAAACATCAAGATGTATATAATGGGTTTCTTAGCGTTTACTATGAGCTAATCATTAGTGCTCCTTGATTAATTCCCCCCAGCCCTATTCTGTAAAGGGTGCATGCCCTTATAAAATAGTGCTTAAGTATAGATCTTGCACCTAACTTTGGATACCAGACTTACACCTGCTGAAACCTGATATATGGGGGAAGGGAGGGGAATGGGGACTTGGGATACTGCCTTTTTGTGGCTTTGGCATTCAGAGCTGACATTCAAAGCAGTGCGCACTGGAAGATTAAGTGACTTGCATGGGGTCACAGGAAGCAGCACCGGGACTTGATCTCACAACCTCTGGGTACAGAGCAGTGCTGCCTGATTCAGGGAAAACTCTCTTGATTCAACTTGGCCCATTCAATTGATTTTTCCAATGCGATTAATTTTTCCTGCCCAATTGGGCAGGATTTTTTTTTTTTTTTTTAAATGTCCTGGAAGATTTATTTTTGTAGCCTCTTCACGCACTCCACCCCCACTTTGCCCTCTCCAACTCCACGCTGGCGCCATGGTGCAAAAAAAAAAAAGATTTTTCCTCTCTCCGACAGGTCCCAGCCCACACTCGCTGTCAGCTCCTGCTGTTTGTAGATGACTTGAAGCTCTACAGGTCCAGCAATTGATATTTTGGCAGAACAACTCCGTATAATAAAGAGCTTTTCAGATAAATGGCCTGGATAAATATGTTAAGGCAACTTTCCAAGGAAGAAAAAAAAAGTAAAACTTGAAAACCTCTTTAATTCACAATTATACAAACAGGAAGGGATATATAAATATCTAGATGAAAAGAAAGGAACAATAGTCCAGCATAAAGTATTGAGAGAAAACCCCCCAGGAAATTAAAACTGATACTGAAAAGTGCTCTAGCACTGAAGAATAAGATACAGGCTATCAACTAGCTTGTGATTCCTGTACTCTTATATACTTAGCTTTAGAATTATGGACTGGCCTCTTCAATATCTTGAAAAATTGAATAGAAGAAGAAAACTTCATGCTCATGAGGTTGTTTATAAGAACTGTACATGACTGTACATTACTAGAGCCAATGGAGGAATGAGTCTCATAGAATAGATTATATATAGACGGCTACTATCATAGGCCTCCAGGCTTATCTAACATCATCAACAGATCCAAACAAATAAGAACAAGCATCCAAAACTGAGTTCCATTGTTAAACTTAGGCTGGTATTCTGACATGCAGAAGGAATAGATGAGGATGTACAATGGAACCAATAGTATATGCAAAAAAAAGCATGAGAAAAAGCTCTTTAAAGAAGTTAATCAGCAAAGAAGGAAAAATAAATGATAAATGCACAAATACAGTGGAAAATATAAAGTACTAGTGTTTAAGCCCATTACATTAACGGGTGCTAGAGTAGATGTCTGTCTGTCTGAGGTTTTTTCTTTGTCTCTCTCTCCTTAGACGCTGTGTGTCTGTCTGTCATTCTTTCTGTCTGTGTCTCTCCCTGGCCCCCTGTCTGTCTGGTTTTTTTTTTTTCTGTCTGTCTCTCTGGCCCCCTGCCTGCCTGTATTTCTCTGATACGCCATGCCTGCCTGTCTCTCCATGGCCCCCTTCTGTCCCCCCCTCCCAAAGCAAAGCATGATTGCTGTTTGCCCCCCAGCAAACCCCTCCCCCAAATTAGCCCCCTTTCCCTCTCCCCCTGGCCAACCTGTTGTACCATGTCTGCCTGCTCTGTGGCCCCCTTCTGTTCCCCCCTTCCAGAGCAAAGCATGATGTCTGCCCCCAGCACTCCCCTCCCCCAAAGCAGCCCCCTTTCCCTCTCCCACTGCCCCCTGTTGTGCCATGCCTGCCCCTGTTGTGCATGCCTGTTCTTAGCCTCCCTCCATCCTGGCTTCCTGTTGTCTTCTGGCCCAACGGCACGAACCGCTGCCACCGCTGTTGCTACTCTTCATAGCAGCCTGCTGAGGTTCGCTGACCAGCTTTAGCGAACCTCACAGGCCGCTCTCCACCTCGGTAGCACGTTCCCTCTGACGCGATCGCGGTTGGTGAGTGAAGGCAGGAGGGGGGAGTTGCCAGCGTGTTCCCTGCCTCCGTGTTCTAAAATAGAATTTGGCACAGACCCAGAGACCACGGCAGCATGGAACACTTAGGGTTTTATTATAGAGTATTATTCCAGGAACCTTAGATGGATCATCTACAAATATGAATGGATAAGAAGAGAAATGAAAGCAAAAGATGAGAGATTGATAGTTGCAGCTCAGAATAATGGATTACAGACTAAATGAGTCACAGAACAGAAAAAACTGGAACAACCAATATTTGTAGATTTTATAGGAGCTGGAAATGGTTACTCATCTTATCAGTGGCATACCTAACATATGTGACACCTGGGGACGATCATTTTTTGACCCGCCCCTCCCCCCATCTGTATGACAAACATGATTTTTAGTAACAACCCACACATCGCACAACATGAGTATACCTAGGAAAAGGCAGCATCTTACATACTGCAGTGAGCAGTAGAACATCAATACACCCATTGTAAAACTAAACAAGCCAGACTAGTATAGATTGAGTTTGCACAGTCAATGTTAACAGAGAACCATGTCTTTCATACACACAGAACACAGAAAACACCTTTGTCTAGTATGGAATATGTAATCACAAACTAACCCTTATACAAAACTGTAGTGTGGTTTTCAGCCACGGGGATAACAGTTCAGATGCTCATAGAATTCTGAGCGTCAGAGCTGCTACCACCACGGCCGGCGCTAGAAAACGCTCTATGATTTTGTAAAAAGGGGGATAAAATAGAAATTCGTAGACAAAAGTTAAATTGAACCACCAAGAAGCTGGACTGTTCATATAATGCAACACCAGAGAAACAGAAACAGTAACGCATGTCCCCTAAAATTGTGCAAATATAAAGATAGCAGATGCAAATTTGAAAAAGCAGAGAAATAGAAACATAGAAACATGATGCCAAATAAAGGTCAAATGGCCCTTAAAGTCTGCCCTTCTGCAGTAACCATTTTCTCTTCCTGTCTCTAAGAGATCATCACTTTACAAATTAACAAATAACCCCTCCTCCCTTTTATGAAGCTGCATTAGGGGGGTTTTTATTGCAAGCCGCAGCGGTAAAAGCTCTGGTGCTCAAAGAATTCCTATAAGCGTCGGAGATAATATCATCACAACTAGTGGTAAAAAAGCCTAATGCAGCTTCATAAAAGGGGGCTAAAGGGGGGAGGGAATAAAACAAAAATGGAAAATAAGATAATACCATTTTATTGGACTAATACATTTTTCAATTAGCTTTCAGAGGCCAGAACCTCATTTCTCAGGTCACTAAATTATACTGCTGTTACAGTATCCTGAGGAAGGGGGTTTTGGTCTCTGAATTAGACAAAAATGTGTTACAATTAGTCCAATAAAAGAATCACCTTATTTCCATTATCTCTTTATAAATATTATCAACTCAGCTACAATACTACATACTTTATCCTAAAGCAAAAAAATAAATAGAAAAATTTATTTCTACCTTTGTCTTCTCTGGTTTCTGCTTTCCTCATCTTCTTGTTACTCTCTTCCTTCCATCCACTGTCTGCCCTCTCTGTCTCTATATGGCATCTTCTCTCCTTCTATACCCCTTCCAGAAACTGTATGCCTCCCCCTTCCATCTCTCCCTTCACCCTCATTGGTCTGGCATTCATCTTCTTCCCTTCTCTCCCCTCCTGCAATGGTTTGGCATCTTTCTCTTCTCCTTCCCTTCTCTATCCCACATCCCCATGGTCTGGCATTTCACTCTCTTTTCTCCTCTCGTCTCCTCTCCCTTCCCTTTTCTTTTCTTCCCTCATCTCCTTCTCAATTTATTTTCTGTATCTGTCTAGATTAATTTCTTATTACCTGTCATCAATTTCCTTTTCACTGTCTACCTACAGCTTACCACCTCTTTCCCTCACCCTCTCCAGTATTTCACTAACTCAATCCTCTTCTCCCATCATGTGCCCTCCTTTTATTTATTCTCTCCTTCCATCGTGTGCCCTCTTTCTCTACCCCCTTGCATCCAGCATCCTCTCTCTGTCCAGTTCCATCCAGCGTTTGCCCCCTCTCTCAACTTCCATTCAATGTCTGCTTTCCTCTTTCTCTCCTCCCCACTTCCTTCCTGCATCTGCTCCCCTCTTTCTCTCTCTCTCCAAGCGATTTCATGATGTTTCAGTTCCTGTTCAGCTAATGTAGAGAGAGGTCCTTCCTGGTTTGGAATTGTCTCAACAGTGTGAGACTTATATATAATGTATAATGAATGACAAGGTATGAATTTTATATTTATAAAGTAATGTGTATGATACATTGTTATGACTGATGTATTGTTATATGATTTGTAGTAATGATAATAAGAGAATATACATCATGTATTATAGAATATGTTTTACAACTGAAGCTGAGAACAATCTAAAGCCCCTGACGCTGCTGAAGGGCGAAACACAGACTTGTGTTGGGCATGTCTATTCAGTTTTTTTGAAGATTTTGAAGAAAAATGGAGTATGATGCATGAATAAAGATTACATCAGAAAAAATAAATTGACAAAGGAAAAGTTAATACAGTATTGAAGATATAGTAGTAAATTACAAGGACATTGTATAGTAGTAAATTACAAGGACTTTAATAATGAACTTTGAGTGAGGTGTTTGGGTAGATTGTGAATGTTTTAGTATATTTATATGGTATTAATTGTAAGTAGATAGGCTGCTGTATGGTATTCTTTTTTTAAAAAATAATAAATTTGTGAAATACAATATTTGGGCAAGTGGCAATAGTTATAATCTTTGTGCTAAGTGTATAGCTCTTTTTGTTTATGGAGTTATGTCTGGAATAATAGGAATACAAAAGAAGCTCAGAAAAGAAACACGGAAAATGGACGAACTTAAAGAAAGTATAAGAACGGCTTCTTTGCTCCATGGAAGACAAAACAAAATGAGGGCCCTATTGGCCAATGACAGATATGAGAGCACGGACGCATGCATGGTGCAGGTGGTCTCAGTACTCTTATAGTGAAAGCACACTTTTAGACTGTCCTTACCAGGCTCCATTGGATGATGTCACCCACTGTGAGAATATAATGGGATAAAAGCCATGTCTTAGGTTCCAGATCCTCCTGAGCCTCTGACTTTTTATCTCTAGGAAAGAGGCTTCAAAACAGAGCATAAGCAGTAAAACTGAAATATAAAGGAACTAGAACCTTGCTGATCTACTGTGTGCTAGAAGGGTGGGGACCCCTTTGCATCCCTTTTATTCACTCTAAGGAGAAAGAAAGACTGGGCTATAATTTGTGAATTCCACAATTCACCATAATTATAAATGTTATGGTCCAGAAATATCTAACAGTTCATCTAACACCTCATCTACCCCATCTACTGGATTCCAACAGATCCACACACATAGTAACATACATAGCAACATAGTAGATGAACCGAATGATCCATCCAGTCTGCCCAACCTGATTCAATTTAAATTTTTAAATTTTTTCTTAGCTATTTCTGGGCAAGAATCCAAAGCTCTACCCGGTACTGTGCTTGGGTTCATACTGCCGAAATCTCCGTTAAAACCTACTCCAGCCCATCTACACCCTCCCAGCCATTGAAGCCCTCCCCAGCCCATCCTCAACCAAATGGCCATATACAGACACAGACCGTGCAAGTCTGCCCAGTACTGGCCTTAGTTCAATTTTTAATATTATTTTCTGATTCTAGATCCTCTGTGTTTATCCCATGCTTCTTTGAACTCAGTCACAGTTTTACTCTCCACCACCTCTCTTGGAGCGCATTCCAGGCATCCACCACCCTCTTCGTAAAGTAGAATTTCCTAACATTGCCTTTGAATCTACCACCTCTCAACCTCAAATTATGTCCTCTGGTTTTACTATTTTCCTTTCTCTGGAAAAGATTATGTTCTACGTTAATACCCTTCAAGTATTTAAACGTCTGAATCATATCTCCCCTGTCTCTCCTTTCCTCTAGGGTATACATATTCAGGGCTTCCAGTCTCTCCTCATACATCTTCTGGCGCAAGCCTCCTATCATTTTCATCGCCCTCCTCTGGACCACTTCAAGTCTTCTTACGTCCTTCGCCAGATACGGTCTCCAAAACTGAACACAATACTCCAAGTGGGGCCTTATCAATGACCTGTACAGGGGCATCAACACCTTCTTCCTTCTACTGGCTACGCCTCTCTTTACACAGCCCAGCATCCTTCTGGAAGCAGCCACTGCCGTGTCACACTGTTTTTTCGCCTTTAGATCTTCGGACACTATCACCCCAAGGTCCCTCTCCCCGTCCGTGCATATCAGCTTCTCTCCTCCCAGCATATACGGTTCCTTCCTATTATTAATCCCCAAATGCATTACTCTGCATTTCTTTGCATTGAATTTTAGTTGCCAGGCATTAGACCATTCCTCTAACTTTTGCAGATCCTTTTCCATATTTTTCACTCCCTCTTTGGTGTCTACTCTATTACAAATCTTGGTATCATTTGCAAAAAGGCACACTTTTCCTTCTAACCCTTCAGCAATGTCACTCACAAACATATTGAACAGGATTGGCCCCAGCACCAAACCCTGAGGGACTCCACTACTCACCTTTCCTTCCTCCGAGCAACTTCCATTAACCACCACCCTCTGGCATCTGTCCGACAGCCAGTTTCTAACCCAGTTCATCACTTTGGGTCCTAACTTCAGCCCTTCAAGTTTGTTCATCAGCCTCCTATGAGGAACTGTATCAAAGGCTTTGCTGAAATCTAAATAAATTACATCTAGCATATGTCCTCGATCCAGCTCTCTGGTCACCCAATCAAAAAATTAAATCAGGTTTGTTTGGCATGATTTACCTTTTGTAAAGCCATGTTGCCTCGGATCCTGTAACCCATTGGATTCAAGGAAGTACACTATCCTTTCTTTCAGCAACACTTCCATTATTTTTCCAACAACTGAAGTGAAGCTCACCGGCCTGTAGTTTCCTGCTTCATCCCTGTGACCACTTTTATGAATAGGGACCACATCCGCTCTCCTCCAATCCCCAGGAATCACTCCCGTCTCCAGAGATTTGTTGAACAAGTCTTTAATAGGACTCGCCAGAACCTCTCTGAGCTCCCTTAGTATCCTGGGATGGATCCCGTCTGGTCCCATCGCTTTGTCCACCTTCAGTTTTTCAAGTTGCTATAAATACTCTCCTCCGTGAATGGCGCAGAATCTACTCCATTTTCTCATGTAACTTTGCCAGACAATCTCGGTCCTTCTCCAGGATTTTCTTCTGTGAACACAGAACAGAAGTATTTGTTTAGCACATTTACTTTTTCCGCATCACTCTCCACATATCGGTTCCCAGCATCTTTTAGTTTAGCAATTCCATTTTTCATCTTCCTCCTTTTACTAATATATCTGAAAAAATTTTTGTCTCCCTTTTTTACATTTTTAGCCATTTGTTCTTCCGCCTGTGCTTTCGCCAGACGTATCCCTCTCTTGGCTTCTTTCAGTTTCACCCTGTAGTCCTTTCTGCACTCCTCTTCTTGGGGTTTTTTATATTTCACGAACGCCAACTCTTTCGCCTTTATTTTCTCCGCCACTAGTTTGGAAAACCATATCGGCTTCCTTTTTCTCTTGTTTTTATTGATTTTCTTCACATAAAGGTCCGTAGCCATTTTTATCGCACTGTCTTTCCACTTCTCTTATGTCCTCCCATCCTAACAGCTCTTTTTTCAGATACTCTTCCATTGCATTAAAGTCCGTACGTTTGAAATCTAGGACTTTAAGTAACGTGCGGCTGGTCTCCACTTTAGCCGTTATATCAAACCAAACTGTTTGATGATCGCTACTTCCCAGGTGAGCACCCACTCGAACATTAGAGATACTCTCCTTTTGTGAGGACCAGATCCAATATCGCTTTTTCCCTTGTGGGTTCTGTCACCATTTGTCTGAGCAGAGCCTCTTGAAGGGCATCCACAGTCTTCCTACTTCTTTCCGATTCTGCTGATGGAACATTCCAGCCTGCATCTGGCAGGTTGAAATCTCCCAACAGCAGAACCTCCTCTTTCCTTCCAAACTTTTGGATATCCACAATCAGATCCTTATCAATTTGCTGTGATTGAGTCAGCGGTCTGTAGACTACACCCATGTAAATAGAAGTTCCATCTTCTCTTTTCAGAGCGATCCATATCGCTTCTTCCTTTCCCCAGTCTCTTGCATTTCGGTCGCTTGGATATTGATCTTTACATACAGAGCTACTCCTCCACCTTTTTGACCATCTCTGTCCTTCCTAAAAAGATTATATCCCGGTATGTTTGCATCCCATCCATGGGATTCACTGAACCATGTCTCTGGGATAGTGACAATATCTAGATCTGCCTCTAACATCAGGGCTTGCAGATCATGAACTTTGTTGCTTAGACTGCGAGCATTTGTGGTCATCGCTTTCCAGCTATTTTTCAGCAATAATCTCCTTTTTCGTATGGATTTCTGTTTCGTTTCACTTTCCGTTGCAATGCTAACAAATGAGTTGCTGATATTGCTTATGTTGCAGCCTTTACTACTATCATATCTTTTCTTTTATCGGGGGTGGTCTCTATAATTGTCCTTCGTACATACACCACCCCCACCTTCTAGTTTAAATGCCTAGAAAAATATTGTCTAAGTTTCTCTGCAAGGTTTCTTTTTTCTGCTGTAGTAATATGTAGCCCATCAGTGCAATATAGCTTCTTGTCCTTCCATGTATTTCCCCATCCTCCTATGTACCTGAAGCCTTCTTGATGACACCAGGCTTTGAGCCATCTATTAAAGTCCTTTGTATTTTTCACTCTTTGCTCTCCCTTTCCATATGCAGGCAGTATTTCAGAAAAAGCTTTACAAAAGGTTTCAAACCCTCACCAAGCTCCCGAAAAGCTTTCTGTGCTGCAAGTGTGGAGTTGTTGGCCAGGTCATTTGTTCCCAGTTGGATAAAAACATCAGTGTTAAAATCCTTAGTTTCTTCCTTAATTATAGTCTGTATTTGCCTGGAACTCCTGGTAGCTGAGGATTCTGGAACACATTTCACTATTTTGGTCTCCTCGCCTTGTGTTCCAAGGTTAATACCTCTGATGATGGAATCCCCCAACAGTAATAGTTTTCTGTTTTTGGCTTTTTTATTTGTGCTTCCAAACTCACAGATAACAAGACCTTCCTCAGAATGTTTTGCAGCACCTCAGTCCTATTTCAACAGTCTTCAGAATTGTAAGTGGAAACTTAAATAAAAGCATTGTCGCAGCTAGATCTCTTATTTTGGGTAGGCTCACAGTTAAGATGGGTGGACCTTCCAAAACTCCTCCCTCCCTTTGTTCTGCTTCTCTCTCTATCTTCTTCACCACCAGATCTGGCAATTGCCCCCTACCTATAACCCAGCAGCCCCATCATCTAGCTCAGCATCTTTTCTGGTGTAGCAGCGATACACATTCATTACCTATGCTAGCCTTGCAGGTTTCCATATACCATCGGAGAGAAAATAGGAAGTGAAGTCAGTGAGGGTGGGACATAGCCTGTGAAGCCAATGTAGGTAGAGGATGTGCATCACTGCTGTGCCAGTGAAGATGCTGAAGTAGCTTGAAGGGAGGAAGTTGCTGGGCCACACGTAGAAGGATCCGAGGGCAGGAAAGGTAGCTGCTGGTGAACATTTTGGGTGGACTAGACAGGGCGGACCTGAACCCACCCATACACACCCTTAGCTATGCCACTGAATAAAAGTGAACTATTTTATCCTGTTTGCTTCTTTCAGCAGGAACAAAATAAGGAGGACTATATTTGATCCCCAGGATCTACTGTGTCAGGATTCAAGGGATAATGAGAATGAAGCATTTGTGATATTAGAGTGGAAAGAAGTACTTGAAAGGCTTTGTAAATAATGCTTGCTACAATTGCTCATCTATTGTTGCCTCTACTATATTGGATATGGTGATAATATCAAGTGACTAAGAGGCTCATTTTCAAAGCACTTTTAGACACACAAAGTACCATGGTAACCTATGGTACTTTATATGTCTAATTGCTTTGAATATGAGTCCTTAATTAAATAATTGGTTCAGAACAACTTTATTGGAGTTGCCCGAGTTACTCAGTGGATTACTTTCAAAAGTCTAAGAACTGTTTGTTTGGCCTTCTGGTGAATACCAGTCTCGATCTCGATAGGAAACCAAGGTGGCAAGGGAGCCCCTTCTGGTGCTTCAGACGGGTTGTGACCTGTTTTGGGCCGCCGCGGGAGCGGACTGCTGGGCATGATGGACCTATGGTCTGACCCGGCGGAGGCACTGCTTATGTTCTTATGTTCTTATGATCCTGGTCTGGACAACAAATACATTCGTTAGTGTGCTGAGTTACCACCATTCAGGGCATATACTAGGCAACTACCTAAGTGATACTAAAAACCTCAGTTTATATATCTGTACTTGTTTATAAAAAGAAGGGCATGCATCCCTTGCAGTACTTTGGAGTTTGAATTAATGGGACCATCACATGTGACTGTAGTACAAGGGAAGGCTGTAAGAAGTGTAGAATACATTTGTCATAGTACTGAGGTGTAAGAGCGATGTGGGAGGTGTGAGAACCTTACACTGGGAAGCATTGCAGGGAGTGTGGGAGCTTAACAAAGTGTTGGGGAGCATTACAAGGAGTGGGGACACATTGGCAAGACTGGTTCATCCATTAGGCAAAACCAGTCAGTTGTCTAGAATATCAAAATTTAGGGAGCTGGCATTGTGGAAATGAGCAAAGCCAATACCTAAAGAATCTTATGCGATTGCAAGCCACCTATGTGTCTCCCTCCATACAAATAATGATCATGCAGGGCTGAAGAAAGATTGAGGAGGCACTGCACCAGTCATTACTACCTCTCACTTTCCTCTCCTTATAGGTCCGCTGGCCTGTTGGTTGCTGCTGCTACTTCTTGTCAAGTTAATGTTAATATTGCAGAGTGCTTCTATTGAAAGAACATTGTAATAGATATTCTTATATCATAAAAAAACACGTGGAGGGGCATAATCGAAAGGGATGTCTAAGTTTGTTTGCTTCCATCTCGCAAGTTGTCCAAAGTTAAAAAGAGCTTAAGACACATTTTCGAAAGATACGTCCAACTTTTGTTTACTTTCGAAAATCGTCCAATTAAACGTCCTGCCGATCTGATCGTCCAAGCCACTAAATCGTTCATCTTTATACCACATTTCTGTCCAACTTTCCATCCAAGTCCAAAATGCCTAGAACAAGCCCTGTTGGATGTGGGAGGGGTCTGCAAAGTGATGGACTGCACACCCAGACATGCCACCTAAATAGTGGGGTACCTTACAGGGCACTGCTGTGAACTTCACAAAAAGGGTGCCATTGCTTCTCCTCACTACAGCTCCCTTATAGGTGATGGTGAGCCCCCCCAAACCACCTCCAGAATGCCATAGACCCACTTATCTACCACCCCAATAGCCCTTATGGCTGCAGGAGCCACTTATATGCCAGTAAAAAAAAGGGTTTTGGAGGTGTTTAGGGCAGTGCACATGTTTAAGTATCATTGCAGTGATTACAGGGGCTTATGGGCATGGGTCCTCCTCTCTATGGGTCCCTAACTCAACCCCAAGATGACTTAAGCTGCCTCTGGGCTGGACGACTAGGCTTTCCTATGCCAGGCGGCCAGATGATGATGGTCTGGAGGCTGAAATTTAAAGTTGTGAATAAAATTTTAATGGGGGTGGGGGGTTGGTGATCACTGGGGTAGTGTGTGGGGGTCTGTGTTATGTGTTTGCAGTGCTTATCTGGTGAGTTTGGGTGGGTTTTTGTGACTTAGACCATGTTTTACATGGTCTAAGTCACAACGTCCAAGTTCCGTCAATCCTGGGCTGTATAACTTTCAGTTATATATGCTGTACGACTAAGTCTAAGCCAGCCAACGTCCTGCCCAACTCTCACCCTCGACACGCCTCCCGAAAAGCCCCATTTAGCTTTGAACGTTGAGTGGCACTATGAAGGCCTAGGTCATTTAGAAATATGTCCAAAACCCATTTTTATTTTCGGCGCTTGGACATTTTTGAGAAATGTTCGTCTAAGTGCCGACTTAGGCCAGTTTTTGGACGTTTTTCTCTTTCGATTATGAGCCCCATAGGCTTTATGTAATCAACACCAATGTCCATACAAATGTGCACCACATTCTTCAAATGTTAATAGAAAAATTTTTTGTTGTGTGTAATGTGCTCAGATCTGCAAACCTGTGTGCTATAATAGTGTCAAAAGCAGAGGTCGCTGCCTGGGACCATCATTGCACCATTGCAGCCCAGTTGGTCAATGTCAAACATGGGCTTCAATGGCTGGAAGGGTTTAGATGGGCTGGAGTAGGTTTTAACGGAGATTTTGGCAGTTGGAACCCAAGCACAGTACCGGGTAGAGCTTTGGATTCATGCCCATAAATAGCTAAGAAGAAAAAATTTAAAAAATTTAAATTGAATCAGGTTGGGCAGATTGGATGAACCATTCGGGTCTTTATCTGCCATCATCTAGTATGTTAGTATGTTTCTAACATATACAGATTAAATTTCAACTTATCTGATGGACGAAGCATATCTTCAAATTCAGCTTCCTACTGCTTAACAAAAACAATCTACTGTGCAATCCCAATTGTAAACCATGCTCCCAAATCCTCAACTTGAGTTTCGCATAACGCGTCGTCAGGAGGGTCTAAACTAAAGGGTAGCAGGACTACTGCATCAGGACGCACTAAAGGCAGAATAGATATTCTTAATAAAGCAGTGAAGCTGGTAACAAAATAACAATCTTGATCTAGTTTTGTCCTGAGGGTTACGCAAATATATTCTTCTTTGTTACTGTAACCAAGGTTCTAAAAAATATTTCTGTAGCTTTAAGAATTCAGAGCTTTACATGTCACTTTACATGTCACTTTACATGTCACTTTACATGTCACTTTACATGTCACTTTTGGAATTCTGGACAGCACAGCTTTATCTCCAGGAAGTCAGCAGTGCGGCGAGTATTCTATATTGCCAAGGAGAGCAGTTGAGTTTGGGTGGGGTTTTTTCTGTAGACAGCTGTGTGTTGGAAGTTGTCTGTGTTTCTGAAGGTAAATTTTGAATTTATTGAAGAACGGTAATAATTTGGATTTGGTTAGAATACTGTATCCTGTTTGGAGTAATTTGTGTTGAAATAATAGTACTTCTGAAACATTTATTCAATGTTGGGGGTGGGGGTGGGGGGGTTCCGAATTTTAACCTTGGTGACATGCACTTGTGTTTTGGGTTATAAGAGGTTTATTGAAATATTAGTTAATTGTGGGTGGGTATAGTTTAGGGCTATTTCAATTATCTATTCTTTTATATAGATAGTTTAAAATGGAATCTTGGGGAATAGTTAGGGTTTTCCTTTATTGATTTGTTAATAGATAGAGTAGTAGGGATCAACAAGAACGGCATTCAAACGCTAGCCCATGCAAGAAAGAAAGAAGAGAAAAATAAACACCTGTTTGCCTGCAGTCATCTGTCCTGGACCGGCATGTGATTGGACATTAGAGAAAAAAACTTCTCCTGAGCTACAGTTGTGGTAACTGTAATATATTGTTAATTTTAAATGCATATTAAATTTATTTTATTTGAAATATTTAAGTGAAAGAAATTTTTTTATGCAGCTTTGGCTATTTCCTGCGTATCTGGAAATTGCCTGGGTTACATTACCTAAGGTCCATTATACCAACTACTTGACCCAATGTCATGTGAACCCAGGGTTAAAGGGCTGATAAAGGATCAGAATTTCCTGCAGGAACCTTTTGCCCAAACAGATATGAGGATTACTAAGCAGAAAAGTGAACTCTGCCAGGAAGAGACTGCAGGGAACTACCGTATACCCAAAGCAAATGTGTTACGATACATGATGAAGCAACTTTCCTTTGTACTTTGTAAAACTACAGTGGCGTGCTGATTGTTTGTTCCTGTTTTCTGGTATTGCAAAGCTCTTTTCCTTTTCTTCTGTTAAGACTAGCTAAAATAGACAGTGTTTTGTATTGTTCCCTAGTGGTGTTGCATCATTATGTTGTTTCAGCCAATCAAGTCTCCCTCAATATTAAAGCACTAAGGAAGGCCATGGAAGAACCTTCCAACACAACTATACAGTAATACCAGTAATACCAGGCAGACCTTCCTCTCTGTGTAAAGACTTGTACTATAAGAGACTTGTACTATAAGAGACAGTAATTATTGTCATATCATCTAATACATTTTTAATTGCATCCTCCATGTGAAAACAGGAGGGATTGTGCTCTTGCAGTGCGGGGCAGATTCTGTAAAGGACGTTGAAAAGTTAGGTGTCATTTAGACATCCAGGAGCACAATGCTGAGTGCAATTACAATGCATAGATGCATTATAGAGAATCGCGCTCAGCATGTTTATATTATTAGATGTCCTTTGCAGAATCACCTTTCAGGTGTTGCATAGATGTCCTTATAATGTCTATAATGTTATTGTGTGTTAGTGTTATGACGTCATTAGAATGGCGATTTTATGCAGGGTTTTTTTTTTTTTTTACATTAAAATTGTATGCAGTAAAATGCTGGCATCACTATTATGTTTTGTTTATCTTTTAATTATTTATATACCACTTATATCCTATGTGATATTTACATTTGGTTCCTTTATCATATTTCTCTTCTGTTCTGGTTGTGCTGGATCACAAGGAGCAGTGGGGGATTTGAACTAACAACCTCAAAGTACTAAGGCTGTAGCGCTAACCACTGCACCACACACTCACCCGTTAAACTGCATGTCAATTCCAAAGCCAAGCATATAGCCTCTTGATTCAAAAGCAGTCATTTCTCTAGGATAAATATCAAACATGTATATTCAACATTTTTCCAGTTCCTCTTCTCTTTTCTAAAAAAAATTATTTTGGCCTCTGTGTTCCTCAATCAAAGCACATGAAAAAATTATATATATATATTGCACACTAAAACTTCTATTTTTTGGTGTAAAGAGAATTCCTTAATGGTAAGAGGTTTGAACAAAAACAACAATGAGAAGTATGAGAAGAGACTGGAAGACCTAAATATGTATACAGTGTTCCCCCGGTCGTTCGCGGTCGGTGGTATGCGGTCCTGATCATTTGTGGTATTTTCCGACCATGAACCGCCGACAGGGAGAGGGCAGCGGGAGAGGCAGGAGAGAGCAGCTGGAGCGCCATGAGTGCAGGAAATCACTCACGGTATGCTCTGACCGCCTCTTCCTGCACTAAGTCGGGCCTTATCCAATCAGGAGCTGCTTTGACACACAGCTCCTGATTGGATAAGGACCGACTTAGTGCAGGAAGAGGCGGTCGGAGCATACCACAAGTGATTTCCTGCACTCGTAGCGCTCCGGCTGCTTTCCCGCTGCCCTCTTCGTCAGCAGATCAGGTGCATACAGCAGCGACTGCACAAGCCTTTTCTCCTCCCCCCACTCCGGCAGGCCCCGTGGCGCTCCGGCTGCTCTCCTGCTGCCCTCTTCACCAACAGATCAGGTGCATGCAGCAGCGACTGCACAAACCTTCCCCCCCCCTCCGGCAGGACCCACAGCGCTCTGGCTGCTCTCCCGCTGCCCTCTTCAGTCTCCCCCATGAAAAACTATATTCGTGGTTTTTCAAGATTCGCGGGGGTTCCTGGAATGGAACCCCTGCGAATATCGGGGGAGTACTGTACTCTGAAGGAGAGGATGGACAGGGGAGATATGATACAGATGTTTAAATACTTGATAGGCATTAATATAGAACCCAATCTTTTCCAGAGAAGAAAAATGTTAAAACTAAAGGACATAATTTGAGGTTACAGGGAGGAAGACTTAGGAGCAATGTTAGGAAATTCTTCACGGAGAGGGTGGTAGATACCTAGAATGCCCTCCCAAGGGAAGTGATGTAAGGGAAAACGGTGATGGAATTTAAAAAAGCGAGGGATAAAAATAGAGGATCTCTAATTAGAAAATAAAGGATATAAATTAAAGAACTAGAGAAAATGAAGGATATAAATGAAAGAACTAAGGCCTGCACAGTCTGGTGATTCGGTATAGGATGGGCTGAGGTGGGCATCAATGTGAACTCCACTAATATGGAACATGAGGATGTTACTGGCCAGACTTTATGGAAACAATGGGATGGTTGGATAGGCTGGAGTGAGCTTGCATGGCAACTTCAGCATTTGGAACCTAGAATAATACCAGACTTTACAGTCTACAGCCCAGAAATATCAAAGAAGAGACAAGTTAATCTAATCATGTATTTTTGAATGGGTATAACTTTTGGGAAGACTGGATGGACCGTTCAGGTCTTTATGTAATTGGTATGTATTTATTGATGTACATGTTCATTTTGGTTTATGAGGAGATTTTCGATATAACTATAATTTTTTATACATGTTTCAATTTAGACTCCTGAGGCAGGCCTTCTTGGGCCTTCTTAGGCATAGCTGGTCCGCCCATCCCCACTAAGCCTATGGCCCTACGCATCTCCCTAGGCTCCCGGAGGCACTTTCAATATAAGCGGCCTGCCTGGGGAGCATTTTTTTTACAAAACGTGCATCCTGATTGGCTGATTAGACAGCTTTATTGCGCCTACTGCTGCCTACTGCTGCCTAAAATCGTGACGTACCATGTAAAATCATGGCCTCAGTGCGTTGCTCTTTAATTTGTACATGTCATCACTAGGTGAGTTTTTGGAAAATAGGAGTGGCATATCGTCTTTATGCTGACGTCATCCAATTTTTCTTTCCAGTGCAAGACTGGAGAAATGAGTTGAACGAAAAATTGATCGGATGTATGAAAAGTATGAATGAGTGGATGGTGAGGCACAGATAGGTTTTGAATTTTGCAAAATCGGAAGTTATGTTGATTGGGAGAAAGGATGATCTGCAATGGCCCAGAGAGATTAAGGTTTGTAACCAGATCTTTTTGATACAATGAAAGCTGAAAATTTTAGGAGTTTGGCTGGATTGTACCCTTAGCATGAAGGATAAAGTTCTGTCTGTAGTTAAGTCTGCTTTTTTCCAGTTGCGATTGTTAAGATGACTGAAACTGATGATGTCGGTATATAATTTTCATATAGTGGTACAGACGATAGTCATATCAAAACTGGACTATTGTAATGCCCTTTATTTAGGGATTATTTAGGGATTACAACAGTACAGTGTAAAGCCTTGCAGTTGATTCAAAACGCTGCTGCAAGGTTAATTTGTGGTGTAAGAAAGTTCGAATACATAACACCTTGGTTAAAGAAACTTCATTGGCTACTGGTGCGCTCACACATTATTTTCAAGACATTAGTACTGGTGTTCAAAGGCATTTACCAAGGGATTCCCTGGTATTTATCACAGGCTATGGCAATCTACCAGCTCTATGATCTGGGGCGCAATACATAGAAACATAGAAGATGACGGCAGATAAGGGCCATAGCCCATCAGGTCTGCCCACTCTACTGGGTTGCAGGGCAGAGGCTGCGAATTATAGACCGGTGAGCCTCACATCAATAGTGTGCAAACTCATGGAAACACTAATTAAAAGCAAATTGGACACGATCTTGAATGAAGGGAATCTTCGGGATCCCAGTCAGCATGGATTCACCAAGGGTAGGTCCTGCCAATCCAATCTCATCAGCTTCTTTGACTGGGTAACAAGAAAGTTGGACTTGGGAGAGTCTTTGGACGTCGTGTACCTGGACTTCAGTAAAGCTTTTGACAGTGTTCCACACCGCAGGCTGCTAAGCAAGATGGAATCAATGGGGTTAGGAGAGACACTAACTGCATGGGTCAATGATTGGCTGAGTGGCAGACTTCAGAGGGTGGTGGTTAATGGTACCCTCTCTAAAACATCGGAGGTGACCAGTGGAGTGCCGCAGGGCTCGGTCCTGGGTCCACTCCTTTTCAACATATTCATAGGGGATCTGACTCAAGGGCTTCAAGGTAAAATAACATTATTCGCCGATGACGCCAAACTATGTAATATAGTAAGTGAATGCAGTTTACAGAATTATATGGCACAGGACCTGCTTACATTGGAAAGTTGGTCCTCAACCTGGCAGCTAGACTTCAATGCTAAGAAATGTAAGATCATGCACCTCGGAAGCGGAAATCCAGGCAGGACGTACTTCTTGAACGGAGAAACTTTAACTAGGACTTCAGCAGAACGAGATTTAGGAGTAATCATCAGTGCAGACATGAAAACTGCCAATCAAGTGGAGAAGGCTTCATCTAAGGCAAAGCAGATATTGGGTTGTATCAATAGAAGTTTCGTCAGCCGAAAGCCTGAAGTCATAATGTCGTTGTACAGGGCCATGGTGAGACCTCATCTGGAGTACTGTGTGCAATTCTGGAGGCCACATTACAGTAAAGATGTGCGCAGAATTGAATCGGTTCAGCGGACGGCCACCAGGATGATATCGGGGCTCAAGGGTCTCTCTTATGAAGAGAGACTGAACAAATTGCAGCTCTACACTCTCGTAGGGAGAGGGGAGACATGATCGAAACATTTAAGTACCTCACGGGACGTGTCGAAGTGGAAGATGATATTTTCTTTCTCAAGGGACCCTCGGCCACAAGAGGGCACCCGCTCAAACTCAGGGGCAGAAAATTTCATGGCGACACCAGAAAGTATTTCCTCACAGAGAGAGTGGTTGATCATTGGAACAAGCTTCCAGTGCAGGTGATCGAGGCAGACAGCGTGCCAGACTTTAAGAATAAATGGGATACCCATTTGGGATCCCTACGAGGGTCAAGATAAGAAAATTGGGTCATTAGGGCATAGACAGGGAGTGGGTAAGTAGAGTGGGCAGACTTGATGGGCTGTAGCCCTTTTCTGCCGTCATCTTCTATGTTTCTATGTTTCTATGACCCACCCCCAAGTCTACTATCCTAGGGATCCCTTGGCTTAACCCTCTAAGGGATCCCACATGGGCATCCCATTTGCTCTTAAATTCTTGCACGCTGTTTGCCTCAATCACCTGCACCGGGAGCTCGTTCCAAGGATCAACCACTCTCTCGGTGAAGAAATATTTCCTGGTGTCGCCATGAAATTTCCCGCCCCTGAGTTTGAGCGGATGCCCTCTTGTGGCTAAGGGTCCTTTGAGAAAGAGAATCTCTTCTTCCATCTCGATACGGCCGGTAATATACTTAAACGTCTCGATCATGTCTCCTCTCTCCCTACATTCCTCGAGTGAGTACAGCCGCAAATTTTTCAGCCTTTCCTTGTACGATAGATCTTTGAGCCCCGAGACCATCCTGGTGGCCATCCATTGCACCGACTCTACTCTCAGCACATCTTTTCAGTAGTGTGGCCTCCAGAATTGCACACAGTATTCCAAATGAGGCCTCACCATGGTTCTGTATAATGGCATTATGACTTCAGGCTTCCGGCTGACGAAACTCCTACGGATGCAACCTAACAACTGTCTTGCCTTAGATGAAGCCTTCTCCACATGATCAGCATTTTTCATGTCTGCACTGATGATCACTCCCAAGTCTCGTTCTGTTGAAGTTCTAGCTAAGGTCTCACCATTCAAGGTGTAAGTTCTGCACGGATTTCTGCTGCTGAGGTGCATGATCTTGCATTTCTTAGCGTTGAAGCCCAGCTGCCAGGTCGAGGACCAAAGCTCCAACAAATGTAGGTCCTGTGTCATACTATCGGGTGAATTGCCATCTCTCACTATATTGCATAGTTTGGCGTCGTCAGCGAATAATGTTACCTTACCTTGAAGCCCCTGAGTTAGGTCACCTATGAATATGTTGAAAAGGAGCGGGCCAAAGTTGATGGATTTCTCAAAAGTGCGCTATGAGAACACGAGATCTGCTATTTCCATCAAAGGAGTAACTCTGTGAAACAAATTAACTGGATCGCAAAGAGCACTTCCTGATATTCAGAAGTTCAAGAAAATGCTTGAAAGTGACTACACTTTTTGTAGAAGCATTCTGATTAATGATGATTCTAGCTTATTATGGTTTTTGGATTGACATATACTGTAATTGAGCGGTGTAAATTAATTGTTCTTATTGAAAGATCTGAAATGTTTGTTGTTTGTATAAATTTTGTTTGTCTGTATGTTTTTTTATTTTCTGTATGTTGCTATTTGTAAAACCGCCTAGGAATAGGCGGTTGAGAAATCTTTTAAATAAATAGCGGCTTTATTGTGCTGGCTTCATGAGCTACTCACTGCAGTTTATACCTTTCTTGGTGTTTAATGCTTTACAAAGTAAGGGCCCTAGCCGGCCTTTAACCCCGTTGCTTTGCCCTCTTAAGCTGGCCTGGATGTGGTGGAGAGATAAGATTTGGGGAGCCATTGGTCCATCAACCTTTCTGGTGAATAATCCAGCATTTCTGGCAGGGCAAGGCAGTTCTCCATGTTTGGCTATGAGTCAGTATAAGTGTAGATATGCTGGACAGATTTTTGAATTAGGCCAAGGAAGTATGCCATCTTTTCAGACATGCCAACAATTCTGGAATTGGCATGGAGATTTTTTTTTTTTAAGCTTTTTTATAACTTTGCAGTTACTGCTCCTCATTAAAAAGCCCAGAGGGTCACGGCTATGAAGCACCACCGTCTACCCCGGATGTTACAATCCTGGAAGCCCTACAATGACTGGTGTGAAAAGAAAGGGCTACCCATGAACTCTTGTTAGTGTTCATTGGTCTGCACGGAACTTCGTGGGGGAGGGGGGGGTCCTACTGTTTGAAGCTGCTATGATATGCCTTGTTTCAAAGAACTATGTTATAACATTGTGTTACAGTGCTTAGTGTATTTGTATGATTTTAAAAAAATTTCAATAAAACAAAATTATTTTTAAAAATTAAAAAAAAAAAAAAAAAAAAAAGCCGCCAGAGGGGATTTTTCAAACCTTTCCGCAGCTCGATACTATATTTTTGAACACACCTCCACCAGGAAATAAGCTTGCTATGTGGTAGATTTTTGGGGCTCCAGGGTAGGGAAGACCATTATGGAGAAAGAACTCTTTTCTAGCTTTGTCACAGATGCCCAGGTCATCCCTAATGTGGGTTTACAGGAGATACACTTAAAAATGATGCATAATGCTTATATTACTCGATGTAAAGGAAAGAGAATGAGTCTCTGGCTGGATGATACCTGTGAAAAATGCAAGCTTTCTCCAGGTGCGTTGGTATATCCATATTTGGAGTGCTTCCCACTACATCAATTCTGGTCTGGTGTGCTCTCATTGGTGGAGAGGAGCATAGGCCAAAAACCTGAGTGGTCCTATAAAACACTACTTTTCGAGGTGGACACAGATCATATTAACCAGGGGAATGCAGATTACCACTGCAAATATTTTTCTGGCCTTGCTTTTAGCAAAAAAAAAGTCATACAGTATTACAACATTAGTTTGGAAACACTCCTCTTCAAGTAGCCAAGTGGAAGGTACTCATCCTGCAGCCAGCTGACTGGGAACATAAAAGACTGTAGGATTCAACCCTGGAGGCTACCAAATTATATTGCTCACTATCCAATACACTCTAGTTAGATTTAATTTACTCCCTACTCCCTTGGGGAAGAAAGAGAGAGAGGCTAAGGGCTAGATGCAAATGATTCACATGGAGGTTCATTGAGATCCCCATCTCTCCCGTCTGATTGATCGGTGTGAGAGCAACTCTCACACATGCAGAGCCGGCAGGGGAAGCCCCGAAAGCAGCCTCCTGTCACTCAGCTGTTCGGGAAAGGAAACCATTTTTTTGTTGTTTTTAATGGGCACAGAATAACTGCCCCATTGATTGAATTTGCACTCTGGCTGCTAAAGCAAAGCCTTGTAAGTTCTCTGAGGCTTGTTTCCATCCTTTAATGTAATCAGTGACTCAGGGCCAGGAGGTCTTTTACTAATGATTAGAGCAGGGATGGACAACAAGGGCCTCAATCCAGTAGGATTTTCAGGATTTCCACAATGAATATGCATGAGATGTATTTGCATACTATGGAGGCAGTGCATGCAAATAGATCTCATGTATATTTATTGGAGAAATCCTGAAAATCCAATTGGATTTGATCCTTGAGGACAGAGGTTGCCCACCCGTGGATTAGAGCAAGTTACATAGTAACATAGTAGATGATGGCAGATAAAGACCCGAATGGTCCATCCAGTCTGCCCAACCTGATTCAATTTAAATTTTTTCTTCTTAGCTATTTATGGGCAAGAATCCAAAGCTCTACCTGGTACTGTGCTTGGGTTCCAATTCCTGAAATCTCTGTCAAAATCTACTTCAGCTTATCTATACCCTCCCAGCCACTGAAGCCCTTGTCAGCCCATCCTCCCCCAAACAGCCATATATAAACAGACCATGCAAGTCTGCCCAGTACTGGCCTTAGTTCACTATTTAATATTATTTTCTGATTCTAGAAATAAAATGGGTCTAGTGGTAGATAACTTGTGCTAACCTTTTGTGAAAGATTCCCTCAGCCTTTAAAATTTTTAAAAAAGATCTGATAATAAAGGAATAATTTGTTTGGTGTTTGAGAAGGTGTAATTTTTAACTCCCCTCCTCCCAATAAAGGGGGACAGGAATAGTTTTTCATCTACTATGATAATGAAGCTCACTCCTAAATGTTAATTACTATTCATATTGATGGGCTGTGGTTAGATGGATTTATCACAAATAATTTATGTTCATTTCAGAGGAACTAAACAGAATGTGCCTTGGATGCTGTTAGTTCTTGAGACACCGGGTTTTACTTCCATTGAAAGCAATGAAAATAAAACCCAGATGTTTTAATCCACCCTCCTTTTTCTGGAGCCATATGGTAACTGGCTTGTTTATAAAATTGCCTGAACTTTCACTGACATAAAGTATGTGCATAAAATGCTATTCAATGCATATTTTTATGCAGTCCTATATATGTGGGTAGAGTGGCCAGTTAAGTTCTGAATGCTACAATATGGTCATTGGTGGAAACAGGAAACTGGGCTAGAAGAATCAGTGGTCTAATCCAGAATGGCTGTTGCAAGAGGTAGGGGTTTGAAAGGAGGAAGAAGGGGTAGAGGTTTTGGTCCTGTGTTATAATGGTGGGCCAACCAGCAGGTTAATCCTGCCCTAAATGCAGTAGTGGTATGCAAAGAAGTAACTTATCAAAACATTTTGCTGCTGAGTGCTATTCAGTTTGTGGTCTTGTCACAAATGACGTGGCTATACAGCTATTTGGATTAGAATCAAATATCACATGTGGGGTTTTTTTTTTCTGGGATTGAGAGGTGATATGTGGGGCCACCGAGCCCATCTTGCTGTTTTCTCTGGGAGTGGGAGCATCCCAGCCTCAGATAAGAGATGATATGATGTTGCTGCTGCCCTCTTTCTGCTTTTCTGGGTGTAAGAGGTGATCTGGGGCTACCAAGCCTATCTTGCTGTTTTCTCCGAGTGTGAGAGGTGATATTTGAGGCTGCTGAGCCCCTCTTACTGTTCTTTCTGGGAGTAGGAGCATCCCGGTCTCAGAAAAACAAAAATGGCTCGGCAGACCCAGCCTATCGCCTTCCATTAAGAGATGATGTGATGCAGTCCTCAGACCCATTTTGCTGTTTTCTCTGGAGTTCAGAGGTGACTTGCTGAGGCCACCGAGTCCCTCTGTTTTGCTTTTCTGGGGATATTATTTGTTGAGATTTTGTTAACTGGTTCTTGTTCATATGTTAAGGGAATGTTCATGGATGTCGAAGGCAACTGTACCATTAGTTCAGCCCAAAACCATAGGGTTTATGATCTTGTTAACTGGTTCTGTTTCAAGTGTTAAGGACATGTTCATGGATGTTTCAGGCAGCTACACCATTAGTTTGGCTCATAGGGATGATGACTTTGCATTGTCTACTGTCACTCCTATTTGAGTATGACCTGAAGAAGGAATGGGTGACAAGGCAAAGATTATTTTGTTGCATGCACTCTAGAGGTCATGTATCTGCCGCTCTCTGCTTTTGCCTCTTGTTTTTAGGTCCACAATAGCTTGCTGCTTCAGCCTCAAAATGTCACAGTCTGCATTGATCTAAGTATTTTTTGATGGAATCTGCAGTTCTATACCAGTCTGTATATAATTCTGAAGGATAGATTTTAGAAAGATGGTAGTGATACAGAACTTAAGTTTCTTCACATCAATACAGAAGTCAAAAGAAGTAGCAAATGTTATACACTTCTCTCTCCTTATTTGCTGTGATAGGGGATTAACAGACCCGCAAATATAGAAAAACCATGAATAACTTTTTCATGGTGTTCATTAACCATCATAAATATGGTGAAACTGTGAATAACATGGTGAGAGACCTGGCCTGTTCCTGAAGGAGAGGCAAAACATGGTGAAGAAAGTGCTGGGAATCAGCGATTTTCTCTGTAAACACTTGGAATCAGCGATTTCTCTATGCAAACTGATGTAATTGGGGGGGAGGAGGCAGCAAATGAAAAACCGCAAATAATCGAAACCGTGAATGCTGAAACCGCAAATATGGAGGGAGAAGTGTAGGTGACTCTCAGCTAGAGACCAAAACATTACATTGGGTTTTCAGAATTTCTCCCATGAATATGCAAAAAAATTATTTGCATGCACTGTCTTCATTATATGCAAAGAGATCTAGTGCATATTCATTGTGAAAATCCTGAAAACCTGACTTGGCAAGGGTCCAGGTAGATTACCTCTGGTTTAGTTTATCTACTAAACCCCTGCTATAAATGTCACAGATGCTCAAGCTGACAGTTCACGGCTCATTTAAAGCCCAGAGTAATGAAGGCATTTGCTATTACACCTAGAGCAGTGGTCTCAAACTTGCGGCCCGGGGGCCACATTCGGCCTGCCAGGCACTATTTTGAGGCCCTTGGTATGTTTATCATAATCACAAAAGTAAAATAAAACAGTTTCTTGATCATATGTCTCTTTACCTATAAATTACAATATTATTATTAAGAATCAGCCAAAAGTAAAGATTTATAAACTATAGAGTTTTACCTCATGCAAAATTGTCATTTCTTTAATAAGACATTATTTTTTTCTTAGGCCATCCAAGTACCTACAAATCCAAAATGTGGCCCTGCAAAGGGTTTGAGTTTGAGACTATTGACCTAGAGGCAAAGAAATGCACAAAAGACCTGAAGGAGTAGCCTTATGGTTAGTGCAGTGGGGTAAGAACCTGAGGAACTGAGATGAATTCCCACTGTGACTCTGGTCAAGCCACTTAACCCTTCATTGCCCCATGTACAAAACTTGGACTTCAAGCCCACTAGGCACAGAAAAAGTACTTGCATATACCGCTTTGATTGTACCATAGAAAAGCAGCGTATCAAATCTTATTACTTTTACCCTGAGGGCCACGAGTGCACAGTTTTCTGCACCAAGGCTCTGATGACAGTGCCTTTAATGGGAACTTCATGTCTATTATTTCTTCCTTCTGACAGTATGAAGGACCTGCAGGTTTTTCTTAATTTGTTGAAGTGCACGGAGGAAAACAAGAGCAGGACATGTATGTATGAACCGTTAAGAACTGAACTGCACATATATGTGCAGATCATTCCAGTACTCTTATTTTCTCAGTTACTGCCCCCTTAATTTGGAACTCTCTCCCCTTATACCTCAGAGCTGAACAAAACTTGGATAAATTCAAAAGTAATTTAAAATGCTTTCTTTATAAAGATGCCTACAATTGATTTATTTTTACATTATTATTACTAAACCTGTCACATCTTCCCTATTGTACTTCCTTTTCATGTGCTTTTTCTTAATAAATTGTAGTTCCTCCTTTTTTTTTTTTTGTTCTCATGTCGCAACCCAATCAAGTATGTCTGTCTTCGAAGGTCTGTGTTTATTATTTGTTGTTTGTTCCCTATTTATATTTAAATTTTTTAAAAAAATCTTTATTCATTTTAAAACTAAAAATAAGTGCAACATATTATACATATATTTTATACTTTAACAGCACTTAAAACTATTAAATTATATTTTATGACAAATACATATATCATCCCCCATTTTCTACATATCCGACAACTGCACTCAAATTAAAACTATCTCCCCACCCACCCACCCTGAATGTGAATGATCAAAGGGCAAAATCACCAATCACTCCTTACAGAATTTTGTCAATGGCTCCCAAACATTCATAAATGTCCTATAGTGTCCATGTTGTATGGCCATCATACATTCCATTTTTAAAGTATGACATAGAGATTCCCACCAAACAGTATAATTTATTATATTTAAATTTTTAATATACAACGCTTTTGTATTCCAGGAGAAGCGTTTTATCAAATTTTAATAAACTATGAAATATACAATATTTTTAAATAACAATATTTATACACAAAATAGAATTCCAGGAGATGCAATTTTTTGGGGGTGCAAAGTATTGCTGCTGCTATCATAACCTGTGTATACATGTGTCCAGTGTGCTCTCACATGTTTGCACATCATTTTTGCATGCAGCGTATTTGTATGCTATTTTATTTACATGTGCTTTAGAAAACCATACAGTGAGCTTTAGTATACAATCTTATCCAAAGTTTCCTACATTGGCTCCCTAGTCTGTAGCCATCTGTCTTACTCTCTGCAGTAATCAGTCTCCCTGAGACTTTCCTAAAAGATCGAACAAAAGAAAAAAATAGCAGTCTTTCAAGCCACTGCCCTGTCAGGAAAAGGAAAGAAGGCTGTAGTTCAGGAATCAATTAAAAAGAAAAAAGAAAAAAATGTTATATAGGAAGGGTGGATTAAAACACAGGAGATACTTAAAAGGGAAAGTGATACTGTTTGCTAGATGCCTCTCGCTCCAATGACTGTATTCTTGCAGAGTAAAAAGCAGGATAGTGGAACTTAGTGTTTGAGTCAGCCTTTGCGCAGTTATAGAGAAGATGCAGTATATAAGCCTAAGGTTTAGTTTAGTTTAAGTCTGATATTCAGTGCTTAAATGCTGAATATTGTACTGAACCTCATAAATGTTGGGTGGCTATGAATACCTGGATATTTGGTGCTGGTGCCTGAACATGGCCCATTGCTGGTGGGGGCTAAAATATGCTGACCACCATTGACTGAATATTTACTCCTTAGTCTCACTCCCTTAACCAAGGGGCAAGCCACAAAGGTCAGGCCCACCCACTTTGTAGCAATGACATAGGCCAACAGAACTAGAGGCAGTGTCAGCCTCCTCAGCACTGCCTTGTGGCCCCTCATGTTAACCCTAAGACCTAACAAAAAGATTAGTTCTTCTCGCTACACCATTGCCCTAAACCATGAGATGCTGGAACAGTGCAAGATTTCTGAGGAAAGTCACTACAATAGATTCTAAAGTTTAGAATAGATTCTAAACCCTGTCAGATGAGTTCACACAAATATATTTAAATGACTGAAAGCCTACAGCAGAACAGTAAACACAACCATGATTTTAAAAAAAGAACTTAATTTGCATCCTTGGGAACTTTTGGATTGTGGCCATCTTCAAAAATACAGACTTCTATAATAAGGACCTTATACACAACCTTGCTGAGAATTCCCCCTTCCTCCGTATATTATCAAAATTTTGGTCACTGTACTATAAAGAAAAAGTAAATAATAAAAATAAACAGTAAAAAAATATATATTTGTTTTTCAGAGTATGATGGTCTTAATATCTCAGGGGTTAATATTCAAAAGGGCTTAACTGGGCAAGAATGGCTCCTGCCTGGTTAAACCCCGCTAAGCAAGCTGGCCACCAATGTAGCAGCAGTTAACTAGCCAACCAGCTAGATTAGGGGCAGGTTGGAGGTGGACTTAGAGCAGCAACTTTAAAAATAAAAAAATTGCAAAATTTTACAATATATTGATAAGAATTTACTTGCTTCAGAAACATAGATTAAGAATCAATTGAGACTCAGGAAAAATAATAGCCATCGTTATCTTCATTGAACTTTAATACAAGGAGGGACGTTAAAGAAAATAAAGGATTGTTCTCAAAAGAAATAACAGTATAAGCAAAGGCCTAGCACTTTAGCAATGGCATATTTCCTATATTCCATTATTAAGCTATATGTTTCATATCTGCTCAGGTATGAAAAAAAGATATTTATTTTCTCCAAAGTAGACTCTACATCAGTGTCTCACAAACTTTGTGAAGCCGTGACACACTAAACATGGTGGGCGCGGCTCGAGGCATCCGGAAGTGCGTGGACGTTGATGTCACTTGCATGCATGGTCATGTTGACATCTGTACATGCGCGAAGGCCCTCCAGAAGGGGCCCTGAGCTGACAGTGGGGGGTGCTGGAAGGGAAGATGCAAGGAGAGGCACTGGCACCGGCTGACTGCCTACAGGATGTCTCTTGCAACGGCACACCTGGCATCTCGGGCAGCACACTAGTGTGCCGTGGCACACAGTTTGCAATACACTGCTCTACACTTTCAAGGCTAAGCTAACAAAAATGTCGGCCCCAGATTCAGTGTCCTGTCTCAAAGCCAAAAGGCTTTCCTTCAGTCCTGTGTATCTTTTGTCACATCAGAGAAGATCCATATTCATTGACCAAATATTAAAGTTTGAGCATTTCAAAAGTAAAGTTTCATTACTGCATTTAAATCTTGCTAAAAAACACACAAAAGAAGCAATCAAAGTTGCTCGTGAGGTTATCTCTATCAAAGACTAATATTGCAGATAAATTGTTGATATCAATTTTATTACCCTGAACACATTCCACCAAAACTTAGCCATGGGAATCCTTTGTATCATAATTTGTGGAATATAATAAACCTTATTAAGAGAGGGAACTGCTTCAGAAGAATACTTTAAAATATCAGATTTTTAAAAACATTTCAAAAGGAGACAACCCCCTAGCCTTAGGGAAATTAAAAAACTAGAGGTTAAGCTGCTTTTTATAATTCTTAATCTGTTCAATCTTCTTTTGAGTAAGTAGTCTGTCATTGAAAACAAAATTCTTGAAATCTTGGAGGCCTTTAACATCTCCCTGCAATTGCTGGAATTGAAGAGTAGAGTCTTAGATAAAGGATCCACCTTGGAAATTAAAGAGGTTACCTCCTCCATCAATTTGCTCACCATAACAGTCAGGTCTTGTAGTACCTTCCAGAACAATTTAAAAAGTTACCGCCGCTGGAGCCAAAGAGCTCTCTCCAGCTCCAATGTTCTCATGCTTTCGGGGAGTGCTTGTCGTCACAAGGTCCATACCCCAAGTCTTGAGATCCCATTCCTGGACCTGCAGACAAAGCTTTTGCAGCTTCCAGACACAGCGGAAGACTGGATTCTGGAGAGGAAATAGTGATGTCATGCTCCAGTGTTGCCGACGCTCCTTCGTGGCTCTGCTCAACAGGGCCAACACTTCCGGTTTCAACCATCACAGCTCCAGTAATGGAATGCTCAATCCTGTTGAACTTGAGAGGATGAACGAGCCACTGAGGGAACAGCTCTAATCAACTCCTTCTTCTAAGTGTGAGGCCTCACGGAAAAAACAAACAAACTTCCAAGAAGATAAGACTTCACGGAGAGCCCTTGGACATGCCCCCTTAGAGCAGCAACTTAGCTAGTTAGCAGTGATATTCAGTCTGCTAACCAGCTAAATAAGCATATAAAGTTTGGACACAATAATAGCTGTCCTAACTTTATGCACTGAGGACCCGATTCTCTAAAGAGCGCCTAATTTAATTGGCAAAATCCCATTAATAGGTTCAATAATTGGAAAAAAAACCCTTTTATTTGGACGATAGTCGCCTACCCGATTCTATAGAGAGGTATGCAACTATTGCATGGTGCTTAGCAGCACTTAACACCTAAGTGGGTGTTTTTATGGGCGAAGTGTAATTTAGTCGCTGCTAAGCACAATTCTTCAAAAACTTAGGCACCTGAAATGTAGGCCTTTAAAACCCTCACCTACATTTCTGGTGCCTAAGTTTTTACATAGTCCCTGCTAGGCACCATTCTGTAAAGCATGACTGATATGCAGCTAACAACATTTTTTTTAGGTGTTGGCTGATTTAGGCGCCATTTATAGAATCCATGCCTGAGTTAATAATAATAATAATTTATTTCTTATATACCGCTATACCATAAGTTCAAAGTGGTTTACAATGAAAGGTACATATAGTTAGGGATAGAGATACAAGTTCAATAACGTTCAAGTTACAAGTTAAATAGCGTTCGGTTTACAACGGAAGATTCAAATAGTCAGGGATAGAGATACAAGTTAACGTTCGGTCTGAAGTACAAGAGCATTTGGTCGGAAGTGTAAAGGTATTCAATCTGAGGTACAGTGTATAGAGCAGTGAGTCTGGGCACATAAGAACATAAGTAGTGCCTCTGCTGGGTTAGACCACAGGTCCGTCACGCCCAGCAGTCCGCTCCCGCGGCGGCCCACCCCTTGGTTTCTCATCGAAGTCCTATCTTCCCATCAAATTCCTGACCCTTTGTCCTCGCACCCCTTTCAGTACCCTACGATCTCTTTGTCCCTCAGGAATCCGTCCAATCCCTTTTTGAATCCCTGTACTGTATTCTGCCTGATCACTTCCTCCGGGAGCGCATTCCATGTGTCCACGACCCTTTGGGTGAAGAAAAACTTCCTTGCATTTGTCTTGAACTTATCCCCCTTCAGTTTCTCCGAGTGCCCCCTCATACCCGTTGTCCCTCTCAGTCTGAAGAACCTGTCCCTATCCACCCTCTCTATGCCTCTCAGGATCTTGAAGGTCTCTATCATATCTCCCCTGAGCCTCCTCTTTTCCAGAGAGAAGAGACCCAGCTTATCCAGCCTCTCGGCGTATGGGTAGTTTTCCAGCCCTCTTACCAGCTTCGTTGCTCTCCTTTGGACTCTCTCAAGTACCGCCATGTCCTTCTTGAGGTGCGGCGACCAATACTGAACGCAGTATTCCAGATGCGGGCGCACCATCGCCCGATATAGTGGCATGATGACTTCCCGCGTCCTGGTTGTGATACCCTTCTTTATGATGCCCAGCATCCTGTTGGCTTTTTTCGCTGCTGCTGCACACTGTGCGGATGGCTTCATTGATGCATCCACTAGCACACCCAAGTCTCTCTCAAGTCCGCTGTCTCCCAGCAGTGCCCCCCCCATTTTGTAGTTGAACAACGGGTTCTTATTTCCTATATGCATGACCTTGCATTTTTCAACGTTAAAGCGCATTTGCCATTTGTTTGCCCAGTCTTCCAGCTTGTACAGGTCCCTTTGCAGGTCCTCACACTCCTCCCTGGTCCTAACTCTGCCGCAGAGTTTGGTATCGTCCGCAAATTTTATAACCTCGCATTTTGCCTCCGTTTCCAGGTCATTGATAAATATGTTGAAGAGTAGCGGCCCCAGCACCGATCCCTGCGGCACACCGCTTGTGACTCCCCGCCAGTCAGAAAATTAGCCCTTCACTCCGACCCTCTGCAGTCTACCTGACAGCCAGTGCTTGATCCGTCTGTGTACATCCCCGCCCACCCCGTGGTTCCACAGCTTCTTAAGCAGCCTTTCATGTGGCACCTTGTCAAAAGCCTTTTGAAAATCGAGGTAAATGATGTCCATGGGTTCCCCTTTGTCCACCTGACTGCTTATTCCCTCAAAGAAGTACAGTAGGTTCGTAAGGCATGACCTTCCCTTACAGAATCCATGCTGGCTTGTTCGCAGTAAGTCATTTTTCTCGATGTGTTCGCAAATGTTGTCCTTGATCATCGCTTCCACCATCTTCCCTATAACTGAAGTCAGGCTCACCGGCCTGTAGTTCCCGGGGTCACCCCTCGATCCCTTCTTAAAGATAGGTGTGACATTCGCCAGTTTCCAGTCCTCTGGCACCTCTCCTGTTCTCAGGGATAGGTTGCAAACATGCTGGATTGTGCCCGTTATTTCCTGTCTTAGTTCCTTTAGAACCCTTGGGTGGATCCCGTCCGGTCCCGGTGATTTGCCACTTTCTAGCCTGTCTATCTGTTTGAGGACATCCTCCTGACTTACCTCTATATGCTCCAATTTTTCGGCCTGTTCCCCCCTCATGAGCTCCTCTGAGTCCGGTATATTGGATGTTTCTTCGCACGTGAAGACCGACGAGAAGAACGTGTTCAACCTCTCGGCTACCTCTTTGTCCTCCTTAATCACTCCTTTCCTATCCCCATCATCCAACGGCCCCACCTCCTCTCTCGCTGGTTGCTTCCCTTTTACGTAACTGAAGAATGCCTTGAAGTTTTTCGCCTCCCTGGCCAGCCCCTCCTCGTATTCCCTTTTTGCTTTTCTAACCTCTCGGTGACATTCCTTTTGGCAATTCCTGTGCTTCTGGTGATTTTCCTCCGTTGGGTCCTTTTTCCATCTTCAGAAGGACACTTTCTTGTCACTTATTGCCCTCTTTACTTCTGTTGTCATCCAAACCGGGCTTTTTGACCGCTTGTTCTTACAGCCTTTCCTGAAACTGGGGATGTACAGGTTTTGTGCTTCCTGTAGGGTGTCCCTGAATAGGGTCCAGGCACTTCCTACAGTCTCCATCCTAAAGCTGTTCTTGAGCTTCCTCCCCACCATTTCCCTCATGGCAACATAGTTCCCTTTCCTGAAGTTGAGCGCAGTCGATGCGGTCCTCTTCACTATGGGTGTCCCTCTTTCTAATGTGAATCTGATTGCGTTGTGATCACTGTTGCCTAGTGGTCCTCCCACTTCTACCCCTCTTGCAGGCCCCCTTAATCCGTTAAGGATGAGGTCAAGAGTAGTTCCCCCTCGCGTCGGTTCCTTGACTAGTTGTTCCATGAAGCAGTCCCTCACAGCTTCTACGAATTCCGTTTCCCTGGCGTAGCTGGAGTGACCCGTACTCCAGTCTATCCCCGGGTAGTTGAAGTCCCCCATCACTTTTACATTTCCAGTACTGCATTCCTGCTTCAGTTCCGCTTCTAAGTCTTGTCCAACTGCATCCGGCGTACCAGGTGGACGATAATACAGCCCCAGTTTTATGTCTGCACCTTTGGTTCCCGGCAATTTGACCCATAGTGATTCCAGCCCCTCTGCCTTTGTCGCCGTATCCAACCTGACCGAGTAGATAGAGTCCTTTATGTATAGTGCTATGCCTCCCCCCTTCTTGTGGGTCCTGTCCCTCCTGTAGAGCTTGTACCCTGGCAGCGCCACATCCCATTAATTGTCCTCTGTCCACCAAGTTTCCGTAATTCCAATTACATCCAGGTCCTCCCCTTTGGCCATGACTTCCAGTTCACCCATCTTGGCTCTGAGGCTTCTTGCATTCGTGTATAAGCACTGTAGGTCCCGGCGTTTGTCACTCACCTCTGCTTTTACCTGGACCTCCTTCCCTTGAGTTTCAGGCTGTTCACCCGTTAACTGTGCCTCTGCTTTACCCTCATCCTTTACCCTCGCAAGTTTCTGCCTCCTCGTGTCCCCTCCACCCCCCTTCCCCGCTTTTCCTCGGAAATTTCCTGCCCTGCCAGCCCCCTCCCATGCTATTGTCCCCTGGGCCTTGGTTTGATCCCTCTTGCCTTGTGGCTCCTCCTTATTGCCTTCTGCTTGCACTCTGGTTCCACCCCGCCCCCCTGAATCCCCTGAATCCCCCTGCCGCTTAAGTCCCTCACAGCAAGTTGCTGTTACCTGGTGCTTCCCTCGCTGTCTGATCTCGAGCTCCATCGGTTTCCCGTCCTCCTCCCTGTAGTAGTCATCCCGTTCAGCATCCTTTCTGGATACCGTTGTCCGAAGCGTCATCAGGTCTGCTGTCGGCTTTCCCCTCTCCTTAGTTTAAAGCCCTCTCGATCTCCTTCTTCATGTTGGCTGCCAGTATTCTTGTTCCCGCCGTGCTCAGGTGCAGGCCGTCCCGCCTGTAGAGCTTGCTCTTTCCCCAGAAGGACGACCAGTTCCTCACAAAGTGGAAGCCCTCATCTTCGCATCATTTTCTCAGCCACACATTCACATCCTGGAGCTCGGCCTGCCTCCTTGCATCTGCCCTCGGGACCGGCAGGATCTCCGAGAAGGCTATCCTCTGTGTCCTCCGTTTCAGCTTCCTTCCCAGGACCCTGAACTGGTCCGTTAGTGCAGGCATGCTGAAGTTCCTCCGGCTCACATCATTTGTTCCGACGTGGATAATTACTGCTGTCTCCTCTGTTTCGGCTCCGTCCAGGATCCTCTCGATTCTGTCGGCGATGTCCTTTGTTTTAGCCCCTGGGAGACATGTCACTAGCCTGTCCTCTCTCCCTCCGGCCACATGACTATCCACCTCCCTCAGGATCGAGTCTCCTACAACAATTGCAGTCTTCCCCTTTCTCAGTAGCCTCCTCTGCCTCAGGTCCATATCCTTGGTGTATCTTGGTGCTCCTCCCTCGGGGTCCTGGTTCGCCTCGGCCCCCTCTGTTTGCCCAGCCTCTCCACTAGGTCCATCCACCGGTGGGTTGTGGCTCTCATCATCTAGGGACGCCTGTCCGTGATGCTGCTGGTCCTTCTCCTCCACCCTCCTGTAGGCTTCTTCGATGTATCTCTCAAGGTCCCTCACTTGATCCTCGATGGAGCTTGCTGTGTCTGGTTCCTCAGACGCCTGGCATGGCTCTTCTAGGGCGTACAGCCCTTCCAGCTCCTGGACCCTGGCCTGCAGTCTCCCGACCTTTTTCAGGCTCTCCAGTTCCCGACACCGACTGCATATGTACTCCCGCCTTCCCGAGGGGAGGTAGTCGTACATATGGCAGTCCATGCAGTACACTGGAAAGCTCCGCTGTGATCTGGCTGCCTCCATTTCAGTCTATCTGCTCTGCTCTTTCTCAGCTCTCCTACTCTGGTCTCCGCTCCCTCCTGCTACTGGTGTCCTCTATCTCTGCCTGCTGGTGTCTCTGACTCTGCCTGCTGCTGCTGCGTCCTCTCTCCCTCACTCTCTGTCTGCTGCTGGTGTCCTCTCCCCGACTCCCCTCTGGTGTGTGCTGACCCTGTAGTGCCTTGGCCCTTCTCAAAGGCGCTCTCGCTAAGGCCTTGCATTGAAGAATGCTGGTATAGAAGGACTGAGATTAAGATAGACACTAAAGAATGACACGGGATTGTTTCCCGCAGTTATCCAAAGGGACGAGAAAGGTGATGAATTTTGTCACCGTGTCATTCTCTACTTTGAAAAAAATAAAAGGAATTGACCCCAAGATATCCACAGAGAAGAAAATCCAGAGAAAACAAAAAAAAACTCTGTGGAGTGACGATGTTCCTAAATGGACTTTACTTGAAAGAGTCAAAGTTCCAAAGTTACATCAAAATCATCCACATAAAATAATTTCATCCACATAAAAATAGGTTATCCACATAAAAGCCTTAAAGGACCTAGTCCACTAGGGATACAGGACCACACAATTGTTTCCCACGTATTCACCTTTTTGGACCCCCAGGGACCCCTGAAGAAGACTTTTTGTCGAAACGCGGACCGTGTTAGGTCCTGTATCCCTAGGTCCTTTAAGGCTTTTATGTGGATGAATTTATTTTTATGTGGATGATTTTGGTGTTACTTTGGAACTTTGACTCTTTCAAATAAAGTCCATTTAGGAACATCGTCACTCCACAGAGGTTTTTTTTGTATTCTCTACTTTGAACCATCAATGACTGAGTGCTACCCACCAATTACTGGTATTAATTGGCACTCATTAAAATTTGTGCATGTATCTGGATGTGTGCTATTCTATAAGGCACAGTGCCTAATTCTCATGGTGCATATTAGAGAATGACATGGTGACAAAATTCATCACCGTTCCCATCCCCGCGGATAACCGCGTGAAACCATCTTCATGTCATTCTTTAAGGAGAGAGGGAAGAATCAGAGTATGAATGGCCACAACCACTGACCTGCAAGCTTTGCTTTGAAGAATGCTGATGTAGAAGGATTGAGATTGAAATAGACACTAGAAAATGACATGGGATTATTTCCCACGGTTATCCGCGGGGACGGGAACAGTGATGAATTATGTCACCGTGTCATTCTCTAGTGCATATCTGAAAAGGGGGTGTGCTCATGGGTGTGTTGGGAGCATTCTGAAAAGTTGTGCATGGAATTACAGAATACTGCCCATCCTAATTAACATTTTGAATATTCAGCCCATTCATGTTGCAATGGAAAGTACATGCACAGAAAACCTGTCCTATATATCTCTATAAGAAATCATCCATAGGCCTTCAATAAAAAAAAGTTATATAAAAGCAATGCAAGAACAAAAGAATTGACTCAAATATCTCCACAAACAAATCCAAAAAGAAACAAAAAACACTGTGGAGAAGTGTTCCTGAGATGGACTTTATTAATATTAAAACTTGGCAAACCACATAAAAACCTCTAGGACTCAGTCCGCTGAAAGCCTTGGACCCAATATGGTCTGTGTTTCGACATAATTGTCTTTCTCAGGGATCCTATGGATGATAGTGTAATGAGTGTAATGGTATAATATCTTGGGTACATGAAATGTCATTAGATAAATCGTGAAAATGGAGATGAATGTGAGGCCATGCTTAGTGTGGTGTTGTGCAAAAGTCTAATAATATTATGATGACACATAAATGCAATGCAACAATGCATCTAGTTCTATATAAAAAGTACAGTGTAGAAATCAACTCCACAGACTCTAAATTCTGGTATGATGATCTGGCTTTTTCCGACCTTTGGTTTTTATAGGAATTTTTTTTTTAGAGTTCTTATTGGATTTAGGGCTTGCTTCACAAAGTGGTGCTACTAATTAACAGTGCGTTGAATATAAAGAAGTCCATTCAGTTTCCATGGACTTCTTCACATTCAGCGCATGCTAATCAATAGTGCCACTTTCTAATAATCTTATATTGCTTAATAACAGGAATCTGAGGGGTCAGAATTCAGCCCATGGCGGCTTACAAGTTACTTCAAACCATGGGCTGAGCTAACTCCAGATATTCCATGCCAGGGCACATGCAGCTCCCAGCATTAAATGTCCAGGTATGTCCACTGGAAGTTAACCAGGCATTGACCGATATTCATACCAGTGCAGGCAGGCAGGCAGAGAGAGAAGGAGAGCGGCAACGGGCAGGAGAGGCCCGGAGGAACAGGAAAGGGGAGCGCTGAAGGAGGCAGAAGGCGGGCAGGCAGGCTAGCAGCAGGGGTAAGTGGCGAGAGTTAGCTCCGCCTCCCCACCGCGTCATTTCTATTACATATGCCTTTCAGCACTATAGAAATGATAAATAGTAAGAATAGTAGTTTGCCGCCAGTCACAAACTTTGCCAGCAAACTTGAAAGGGAAAATCTTCATCGGTAAAAAAACCCTCCAACTTCCTATCCAAATTTTCTCAGTTTTAACTGTTTTTATAAGTGCTTATGAATATATATCTCATGCTTTGGAGACAAATAGGGCATATGCTGGCACACTTGAAGGTGAAGTCCTCTGACTGAGCCTGATAGCCAGTGCTCTCCCCTAGCTTATGATAAGCTTTGCAGCTTACTTGGCATGTGCGGGGACCCTACTCCTGAAGCACCTCCCTTTGCTTTGTCAGTTTTTTCTTCGACCGCTCCTATGAAGTCGCAACACTCCCCTCTCTTCCTCACAGACTAAAAAAAGAAAATAAAGGGCATAGTTCTCATAACTAGCTCAGCTAGACGAGATTATTTAAAACAAACAAACCCCCCAAAAAAAACCCAGAACAAAAAGAAAACTGGCAAGCAGCCTTTGTCCCCTTCTTAAAATTCCCCCAAACAAATAAATATAATAAAGGAAACTATCCCAAGTCTGAATATTGCATTACAAAAATCCACTTACAATTTGATTAAAACCAATTATGATACTATGATATGATGCTTAGAACAACAGCAGTGGCAATACCTGCCAGATGCACAGCTTGGCTTCATGCTGCTGATCTTAACGAGGACATTCACATTGTAACATAGTAAATGATGGCAGATAAAGACCTGAATGGTCCATCCAGTCTTCCCATTAGTGATACTCATTTAAAAAATACATGATTAGATTAACTTGTCTCTTCTTTGATATTTCTGGGCCGTAGACTGTAAAGTCTGATATTGTCCTAGGTTCCAAATGCTGAAGTTGCCGTCCAAGCTCACTTCAGCCATCCCGTTTGCTGGATATCTACCGTAAAGTCTGGCCAGCAACATCCTCATGGTCCATATTAGTGGAGTTCACATTGATGCCTATACAGCACAGTTACTTACCGTAACGGGTGTTATCCACGGACAGCAGGCAGCTATTCTCAACATGTGGGTGACGTCATCCACGGAGCCTGGATGAGGACAGCTTCACAAGCAGACTTGCTTGAAGAACTTTTAGAAAGTTTGCGACTGCTGCACCGCGCATGCGCGAGTGCCTTCTTGCCCAACGCAGGGCCCGCGTCTCCTCAGTTCAGATAGATAGCAGAGAAGCCAATCAGAGGGGAGGTAGGTGGGATGTGCCTGCTGTCCCTGGATAACACCTGTTACGGTAAGTAACTGTGCTTTATCCCAGGACAAGCAGTCAGCCTATTCTCAACATGTGACTGACCTCCAAGCACACCAGAATGGGATGGTGGGAGTGTTGGCAATTCAGGAGAATAAATTTTGTAACACTGCCTGGCCGAAATGGCCATCCCGTCTAGTAAAAGCATTCAGACAATAATGAGAGGTGAAGGTATGAACCGATGAACATAAGAACATAAGCAGTGCCTCTGCTGGGTGAGACCAGATGTCCATCATGCCCAGCAGTCCGCTCACGCAGCGGCCCATCAGGTCCAGACCTGTTACGTAACCCTCTATCTATACCCTTCTATCCCCCTTTTCCTTCAGAAAGTTGTTCCTTCTTGAACTCCAATACCGTACCCTGTCCTATCACACTCCCTGGAAGCGCAATCCAGGTGTCAACCACCCATTGAGTGAAGAAGAACTTCCTAGAATTGGTTCTGAATCTGTCCCCTCTCAATTTTTCCGAATGCCCTCTCGTTCTTGTAGTTTTTGAAAGTTTGAAGAATCTGTCCCATTCCACTTTCTCTATGCCCTTCATGATCTTATAAGTCTCAATCATATCCCCTCTAAGTCTCCACTTCTTCAGGGAAAAGAGCTCCAGTTTCTCCAGTCTTTCAGCATATGAAAGGTTTTCCATACCTTTTATCAAATGTGTCGCTCTCTTCTGAACCCTCTCACATGGAACGCGCTTCCAGAAGTTGTGATAGGCCAGAGCACAGTACAGGGGTTCAAGGAAGGTTTAGATAGTTTCCTAAAGGATAAGGGGATTGAGGGGTACAGATAGAAGCAAAGGTAGGTTATAGAAATGGTCAGGAACCACTTCACAGGTCATAGACCTGATGGGCCACCGTGGGAGCGGACCGCTGGGCGCGATGGACCTCTGGTCTGACCCAGTGGAGGCAAGTTCTTATGTTCTTATGAGTATCACCATATCCTTCTTTAGGTACGGTGACCAATATAGGATGCAGTACTCCAGATGCGGGCGCACCATCGCCCGATACAACGGCAGGATAACTTCTTTCGTTCTGATTGTAATACCCTTCTTGATTATACCTAGCATTCTATTCACTTTCTTAGCAGCCGCTGTGCATTGTGCCGACGGCTTCATTGTCATGTCCACTAATACCCCCAATATTGTCCACTAATACCCTTTCTTGGGTGCTCTCACTCAATAACAGCCCTCCCATCATGTAGCTGTACCTCAGGTTTTTGTTTCCCACGTGCAAGACCTTACATTTCTCTACATTGAACTTCATCTACCATCTCGTCACCCACTCCCCTAGTTTGTTCAGGTCCCTTTGTAAATCTTCATATTCCTCTTTAGTCCTAGCCCCATTAAATAGTTTGGTGTTGTCTGTGAATTTTATTATTTCGCACTTCGTCCCTGTTTCTAGATCATTTATGAATACATTGAATAGCAGCGGTCCAAGCACCGACCCCTGTGGAACACCACTCGTGACCCTCCTCCAGTCCGAGTAGTGGCCCTTCACTCCTACCCTCTGCTTCCTACCCGCCAACCAATTCCTGATGCATCTGTGTACATCTCTTTCCACCCCATGGTTCTTCAGTTTCCGAAGTAGGCGTTCATGGGGTACTTTGTCAAAGGCTTTTTGGAAGTCTAAGTATACGATGTCTATGGGATCCCTTTTGTCCATCCATTTGTTAATTCCTTCGAAGAAGTGCAATAAATTCGTCAGGCACGATCTTCCCCTGCAGAAGCCATGTTGGCTTGTTATCATGAGTTTATTCCTTTGTAGATGCTCAATAGGAGTAGATCTAAGGAAAGCTACTGATGCCGCCATGACTCTGACTCGACTCTGTAGATGTAGTCCATCCTGAGCATAGCAAAAATAAATGCAAGCCGCTAACCAGTTGGAGATGGTGTGCTTGGAAATCGGATGTCCCAACTTGTTTGGATCAAAGGAGACAAAAAGTTGAGGTGAAGATCTGTGTGGCTGAATTCTTTGCAAGTAGAAAGCCAAAGCACGGGGGGGACATGATCGAGATGTTCAAGTATCTTACGGGCCGCATCGAGGCGGAGGAAGATATCTTCTTTTTCAAGGGTCCCACGACAACAAGAGGGCATCCGTTGAAAATCAGGGGCGGGAAACTACGAGGTGACACCAGGAAATTCTTTTTCACTGAAAGAGTGGTTGATCGCTGGAATAATCTTCCACTACAGGTGATTGAGGCCAGCAGCGTGCCTGATTTTAAGGCCAAATGGGATCGGCACATGGGATCTATTCACAGGGCAAAGGTAGGGGAGGGACATTAAGGTGGGCAGACTAGATGGGCCGTGGGCCCTTATCTGCCGTCTATTTCTATGTTTCTATGTCTATGTTTCTATGTTACAGTCCAGAGTATGAAGAGCTGTTTCTCCAGGATGAGAATGAGGCTTTGGAAAAAAACACTGGAAGTACAATGGATTGATTGAGATGAAATTCTGAAATCACTTTAGGTAAGAATTTAGGATGAGTACGGAAGACCACCTTGTCATGATGGAATACTGTGAAAGGTGGGTCTGCCACTAAAGCTTGTAGCTAGCTGACCCTACAAGCAAACGTGAGAGCAATGAGAAAAATCACTTTCCAAGTGAGATATTTAAGATGAGCCGAAGCCATTGGTTCAAAAGGAGGCTTCATCAATTGAGCAAGAACAACATTGAGATCCCAAACCACTGGAGGATGTTTGAGAGGTGGTTTCACATTGAAAAGACCATTCATAAATCTGGAAACCACAGGATGCGCAGAAAGGGGTTTCTCTTTGATAGGCTGATGGAAAGCAGCAATTGCACTGAGATGGACTCGAATGGATGTTGATTTGAGGCCTAATTGAGACAAATGGAACAGGTATTCCAAAACTGAAGACAAGGAGGTAGATTGAGGCTCCTTGTGATGAATGGTGCACGAAGCAGAAAATCTAGTCCATTTCTGATTGTAGCATTATCTAGTGGTAGGCTTCCTAGAAGCCTCTAAAATGTCCTGTACAGATTGAGAAAACCGTAGAGTGGTAGTTAAGTTGAGAGATACCAAGCTGTCAGGTGTAGAGACTGCAGGTTGGGATGAAGCAGAGATCCCTGATTCTGTGTAAGCAGAGAGGGAAAAACTGGTAGAAGCAGTGGCTCCCTGCTGCTGAGTTGAAGTAGAAGGGAGTACCAAGGTTGCCTGGGTCACCGAGGAGCTATCAGAATCATGGTAGCATGTTCCTGAGTTTGACAAGTGACTTGAGTATGAGAGGGAATGGCGGGAACGCATAGAGAAACTGATTCGTCCACTCCACTAGAAAAGCATCTGCCTCCAGTCGGTGAGGGGAGTATATCCTGGAGCAGAACTGAGGCAGTTTGTTGTTGTGGGAAGACACGAAGAGATCTATCTGAGGAGTTCCCCACTGAGAAAAAATGTGATGAACAGGCGAGGAATTGAGTGTCCATTCGTGAGGTTGTAGAAGGTGGCTCAATTTGTCCGCCAGTCAGTTTATTTTCTCCTTGAATGTAAACAGCTTTCAGGAAGGTGTTGTGAAGGATTGCCCAATTCCAAACCTTCAGAGCTTCCTGGCAAAGAGGGAGCGATCCTGTTCCTCCCTGCTTGTTGACATAGTACATGCCAACTTGGTTGTCTGTCCGAATGAGGACTACCAGGTCATGAAGAAGATGCTGAAAAGCTTTGAGAGCATTGAAAATTGCTCTGAGTTACAACAGATTGATATGACACTGACGATCCGTGCTGGACCAATGGCCTTGAGTACAGAGACCATCGAGATCAATCCCCCAAGCGTAACATAGTAACATAGTAACATAGTAGATGACGGCAGATAAAGACCCGAATGGTCCATCCAGTCTGCCCAACTTGATTCAATTTAAAATTTATTTATTTTTTTTTTTTCTTCTTAGCTATTTCTGGGCGAGAATCCAAAGCTTTACCCGGTACTGTGCTTGGGTTCCAACTGCCGAAATCTCTGTTAAGACTTACTCCAGCCCATCTACACCCTCCCAGCCATTGAAGCCCTCCCCTGCCCATCCTCCTCCAAACGGCCATACAAGAATCTGTTGTGAGGACCTTCTGATGAGGAGACGGTTTAAACAATAAACCTCTGGAGAGATTGGAAGAGAGCATCCACCAGTAGAGAGACTGTCTCAACGGAGGAGTCACTCTGATATGTTGAAAGTGGGTCAAAAGCCTAAGCCCACTGAGATGCCAGGGTCCACTGAGGGATTCTGAGGTGAAGTCTGGCAAAAGGAGTCACGTGAACTGTAGAGGCCATGTGACCTAGGAGAACCATTATGTGTCTTGCTGACAGTGTAGAGAGGGATGACACTTTGTGACAAAGGTGAATGAGAGCATCGTGATGCTCTTGAGCAAGAAATGCTCTGAGTCACACAGGAACTGAAAGGGACCATAGCTGAACTGCTTCAACTAATAGCCAATCTGTCAATCAAATCAGGAAAGATTCCGGAAGACTGGAAAGTGGCGAATGTTACGCCGATCTTCAAGAAAGGTTCGAGGGGAGATCCGGGAAACTACAGACCGGTAAGTCTGACCTCGGTACCGGGAAAGATGGTAGAGTCGCTGATAAAGGACATTACATTAGGGACTTCTATTCCGCCTATACCTTGCAGTTCAAGGCGGATTACAAAAGAGTTAACTGGACATTTCCAGTGAAGTTACAACAGTATTGGGTTTTTTTTTTGTTTTTTTTTCTTTGGAGGAGAGGTAGCTGGATTAATTCCAGAAGAACTTGCAAATTGGATATTAAATTGACTGTACGTTACTGTATGATATAACAAATAGATTACAGTTAGAGTACAAATAAGATTACGTTACATTTCAGGGATCTGAATACTTGGTTGGTGTTTTGGGGAGGAAGAGATTATTTAAGTGGAGGTTTTGGGGGAAAATTTATCTAGGAGGAGGGGGAAGGGTTGGGTTAAGATGTCTGGATAAATTTTTTGAAAAGTAGAGTTTTGATTTCTTGTAACCTTGTTAATGTATTTCTGAAAATCTAAGTAAATAATCTAAAAAAAAAAAAAAAAAGAAGGACCCCATCATTGATCACCTTGATGGACACGGGCTGATGAGGATCAGTCAACACGGTTTTAACAAAGGCAGATCGTGTTTGACAAACTTGCTGCACTTCTTTGAGGGAGTTAACAGACAGATAGACAAGGGCGACCCAGTCGACATTGTATATCTGGATTTTCTGAAGGCGTTTGACAAGGTTCCGTATGAACGACTACTTCGGAAAATTGCGAGCCATGGAATCGAGGGTGAAATCACGTGGATTAAAAACTGGCTGGAGCATAGGAAACAGAGAGTGGGGGTAAATGGACAACACTCAGACTGGAAGAGTGTCACCAGTGGGGTGCCGCAGGGCTCGGTGCTTGGACCCATGCTCTTCAACATCTTTATAAACAATCTGGACATAGGTACGACGAGTGAGATGATTAAATTTGCGGACGATACGAAGTTATTCAGAGTAGTGAAGACACAGGGAAGATTGCAAAGATCTGCAACGTGACATAATCAGCCTTGAGGAATGGGCATCAACATGGCAGATGAGGTTCAACATGGATAAGTGTAAAGTGATGCATGTAGGTAACAAAAATCTCATGCACAAATACAGGATGTCCAGGGCGGTACTTGGAGAGATCTCCCAGGAAAGAGACTTGGGAATTATGATCGACAAGTCGATGAAGCCGTTCATGCAATGTGCGGCGGCAGCGAAAAGGGCGAACAGAATGCTAGGAATGATAAAGAAGGGGATCATGAACAGATCAGAGAAGGTTATCATGCTGCTGTACCGGGCCATGGTGCGCTCTCACCTGGAGTACTGTGTCCAGCACTGGTCGCTGTACATGAAGGACACGGTACTACTCGAAAGGGTCCAGAGAAGAGCGACTAAGATGGTTAAGGGGCTGGAGGAGTTGCCATACAGTGAAAGATTAGAGAAACTGGGCCTTTTCTCCCTCGAAGAGAGGAGATTGAGAGGGGACATGATCGAAATATTCAAGGTACTGAAGGGAATAGACTTAGTAGATAAAGACAGGTTGTTCACCCTCTCCAAGGTAGGGAGAACGAGAAGGCATTCTCTAAAATTGAAAGGGGATAGATTCCGTACAAACGTAAGGAATTTCTTCTTCACCCAGAGAGTGGTAGAAAACTGGAACGCTCTTCCGGAGTCTGTCATAGGGGAAAACACCCTCGAGGGATTCAAGACAAAGTTAGACAAGTTCCTGCTGAACCAGAACATACTCAGGTAGGACTAGTGTCAATTAGGGCGCTGGTCTTTGACCAGAGGGCTGCCGTGTGAGCGGACTTCTGGGTACGATGGACCATTGGTCTGACCCAGCAACGACAATTCTTATGTTCAGTGGTCTCTAAGTACATTCAATATCACTTGTTATACAGATAGCAGTGCTGAATATATGTAATATATTCACTAGTTCTCAGCCTGCTGTTGTAACCACTAAGCTGCTTTTCCTGTCCAGGCACTATGCTAGATGCTTTGACCACATCCTCTGCAAAGAGATTCTTTTTTTTTTTTTTTTTTTTTTCAGATTATTTACTTAGATTTTCAGAAATACATTAACAAGGTTACAAACTTGTTTACAATTAAAGACAAGACAAAAATATCTAGACAAACAGAAATACTTCAGTGGTTGAAAAAATACAACAATCATTTCTAACTTTATAAAGTCCTCCATACATGAAATGGAATCTCTTATGAAACAGCTGAAAGAATTGAGAAAGTGGCGAGGCTAAGAAGCATCCATGACAATGCGAAATGCATTGATGAAATGCTACGTGAAGTATCAAGGACCTCCAGCAGAGAAAGAAGCTGTGCTAAATGAGGACAACTGGATACAGATTACCAGAGTCTGCTGAATCAGCATCCAATTCCACCTTTCCTTGAAGAAGCAATATGCAGCCCTGGAAGTGGACGAGGTTAGGAAGACCCAGGTGCAGGAACACCCAGAGCTCAAAACCACCCAAAGTTGCTGGATCTGTGACCACTAGGAAGTGAAGGGTAGTGATGGCTGGTGATTCTTTTCTGAGATGTACAAAGGGATCCATCTGATATCCAGATGTGATGTTCTGGGAGGTGTATTGTCTGCCTGGTGCAAAAATCTGAGATGTTGCAAAGTGTTTGATAAGACTAATCAAGCATACTACTACTTATCATTTCTATAGTACTGCTAGACATACACAGCGCTGTAAACATGAAAGAGACAATCCCTGCTCACTAGAGCTTACAATCTAATTATTCTGCTAGGTATCCCATGAACTGTATCCAAAATGACCTCATGGCTGTAACAAAGAGCCTGGTGAAAGGCCTCGCTCACTGATGGCCAACAACTAGAGCATAGCCATAGTCCCTCAGGTGGGTGGGGGAGGGTGGCCAAGTACAATGAACAAACAATACAAAATCCCTATTATGTTGGAACTCAGAGCTAGATATGATAGGACACATCTGTTGAGAGATACTGCATTGTGGGTACTGAAAAGGCTGAAGGGCTTCCAATACCAGGTACCATTTCTATAGCCATCTGTGCATATGCTATGCCTATGCTATCTAAGGATATCTGGCCTGTTCAACATGTAGCATTAATAGGGCTGGAATGTATGTCACAAAATCATGTGCACACTATCATCATGCTGGCCTAATAATACTCCTTCATGCTGGAGCCTTAGAATATTCCCACCATAGGTGACCTCAGACAAATCTGATAGGTAGACAGCTTTGGAATGGGGCCCCCAGTAAGGGCTCACCAACTACTAATTCAGGGCAGATTTTGCTGCCTCCAAACATTTCTCTGTATGAGCCCATCAGTATGCAGCAAGAGCCAAGTGCTACAGTATATACCTACTCCCCCTGCTGGCCCACATCCATTAAGCATACAACACAATGGCAGAACTACTTAAAGGTCCAGCACTAACGACCACAAGTCAGGTAGAATCAAGCAAATGTTCTTTGTCAGTGTGCAAATATAGTTTGCTCTCTGTTCAGCATGCTGTATCACCCTTAGCAATCATGGCTGAGGGCTTAGAAACATGTGCAAACAGCTGCTTCCTATATATTTACACTCATATGTACACATGAGAATAAAAGTAGGAGCAGATAAAAAGATTAAAAAATCTGTCAGCCTCACAGTCCACTGTTACCTTTGCTACATCCTTGAAAGCCTAGAACTGCTAGTTACAGAGCAGGTCTCTCACCATGTCATCCTCTGGGACCCAACAGTCAGATTTTGCAACATTCCACAACAATTATTGCAACAATTAAAAGGCAAACGATGACTCGGGGTAGTGTCACACCAGAGTAGAAATGTGGGTTCTGAGGAGAGGCTTAGCAGCAGAACATGTTAAAGAAGGCATTGACAAAATCCAAAAAGAAATTAGAATAGTTTCAATCAGATGTTAAAAAAAGTATATACAGATGAAAGAAAGTGATGGTCTTTTTTCTGGATCACAGCACTCCTGAAAAAGAAACAATATTTAAAGTTAGAATGTCAAGTGTTGATGTAAAAACGGTTTCTGGGCAGACCACTTGCAAATTGCTAGATTCTCAGGGAAAATGAGTTCAGCTGGTTGGTGATGATTTAATGAGGTTGTATCATAGGTGTGGAATGTGCTATTATTAATACAAGGTACCTCCCTCCTTGAAACATTCTTCCAATATGGCTGGCAAAAACACCCATCCCCACAAGATGGTCAAAGTTGTGATCCATTTTTCAATTTGAGATATCCTAATTAAAAATGTCTAACCCCCCCTTCCAGATACACACACCTGGCACATCTAAAATAGCCTATAAAAACATTCATGTTGGGATTTTCAAACTTCCACATCCCAGTCATGACATGGCTGCCTGAAAAGCCACTCTAGGAGCAGGAAGGGAAAATTTACTCTTTGCCCCTAAAGGACAATGAATAAGAGCCTACATGAAACAAAGGGAGTGGGTGGCTATACACTTCTCCCTCTGTATTCGCTGTGATAGGGGATTAACAGAACCGCAAATACAGAAAAACCGTGAATAACTTTTTCATATGTTATTCGCTGTTTTCTATTAAAAACCATCGTGAATATAGTGAAACTGCAAATAACATGGTGGGAGACCTGGTCTGTTCCTGAAGGAGAGGCAAAACACGGTGAAGAAAGTGCTGGGAATCAGTGATTTTATCTGTAAACGCTTGGAATCAGCGATTTCTCTATGCAAGATGATATAATTTGGGGGGAGGAGCCAGCAAGCTAAAAACCATGAATAATCGAAACTGCGAATGTGGAACCGTGAATACGGAGGGAGAAGTATATATCACAAACTCAATGCAGTTTTCCATAATAACAGAGATTTGTGGAGGATTCATTGCAAGCAAAAATAGAGACAACTCTGCAGGGATGCAAAGGGAAAAGCAGGTGACATTCCTAGGAAGTCAGTTTCACCAACCTCACTGCTATGGAGCAGATGGTCCTCAGATCCACTAGGATTCCATCCATGTGTAGGCAGCCAGAATACCTATGCACAGCCTGAGGAAAAGGCAAGATTATGGTCTACACTACAGCCTTAGGTATTTCACCATTTCTCTATCGAGCAGGAATACTGAGTGGATTAATTTTAGACTTAGTAGTTATCTGAGAGTGAACTGTGACAGGTTACCAGCAGAATACCAGGTTTTCAGAGGGCAATGGCTTGGAAGCAGAAGTGTAGCATAATGGATAGGGCATGGTCACTGGTTTGAATCCCACTGTTCCTCCCATATTTTAAGGCAACCCTTCCCCCCTTGCTCCAGACTCTTAATGCAGATGACACCTCTGGGTCACCAACATTGCTGAGAACTCTCACGGTCCCTTATCCTTCTATCTTTACCCACCTGGCAGTGTGGCAGTCTTTCTTACAGGATTATGAGGTATGCAATAGAGTATAACCATCTTCTGTTCCACTGTGAGATTTTATGCCACAGACAGGATGTGGCCAGACACCGCCAGTCCCCACCATTACAATGTAGGAGTCATGGAAGGTCACTGGATAACATGCACAGAGATCTACTGTCTTCCCCTGTGCATTACACACCATTTGCATGTTCACTGAGTAAAATGCTTTCTTGGTCTTCTAGGTGGCTCCTGTGCTCTTGGGGTCTGAGAGTCATGTGGGTGCTATCTATTATCCCTATGACCGAGGGGAAGCAGTCCATGTTGTAGAACCAGCTCTTGGTATCCTGTACCAGGAATGGCTAAGTATCAGAGCTGTGAGGAAGGCATCTAGTGCAAGGTCTGGGGGCCAATGGTAGCCCTCAGAGACCTCTTTGGCAGCCCTCACTATCTTTCTGGGTTTTTTTCCTGCCTCTCTGCCTAACTACCCAGACTCAGGACAGAAAGGGGAAAGTAGATGGGAAAGAAGTGCCTACTTGAAGGACATGGCATTTCTCAATAGACAGAAAAGAATTCATTTGGAAATGCTCATAACCATTGAGGGAACACTCCAGTGAAGCTTGAAGGTGGGCTGTGGGGATCGATAATATCATTAACACACACTGGTCAGCAGAGCCGTGGATCCACATAGGAAGATATTTGGTGGCTCTCCTTCAGCTCATTAGAAGCTAAAGTGGCCCCAGCTTAAAAATTAATGAAGACCACTGCTCTTAAATCCAAACAGGACAGACTTGCTGATTCCTACACATTTCTCTCTCAAATAATCAGTCTCTCACTTGAAGCTGAAGGGAAATTAAGAGAGCTCCTCAAACTACCGTGTTTCCCCAAAAATAATACCTATCCCAAAAATAAGCCCTAGTCCCAAGATTCGCCAGCAGTTCCCCTTCCCTCCCTCGTGCAGCAAAACCCTTAAGCGAGCACCTCCCCAAGCACCCACTCCCACCGCGCAACCAAACCCCCATCCTTCCCCTCCCTCCCATTGAACCCCGCCGACCGCGATCAAGCCCTACATACCTAAGCAGCATCGGGACGGCAGCACTCTAAACAGGCTGCTTCGGCCTTGTCCGCCCTGAATGCTTAGACTGGCCTTTCATTACTATTACAATTAACAATTACCTTCTAACCCTTCCTTACGTTCTAACCCTTCAGCAATATCACTCACAAACATATTGAACAGAATCAGTACTAGCACCGATCCTCTGAGTGAATTCCATTAACCACCAATCTCTGGTGCCTGCCTGTCAACCAATTTCTAATCCAGTTCCCTACTTTGGGCCCTAACTTCAGTCCATAGAGCCTCCTGTGAGAAACCGTGTCAAAGACTTTGCTGAAATCTAAGTAAATTATTTATTTGCTCATTTATTTAGCCCATTCTCCCAAAAGAGCCCAGAACGGGTTACAAAGGTACATTTTTTTTTTCACAATATGGCTGAAACATGACATAGATGACATAATTGACAATATATACATGACAAAATATAAACATATTTCACTATGCAGAATCTGGGTGACATTAGTGCACATTTTTGATCCAATTCCCTACTCACCCAGTCAAAGAATTAAATCAGATTCATCTGGCACGATTTACCTTTAGGAAACCCATGTTGTCTCAGATCTTGCAATCCATTAGATTCTAAGAATTTCACTAACTTTTCCTTCAGCAACGTTTCCATTATTTTTCCAATAACTGAAGTGAGGCTTACCGGCATGTAGTTTCTCGCTTCATCTCTGCAACCACTTTTGTGAAGAGGGACCACATCCGCTCTTCTCCAGTCCCGCATAACCTCTCGGAGCTCCCTCAATATCCTGTCCGGTCCCATAGCTTTGTCCACCTTCAGTTTTTCAAGTTGTTCATATACACTTTCTTCCATGAACAGTGCGGTATCCACTCCATTCTCAGGTGTAACTTTTGCTAACCAATCGTGGTCCTTCTCCATGTTTTTCTTCTGTGACTACCAAACAGAAGTATTTGTTTAGCACATTATCTTTGTCCTCATTACTCTCCACATAGCTGTTCATACCTTCTTTCAGTCTTGTAATTTTGTTTTTTATCCTTTTTTCTGAAAAGATTTTTGTCTCCCTTTTTTATATATTTATAGCCATCTGTTCTTCCACTTTCGCCAGTTGTATCTCTCTCTCTCTCGACTTCTTTCAGATTCATCCGATATTCCTTTTTGTACTTCTCTTCTTGATTTTTTTTTAATATTTCACAAACGCCAAGTCTTCTGCCTTAATTTTTTCTGCCACTACCTTATCGGTTTCCTTTTACTCTTATTTTTATTTGCTTCACATAAACATCAGTAGCTCTTTTTATTGCACCTTTCAACTTAGACCATTGTTTTTCCACTTCTCTTATGTCTTCCCATTCCATCAGCTCTTTCTTCAGGTACTCTCCCATGCTATTAAAGTCCATATGTTTGAAATCCAAGACTGAGTTCTGTGTGGCCATCCTCCACTTTGGCTGTTATATCAAACCAAACCGTATGATGATCACTATTTCTCAGGTGGGTCCACACTCAGACATCAGAGACACTTTCACAATTTGTGAGCACTAGATCCAGAATTGTTGCTTTTTACCTCGTGGTTTCCATTACCATTTGTCTGATTAGAGTCTGTTGAAAGGCATCCATGATCTCCCTACTTCTTTCCAATTCCGCAGATGAAACTTTCCAGTCCGCATCCGGCAGGTTGAAATCACCCATCAACAGTACTCCCCTTTCTTTCCCAACTTTTGTATATCTGTAATCAGATCTTTGTCAATTTCCTGCAATTGAGTCAGAGGTCTGTGGACAACATCTAAGTGGATAGAAATTCTATCTTCTCTTTTCAAAATAAACTATATTCTTTTTCCTTTTCCCAGGCCCTCGATCTTCCCAATAGGCGTTTTTTTGCGGTGATAGCAGGTTCAGACTCTTTCTTTTATCTAATTTAGGAGTTGCCATGCTATTGTTCCAGAGCTTAGACTCAAAGTTTAGGGGATCCGACAGCTGTAATACAGTGTCTTGAGACTTTAAATTATCTGTCCAGCAGAGCTCGTCTACTAAGCAGCCATATCCTGTAGTGCTCGCCAGCGTCCCCGGTCCTGTATATCCTTGAGCACCACACCACCTTCACTCTTAGTAACCTGTGTAATCAAGGAATCTACTTCAAGCTGACTAAAAAGATGCCGACACTCCTTTTTTTTAGTTCAATAATTTTATTGAATATTATAAGAATTATAAACAGAAAGCAGCTCAAACACATAGAATCATAATAAAAATCATGTATCAAATATTCGTATCTACAATCGTTTGAATAGAACTAGATTAATGAAAAGGATCCAGAGTATCTGGAACTGCTTAGAAAAGGAACAGAAAAAGACAGAGAAACAGGAGGGATAAGAGAAAGAGAGAGAAAGATAAAGGAAGAGAGAGAGAAAGAGAAATAGAGAGAGATAGAGAGAGAGAGAGAGAGAGGCAGAAGTGTCTATAGAGCAGAACGAACATATAAATCTAAGAATGACCAAGGTGATTTGTTTCGTGTCAAGTTTGTAGAGGATCGAGAAAACAATTTCTTTTCATATGCATAAGATTCAAATTTGTGGTACATACTTAAAGAGTTCCACCAGAAGGTGTAATCTAGTAATGAGGATGATTTCCAGTTTTTCAGAATATGCATTAGAGCTGTCACAAACATGGTGTCAATGAGTTTAGGCGGGCAGTTTAATTGTGCAAAACATGGGTGTTGAGAACGAAGAATTATAATGTCCATGGAGATCACTTCTGAACATTTAGTAATAGATTTTATGGTATCCCAAATACGAAGCCAAAAGGAATGAACCATATTGCAGTGGAAAAGCATGTGATCGAGAGTTCCGGGTGCTTTCAGACAGTTCCAACAGGTAGAGTCTTGTTGTAGATTCGCTTTCCACATACGATATGGAGTCCATACTGCATTCCACATAACAAAGTACATTGATTGCGAAACTCTGGATGATAAAAGAGGACGATTTGTGGAAGACCAGAAGAGTTCCCAATCTATTTCAGAAAGCGTGGTTTTCAAAATAGAGTCCCAATGGCTCATAGATTGAGATGAAAAAGTGAAGAAGTGATCTCTTAGTATACCATAAAAAAGAGATATTGCCTTACCCTTCAGTAAAGCCAGAGTAGACCAATGACGAACAGTATGAATAGAGGTCATAAAGTCAGGGCGTGTATGTATATTAGCTAATATTCCAGTAAGCATAAGCCATTGTGAACGTACAGAGGATGGGAGTGAGTATGTGGAACGGAAAATATCAAAGGGGACATAAGAATTAGAGGAGACCAATTGATGAACAAACCACACACCCGCCCGCTGCCACCTCTTCCATGAGAGGGATCTTCCGCTGATTTGAATTTTAGAGTTATTCCAAAGGGACATGAGTGGGCCTTCATCAGCGTGAATCTCAGCCGCTGCATCTAATAGGCGTAAAGCATGCTGCGTTGCACATAATAAAGAATACCTTCTCAAGTGTCTAGGTATTGACACTGTAAGAAAGCACGAGACGTGCAGTGGTGTACATAAAAAGCGTTCCATTTCAAACCATGCTGGTTGATCTTGAGGGTTCGAATCAACTATCCATTGAGCTCCATATTTGGCTAATGATGCAATATAATAGTAGTAAAAATCTGGTAGATTTAGGCCGCCATTAATCTTAGAGGCCTTCAGCTTGGCGAGAGCAATACGAGGTTTTTTCTTATTCCAAATAAATTCAGAAATTTTCATATTAAGCCAATGAAAGAATTTTTTCCGGCATAAAAGGGGAAGCATAGAAAGAATGTAATTAATTTGTGGAGCCAGAGTCATTTTAATGGAGGCTATTCTACCCCACCAGGACAGATAAAGCGGGGACCAACGCGTTGTGGTATTTAAAACTAAATTTTTGATTTTGGATGATGCCGACACTCCTATGCCAAAGGAAACAGCCTGGACTTAGTTCTCACTACTTTGAGAGACCCTTCAGGAGAATCCTACTACTCTGAAATCAAGAAGCTTTTGAGACTTACCATACTCTTCTAGCTGAAGCCCTGAATGCTTAGATTGGTCTTTCATTACTGTTACAATGTCAATGACAACAAAGAGCTCTTAGAATCTGTTATGTGGAATTACATGTGTAAGGAAAGGCATATTTATTTTGAAATTCTCAACTGACTGACAGGGAACTTACCATTAATGCTATACAAACCTCAGAGGGAAAATACATGTGTGTGTGTTCCAAGTTTCCAAGTTTATTAGTTTTTAATATCCCGATCATAAAATAAATATCTGACCGGTTAACAATAAAAATTTTAATATAGATTTGAAAGAAATAGTGGGGGTGTGTATGAATAATTAGGGTAAACATATATGACACTTACGGACAGACTAGATAGTGAGGGTAAATTGGGAGGAGTAGAAAAGTTACATAATTATTAGAGGAAAATGAGATAGAGGAATGGGAAAAAACATGAAGGATAAGGGTGCATGGAAAAAGTGATGCATACTGAATAAAGTTGGTATCTTAGGGTAACTGATAAATTAAGATTTGTCGAAGGCATCTTGAAATAGATAAGTTTTAAGATGGATCTTGAATTTGGATAGATGAAGTTCATCACGGATGTATTGAGGGAGAGAATTCCATAAAGTGGGAGCTACTATAGCATAATTAGTTTTTCTGGTATAATAGGAGTCTTTTAAGGATGGAATGAAAAGAAGTTTTTGGTCAGTGGATCTTAAAGAACGAGGCGAGCTTTGAGGTATCAGTAATTTGTCAAGAAATAAAGGTAAGTGAGAGAGCTTGATTTTGAAAGAAAGCAGGATAGTTTTGTAAATTATGCGGTGAGTAATAGGGAGCCAATGAGCCTCTTTGAGAAGAGGGGTGACGTGTTCATATTTGCCTTTTTTATAGATAAGTTTTATTGCAGTATTTTGTACGATTTGTAAACGTCGAAGTTCTTTTTGGGGTAGTCCATTAAGAAGAGAATTACAGTAATCTAAGTGTGAGATCACAAGGGAGTGAATAAGGATATTAATTGAGTCGGTATCAAGGATGGAATTGAGTGAACGGATGATACGTAGTTTAAAGAAGCAGGTTTTTACAACTGAACTTATGTGGTCGTGAAAAGAAAGCTCTCTATCAAAGGTGACACCTAGTAATTTTATTTGAGTTGCCATGTGTAATGGTATAGATTTGATATAAATTGTTCCTGGTAATGATTCTGAATTTTTAATGGGGAGGAGGAGACCACAAGATTTATCGACGTTTAGTGAAAGTTTGTTTGAATAAAGCCAGTTACTTATAATATCTAATTTGGTGTTTAGATCTTTAATATCAGAAGGGTATGAAGTATTAATCGGATAAAGCAGCTGTATATCATCCGCGTAAGCGAAAATTGAGAATCCTATTGATTGTGCTAGAGAGAGAAGAGGGGACAGAAAGATATTGAATAATAGTGGGGATAGAATGGAGCCTTGAGGCACTCCGAATGATTGAGTTACTGAAGTAGAAGTTTGGTTTTTTACATGGACTTTGAAATTACGATCGTGGAAGTAGGGGGGGGGGGAGACAGAACACTGAAGAAGGACCTAAGGAGCACCAGGAAGACCAAACATTTTTCCTGAAACAGCCCAGGACAAGTATATCCCTCTGGCTAACCTTATATACTTCTTCCAATCTGTACTAAACCAATGGAGCCTACAATGGATGTGGCAGTTAAAAGGCAAATATCATCTGGTGTTACCTTCATTCTGGAACTCTGCTGGCTTCAAGGCAGGTTCCCAGTCTCTAGCAGTTCCCAGTGTCAGTAAGCATTTTGAGGCTGGGATTGTTCTCCCTTGAGAAAAGGAGACTGCGAGGGGATATGACCGAGACTTTCAAAATACTGAAAGGAATTGACATAATAGAGCAGGAAAAAAAATTATTTACAATGTCCAATGTGACACAGATAAGAGGACATGGACTGAAGCTAAGGGGGGACAAGTCCAGGACAAATATCAGGAAGTTCTGCTTCACGCAACGAGTGGTGGACACCTGGAATGCTCTCCCAGAGGAGGTTATTGCGGAATCCACTGTTCTAGGATTTAAAAGCAAACTAGATGCACATCTCCTTACAAGAGCATAGAGGGATATGGGTGACTAAAATTACGCCAGGTGTACACCTGGCTGGGCCTCCCCGTGTGCAGATCGACTGAAGGTCTGATCCGGAGATGGCAGTTCTTATGGTATGTTCTTAATGATAACAGCAAATGAACTCTGGCCATCGTCCAACAGTGAACATGAACTTCAAACCTGAGAAGTTGTGCTTGGCTTTGGCATAGTTACTGTCTCAAACCTTCAGTAGGGCATGTTGTACTGCTATGAGATTCCATTGTGCCCTTTGTTGTACTGCTTACTTACATATGAGTTACTCTGAGCCTAGGACTCTAAAAAGAAACAGCAAATTCTAGATTTATGTACGTATGTGTCATTTACCCCCCCCCCCCGGATATATGCAGAATGATTTGAACAGAGATACTATGTAGAGAAAGACATGGGGACAAATTTGTCCCCGTTCCAAGTTTTGGCGCTATCCCTGCCCCATTCCTGTAAGCTCTGCCTTAACTGCAGAAGCCTTGAACAAACTCTTATGATTTTAAAGTGTTTGAGGCTTGTGCAGATGAGGACGGAGCTTGCAGGAATGGGGCAGAGACAGGAAAAGAACTCGTGGGGATGGGACAGGAAAATGAATTCCTGTGGGGATGGGGAAAAATTTGTCCCTGTGTCATTCTCTAATACTATGCTCATAAACCAAGTTTAAAATACAAGGGGTGGGGTACACTCTAAGTCATCAGTCTTTCCTTCAGCTGTTGCATTCTACTATGATATTTGCTTTAAACCATATTTTCCATGTGCTGGTGAACTCTTCACTATTTTAAGTTCCTGACAGTTCATGCAAGGTATCAAAGAATTTAACAGTATTCCAGCAACTACCTGGAAAATTATCCAGTACAACAGAGCAAAACTCCTAGAAAGACAGTGTATCAAATGTGCAATGCAGTTGGCAATCAGCCAACCCAAGAGATTTCTAACAAGACCTAATGATTTAAACATAGCATTCCCAAAGCAAAAGACTGCTGTTTAATACTTTGCTGAAGTGAATGGATTGCAGGGAACACCCAATGACTGCTGCCAAGCCTGTCCAGGGCACAGGAAGGGCAGGTTCTAAGGAAGAATATATTCTATAATGCTGGTTTTGTAAGCACGGATTAATAGGGGCATTATATGAGGAAACCTGGGGAGGATGAAAGGCAGACACAAGGTGAAGCCCACCTTAACTGGGACTTTGGAACAGAGATGGCATTTAAAGCTCTGGCATCCAGTGTTAGAGACATCATAACTCTCTTGCAATATACTGCTGTGTCTGAATCTCAAACCAGCATAGCAAGTACAGTACACTGCCTGGGCTCAGGGTCTCTGCAAAGTGTTCCATCTTTACTGTCAAAAGAGATAGCTGTGCGGCTGAAAATCTGCTTTACTAACTGTACAGTTACATGCACACTTATGCCTGCACAAAATAAGCCCACTTTTGAACATAGGTAACCACCTAAACTGTTTGAATATTGGTTTGCTTTAGAGATAAATATATATATCTACTGTGGTCCCCCCAGTGGTGCAGTAGAGAATTATTACTGAATAATTATATGAATTGATGGAATTGTCATGGTTTCTGGTAGGGTTCCCAAATAATCCCACACAACCAAAGGATTCAACAAAAAAATTATAAAAAAATTTAATAAATATAAATTAATTTGAAATTATTATGTTTCTTAAATGAGTACCAAGGGGTAGATTCTGTATAGGACGCTGGTTTCAGCAGCTGCCGAAGAAGCTGCTGAGAATTGCATACCAGCATCCTATACAGAATCACATTTGTCTAACAGACAGATGCCTAACGCTGCCTAACCGCCATGATTCTCTAACCGGCACCCATGTCACAGGCTCCAGTTAGATAATAGTGCCTGATCCCTTGCCATCAGCTGATTGCGGCAAAGGAATCCCCCTGCCGCGATTAGCTAAGTGGCTGCGGCAGGGAATCCCCTGCGAAGTCCCCAAGCTGGAGGGATGTCCACTCCCTCCTATCAGAACTGCCAACCCCCCTCTCGAGATGTCCCCCAGCAGGAGGGATGCCCATTCTCTCCTACCAGAATTGCTGACACCCCCCCATGAGAAGTCCCCTGGAATAAGGGAAGCCCGCAGACTCCCCTGGAAGTTCCCAACCCCCCGACCAGTGATGCCCCCCTCCAGACCCCCCCACTCCCCTAAATCTATGTCCCCCCTGGCACCCCTAAGTCGCCCTGACACCCCCCACCCTTCCCCGTACCTCTGTAGTAGAAAGTCCAGTCGGAAGGATGTTTACACTCTCTGGCCGGCAGGCCTGCTGCTCCAAAATGGCAGGCCTTCCCCTTTCCGGTGCATTTTGGAATGCACTGGGGAGGGGCCTAAGGCCCCTCCCATAAGGCCAGAGTCTTAGGCCTCTTTCCCAGTGCATCCAGCCTAAGACTCTGACTGGCCTAGGTATCTAAGTGGGGGGGTGGGGGTCAGCGGTTCTGGCAGGAGGGAGTGGGCATCCTTCCTTCTGGGGGACTTTGTGGGGGAGGGGGGCTGTCGCAGCTGCTCAGATGATCTCAGCAGGGGGATTCTCTTGCCACGATCATCTCAGCAGCCGCATCTATTTGAAATGTAGGCCAGCATTTTGCCTAGGAAAAAAGAGTTGGATAGAGCCTGAGGAAGCCTCCTGAAGAGGAGTGCAGTGGTCAGGCCCAGGACTGGAGAGCAGCATGCCCATGCACGTGCATCAGCAGAGTCATACAGTGGAAAAGAGTGCTGAAGTTTGAAGGGACACTCTACAGGGACAACCAGGGTTATGGAGATCCTGGCAAAGTATGTGGGGAGACAGGGGAAAAGAACATTTGTTTCCATGGTGTTGCTAGACAGTGCAGGGGATAAAGATTTTGGGTAAGGAATGTTGGGGTAGGCATACACATGCCTGTTGGTTGTCCTGGCAATTTAGGCTAAATATTCTATCAGCAATATTTTGTGGGCAGTTGGGAAGGTAAGCCCAGATAAGCAAAATGTGTGTTGCATGTCTGCCTGTATGGATAATTAGTAGTAATTTAGCTTAATCAGAGTGTGATTGTGGGTGACAGGGGTCCTAATTGTGAGTTAATGATAGCATATATACAGCACGCAGAGAGTTGACATGTGTGGCTAGGAGGTTCTATAGGGAAAGAGGAAGTGTGACCGACATAGGTGGGAAGCTCAGTGAATTAAGGCCTAGATGTACTGAAGTCAGTTGATAATACCAACTGGATCACTGTTGGCCGATTGTCTGGCCGATTTTGGCCAAGTGATTGATGCATAACTGAGTCGACATGCAAATTATTTGAGCGGAGGCTCACCCTAATCTTATTCGATCGATTGCTGAGAATATTCCCATTGGTTCTTGCTGCAATGTATGCGTGCGCCTGTTGTACGTCAGTCATAGGCGTGGTTTATTTGCGCAAACGTCATCGGTGTGCGTCAGAGGCATCAGCTTCAAAGCATTGTTATTGTAAAATTCAATATAAGGAAAGCCGGTAGATATTTCCCTTGTTTTGGGAGTTATTGGAGGTAGCTGTTTGAAGCTGTTGGACAGAACTGTTGAAAGGAGTTTGTTCCAAAGAAAAGGGAATGTATCATATAATCCTTTTGCACAATGCACATTCAACAGAAGAACCTCCGATTTGCTCCAATTTATTTTGTACCCAGAAAATTTGCCAAATCGATCAATCAATTCCATTGTGTAAAAGGACTATTTGATTCATTCCCATTCCTTTGGAACAAAGAGGGTATTTAGGTATATGATTCAGAAAACATTAGAAGACACAATGATAGTTAATGAAAAATCCTTATTGCTGAAAGTCAATGAAATGTGTGAGCATTGGAACCCACTACATCTTTCTTTGTGGGGGAGAGTCCAAACCATAAAAATGATGATTTTACCTGTAGTTTGTTACCAAATGAGTATGTTGTCGGATTATTTTCAAGGGTCCTTTTATAAAAAATTAAATGGTATTCTCACAAAATTTATTTGGCTGGGTAAAACTGCTAGAATTGCTTTAGTATCTTTACAAAAACCAATTGCGGCGGGAGGGGTAAATTTCCCAAATTTTTATAGATACCATCAAGCTTTTATATTGGATCCTTCCTGAGCTCATGGATCATCTCCCCGACTGGCTAATTCTAGAATGGCAACTTATGTCCCCATTACGGTTATTTAGATTTAAAAGCACTACTCTTACAAAGTTGTTAGAGAAAAAGGCTTAGATATGAACCAATCTCAATATACAAGGAACTGTAAACCTTGTATATACGCCTAATTCATTCAAATATATATCTCAGGTTACATGATCCTCAGCGAGGCCATCTCCCCACTCAAAATGTATTCATAGTAGGCGGTTTTACAACTCCACTCGTCATTGGATCCTTGTATTTTCTTTTTATATACTTTTTAGATTTTTCAAACTTTATATATAAAGTTTGAAAAATCTAAAAATCAAATGGGAAAATGCTTGATTTTTCACAACTGCAACAATCATTCGGCACTGCAAAGTCTCAAGCATATAAGTGGTTGCAGTTGAAGCAGGTCATTCAGAAGGGGTTCCCTGATTGGCGCAATTTAAAAAAATCAGTATAGTTTGCCGGGCCTATGCTTCCAGACAGATTTGCTAGGGCATCAGGCAGCCAAGTGGTATAAATTAATATCTGAATAAAAAACTTAAAACTAGTCTGAGACATTTGCAGCATTGAGATAAAGCAACAAATTTCTGCTACTCAATGGCCACGGATTTGGACTTGGAGGATGAAATGTACAGTGTCAGCATCTATGAGACAAAGATATTTTTTTTTGTTACACAGAAGTTTTTGGACCCCTGTTAAGAACATAAGCAGTGCCTCTGCTGGGTCAGACCAGAGGTCCATCATGCCCAGTAGCCCACTCACGCGGCGGCCCATTAGGTCCAGGACCTGCATATTAATCCTCTATCTATACCCTTCAATCCCCTTTTCCTTCAGGAAAACATCTAATCCTTTCTTGAAACCCAATACCGTACTCTGTCCTACCACACCCTCTGGAAGCGCATTCCAGGTGTCCACCACCCTCTGGGTGAAGAAGAACTTCCTAGCATTGGTTCTGAATCTGTCCCCTTTTAATTTATCCGAATGCCCTCTCGTTCTTGTAGTCTTCGAAGGTTTGAAGAATCTGTCCCTCTCCACTTTCTCTATGCCCTTCATGATCTTGTAAGTCTCTATCATGTCCCCTCTAAGCCTCTGCTTTTCCAGGGAAAAGAGCCCCAGTTTCTCCAATCTTTCAGCATAGAAAAGGTTTTCCATATCTTTTATCAATCTTGTCGCTCTTTTTTGAACCCTCTCGAGTATCGCCATGTCCTTCTTAAGGTACAGTGATCAGTATTGGATGCAGTACTCCAGATGCAGGCGCACCATCGCCCGATACAACGGCAAGATAACTTCCTTCGTTCTGGTTGTAATACCTTTCTTGATGATACCTAGCATTCTGTTAGATTACAAAAGTTAGATAGTTCAAGATCTAATAGATGTTGGCGCTGCCATCTAGACATAGGGACACTGGATCATCTGTTGTTCTATTGTCCTTTAATACTCAACTTTTGGAAATCTATATGGGGACATATTAATTTGATTCTGGAGACTGCAGTTCCGCTGTCGTATGAAGCGATAATCTGTGGGACAATATCTCCTACACCTCCAATATATAGACATAAGAGCAGATTACTTGGTATAATGACCGGGGTAGCCATGCAAATGGTTACTAAAAATTGGAAGAATTCTGACAGATTAAATTTCACCTTTTGGTGGAATTCATTATGCTTGTGTTATAAAAACGAGAAAATGAATTCTGAAATAATAAGTTGTTTAAACTGACGTGGGGTCCACTGACCAATTTTATCAATTTTAATTAAATGGTTTATTTTCCTATTTTCGGTTTGGTTTGCACATCCAGGGAAGGGAGGTTGGTGGGAGGGAGAGGGTTATTACATTAGGATTTTACTGAATACATTGGAATAAGGATGGGGGAAGGGGGTAAAAATGGTTTATTATATATTTATTGACTGAAGTAAGTGCTGTTTTTCAAATTACTTGTATGTATTCCTTTACACACTGTTTTTAGACTGAAAAATGAATAAAGATATATAAAAAAAGGAGTTTGTTGGTGGTGTTGGAAGGAGCAATTGCAAACTGTTGAATGGCGCTGTTGTAAAAGCAAACAGTGAGGCAGCGTTCCAACTTTTCTGTTTTTATCTTATTGGTTTTGGTAAGTATGGGCTAGAGCGCCTGTAACACATGCTGATCTGTTTTCTAAACTGTGCAAGCACCGTCGGCAGGACATCCGTGGCATGGTGAAGGTGAAGGCAAGCGAGATATACAGGTACGGAAAGAGTACCGGGGGTGGGCCTCGGTGCGCTGTCCAGCTGACTGACCTAGAGCGCTGTGTATCTGGAACCCTGAGGCATGAGCAGATAGTGGGAGTGCATGGCGCCACTGACACATCTGTGCTGCCCACTGATGAAGAAAATGGTGAGTTGAGTGTCTGGTTTTGAAGGGGGGTGTAAGTTCACTGTTACATCTTTTATGCTGTGGTTCCAATTGCTTTGTGGTTTTTCTTCTAGAGGATACACATGATGAAAGGTCTGATAAGTTGTTCCTTACCTGTTTTGAAGCCTGTAGTAGGCAATCCAGGGTGTCAGGCTGAAGCTGAAGTAGTGGCCAGCTATGTTGCACTGTACAGGCTGAGCCTTTAAAATTCTATAACTGAGGCAGAGAACAGAAGCCAGAGCTTTAGGGAGTTGCTGCTGTGACTTCCAGTAAAATAATTTTTGAGAAAGGTTTCTACAAATGTATTTCCACAGTATTGACATGGCAAGGAAATAAGAAAGGTCACCTGGATTAGGGACCTGAAAGGAGAGGGCAAGCTGTGCTGTAGAAGTCGAGGTTTGCTGATTAGAGTATCCAGGGTGTGCTCTGTTTCAAGACTCTAGTCACATTAGACCCAGGCAGAGTTCTGCAGGAGGGTTCTATGTAGGACACTGAATTATTCATTTATTTTCCCTTGGGTAACCAGAGAAAATCCTAATGTATTCTAAGAAGACAGTATAAAGAATAGGGCTGAGAATACAAATATCAACATTGCACAGAGTTAGGGAGTTAGCGTTTTTTCTCTTTAAGTTGTTAAAGTTAGGGAGTAGGTGTTCCTGGAGAGAAGCATTGCAGCAGATGAGAGGACAATGAACACGGATCCTGAGAAAGGAGAGCTAGCCATCGCAAGAGAGTGGTGAGCCGGTGAAGCCAAGTGTTTAGTTATTTTACAGACACTGATACAGGTACAAAACACACATAAAACACTTTGGGAACATACTTACCTGGGTGAAGACAGTTGGATCTATTTCCATTTGAGTGATCCAGAAAATATTTTCCTGAAAGAAAAGACACATATTTAAAGAAAAAAAATCTTTCTTACATGGTTAGTACAAAATAGTGTGGTGTGGAATGGGAAATTGCTGATACTTATCTAATCTAATCTTCAATTTCTGGGTCATTCTATGCCTGTCTAGGTTCAAGGTCACTTACAAATCAAGAAGTTTACATTACATTTAGGAATTACAACAGTGAGCTATAAAGTAAGCAGTATACTATGAGATAGTTACCAGATGCAGGAGATGTAGTAATCATTCGGTACCATGTCATGGAAGAGTTTGTAGGCCATTACTAGGTCTTTGAATATACATTGTTTGTCGATCGGCAGTCAGTGGGCAGCGCGCAGTGCCAGGGTGATTGGGTCTAGGATGTGAAGATTTTTCAGGAGTAGTCAATGGATGTTTTTTGTAGTGAGTCCATTTAGGAGAATGTTGCAATTATATGCCTTCATCCAGGAGAGGATGAAGGCATATAATAGTTGAGCGAAGTCCGGCTCCGAAAAGTATCGTCTGATTTTTCGTAGCTGCTGGATGTAGTAGAACAAGATATCTACTACCTTGGAGATATGGTCGGAGAGCGAAAGGTCGCTGTCAATGATCACCCCCTAGGCTGCGTACTTTGTCTTTGGCCATTTGGGTGGTAGATTCACAGAAGATTGATGGGCGTGTGAGTTTGGGGTCATCTCTTCTTATCCAGAGGAGTTTGTTTTTTGCCGTGTTTAATTGCAGCTTGTTTTGGATCATTCAGCTTTTTATTTGAGAGGCAGTCATGTAATTTGGAGATTTGTGCGTCTCGGTTTAAGCCTAGGGGTAAGTACAGTTGTATGTCGTCAGCAAATGAGTGGATCTTTATTTGGTATTTAAGGCAATGTCTATCACTGGTCTGATATAGAGGTTGAAAAGCAAAGGGGACTCCATATTTTATTGGTTTAGGTTGCAATAGGGTCTATATTGATAATGGTGCTGCACTATCTGAAATCTGAGTGATTTCCAGGTCAGAAGCACTGGAATATGAGAAGGAACTTCTTTTCAGATCTATGGAGCATAGCCAGTCATTGCGATCTGAGAGGGAATATAAAGTTATGAGAGGCAACATATGAAACTTTTCCCCCCAGTGGAAAATTGCTCAGGCGCCTGAGGTCTAAATTGGCTGTAGACCTCCCTTCCCTTTTGGGATAAGGAAATACCGGAAGTAAAAACACCGGTTCCTCTGCAGAGGTGAAACTTTTCTTTGAGAAGAAGGGATACCATCTCCCAAAGAAGAAGAGCCGACTTGAAAAGAGACTCTTTTGGAGGATGATCTGGAGACTTGGAGGGGCATAATCAAAAACAACGTCTAAGTCCCCTTTTGACCTAAGGCCCTAGGCCAGGGGTGTCCAATGTCGGTCCTCAAGGGCCGCAATCCAGTCGGGTTTTCAGGATTTCTCCAATGAATATTCATGAGATCTATTAGCATACAATGAAAGCAGTGCATGCAAATAGACCTCATGTATATTCATTGGGGAAATCCTGAAAATCCGACTGGACTGCGGCCCTCGAGGACCGACATTGGACACCCCTGCCCTAGGCATATAAAGTAGGTAGCAGGGAAATGTCCATTCTCAAAAAAAACATCCAAAATAGGGTTTTTGTCAAGAATTGCTTACCTGTACGTTAAGCAGTTTAATCACCCAGACCTCCACTACATGTATGCTTACAACACATTCCCAACCAAAAAACTGCCCAAGTCCCAAAAGCCCGAAACAAGACCATTTAGGTGAAAGAGGGGCCAGTCCTTTGCCTAAAAGCACAATTCTCTAACCAGCGTCTGTCATAAACAACGCTGGTTAGAGAATCATGGAACTAACCCCCTCCCCCTGTAACGATAGAAGCAGGAGAGATGCCCAATCTCTACTGCTGCCACAACTGCCCGACACATCGAGGCAGAAAAAATGCCCAATCTCTCCTGCCACCCCCCTCCGAATCCCCCCCCGCATGATCACGCTCTTCACCGGCAGGAGGGATACCCAATCCTTACTGCCAGACAACCCCCCCACCCGTGCGATCAAACTCTTCACCAGTAGGAGAGATGCCCAGTCCCTCCTGCTGGACACCCCTCGTGAACCCCTGCCGGATTGCCCATCCCAACCCCCGGACCCCCCCCACCCCTGTTAGATCCTGCCATTTCATGTATAATTGTACTGAAACAACAGGAAAGAGTCATCTTACAGGCTCTATGCCCCATGGTGGAATCCTGAAGTAGTTGCAATTCATTTGATGCATGTCAAGTTGCTTGCTGAATATCATGTGGAGGAATCTAACTTTACAGACTCTACACCCATGGTAGATTTCTCCTTAGAGCATGGATAAGCAGATCTAACCCGATACATTCGGAAGCGCTGGGAGCCACAAAATCAGAATGATCAGAACCCCAGGAGGGCAGGGTCTGCTCTCAAGCAGAGTCGTAGGGTGATGGTCCAGTCCAGAATCCATGAGATCGTCCAGACCTTTGCCAAACAATCACTGCTCCTGAAAAGGTAGTCAAGGCAAAGTGGAAATAACACCCACTGTCTGAATCAAAGCATACTGCGGGCAGCGATGGAGTATGCCAACACTTTCATCAAACTCAAATAAGAGCATACAATGCATCTGGTATATAATCTGTCCCGCGCCAATTCCTGATTGGTTGCCATCAGTTGTCAATGGCAGCCAATTATGAATCAGCACGGGACAGAGGCTTGAGATAGCAAACATCGCTCCTGCCCTACACAGCGTGGAGGAGGCAGCCGTCAGCTGTCCAGGATGTTTGTTCCACTCAACAAGGCCTACACATGAAAATATGCCCGATCTTACTACCGGCGAGGGAGGTATTTAAAGGTGTGGGTGTGTGTGTGATGTATAGGCCGCCCCATTGTATAGGCCAATTTACTTTTTTAATCTCTTAGATAAGCCGCGGCTAGTAACATGGGACGGCTTATCTAAGAGTTTTAAAACTTAAATCAGTTTTTCCTGCGGCCTATACAAAGGGGCGGCCTATACATGGGGAAATACAGTAGAAGCTTTTATGGAGAGCTGCTGTTTGCTTGAGAGAGTGACTATCTGTGAGGACTAATAAGTAGTAAAAAGGAGTGTCTGATTTAATATAGTAAACTAGCTGATGCCCCGGCGTTGCACGGGTATTTAATTATAGCAATAACACTGTAAATGGATTCAAAAAAAGATACTTTATAGTGGTGAAATAAATTATTTTTTTACAGCTTTATAAAAAGTACAATATTCAAATAATAATGTGAAATATTACTAACAAAAACTTGATTATAAACAACATTTTTAGTTTCACCTCCAGGAGCAAGAACATATACATTCTTGGGTGAACCCACCCTTGAGCAAGCAACATAGAGTTGTCCATGGGAAAAACAGGGCGATCTTAAATCCACTCCACAGTATGTAATAGTCTGTCCTTGTGATTTGTTGATTGTGATAGAGAATGCAAGTCTCACTGGAATTTGCAATCTCTTAAACTGAAAAGGAAGATCTGTTGGAATAAGTGGTATCCGCGGGATAAATACGGTTTCACCTTGTCCCTTTCCGGTTAAGATAGTCGCTTCAATTACATTGGACAGTAACCTCTTTACACAAAGCCTTGTGCCATTGCAAAGTTTTGGTGGGTCAAGGTTGCTAAGTAAAATAACTGGAGATCCCACAGCTTTTTACATTTTTTCCATTGACATGAATGGGTGAAATATGATTTTATGTTTGTAGCTCCGCCCACGTGTGCAGGTGGGCCGCGAGACCCCCAGAACATATCACCCCAGGTAGTGAGGGATCTGCATATCAAGTTTCGTTCAAATCGGTCCCACAGCTTTTTACATTTTTCCCATTGACTTGAATGGGTGAAATCAGATTTTCTGTTTGTAGCTCCGCCCACGTGTGCAGGTGGGCCGCGAGACCCCCAGAACATATCACCCCAGGTAGTGAGGGATCTGCATACCAAGTTTCGTTCAAATCGGTCCCACAGCTTTTTACATTTTTTCCATTGACTTGAATAGGTGAAATCTGATTTTCTGTTTGTAGCTCCGCCCACGTGTGCAGGTGGGCAGCGAGACCCCCAGAATATATCACCCCAGGTAGTGAGGGATCTGCATACCAAGTTTCGTTCAAATCGGTCCCACAGCTTTATACATTTTTTCCATTGACGTGAATGGGTGAAATCTGACTTTCTGTTTGTAGCTCCGCCCACGTATGCAGGTGGGCCACGAGACCCCCAGAACATATCACCCCAGGTAGTGAGGGATCTGCAGACCAAGTTTCGTTCAAATTGGTCCCACATCTTTTTACATTTTTTCCATTGACTTGAATGGGTGAAATCAGATTTTCTGTTTGTAGCTCCGCCCACGTGTGCAGGTGGGCCGCGAGACCCACAGAACATATCACCCCAGGTAGTGAGGGATCTGCATACCAAGTTTCGTTCAAATCGGGCAAGCCGTTTTTGCGTTGGCAGCTTTTTACATTTTTTCCATTGACATGAATGGGTGAAATCTGATTTTTTGTTTGTAGCTCCGCCCACGTGTGCAGGTGGGCCGCGAGACCCCCAGAACATATCACCTCAGGTAGTGAGGGATCTGCATACCAAGTTTCGTTCAAATCGGGCAAGCCGTTTTTGTGTTGGCAGCTTTTTACATTTTTCCATTGACATGAATGGGTGAAATCTGATTTTCTGTTTGTAGCTCCGCCCACGTGTGCAGGTGGGCCGCGAGACCCCCAGAACATATCACCCCAGGTAGTGAGGGATCTGCATACCAAGTTTCGTTCAAATCGGGCAAGCCGTTTTTGCGTTGGCAGCTTTTTACATTTTTTCCATTGACATGAATGGGTGAAATCTGATTTTGTTTGTAGCTCCGCCCACGTGTGCAGGTGGGCCGCGAGACCCCCAGAACATATCACCCCAGGTAGTGAGGGATCTGCATACCAAGTTTCGTTCAAATCGGGCAAGCCGTTTTTGCGTTGGCAGCTTTTTACATTTTTTCCATTGACATGAATGGGTGAAATCTGATTTTCTGTTTGTAGCTCCGCCCACGTGTGCAGGTGGGCCGCGAGACCCCCAGAACATATCACCCCAGGTAGTGAGGGATCTGCATACCAAGTTTCGTTCAAATCGGGCAAGCCGTTTTTGCATTGGCAGCTTTTTACATTTTTTCCATTGACATGAATGGGTGAAATCTGATTTTCTGTTTGTAGCTCCGCCCACGTGTGCAGGTGGGCCGCGAGACCCCCAGAACATATCACCCCAGGTAGTGAGGGATCTGCATACCAAGTTTCGTTCAAATCGGGCAAGCCGTTTTTGCGTTGGCAGCTTTTTACATTTTTTCCATTGACATGAATGGGTGAAATCTGATTTTCTGTTTGTAGCTCCGCCCACGTGTGCAGGTGGGCCACGAGACCCCCCAGAACATATCATCCCAGGTAGTGAGGGATCTGCATACCAAGTTTCGTTCAAATCGGTCAAGCCGTTTTTGTGTGATCGCGGCACATACACACATACATACATACCTCCGATTTTATATATATAGATTATTACTAGTCTTTAAGCCCAATACATTAACGGGTGCTAGAATAGATGTGTGTGTCTGTCTTTCTTTCTCTCTCTCCTTGGCCGTTTTCTGTCTGTCTTTTTTTCTTTCTGTCTCTCTCCTTGGCCGCTGTCTTTCTTTCTTTCTGTCTCTCTTTTTCCTCGGCTGTCCACCACCACCCCTTGGCTGCTCCCCCTATCCAGCAGTATCCCTTCTCCCTTCCTTTCACCTCCCCTGTGTCCAGCAGCACCCCTTCCCTGCTCCCCCTGTCCAGCAGAAGCCCTTCTCCCTTTGTTTTACCTCCCCACTGTCCAGCAGCACCCCTCTACTGCTCCCCCTGTCTAGCAGCAGTTCTTCTCCCTTCGTTTTACCTTCCCCCAGTCCAGCAGTACCTCTTCCCTGTTCCCCCGCCTTCTACTTTGTTTTACCTCCCCCCCTGTCCAGCAGCACCTCTTCCCTGCTCCCCCTTGTACAGCAGTAGGCCTTCCCCTTCCTTTTACCCCCCTGTCCAGCAGCACCATTTCTCCCTTCCTTTTCCCTCCCCCCTGTCCAGCAGCACTTCTTCCCTGCTCCCCCTGTCCAGCAGTAGGCCTTCTCCCTTCCTTTTCCCTCCCCCCTGTCCAGCAGCACTCTTGCCATCTCCCCCCTGTCCAGCAGTAGGCCTTCTCTCTTCCTTTTACCTCCCCCCTGTCCAGCAGCACCTCTTACCTGATCTCCCTGTCCAGCAGTAGGCCTTTCCCTGCTCCCTCTGTCCTGCATCCGCTAGCCCGGGCAGCCTCGGGGCTTTTGCTAGGCCAGCCCACCTCGCATTATTGAAGTGTGCCAGCCTAGCAAATGCCCCGCGGCTGCTGCGTTTGCTGGTCCGGGGGTGAGAAGAGGCTGTCCCGGCAGCGGCAGCGCAGGAGTCAAACCGCCACGCGCCTGAAATCTTGGGATGCACCGGGGAGGGGCCTGAGGCTCTGATTGGCCCAAGTTGTTTAAGGCCCCTCCTAATCAGAACCTCAAGCCCCTCCCCAGATGCACCCAGAAGGGGCCTAAGGCTCTGATTGGCCCGGATGCCCTATAGGAGGGGCCTTAGGCGTCTGAGCCAATCAGATGATCCCGACAAATATATCTTTTCTTTGGGAGGGGAGGGGGGCTATAGCCCCCATGCCCCTCCTATTCCCATGCCTATAAGGTAAACATGTTATTTATTTGGTTTAAGTTATAGAAGCTTAATTTCATGCTCTACCTATTCTAGCCCGTTTTAAACAAAAAAAGAAAACTCCCAGCTCATTACTTAACACTTACTGCTCTGATGGCAAGCTTAACCCTGTACAAGTCCTAAAAAAGAATCCTCAGTAATTTTTCAGCAGAGCCGCACTTGCTCTTTGCTCGGGCTTATGCACCAAGGCTCCGATTGACAGATACATAGCTCAGAGGAGCCAACTTTTCAAAATTATCGGAGGGTGCTAGCTAAACCCAGAGAAAATTACGTCTCCCTGGACAAAGTCAAGGACTAAGTTCACTATTGGGGGTACTGAAGCACCCACAGAGTTGGCTCCTATGGAGCGACATCAAAAGTCATTACTGGACTCGATCTATTGGTGAGTGGACGGCTGACCTCCACGTGCAGCGTCAGGCGTAGAGCTCGCCATACGCATGCGCCAACAGATCAGGTGACTTAATGATGTTTAGTGTTCTGTGCGAAAGTGAGTTCAATAGATCAGCTCAGGTAGAGAGCGAGTGCAGCTGTGCTGAGTTACCGAAGGAAGGAGGAAACCGTACTGGAAGTTTTGGAGAAGCTTGGGTAGGTAGGTGGTTATTGCGAGGGAACTCCACACGAACTACTTTTATCCCTACGTAATTTTTGTTACTTTCCAGCTTGCCTTTGATATCGCCCGCGACTGGTCCCACGGCTTTTCTTTTCCATTGTCTTGCCCTCCCCTGACGCAATTTCCTGTTATTTTGACAAGGTGAGATGCCTTTAAATGAATGAAGCGTTATAGGGGACGGTGCACCGGAGAAGGAAAGCTACGGGATTGTTAATAGTTAATCTCTGGTTTGAGTTGGGGGAGGGGGTGTTCAAGGAAGAAGTGCTGGAGAGAGGGAGACCAGTCCCCGAATACATGTGAGGAGGGATGTTCGGTGTGGGAGAGTGTGACTTGTATCTTTGGGAATGAGTGGCGGTAAGTGCTTATTGCTGTAACTTTTTTTTTTTTTAATAGTTGCATGCTAATAATGGCAATATTAGAGCATGCACTCAATTCAAAATGAAGATTCAGGTCTGTGTGTTTGAAATATATTACAGTTTGCTCTCTTTAAGATTGAACATTAGAGCATGGCAATTTTTACTTTTTTTTATTAATGCCCATTTTGAGTCCAAGGTGAAAAATGGCGCCTCACTGTGTGCAGTGTGTCCTGCATTAATCATGGTTGTCTTATTCATCCTGTATATACTGTGTATTAATTTCCATAATCTGGTCCTCTTGGTGTATTAAGGAAGAAAAGGCATATGTATTTGCACATGAAAGAGGTGCACATGCCAAAAAATGTGAGGGTTTGGTTCTTTTTTTTTCCTTTAAACTTTTTGCAACATAAAAAATAGCCATATTGAGTTAGATTGGAGGTCCATCTAACCCAGTATCCTATTGCCAGCTGTGGTCAATCCGTTTCTTAAATACCTGGCAGAAACCTAAATAGTAGCAAGACTTCATGCTACCAATCCAAGGATAAGTATTGTTTTTCTCTGGTCTATAATAGCGTTCTATAGGCTTTTTCTTCCAGGAACTTGTCTAAATCTTTTTTTTTTAACCTAGATGTGCTAGCTTACTGAAAGAAATTGTAACAGGATTTATTTATACCTTATTAGGCAGCACCTGTATACCTTCTCAGTGCTATGCTTTATATAGGTGAGTAGTGCTTAGGATTTAAAATATGGCTTTTATTTAGTTCAAATAGTAACACAAATTAATTAACCATTTTAAGGACAGATTAAAGAAATATGTAGAAACTTAGTCTCTGTGTCTTGGTAAGCTATTAGGTTTAACGTTGCCACACATTAAAGCTACAGCCTCTGTATCCTGAGGTTGTGAGTTCAAACCCACGCTGCTCCTTGTGACCCTGGGCAAGTCACTTAATCCCGCCACTGCCCCAAATACATAAGATTGTGAGTGCCAGCATAGATGAGGAAAAATGCTTTGAGTATTGAATAAATTCATGAAAACCTTTCTGAGCTCCCTGGGAAAATGGTATAGAAAAGTGAATGAATAAATAAATAAATACCTCATATTTTCTCTAGTTTCCCCCCTGTTTAGTGAACTGACTTAAGTTTTGCTAGCTGCTATCAGGCTAGTACTGCTCTAAAGAGAGTCTGATTTTAAAAATGGAATTTTCACTGTGGCAGCATTTCTGATGCTAGTTCAATTTGAAAATAACTTTCTTACCTCTGCCCAGGGAGAGAGACTTGCTTCCCTTCCAGTGAGACATCCTTCTCCATAACACAACCAGTCTCTCTGCCAGGCAGGCTAGAGGCCACCAATTCTCTCTTGCATTGTTATGCTCCCACTCTCATGCTACATAGCATCCAGGAAATCTCCCTAGCCATCAATAAGTCCTGCTATTGACTGTTAACAGGCTAGTATGGCAGTAATGGAGCTTGGCAACTCATGATTGGTCCAGCTTAATGAAGATTATGTCATAAGAATTGTTTCTGTGATGCAAAGGCATAGTCATTTTAAGCCTACACAACCCATCTACTATAATAAAACGCTAAGTGCGCATGCACACTCTTACCTGTGTGATCCATGATCAGTAGGTCCGTGGCCTGCAGGAGTGCGCATGTGCGCATACAAAGGTCCCTGTGGTCTTGCCGACTCCCTTACACATCATGCCCGGCGCAGCTCCCCCTCAATCAATGTAAGTAACTTCTTTGTAGGCGCACCCCCCCCTACCACTCCTCGCCGCACCCGAACCCATGTTGACCCTCCCACCGCGAGACGACCAAAAACCTCCAGATGCATCCGCAGCACTGTAAACATGCTGCTTCGCGACCTTCTACTTCCATGATTTCCTTTGCCGCGTCCCTGAGATGCGGCAGAGGAAGTCACGGTCAGTAGAAGGCCTCGAAGCAGCGTGTTTAGAGTGCTGCGGACACTGCTGGAGTCGGGAGGTTTGTATGTTGTCTCACGGTGGGAGGGCCAGTGGGGTCGGCTGCGTGGGGTGTGTGGGGGGGGAACATTGGTTCTACTGCACAGGGGGATGGGAGGGAGGGATAGAAAAATATCGGCTATACAGGGGGATGGGGGTAGAAATGGAAAGATGCTGCTCAAGGTCCTGCACAGGGGGATGGGAGAAAGGCAGGCAGGCTGGCTTCGGGGGAGTGGGAGTGGGACAAATTCTGGAAGGTAGTGAGGGGGACATGGGAAGGAGGCACTGGGGGCACTAAGGACACGGAAAGGAGGCGCTGGGGGCACTAAGTACACAGGACCAAGGAAATGGCACTAAGGACATGGGAAAGAGACACTGGGGGCACTAAGGACGTAGGAAGGGGTATTAAGGACATGGGAAGGAGGCACTGGGGACACTAAGGACATAGGAAAGGGCACCTAGCACCCGTTAATGTAAATGGCTAAAACACTAGTTCTCTGATAAGCCCATCATCATGACATTAATACCTTGCACCATGTGTTTGTTGTTTTGTGTTTTTTTTTGTCCTATGATCTCGCCTACATAAACAGTCCAGCTCCATGATTCTGTAATCTGCACCCATGTCACAGGCGCCAGTTAGAGAATCACATTGCCGTCAGCTGTTTTTGGCAAATAAATCCCCCTGCTGCTATCAGCTGAGCAGCTGTGGCAGGAAACCCCCCTCCCCAAGGTCCCTTGGCTGGAGGGATGCCCACTCCCAAGAGCTTCCAAACCCCCACCTGGTGATGCTCCCCAGTACCTCTTTGTAGAAAGTCTGGCGGAGGGATGCTTACACACTCTGGCTGGCAGGCCCGCCACACAAAAATAGCCGGCCTTCCCCTTTCTGGTGCTTTCTAGGATGCCCTGGAGAGGGGCCCAAGGCTCTGATGGGCTCAGATCCCTAATGCTCCTTCTAAAGGAGGGGCCTTAGGCACCTGGGCCAATTAGAGTCTGCATCCTGGGATGCACCGGGAAGGGGAAGACCTGTCATTTTGGTGTGGTGGGCCTGTTGGCTGGAGGGTGTAAGCATCCCTCCAGCTGGATTTTCTACAAAGAGGTGGGGTTTAGAAGCTTGGGGGGAGTCGCTGGTTGGGGTTTTTTTTTTAAGATCAGGGGAGGGTGGTGCAGCAAGAGGGAGTGGGCATCCCTCCTGCTGGATGAATTTGCCAAGGGGGGCATTCAGGGGTTCTGGTGGGAGGAGTGGGTATCCCTCCTGCCAGGGGAATTCACGGGTGGGGGATCCCCTTGCCGCAGCCACTCAACTGATCACGGCAGGGGAATCCCCTTGTCGCGATCAGCTCAGCAGCCCACGTCTATTTGAAATGTAGGCCAGAATTTTGCTGGCCTATGTTTCAGGCGTCTGTCGCAGCCCTAGGGAGATGCCTAGGGCCGCTTAAGCTCGCCCAAGGCCACTTCTGAGTGAAACCACACCCACGCCCAGTGTATCCTGATGCATCTTCCTCAACCGTGACAAATGCATACAGTGTAGGTGGCCTGCCTTGGGGTCCCAATTGGCTGATCAGACAGCAGTATTATTCCTACCGCCACCTATAATCAGGACTTCGTTTTTAGAATTTTGGTCTAAACCTCTGCACCAGAGGCTGGGACTCTGACTCCAAAGCCAACTTCTCTATATGAAAAATTAATTTTTATGTCGTTTGTGTGCTTCTCAGTGCACCATCTTAAAGGTCATATAGTAAAGATCAGTGGAGCAGTGAGCATTTGGATTTAAGGGTGTCTGGTATACAAATTAATTCCCAATTATTTTGAAATATCATACTTATACATAAACATAATGCCAAATAAAATGGAAATAAGAATAGCTGCATATATTACAAAGAACAATTCTACTATCTGAATATTTGCAATTATGTGGTGAAAATGGTAGAATATTCCTTCTATCAATGTTATCATCACTATATCCTAGGAAATATTCATTAAGGAAAAATGAGACTTGTCAAAATCCAATGAGTTCATAATAAAAATCATGTGTCCCTTCTAAGCAGAGTTTAGTCCTTCTCATTTGTACATATTTGTGTGATGGTTACTCTGCAGAAGGAGATGGGACTTGTATACCGCCTTTTTGTGGTTTACACATTCAAAGTGGTTTACATATATACATGTAATTATTATTTTTTTACCTGGGGCAGTGGAGGATTAGGTAATTTGCCCAGGGAGCAGTGCTGGGCTTTGATCTAACAGCCTCAGAGTGCTGAGGCAGCAGCTTTACCACTAAGCAACTCCTCGGCTAGTTCAAGTATAGAAAAACAACTAAGTTATAGTAAATCACTTCAGTACTTCCTTAACATTCAAAACAGTTTTAAACTGAATTTCTTTCCACATCCAAGGTCAGTTAGTTTGAATAGATAACTACAACACATCTGACAAACATCTTGGCTTCTCCTTAAGCGATTGTGTAAACAATAGAGTATCCCAAAGACGTATCCCAAATAATATTATGAGATGGACTCAAAGTTTTGTGTGTGTGACGAGAGAGAGAGAAACACCCTATGTGCGTTCATTTTTATAAGATATTAGTTGAAACACACAGCAATGAAATTCTCATGTTTTTGGTTACCAAAACTGAGTAGGAAATCATATGTGCAATGATCTGAATGTTGCAAACGGTACCTAACTTAGAATAAGGAAACGGTACTTAATAGTAGATAACAACAAATATTAACTATGTAAACCAATTTGTTAAATTACAATCTGAAAGAAGTTAAACCACTCAAAACACCCCCCCTCCCCCCCCCCGGTTTACAGAACTGTAGTACAGTTTTTAGCGCCGGTCATGACGGTAACAGCTCCGACGCTCATAGTAATTCTATCAGCATTGGAGTTGTTACTGCCTTGGTTGATGCTAAAAACTACGCTATGGTTTTGCAAAATGGGGGCGGGGAGGACAATTTTGAAAACAATGGGAAATATTTTATCTTGCCGGTTTCTCTTCCACAAAATTTTAAAAATAAGACATTCACAAATGTTATCACTTTTATGCTAAAGAAATTATAAAATACTTTTTTTAATGAGAGAAACTTTATTAAAATAAATTCAACCTTAACAGCATAAAAACAAATTGCTTATAACCAAAATTGTAAAGCAATGCCATAAACAAGTGAAAATAGACTTCTACTTGGTATTATGTTCATGTAAGTATGAAATAAATCTAAAACCTGATGAACATAAGAATTGCCGCTGCTGGGTCAGACCAGTGGTCCATCCTACCCAGCAGTCCGCTCACACGGCGGCCCCAAGGTCAACACCAGTGCTCCAAATGAGTCCAACCTCGCCAGTTTAGCATGAATATATATTCAGTATTTTCAAGCTAGCCAGAAACCCTCCTTTTTCATTAATATGAGTACTCTTATGATAAGACAAGACACAATTATTCTTTGACGCACACACACAGGAGTTCCATCACTACATGTTTCCACAGATACACACATGGGGCTCCTTTTACTAAGCTATGTTAAGGCATTAACACGCGGAATTGCGCGTGCTACGTGGAATAGCGCGTGCTACACGCTAACGCTTTCTAGCCGCGTAGCGTGGGGTTAGCACGTGCTAACGCTAGCGCACCTTAGTAAAAGGAGCCCTAGATCTCCCATTTGAAAAAATATCCTCAAAAGCCGTTTGGTTTAAATCCAAAAGCAAAAAAAATTAAAATTTGCTTATTGCAATCTGTTCAAACAGTTATAGCAACAACAAAAAAAATCCTGGCTACAAAAAGCAGATTGAAAAGAAAAACTTAGATGCAATAGATCTGTAGTAAATAAAATGCCTATTCTGTTTGTACTAGTAATTTGAAATTTTTTCATTACCCCCACCCTCCTTTTCAAAACAGTGGTGCGTTTTTTAGCACCTGCCGTGGCGGTAACAGCTTCAACACTCATAATTCCTATGAGCGTCTGAGCTGTTAACTGCCACAGCCAGCGCTTAAATCTGCGCTACAATTTTGTAAAAGGTGTAGGGTAACTTTATTTCTTCACTCAGTCCTCTATAGCCCCAGGTACGTTAGATAGATTGTGAGCCCACCGGGACAGATAGGGAAAATGCTTGAGTACCTGATTGTAAAAACTGCTTAGATAACCTTGATAAGCAGTATATCAAATCCTAATAAACTTGAAACTAATACATTTCATTACACATAAATGCCTTTTTATTTACAAAGAAGGAACTCTGCCCATACGCTTGTTTGCTTTACTGACAGAAAAAGTAAGCATATTGATTTTTGTTGATAATATGTTCCTACTGAAACAGTTAACTTTGTTCTTTTTTAGTTACCAGCACAGAGATAGAAAACTTCTAAAACTGTAAGATCTCTCTCACTCTCACTCTCTGACAAGACCTACGTCTAGTGAATCCATGTTGCCTCCAGTCCTATCGGTCCTGGTCCCGGCGCTTCAGCTGTGAACACAGAACAGAAAAAAAATGTCTTGTCTCCCTGTTTTACCGTGTCTAGCCTTTCCAGATATTTTTGCCTCTCTTCCTCTTTCTGCGATCTTTTGTAGTTTATGAAAGCTAACCTCTTTGCTTAAAATGACTTAAAATGATCCAGAACACCGCTGTCCGCATCATATTCGGCCTGAATAAATGGGAACACGTCACCCCTTTTTACCACAAACTTCATTGGTTACCATTAGAATCCAGAGTCCTATTCAAATTTGCCTGCTTCTGTTACAAAACAGTATTTGGCTTATCCCCTAACTACATCAACCCTCACTTCTATCTGAACCATAACAATAAGCACTCCCGCAGAATCCATCTGTTTGCCTTCCCCTCACTAAAACTGTCACTCCAAAAGATTCCTTGACAAAACCTTCGCCTTCCAGGCCGCCAAACTGAACACATGGCTAGCCCAAATGGTCCTCGAGGCCCCCACCTACCTCGGATTTAGAAAATTACTCAAAACTCATCTATTCAATGGAAACGCCCCTTAATTGCCCCCTCAACGAACCGAAACCTACAACTCCCCCTCTTCTGTACTCACCCAACCTACATTCCCCTTATTCCCCCTCCTTGACCTACTCCTTCCCTCTCTACCCAACCTCAACTACTTCGTTGCTTGCAACTCTGTTCAATTGTCATGAACCACTTGTAACTTGACTAACAAAAGTGAACCGCCTAGAACTCCCTGGGTATGGCGGTATACAAAAATAAAGTTATTATTATTATACTTGCCTCACAAAAAGATTTGTCGCCCTTTATAATCGCTCCTTTCAGTTTTACTCACTGCCTTTCCACTCCTTCCAGACTTTCCCACCCAGACAATTCTTTGATGTAAACCCTCATCTGAACAGAGTTAGTCTTTTTTTAAAGTCTAGAACTTTTGCTTTTGAATGATCCCTCTCTATACCAATCTTAATATTCAACTGTACCATGCAGTGATCACTGAATGCCAGATGATCATCCACTGTAACATCAGAAACACTTTCCCCTTTTGTAAGCACTAAGTCCAGTATGACCCCCATCTCGCGTGGGTTCCATTACCAACTGCTGAAACAGTTCTCATTGTAGAGAATCCAGGATCTCCCTACTTCTAGAAGACCCTGCAATAGGGATACCCCAATCAACATCCGGCATGTTAAAATCACCTATTCTTTAGCACTCTCCAGACCAGTAGAGGTTAACTTTACGAATGGGTATATATCTAATCATGACCAGCAGGTGGAGACTGAAAACAAAACTTTGGGACAGTATATCCTAGCCCCTCCTCTCTATTTCCCTCAGTCTTCTTTCAGTCTCCAGCAGGTGTTGAGTGATCTGTACCCATCTCCCTTGGTAGGGCTGTTGGAATTTGTTTAGGGGGTTTATTGTCCCTGTTTTTAGCCGGACGGAGCTTGGGCGGACTCTGTTTGGGGGTTCGTCCGACCTCGGGGGGTGTTAAACCCGGCGGGTCACGAGCGGGGTCCCTCCCCCCACTTCCTCCACCTCCCCACATTTTTTTAGAGGAGCCTCAGCAGTAAGCCTTGCCCCCTAAATCAAGCAAGGCATATTGCTTCGAGAGCCTGTGGAGTCTGTTCTGTAAAAAAAAAAAAAAAAAAAATCCTGAGGTAGTGCTGGTCTGGAGGGTTGTATCCCTTTAAGAAAACTGTATTTTACTGTATTTTTTCAACTAACCGGCACTTTTTTGCAGCTAGGTCGCGTATGGAGCAATGAGCACTTCTAAAGGGAAAAAGTGCTCATTGTGCTCCAGACGCGAGGCACTCGCGGCCGGCCTGTGCAAGCGGTGTTCAGGCCGGTGCGGTGGAGGAGCTGCAGCGGCTGCAGGCGCCCAGAGCTCCCCGCCGATGGTGCCTCGCGAGTCGGCAGGGAACGGTGGGGAAGCCCGGTCTTCTCCGTCCGCCCACGGAGGGATTCCCCAAACCGCCGACGGTCGGGTGTTAGAGGATTCCCTCTCAGCTGATTTTTTAACAGCTGATGCCGGCTTGCCTGCTTTAGCGGCTGAGACTATTCAGGTTTCTCAGCCGCTTCAGGCTATGGAGGGAGCTTTTTTGGCGGGAAAACCGCCATCTTCTCTGTCTGGCCCCTCCATTTTGTCTTCCACCTCAGGTGACCTTCCCCCTGTTTTGACTATGCAGGGGCAAGGTTCTGCTGGGTCCCCTGCTGTGGCAGGGAGTCCCTTGGGACCCTCGGGGGGTTTTTCTCCTGAATTTTTCTTTTCTTTATGCAGAGCCTATTTTCAGGCGGCTGGGGGTCCCGGTTGCGCCCAGGGGGTTTCGGGGGGTGGGTTTTCCTCCGCGCTCCCTGCGGCTTTGCCTCTTTCGTCTGGCGTGACGTCCCCTCCGCCGCCTCCCTTGTCCAAGCGTCCGCGGGTGTCGTGGGACGAGAATTTGTGGTCGGAGGAACGGGTCGGTCTGGAGGAGGACCTGGACCCTTCTGAGGAGTTCCAGGACTCTCTGGAGGGGACGGAAGCTGGCGGCGGGTTGTCGGATTTCCCGTTCTCCAGTGACGAGGCGTCCGTGGTGCGCCTTTTTCAGAAAGATGAGCTGCCTGACCTTATTCAGCAGGTTTCTTCGGTTTTGCGTTTTGAGGACGCGCCGCCGGAGACTCCGCGTGTGGGGGACCCCCTGTTACGGGGGATCCGTTCCGTTTCCCGCTCTTTTCCTATGCATCAGGATATTCGGGATATTATTCTGGAGCAGTGGAAAACGCCGGAGACGCCGTTTCGGCTGGCGCGCAGCATGGCTCGCCTGTATCCCATTCCTGAAGGGGATCGGGCTACGTTAGCTTCGCCTGTCGTGGATGCGGTGGTCTCGGCAATTTCCAAGCGGCATACCGTGCCTGTTGAGGGCGGTTCTGCCTTGCGGGACCCTGAGGAGCGCAAATTGGAGAGCATCCTTAAGCAAAATTTTCAGGTCTCTGCCTTTGGGGTCCAGGCGGCTATTTGTGGGGGACTGGTCGCTCGCGCCGTGTTTCGGTGGGCGGAGCGGGTCTTGGATCGAGAGTCTGACGACTGGTCTCTGGTGGATCAGGAGGTAGCGAAGATTGAGATGGCGGCCTCATTCCTCTCAGATGCTCTATATGACTTGGTGCGGATCTCGGCTAAGTCTATGGCTTTTGGCGTGGCCGCAAGGCGTGTGTTGTGGCTGCGCGCTTGGGCGGCGGATGCTGCGTCCAAAGCTAAGCTTACTAAATTTCCCTTTCGGGGGTCGTTTTTGTTTGGAGAGGACTTGGATAAGTTGATTCAGACTCTGTCGGACTCGAAAGTTCCCCGTCTGCCGGAGGACCGTGCCCGCCCGGCGTCTCGGGGGGGTGCGGCCCGGGGGCGTTTGCGGGACTTTCGCAAGTATCGCCCTGGGCGTGGGGCTGCTTCTTTCCAGTCTCCGGGATTTTCCCGGGGTCGGTTCTTCCAGCGCATGCAGCCCTTTCGGGGGGCCCGTCGGGGGGCAGGGAATCCCTCCGCCGGTTCCCCCGCTTCCCGTCCTGCACAATGACGCCTTGCCGGCGCCCCCTTTGGTTCCGGTGGGGGCCCGGCTGCGCGAATTTTTCCCCAAATGGGCCGAGATCACGTCCGATCAGTGGGTCCTGGAGGTGGTGCGGGACGGTTATGCCCTGGAGTTCGCCCGCTCTCTGCCGGATTTTTTCCTCGCTTCTCCATGTCAGACTCCGGGGAAGACGCAGGCTTTTCGCCAGACCCTTCAGCGCTTGCTAGATCTCAGGGCAGTTGTTCCGGTGCCCCCTCCGGAGTGGGGCACGGGCAGGTACTCCATTTACTTTGTGGTGCCCAAGAAGGAAGGGACCTTTCGGCCCATCCTCGATTTGAAAGGGGTCAACAGGGCTCTCAAGATTCCCTCTTTCCGTATGGAAACTCTGCGGTCGGTCATTCTGGCGGTTCAGCCGGGGGAGTTTCTCACTTCTCTCGATCTGACGGAGGCCTACTTGCATGTTCCCATTCGGGCCTCTCATCAGCGTTTCCTGCGCTTTGCAATCTTGGGTCGGCACTTTCAGTTCTGTGCGCTTCCCTTTGGGCTGGCCACGGCACCTCGGACGTTCACCAAGGTGATGGTGGTCGTCGCGGCGGCCTTGCGGTCGGAGGGCATCCTGGTACACCCCTACCTGGACGACTGGTTAATTCGGGCAAAGTCGTTGCAGGAAAGCTCCCGGGTTACTGCTCGGGTGGTGGAGTTTCTCCGGTCGCTGGGCTGGGTGGTCAACCTTTCCAAGAGTCGGTTGGTCCCGGCTCAGCGTCTGGAGTACCTAGGGGTGCTGTTCGACACCTCCTTGGGGAAGGTCTTCCTCCCAGAGGGCCGGGTGAGCAAATTGCAATCTCAGATTCGCCTGCTTTTGGCGTCCCGGTGTCCTCGGGCGCGAGATTTCCTCCAGGTCTTGGGGTCGATGGCGGCGTCCCTGGACGTGGTGAGGTGGGCGCGGGCCCACATGCGTCCTCTCCAGTATGCTCTGCTCCGGAGGTGGTCTCCCCAGAGGCACGGGATGGATGTTCCGGTTCCCCTGCGAGGCTTGGCGCGCTGCAGTCTGCGTTGGTGGCTCCAGACCCCTCACCTAGTTCAGGGGGTGGGTCTGGATCTCCCGCAGTGGACGGTGCTCTTGACGGATGCGAGTCTCCTGGGTTGGGGGGCTCAGTGTTTGGGTCACTCAGCTCAGGGCACCTGGTCCGCGGAGGAGGCCGCCTGGTCGATCAACGTGTTGGAGACCAGAGCGGTCCGTCTGGCGCTGTTGGCTTTCCACTCCCTGTTGCTGGGCAAGTCGGTCAGAGTGCTGTCGGACAATGCCACGGCGGTGGCTTATGTCAATCGTCAGGGGGGCACCAAGAGCACTCAGGTGGCGCAGGAGGCAGCTCTGCTCATGGTTTGGGCGGAATCCCATCTGCTGGACCTCTCGGCCTCTCATATAGCCGGAGTAGAAAATGTTCAGGCAGACTTCCTCAGTCGTCACTTCCTAGATCCAGGAGAGTGGTGTCTCGGCGCCGAGGTGTTTCAGTTGATAGTGCAGGCTTGGGGGCAGCCCCTGATGGACCTGATGGCCACGGGTGGCAACGCCAAAGTGCCCCGCTTCTTCAGTCGTCGCAGGGACGGTCTGGCCGAGGGTCTGGATGCTCTGGTCCAGCAGTGGCCAATGGAGGGGCTGTTGTATGTGTTCCCTCCTTGGCCGCTGGTGGGCAGAGTGCTTCTTCGCATTGTTCATCATCCGGGTTTGGTGGTGCTGGTGGCGCCGGATTGGCCTCGCCGTCCGTGGTATGCGGATCTGGTGAGGCACCTGGTAGCGGATCCTCTTCCTCTGCCTCTCTCGGATGACCTTCTGATGCAGGGTCCCATTCCCATGTTCGACCCGTCTCCCTTCTGTCTTAAGGCGTGGCTCTTGAAAGGGGTCGCCTTAGCAAGAAGGGATATTCTGACAAGGTGATCTCTACACTGTTGGGGTCCCGGAGGCTTTCTACCTCTCGGGCTTATGTGCGGGTTTGGCGTCTCTTTGAGGAATGGTGTCGGGTGCGGGGAGTGACCTCTTTTCGCGCTTCTCTGCCTAACATTCTGGAGTTCTTGCAGGATGGCCTGGATAGAGGCCTGGCTTGGTCTTCTCTCCGGGTTCATCTTGCGGCCCTGTCGGCTTTTCGAGGGTTGGTGTCAGGTCAGCGTTTATCGGCTCTTCCTGATGTGATTCGGTTTTTGCGGGCGGCCAAGTTGCTTAGGCCTCCCCTACGGCCCTCGGTTCCCTCTTGGGATCTTAATCTGGTTCTCTCTGTTTTGGTGCGTCTGCCTTTCGAGCCCTTGGACGACTGTTCTTTGAAGGACCTTACTTTGAAGGCGGTCTTTTTGGTGGCCATTACTTCTGCTAGGCGTGTTTCTGAGCTGCAGGCTTTCTCTTGTAGGGCTCCCTTCTTGGAGATTTCTAGGGAGCGGGTCGTCTTGCGGCCTGTTCCTTCCTTTCTGCCGAAGGTTGTTTCTCCTTTTCATGTCAATCAATCGGTGGTTCTCCCGGTCTTGGGTGGTCAGGAGGGCTCTTCTGAGCAACGGCAGCTGCGCAAGTTGGATGTCGGTCGGGTCCTTCGCTCTTATGTGCAGCGGACCCAGGAATTCCGGAAGTCCGATCATCTCTTTGTCCTCCTAGCGGGTCCTCGTCGGGGAGCTGGCGCTTCTAAGGCTACTATTGCGCGCTGGATCAAGGAGACGATTGCTTCCGCTTATCTTCTGAAACAGCAGCCTGTTCCGGAGTTTCTCAAGGCTCATTCCACTCGGGGTCAGGCGGCTTCTTGGGCTGAGTCGTCGCTCGTGCCTCCAGTGGATATTTGTAAGGCTGCGGTTTGGTCCTCCTTGCATTCCTTTGTTCGTCATTATCGGGTTGATGTGCAGGCGCGTCGGGACGCGGTGTTCGGTGAGCGTGTACTGGTATCGGCCCTTCGGGGGTCCCGCCCGTGAGAGGGACTGCTTTGGTACGTCCCATTCGTAAAGTTAACCTCTACTGGTCTGGAGAGTGCTAAAGAAGGAGAAATTAGGTTCTTACCTGCTAATTTACTTTCTTTTAGCTTCTCCAGACCAGTAGAGGTCCCCACCCTGTCTGTTGTTGTTGTTGTTGTTGGGGCTGTTGCGCGGGCAGTTTTTGGTTTTTGCTGCGGGTTCTAGTATTTTTCTAGGGCCGGGGAGAATTGAAGAACAGCGGCTGTGGCTCGGCTGGCTTAGCTGGCGAGCTGTGGGGACATTCTTCCTTCGGGAATTTCTCCTCTGCATTTTCCAACAGCATTTTGGGTATGTTATTTGTTACTCCTTTCGGAGTATTGTTTTTTCTCTCTGTTGTTTTCCAGTTCTTGGTTCTGCTTGGCTATTCGGCAGACTGAGGGAAATAGAGAGGAGGGGCTAGGATATACTGTCCCAAAGTTTTGTTTTCAGTCTCCATCTGCTGGTCATGATTAGATATATACCCATTCGTAAAGTTAACCTCTACTGGTCTGGAGAAGCTAAAAGAAAGTAAATTAGCAGGTAAGAACCTAATTTCTCCTTAGCAAGACTTCCCCTTTTTTTAGATATATTCTGAATGTCATCTATTGAATCTCTATCTACTTCTTCCGTCTGTGAAAGAGGCCTGTATATCACACCAATGCAAATATATTCACAATTCCCTCTTTCCAAATTGATCCACAGTGCCTCTTCCTTGCATTGCAGATCCTGCAATTGTGTGGCTTTAATAACATATAACACTACTCCCCCCCCCCCTCCTTTTCTTCCTTCCCTGTCTTTCCTGAACAGATTATAGCCTGGTATAACTACATCCCAGTCATGGTGCTCCGTAAACCATGTCTCCGTGATTGTGACTATATAAGAACATAAGCATCGCCTCTGCCGAGTCAGACCATAGGTCCATCGTGCCCAGCAGTCTGCATCAGCGACGGCCCCCCAGGTCCGTGACCTGTAAGTGATCCTTTACTTAAGACATTTTATCCTATATAGTAACCCTCTAACTATACCCCTCAATCCCCTTTTCCTTCAGGAACTTGTCCAACTCCTCATCTTCCATTACAGCTTCTAGATCCAGAATCTTGTTTTCCATACTTCGAGCATTAGATACAGTAGACCCACTCGGCATTTGTGGTTTTTCGAAATTCATGGGTGCTCCTGGAACAGAATCCCTGCAAATATCGGGGGAGTACTGTATACTGCTTTCCAGACATTGCCCCTTTTTCCCATCCAGTTAGAGCAGTGGTCTCAAACTCAAGCTCTTTGCAGGGTCACATTTTGAATTTGTAGGTACTTGGAGGGCCTCAGAAAAAAAATAGTTAATGTCTTATTAAAGAAAAGACAATTTTGCATGAGGTAAAACTCTCTATAGTTTATAAATCTTTTCTTTTGGCTAAGTCTTAATATTATTGTAATTTATAGCTAAAGAGACATATGATCAAGAAACTGTTTTATTTTACTTTTGTGACTATGATAAAAATACTGAGGGCCTCAAAATAGTACCTGGCGGGCCGCATGTGGCCCCTGGCTACGGGTTTGAGACCACTGATTTAGAGGTATTCAGTGATTTATTTATCTGAGGGCTTATACTCGCCTGGGAGCTTTGATCATATTAAATTGCTTACTTTGTCTCTTTTGGTTACATTTTCCTGAAAGACATATTGCTAGCCTACATTTCTAATTACAGAAAATATGTGTCGCAATCTAAGAAAAGGTATCAAGTCTTGGTGCACGCTTGCTTGAGAAATGAGGCAATAATGTCAGTAGGGTTCTATTTATAACTAAAAGTTTTTAGTTAATTGAAACTAACTATCTCTAGCAAATGAAATGATAGAAAGATGTGGTTTGTTGCATTTGAATCGGCATATTCTTGATTTCTTGCAAAACACATCAGCGTGGTAGATTCTGTTTGATTCCTTTTATTCTGTCTATGCACAACGCTGGGAAACAAGTACATTTGGTCTCTGATCTCTAATGTATTTTCTGCAATGAAGTCTTCCAAGGGGAAATTGTTCTTTTCCCCTTTTTCACCTGCTCTCTCACATAATCCTTAAACCTCTCAAGAATTCTAGAGGCATTCTTTCCCATGTGTCTCTGATCCTTTCCCTACTGTAAGAGACTAAGGGCTAGATCGTGTACTGATCAGTTTGTGACCCGATTTCCCTCCGATCCGATTCACTAATCTGTGTAGCGATCCCATCCCGATCCGTGCATGCAAATGAGGGGAATCGTTTCACAAAACTTTCCCTACACACCAACTGGCTGGCCAATCAAGAACAAGCGATTGGTGAGCACCAGTCACTTGTGTAAAAAAACAGCTTTGCCCTGACTCTTCTCTCTGGCTCCGCTGCTCTCTCTGTCTACCCCAACTCTTTCTAGCTCCCCCGACTCTTCCTGCTCTCCTGCTCCGATTCTCCTGCTCTCTGCCGCCCTTCCCCGCAGTGCGAGTCCGTGGTTTCAAAGTGGGGCTGCACTACGGGGAAGGGTGACAGAGAGCAGGAGAGTCAAAATTGCCCGGCCCGGCACCCCCCCCCCCCCCCGTACGCAAAATTTGGGAGCATGAGGGGTGCTCAGTCCTTCCAGCTCCGTAGGCCTTCCTCCTACCACCGACCCAACAACTGGCCCATCCCCTGACAGGCCTGTCCCTGATTGAATGAGGCGCCTGAGGCCCTCCCAAGGGGCCTCCCAAGGGGCCTCAGCCAATCAGGGCCTTAGGCCCTCCCTGTGCATCACATGATGCACCGGGGCATGGCCTAAGGCCCGTATTGCATCACGGACCTTGCAGAGCAACAGGAGCAGGAGGACTCTGCACTTCCTCCTGCTCCTGAAGATAACTGGAGGCGAGGCCTAAGGAACAGGAGGGACTGGGCACCCCTCCTGCTCCCAACATTTTTAAGATACAGGAAGGGGGGTGGGTCTGGCGGACCCAGCCCGACCAGGGGTGGGCCAGTCGGAGGTGTGGTGGGCCAGTTGGGGGGGGGGCGGTCGGGAGTGGGACCCTCATGTTGGATTTATTTATTTATTTGGTTCTGGGAGGGAGAGAGAGGCGAAGGGTCAGTTGTCAGGAAAGGGAGGGGGGTTTAATTTTTTAAAATCGGGCTGTAAAACACACAAAATATCAGCCCAGTTTTAGAAAAAGTTTAAAAAGCTGGCAGAAGCCTTGAAAGCAGTGACAGGAGGCTGCTTCTCCTGTCACTACTGTCAGGGCTCTAGCGATCAGTGCAGTTGGTTGGGGATGTGCCTCCGATTACCGCCATTTGCATGCAGATGGTTGGGAAATCGGTCGGCTTGCCTCCAATAGCACACGGATCGGAGGGTTAGTGAATCTAGCCCTAAGGTTTGCGAGCCCTTTGTGACCAAATTTCCCTCCAACCCCATTCATTAACGCCTGTAGCGATCCGATCTCGATCCTCCCATGCAAATTAGTAAAACCCCATGCAAAATAGCCAAGCGATTGATTCATTAATTTGGCTATTTCAAATCGGGTTTTACTTTTGGCAAACACTACTGCTGCAGACCTGTCGGTCACTGAGTTGCCGACAGGTCTGCAGGTTTTTTGACAAACCTGTCTTTTTTTTTTTTTTTAAGTTCATTTTTTTTTCCATGGCACAGATATTTTGCATGTTACGCGCACAAAATATCTGCCCCATAAAAAAAATGAAAAGGTGCTTGTCGCCTCTCTTTGAGCCTTTGGATTTTTGCTCTTTGAAGGATCTTACCTTTTTAAAGGCAGTGTTTCTAGTGGTTTTGTCTTCTGCTTGTCGTATTTCGTGTTTTCTGCTTCCTTACCACGAGTAGTCTGCAGAATGCCCGTGAAGTCTTGATAGGATCTCTTCCTCTGTTGCTCCTAGTTTCATCACGAGGTTGAGCTGTGCCTCACCGGAAGTTAAGGTTGATCTCGCAGTATTAAGTCTTCTGACACCATGGTGGCTCAAGCTCCCGGTTAGACCAGTCACAGCATATAAGCAGGGATCTTATTGGAGGACTTCAGTTTTTGCGGGCCAGGAGAATGATGAGGTTCTGGCCTGCAGGTTGGACAAGCTTGATCTAAACCAATCGAGGGCCTTATCTGTGATTCCTATATTTTGTTATTGCCTATCAAGTCATGGATTAATCAGGTCACAAGCTGCCTGTAGGTCTAAAGACACCGCCAGACTAAAATCAGTCTAGCAGTTCTAAACATCACTTGGAACTGCTGTAAGGATGGTCTCCATGCTATGGCCCTTTCTAAAGCCAGACTGCTTTGGATACAGTATGTTTGTGTCACTAATCCGAGATCTATTCAAAAAGTTCCAGGCAGTTTGAATTGTGCACCAACAGGAAGTTCTTGCTTTTGAGAAGCACTAGACAGCGTGAGTAGCTTGAAACCTCATGAGTAACCTTCTTTTCCCCTTTTGTTGATATCTGTTTTTGTCTCCGAGCTACAGCAGTTTTTGTGGAAGTGTGCGTTTGTGATCAGCTATTTTTCATCATGTGCAACCTCAATGAGCAGCTTTACAGGGTGAAGTTCTGTTTTAAATTGGGTAAGACCGCTAGAGAAATTTATGAAATGTTGAAAGTGGCTTATGGGGAACATGTCATAAGTCATGGAAGGTGTTTTGAATGGTATTCATGCTTCTAAAGTGGTCATGAATCAGTGGAAGACGATTCACAAACTGGAAGACCATCAATATCAATTGCTGAGGGTTTTTGTGTGTGCTAATCGGCGATTAACTGTTAGAGAATTGCCAGAGAAAGCAACATCTCCATTGGTTCATGCCTAACGTGACCATTTATTTTTTTTCATCAAAATGGGACATCTATTAATATTCAGTCTCGCCCCCAATCCTGCCCTAGCCCTGCCCCCAATTTCTTCTATTCATTTTTCATGTACACACTATCTTATTTCATAATGGTAACCCAAAAATTTAAAAAAACACAAAGCACCCTATACACAGAGAAAATATTAATTATCATTTATATTTGGGGGGGTTTCAAAGATGTCACCTCAGTAACTATAGAAAAATATAGTGCAAAATATAGACAGCAGATATAAATTCTCAAAACTGACACATTTTGATCACTAAATTGAAAATAAAATCATTTTTCCTACCTTTGCTGTCTGGTGATTTCATGAGTCTCTGGTTGCATTTCCTTCTGACTGTGCATCCTTTCTTTCTTTCTGCACTCAGGCCCAACAATTGTCCCTTTCTATTCCTTCCTTCCTTCCTTCCTTCCTATGTCCTTGGTGTCCCCAGTGCCTCCTTCCTATGTCCTTGGTGTCCCCAGTGCCTCCTTCCTATGTCCTTGGTGCCCCCAGATCCAGTGTCAGTTCTCCTCTGTACCTTTGTTCCAAGTCTCCCTCTCTCTCTCCCTCCTCTGTTATGATCTTGCCTCTCTCTGCTCTTCTTCAGGGGCTCTCCCCCTCTGTCTGCACCTCCCAAAGTCCTGCTTCTGCCTCCTGTCTTTCCTCTTTGATCCAGGCCTTTAACTCTTTAGTCTTTCTTCTACTTACACCCCCCCCTCTCTGCCTTTTTATCTCCTACCTTAATCCCTCCTTCCTATGTCCCCTCACTGCCTTCCAGCCTTTGTCCCACCCCCTCCCAAAAAGCCTGCCTGTCTTCCTCCACCAGAACCAGCCTGTCTGCCTGCCTACCTCCTCCCCCCCCCTACCGCGGAAAACAAAAGCCTCCCTCCAGGCCCGATTTAAAACTTCCCCCGGTCCACCGCTGCTGCTCCTCTACTTACCTCCCTGACGCTTATCACGCCCAGAAGCCTTCTTCCCGACATCAATTCTGACGTCAGATGTTCCGGGCCAGCCAGGCAGCGATTGGCTGGCCAGGAACGTCCTCTCCGATGTCAGAATTGACGTTGGGAAGAAGGCTTCCGGGTGCTGTTAGTGGCAGGGAGGTAAGCAAAGGAGCAGTGGCGGTGGACCGGGGGAAGTTTTAATCGGGCCTGGAGGGAGGCTTTTTTTTTTTTTTTTTTTGTGCAGCAGGGAGGGACAGGAAGTGATCGCCTGTCCCGTTGTCCCCGCGCACAGCTTCGGGACACTGTCCCTGAAAATGGGACATTTTGGCGTCCCGAAGCTATGTGTGGAAACAGCGGGACAGGGGATCCGAAAACGGGACTGTCCTGTTCAAAACGGGACATATGGTCACCTTATTCATGCCACAACATTCTAACGGAGAAGTGTGTGTGTGTTGGGGGGGTCTCGCTTTGCAGCAAAGTTTGTTCCACAGTTGACCAGTGACCAGAACAGCTGCAAATTTTGCACAAAAAATGCAGTGACTGTTCTTCCCCAGCCATTTTACTCTTCTGACTTGGTCCCTGCTGAATATTTCTTGTTTCCTAAACTTAAATTCACATTGAAAGAAAAGCAAAATTCGATGCATCAACTTTTGGTAATTCTGAAGATGCGTTTAAGGACTGTTTTCAGAAATGGAAACGACATTGGGAATAGTGTATACATAGGAAAGGGAATAGTGTATACATAGGGAAGGGAAGTAATTTAAAGGGGACCCAATGGAATAAGTTGTAAGATTGTTTAATTTTTATAAAATCAGTCTTGGAAATTTTAGAACAGACTGCATATAAGTACTAAATTGTGTAAATATTACTTGTTCCAGTGAGATTAGGATTGTAACTGCCACTCTGTGCAAGATACTCCCTGACTCCTTAGATATGCAAAATGTCATTCACTACTGTTTTTGAGCTGAAATGTCCAATACTTGGTTCCTATCCTCTTGTCATTGAAGGGCTCTCTGTTTATCCCATGCCTTAGACAGCGGTGTCCAAAGTGCGGCCCCATGAAATATTTTGTGCAGCCCCAGAAAATTTTTTTTCGCCCATTGCGGCCCAGGGAAGCCAAAAAGTTGGACACCCCTGCCTTAGAACTTAATATCATGTCCTTATTTCTATAGCTTCCTTTCGAAAAACTTTTTTTTTTTTTTTTTAATTGTACATTTAATACTTTTCTTGTATTGGTCTGTAATTTATCTTATTATTCCTTCTCTTCTGTAGAGTATGCATATGTAATATATATTCAAGTTTCATGTCTTTTTGGTGCAGATTTTGCACTATTTTGATTGCATTTTCTTTGAACTGATTTTAGCCTCTTTATATTCTTGTTAAAATACTGAACACAGTGTTCCAATGAAGACCTGCATAAAGGCACTATTTTTTTCTTTTCTTCTGGCTATGCATTTCCCTTTAGCTTAGCATCCCTGTTGCTTGCTAACTACCCCATGACAGTGTTTTTGCTGTACCTTAAGATAATCTGACACTATCAAGGTATGGCCTCTCCTTGTCCTGGTGCATCACTAACTTTGAAAATGGCTGCTTCTGTGGGACACTGATAAAGTCTGTGCTCTGCTGTCAGGGGTGGAGTAGACTTCCATCGGCAGCAGATAAGAGAATCTAAGTGGCTTCTGTGGGATGGTGCCTCATATTCCCTGCCCATGTTAAGCTTGGGAGTAGGATTATATGTAAAGACAGGTTCTTGTTTTGGTGCCTTAAAGCATAAAAACCAGAGAGACTTGTTTTTGTGCTGGAAAACACAGTAAATGGGCGGCAGTCCAAGTTGACCAGAGCCATGTAGGCCCAGGTCACCCATGTGACAGTATTCAGCTTACCAGTCAAGGTGCCTTTCCCTCCCTTCTAAGCTGCACAGTTCCTCCACTCGCAGTATGTTAATAATAAAATGATACACATTAGAGTTGTCAAATCTTCTATTTCTTGCCACATGCAGGGGATAGAACTTACAAATATGTCTGGCATTGGCTTCAGCTCCTAGACCTCAACAGCCATGTTACATTTCCATCTTTCTATTTAAGCATCCCCTGTGTCCCACACATTTTGAATTTGTTCAAGTTTGACTCGACCACCTCTCTCGGAAAGGTGTTCCATGTGTTCACCACCCTCTCTGTGAAAAAGTATTTCCTGACATTACTCCTGAGTCTGTCTCTCTGCAACTGTTCTACCGCATCTATGTCTTTGAAAGAGGTTTGTTTGAATATTACCGTATTTTCACGCAAATAACACGCACCCGTATAAAACGCGCACACGAATATAGCGCGCAGAAATCACGATGATTTGCACAAAAACTTTGATATACCGCGCTCACTGGTATACCGCGCATGCTGCCCGACGCTCCTTTCGCCCGCCCTGACTTTCCGTGCGCTGTCCCGACTCTCCGTTCACCCCCCCTGACTTCCGTGCACTGTCCCCCCTTGAAGGTCTGTCCCCATCCTGAAAGCCTGATGCCCCCCCCCGACGTCCGATACATCCCTCCCCCCCCCCCCGAAGGACCGCCGACTCCCCAACAATATCGGGCCAGGAGGGAGCCCAAATCCTCCTGGCCACGGCGACCCCCTAACCCCACCCCGCACTACATTATGGGCAGGAGGGATCCCAGGCCCTCCTGCCCTCGACGCAAACCCCCCTCCCCCCCAAGAACCTCCGACCGCCCCCCAGCCGACCCGCGATCCCCCTGGCGACCCCCACGACCCCCCCACCCCCCTTCCCCGTACCTTTGGTAGTTGGGCCAGAAGGGAGCCCAAACCCTCCTGGCCACGGCGACCCCCTAACCCCACCCCGCACTACATTACGGGCAGGAGGGATCCCAGGCCCTCCTGCCCTCGACGCAAACCCCCCTCCCCCCCCAAGAACCTCCGACCGCCCCCCAGCCGACCCGCGATCCCCCTGGCGACCCCCACGACCCCCCCACCCCCCTTCCCCGTACCTTTAGTAGTTGGCCGGACAGACGGGAGCCAAACCCGCCTGTCCGGCAGGCAGCCAACGAAGGAATGAGGCCGGATTGGCCCATCCATCCTAAAGCTCCGCCTACTGGTGGGGCCTAAGGCGCGTGGGCCAATCAGAATAGGCCCTGGAGCCTTAGGTCCCACCTGGGGGCGCGGCCTGAGGCACATGGGCCCAACCCGACCATGTGCCTCAGGCCGCGCCCCCAGGTGGGACCTAAGGCTCCAGGGCCTATTCTGATTGGCCCACGCGCCTTAGGCCCCACCAGTAGGCGGAGCTTTAGGATGGATGGGCCAATCCGGCCTCATTCCTTCGTTGGCTGCCTGCCGGACAGGCGGGTTTGGCTCCCGTCTGTCCGGCCAACTACTAAAGGTACGGGGAAGGGGGGTGGGGGGGTCGTGGGGGTCGCCAGGGGGATCGCGGGTCGGCTGGGGGGCGGTCGGAGGTTCTTGGGGGGGGGGGGGGTTTGCGTCGAGGGCAGGAGGGCCTGGGATCCCTCCTGCCCGTAATGTAGTGCGGGGTGGGGTTAGGGGGTCGCCGTGGCCAGGAGGGTTTGGGCTCCCTTCTGGCCCAACTACCAAAGGTACGGGGAAGGGGGGTGGGGGGGTCGTGGGGGTCGCCATGGGGATCGCGGGTCGGCTGGGAGGCGGTCGGAGGTTCTTGGGGGGGAGGGGGGTTTGCGTCGAGGGCAGGAGGGCCTGGGATCCCTCCTGCCCGTAATGTAGTGCGGGGTGGGGTTAGGGGGTCGCCGTGGCCAGGAGGGTTTGGGCTCCCTTCTGGCCCGATATTGTCGGGAAGTCGGCGGTCGTTCGGGGTGGGGGTGCGAGTGGTCCTGCCGGGGGGGGGGGGGGATGTATCGGACGTCGGGGAGTCGGCCGGGCAAGAGGGCTTGGGCTCCCTCTTGCTCCGATCGTGGATGCGGGTGCGGATGGGAGCGCGTGCGAGCGGTCGTTCGGGGTGGGGGTGCGAGCGGTCCTGCTGGGGGGGTGAATCGGGCGTCGGGCGGGGTGGGAACTATGTTTTAAAACTTTGGTATACCGCGCTCACGCATATAACGCGCGAGGGGTATGCGCGGTAGGTAAAAACGCGTATAACGCGCGCGTTATATGCGTGAAAATACGGTAATACCTTTCACGTACTTAAAGGTCTTTCTCTCTCTCACTTCTCTTTTTTCCAGTGTAGACATGTATGTCCTCGAGTCTCTTAGTACTCTCAAATGAGAGCCTCACTAGTGCTGCCCCTCTCACTCTATACAGTCTAACATTCTTTGGGCAAAGGCCACTGTGTTGTCGCATTGTTTCGCTGTATTGAGATCTTCAGAAGCTATTACCCCAAAATCTCTCTCCCGATCCATGCGTGCTTAGAATGCATTGACTGGTTTTCTCCCTAAAGATCCTTTTTCCTGTGTCAGAAATAACTAGGCCATCATAACAAAACAGCCTTTTGTTTTTCCAAGTATTGCCCCATCCTCCTTTATAGAGAATCACATGGCAGGGCAGATGCCTCTCTGTGATCAGTTGAAATCTATCGGAGCCTTCTGTAGCTCATTTATATATTAGATTTGTTTTATTCTCTGCAGTGGCCTGAGTAAATTGGTCAGATGCAGCGTAGTCATGGATGCTGCTTTAATTGCAGTCGGTTCTTGTTTCAGTTTGGTAAGAGAGATTTGAAGACAGACGGGGCAAGCTCAGAGCCATGGTGAGTCCACATGGTCTGTCATAGGTTGAAGGCATCATTCTGTTTCACTGAATGAAATACGTATTGCCTGGATAGAATGAGTTAGTACACCTAAATTATGAAAATGAGTCTGAAGCAGCTTAAGAAAATAGTTAGAGAGTATTTTATAAGAAATGAAAACAAAAGTATGGGTGACGGGCAGGGTGGGAGGGATAAGAGTAATCAGAATCAAGCAGAAGAGAACCAAACTTCCCAAAACAGTAAAGGAATAGAGGGGTGGTGGGTTTGTTTGTTTTTTTACTTTGCAGGAAGCAGTATAAGAAGGTGAAAAGGAAACAAGCAACCTATGCTGCTCCTTGTGACCCTGGGCAAGTCATTTACCGTATTTTCTCGCATATAACGCGTGCGTTATATGTGGTTTTTACAAACCGCGCATACCCTTGCGCGTTATACGCGTGAACGCGTTGTACAAAATTTTTTTTACATAGTTTCTCTCCCTCCCCCCCCCCCCCCCGACGCCCGATTCATCACCCGGAAGGAGCGCTCGCACTCCCACCCCGAAGGACCGCTCGCACCCCCACAGCCTCCCCCCCTACCCCGTGGAGAAGCTGTCTACCTTGTTTCCGGATGCCAGCCCATCTGCTTCCTCTGCTGGTGGTCCTGCCCCTTCTCAGAGCCCTGTGCTGCGCTGCTTCCTCTTCAGGCGGTCCTGCCCTTTCTCTGACGTCAGAGAAAGGGCGGGACCGCCGGAAGAAAAATCAGCGCAGCAGGGCTCAGAGAAGGGGCAGGACCGCCGACAGAGGAAACAGCTGGGCTCGCTGGCATCCGGAAACAAGGTAGACAGCTTCTCCATGGGGGAGGCTGTGGGGGTGCGAGCGGTCCTTCGGGGTGGGGGTGCGAGCGCTCCTTCGGGGTGGGGGTGTGAGCGGTCCTTCAGGGTGGGGGTGCGGGTGCGTGCGAGTGGTCCTTCGGGGTGGGGGTGCGAGCGGTCCTGCGGGGGGGGGGGGGGTGAATCGGACGTCGGGGGGGGGGGCATCAGGCTTTCAGGGTAGGGACAGGACTTCAAGGGGGAAAGGAGAGTCGGGGCGGGCGAAAAGAGAGTCGGGGTCTCCAGAGGAGAGTCGGGGCGGGCAAAAGGAGAGTCGGGCAGCATGCGCGATATATAAAAATTTCTGTACATAAATTTGTGTTTTTCGTGCGCTATACCCGTGTGTGCGTTTTACACGGGTGCGCGTTATCTACGTGAAAATACGGTAATCCCCCCATTGCCCCAGGTACATTATATAGACTGTGAGCCCGCCAGGACAGACGGGGAAAAATGTTTTGAGTACCTGAATAAATTAATGTAAACCATTCTGAGTTCTCTTGGGAGAACGATATAGGAAATTGAATGAATAAATTTTTTTTTTTTTAAAGTATAAAATGCTAAAATAAGAGCAAGACTAGAAATATGAAAATTCTGAGTAACTTAGCTTTTAAAGGTGTGCAGAGCAAAAATTCTCCCAAATCTTTATCCCAGGAAATTTTAAACACCTCAGGAAATGGCCCTGTTCCTGCTAGACACAGAGAATTATACCAGTCTCACAAACCTTTTCAAGCCCTTACAGGGCAGGATTAATTCTTCAAGGCCCCTTAGGCACACAAGTACACTGGGCCCCTTTCCCTGCCCCCTATTTATTTACCTATTTTCTTATTTGCTTTATTTCTACTTGTATTTTTTTTTTTAATTTTATTATAAAATTCAAAACAAACAACAAAGATTACCATGCCAGTGTACAGTTTTAGTTCTATGCAAGCCCCAAACATCTCTGAGCAAATCTCCCCTTCCTTTCCTTCCTACCTATTTGCCCAGAACTTTAACTCTGAACCTTTTCCATATGTAGGAACATAAGAATTGCCGCTGTGGGTCAGACCAGTGGTCCATCGTACCCAGTAGTCCGCTCACTTGGGCGGCCCTTAGGTCAAATACCAGTGTCCTATTTGAGTATAGCCTTACCTGCGTACATTCTGGTTCAGCAGGAACTTATCTAATCCTTTCTTGAATCCCTGGAGGGTGCTTTCCCCTATAATAGCCTTGTAAAGCAGCATTGTGAAGCAGTAATACTATCTGAAACATAAGTCTACATTAATAACCAAGTTTGCAACTCCTCAACTGCCTCACTCTGTTGTCCAACTTTAACCCATATATATGTATATACAATCAAATCTGTAACTCCTCTGGTACGTGCCACTCTATGTATGTCAATTTGTAACAAAACAACAAGGCAAGCGGTCCATCAAAAAAATCCATCGTGGAACAAAAGAAGATCGGCAGACAATAAGGATATTCAAATCAGGTTTATTCAAGGTGCATCTAGTAATTATGCCTGATGCATTTCGCCAAACAAGGCTGGTCAATGCTAACGGAAAACCATGTCTTTCATACACACAGGACACAGGACCACCCTCACCTAGTATGGAATAAGTAATCGCAAACCAAATCCCTGCCTCCTTTTTTACAAACTGCAACAAAACCTCCCCAACCCCAAGAAAACAACCGACAGGGGGGAGAGACAAGAGAACCCGAACCTAAACCAAATTAGCCTACGAACTGTATGTAATGTGAAACAGGAGAACCCTCAGTAACACAGCCACCCACTTGGGGAAGGCTGTCACCGGCTGACACTCAGAAAGAGTGTAAACTGTGAAACATCCCCGGGTTCTTCCTGTTCGTGAGAATAAATCAAGTGCACCCCCAAAAAGTGCTACGTGTGAAAAAAGATTGTAATAAATCAAAAAAACACACAAGTATTACAGTCAAGGAAACTCTTGTCTCTACTCCCTGTCAGGGGGGCCAAACAAGGAAGGAAAGTGTCCAAATCTGTCCGAATCTGAACCAAGATTGGACTCCAATTTGAGATTCACTATGGAGTCCAATTTATCCCATATATCCTTTTTGGATGTATGGGTTTCTAAGTCAGAACATAGTTTAATTACTACAGTATACAGAAAACCTGTTGAAGTTAACAACGATCTCAGCTATACTAGTTGTCATCCTACAAAATTAAAACAGTCTTTACCGGTCAGTCAGTTTCTCCGTGTCCGTAGGATATGTTCTGATATTAAAGAGTTCCGTCTACAAGCGAGGAAACTTTATGCCAGGTTTAAAGAGAGAGGTTATCCTCATAAAGTTCTTCAGAATGCTTATAATAGGGCCCTTTTTGCCAATAGGGAACTCCTTTTAACAGCGACTTCTACACAAGATACGGATGGCACCACTTGTATTCTGACTTTTTCTAATCATGCTGCCCACGTTGCCCAGAGCATCCGGAAACATTGGTCCATCCTATAGCTACACCTGATTTTTCAGGACTTTCCCCGCATAGCGTACTCTCGGGCAAAAAATCTGGGAGATTACCTGCTCCACTCTAGATATAGTAAGAACAGGGGTCCTGTTATGCGGGAAGGTTGTCATACCAGATGTAGCGACACTTGTGATATCTGTCATACTACTATTCAGGGTAACCAGTGGCAACATCCTAAAACCGGCAGACTATACACTTTGAAGTCAGATACTACTTGTAAATCCATGTGGGCTGTTTATGTCATCATATGCCCCTGTACCATGATCTATGTAGGTCGCACTCAGAGAACTGTCAGAACCCGTTTAATAGAACATTGATCACGGATCAACACTCAATCATTGAGTTCTCCCATGGTTCCCCATTGTGTCCAATATGGCCATACTTTTTGAGATCTACGTTGGTTTATCATCGAACATTTGTTTGCCGATTACCAGGGAAACAAAGTCCAGTGGTTACAAAGAAGAGAACAATATTGGATATTTGAACTCCAGACCCTAATTCCCAATGGACACAATGACTACATTGAATGGCAACTTACGTATTAGTTTTAGTGGACTTACCTTGGAATATTTTCCTTTTTTGTAAACAGAGTCCTAAATTTGCATCGTTGTTTGGGGTTCAAATTTGCTGACATATCGCATTCATTTTTTACACTTTATTTTTCTTTTTATTTTTGTTTAGGGAATTACCCGCATTCCCTTAAGAAGTTGGTCATCTGATTTTTCTATCCAATAACATTAGCGGCTGCAGTTTAAATCGGAGGCGTTCTCCTCCGTTAAGTGCCATTTTCTGCCTTACTTTCCAAGCTACGTCGGAGGAATCACCAGTCTTACTACAGTCCAGTTGTTCCTGAAGAAGGGGGTGTACACCCCCGAAACGGAGTCCCGTTGGACGGATGATGTTCCACATCGGCTGGCTGTTCTACTGTTTAGAGAAGCTAAGTACTTCCATTCATTGACTGGCTTGGTTCAGATTCGGACAGATTTGGACACTTTCCTTCCTTGTTTGGCCCCCCTGACAGGGAGTAGAGACAAGAGTTTCCTTGACTGTAATACTTGTGTGTTTTTTTGATTTATTACAATCTTTTTTCACACGTAGCACTTTTTGGGGGTGCACTTGATTTTATTCTCACGAACAGGAAGAACCCGGGGATGTTTCACAGTTTACACTCTTTCTGAGTGTCAGCCGGTGACAGCCTTCCCCAAGTGGGTGGCTGTGTTACTGAGGGTTCTCCTGTTTCACATTACATACAGTTCATAGGCTAATTTGGTTTAGGTTCGGGTTCTCTTGTCTCTCCCCCCTGTCGGTTGTTTTCTTGGGGTTGGGGAGGTTTTGTTGCAGTTTCATATTTTTTCCTCCCTATATATTTTTTGGGTTTGTATTTTGCATCCTTTTTTACAAAAGCATGGAAGAGGTTTTTAATGCTGGCTGGCAGGCTGAATGTTCTGTGCTGTTCTAACAATCATAGGAATTCTATGATCATCGGAGCAGTGCTGAGCATTCGGCATGCTGGCTTGTGCTACAAACCAAAGGAACGGTAAGTTTAGGGGGTGAAGTAACAGTGGTACATATCCCCTAATATTGAACAAAATATAAAGATAGCAGATATAAATTTGAAAAAAGAAAAATAACAAATCACTTTACAAATTAAATTAAAAAAGGAAAATAAGATTTCATTTCAGAAATCAAATCCTCTTTCCTTAAGTCAGTAAAGTATACTACTGTTACAGTATTCTGTCCTGACCTGAGGAAGGAGAATTTGGTCTCTGAAAGTTAGTCAGAAATGTATTAAAATTAGTCCAATAAAACGATCACTGTTTTTCCATTTTCTATTTATCAACACAGCTGCAATACTACTTTAGAGGTTTTTGGTGTTCTTTGCTCTTCTCCAATATTCATCTAACATTGGACTAGGATTCGAGCACGAGTTGATGGCACCTAACAACCTTTGCCCGGTTTCTGTTTTCTTTATCTCATCATTTTCTTCCTTCAGTCCTTTCTGCCACTTCCAGAAACTGTCTGCCAACCCCCTTCCATCTTTCCATTTTTCCTCCTGTCCTCCCCCCGCCCCCTTGATCTGGCATCTATCTTCTTCCCTCTGTTCCCCTCATATATGTCATCTCTTTCCATCTCTCCTTCCCTCCCCCTCTCTCTTATATTATATTAAAGATGCTGTACCATGCAACCACAAAACAATACAGAAATCATTTGCGGTCATATGAAACTTAAGGCAAATCCGAAAATTCTTCAATAGAAAACAATTCCAGCTCATGGTTCTAGGACTTCTAGACTAATGCAACATCCTCTATCTCCCCTGCCCCTTAAGTCATGATAAAACAACTACAAACGGTACAAAACACAGCTCTGAGACCGATCTATTTGCTGAAGAAATACGACCACATACCTCGACTCACACTGGCTCCCAATACAAGCAAGAATACTATTCAAATTTTACTGTCTACTATTTTTGTTATGTACAAACCCCCCCCCCACAGCTCTTCCCCCCCCATACTCCTCCCACACCAGGTTTTCCTTCCAATTACAACACCAACATAAGCAATGATAGCATACAAAATAATACAGGCACACCAACTGTAAAATAGCGATACAAATCAACTGGGAATCAACAGTTAAGCAATCGGCAGCGGGCCAATGGTAGTCTAAAAGGGTTCCCAGGTGCTTTGAAAAACGCACCCTTGGAGAGAGGCAAAGTCCATCACATCTCTTCGTTCCCACAGCAGGAGGGTAATCATCTGGCATCTCCAAATAGAGTAATCTGGCGCTTAACCCTCAAGCCACTTCAGCAAGATGCATTTCAGGCCAATAAGAACAGTCTACTTGAGGAAAGCTGCAGCCCCTCTTTGACGAGGGTAATAATGAGGAACAGCTCCAAACAAAAACAAAGGAGAGCGTTGAATTGTAATGGTCCAAATTCGCTCTACAAAAAGAAAAATGGCATTCCAAAAGGATCGGATATTGGGACTAGTCCAGAACATATGTCCCAAGCCCGCTTCAGGGGCCTAGCATCAAAGACAAGCAGCTGACTCCCCAAACCCAGAAAGATATAGTGCTGCTCCCAAAAGATGGTGTATTTGCGAAGGGCAAGTAGTCTACAGACAGCCTGCAAAAGCACGTCGTCTGGTAACTCTATAGCTAGGTCCCGAGCCCAAGCATCCAGTAATTTAACATGATCAAACAAGGGGGACTCATCCTTCAAATGGCGATGATGAAATTTAAGGGGGACTGGAAGTTGGGAGCCTATGCTAAAAGCCGTAGACAATATCTCCTGGCAAGAAGTCTTCAAAGAACCAGAAGGTAATGATATAATGTAATGGTGAATTTGCATATAAGCAAAATAATCAGTGGGCGGGGGATGAAATTCTTCCCGCAGCTGTGCAAAAGATTTAATATTTCCATCATCATCGACCAATTGAAACACATAATGAACACCCCTTGTTTCCCACCGAGCAAAACTCGGCCCATCCACCCCAGGAAGAAAGGAGCTATTAAAGTAGAGAGGCAAAAAGGGAGTAATAGAAGTAGAAAGAGAATGATATTTACAGACCCAGTGCCAAACCTTCCGCAAGGGATGGTGCAGCACCCTGCTAGAGAGAGGCTCAGGCAAAGGGGAAGGAATAGAGTGGAGGTACGCACTAAAATGAATAGTCCTAAAGCAGGATAGTTCCAAAGAAGTATTAATAAAAGCAAAAGTACCCCTGAAAAGATCATCAATATATCGCATGCCACATCCAATAGTCAAATAACGAAGGTTCAACAAACCCAGTCCACCCTTGTACCACGGAGCCGCTGCCAATTTATACGGCAGGCAAGGCCACTTCCCAGCCCAAAGAAACCTCTGAACCAAACGTTCCAGGCGGCGTTCATCCCTAGAGGTCAAAGAGGAAGAACCTGAAAGACATACAACCAACAGGGGACAATTAGCATATTATAAAGATGCACCCGACCCAAAAGTGAAAAGGGCAGGATTCCCCACAGCCGTAATTTTATTCTGAAGGGCTAGAAACAAACGGTTCTATGTTTAATTTATACAATCGAGACACATCCAAAGGTATGAGTACCCCTAAATATTTCAGTGTAGAATTGGCCCAGCGAAGGGGAAAATCACCCCTCCAGGTTGTCCATAACTCGGGGGGAGAAGGCAATGCAAAAGATTTATCCAAATTAAGAGAGACCAGAATAAAAGCCAAATTCAGAAATAAGATCCAATACCGTTGGTAAAGAATCTTCAGGCCTAGTAAGAACCAAAAACATGTCTGCAAAAGCCAAAGTCTTTAACTCCTCCCCCCGCCATACGAAGACCCTGTACCTCAGCAAACCCATGAAGAGTACAAAGCAGAGGTTCCAAAGAAAGAAGAAGAAGTAGGGGTGAAAGCAGGCAGCCATGCCGAGTGCCCTGAAGAATTGGAAAAGAATCCGAGCGTGTACCGTTAACCAGCAGTGAGGCCCTCTGATTAGAATAAAGAGAACGCACCGCATTAAGATAAAAGCCACCCAGCCCAACATATTCAAGGGTACTGAACAAAAAGGACCAGTGAACGCTATCAAAGGCCTTTGAATTATCCAGACTGACAAACAATGCCGGAATGTTCTGAGATTGGCAATGAGCTATTGCAAAAGGACCTTACGAACATTACAGACTGATTGGCGACCATGAACAAAAACCCCACCTGATTGAGGAAGATACGGAGCAAGGCGGTCAGCTAGCATGCGAGAAAAAAGCTTTAGATCTACATTAATCAGAAAAATAGGACGATAAGACCCTGGGGCATCAGCCTCCTTACCAGGTTTCAGCAATAATGAAATAAGCGCCTCATTAGCATATCAGGGAAAGGATCCTCGAGAAATGGCAGCGTTGAAGTAAGCCAGCAAGGGACCACAGAGACGAGAGGAAAGAATGCAATAAAATTCTCCAGAGAACACATCAGGACCAGGGGCCTGGACTATTAAGAGAAGACACAACAGCCTCCGGAAAATGAGGAAGATCAGATGACTGAAGATAATCTGTCAACAAATCCGTAGAGATGTCATCAGGGGCGTCATACAGTTGCTGAAAAAAATCATAGAGGTCCGCAGAAAAAAATCATAGAGGTCCGCAGAGATGTCTGTTGTTCGGCTCACCCTACCCCCAGCCGGGGTCCGAAGAGATAAAATCGGTTTCCTACAGGTCTCAACTTTTACCAATTGTGCCATAAGACACCCTGGCTTGTTCCCAAAACAGTGAAAGCAATGTTTATGGTAAGCCACCCATTTCTGAGCATGAGTATGAATTAAGAGTCTCTTGGGTAGACAGATAGCGTTCCCGAGTTTCTTGCGAGGGGGCCGATTTGAAAAGACCACTTAGCTGCCTGCAAGGCCCACTCTAAGATAATTATTCCTCTATGAATACGTTTATTGCGAGCACTCAAAAAAGAAATAATATGGCCCCAAATCACCGTCTTGGCGGCCTCCCAAAACAAAACGGGATCATCCAAATGGGTAATATTATTAGTAGAATAATCTTCCCATTGATCCTGCAAAAAAGGTTTGAAATTCCTTAGCCTTAGCAAGATAAAACGGAAAGCGCCAAAAAGGCTGAAGGAGGTATGTGGCGGCCAGGTGAACATCCACCCAGATCGGGGTATGATCAGAAATGCTCAGAGGACCAATTTCAGCCGAGACAACAGAAGGGAACAATGTTGAGGACACAAAAATATGATCTATCCGAGACCAAGTATTGTGAGCCCGAGAGAGGTGAGTATAGTCCTGTACCTCAGGGTGCAGTAGCCGCCAGGGGTCCATCACTGTAAAGGTATCACAAAAATCAGAAAGAAGACGACCCCTAGCCCCCAGAGGGGTAGTAGGAATATTAAAAGTAGGGTCCAGAACCAAATCATTCTTTGAAGTCCAGCTCCTTGAAAAGGGAAGCCATACCTCTTTAGAATTCATGTTAGCTTCAGTCAACGATGAACTTCATCCCTACCCATTAGGTATCCTGTTACTTTACCGCCCACCAATCCCCTGGAATAAATCCTCTGAACTCGTTCTCGAGACCATAACAAGGACCTTCCTAAAATTCCAGAGACTACTGATCATTGGAGATATTAATCTCCATCTAGACGATAACACCAGCAAGGCTGCCAAGTCACTTGAGAAAAAGCACACCAGGTTCTGAGCATAGACAGACCACTCTAAGGCTGTCCATTGGTGCCAAGTCACTTGAGAAAAAGCACTCCAGGTTCTGAGGGAACTGTGTTTTTCTTTCGTCTCTCCCAACTGCTGCTCTTCCTGGGGATTCTATCAGTTGGTTCAACACAGCTTTCCCTGTCCCTATATAACCTGTTTAGCTTGTATAGCCTGCTTATTTAACTTGTACAAACTGCATGTACAGCATGTCATAGATTGTTATAAACCGCACCTATAGCCTGTTAAAACATGCACAGATTGCATCTATAGCCTGTTACCGCATGTAAAACCATACGTATAGCCAATATATATAACCAGTCACCGCATGTATAGCCTGTACTGCATGTATAGCCGCATGTATAGCCAGCTACTTCATGTTTAGCCTGCCACCGCATGTATAGCCTGTACTGCCCATTACTGTTACTACATGTATAACTAGCTACTGCATGTTTAGCCTGCCACCGCATGTATAGCCTGTACTGCCCATTACTGTTACTACATGTATAACTAGCTACTGCATGTTTAGCCTGCCACCGCATGCATAGCCTGTACTGCCCATCACTGTTTACCACATGTATAGCCTGCTACCGCATATAGCCTGCTTCCGCATATACAGACTAGCTACCATATATACATACTAGGTACCACCGTTCCCCAGCTAAGCACCAGCTCTGTTCCTATCTTACTAATTAACAATTGCTAAGCTCCACCTCAGTCTGTATCTCACTATTAGCAATTAAGTTCCACCCCCATTTGTATCTCACTAGAAACTAGGTGCGTATTCTCCTTCAGTTCTTAGTCCTTCTCCCGTTTCACTCAGTCCTTACCTATACTCAATTCTCCTCCCTCCTGCCTGGCAAGCTCTGCCTCAACCCCTCTCATTAGTTCTCCTTGATCCCACCATGAAGCCATCTTCCTGGCTCCTCCTTATTCTTCTCTGCTCTTTCACCAACACTTCCCACTGCCAAAAACCTCTCTTCCCCCCCCAACCTTCCCGACTCCACAAACTCCAACGTCTGCCCTGGTCTCAGAAACCCCGCACTAGTACGCACTAGAACCCACCCTTTCAAAAAACACCGAGGAGTCAATCACACCTCTTTAAAGCCTGTTCTTCCAGCCAACCTACCCACCTTACCTCCGACTCTCTCACCCCAGTCCCAACACTCTACTGTAACGCCAGATCAGTCCGCAATAAGACCCAAATACTAAAAGACCTACTCGGAGACTTCGATCCAGGTTTCTTGTGCATCACAGAATCATGGATCGAAAAAGATGATTTATTCACACAAAACGAACTCTGTCCCCCTGGCTACTATGGCCTCTTCTCACATAGAATCAACCGGAAAGGAGGAGGCCTGGCTCTGCTTTACAAATCATTCTTCGATGTCCAGCTCCTTGAAAAGGGCAGCCATACCTCTTTAGAATTCATGTTAGCTTCAGTCAACGATGAATTTCATCCCTACCCATTAGGTATCCTGTTACTTTACCGCCCACCAATCCCCTGGAACAAATCCTCTGAACTCGTTCTCGAGACCATAACAAGGGCCTTCCTAAAATTCCAGAGACTACTGATCATTGGCGATATTAATCTCCATCAGATGATAACACCAGCAAGGATGCAACTGAATTCAAAGACTTCCTCATCTCACTAGGCTTCACCGCTCCTTCGCCCACCCCTACCCACGATAAGGGGCATACACTAGACATCATCAGCTTCCTTGACCTGACCGAGCACAAAACTTCTGCCGAAGAGACCCGTTGGGAACATGTCTCCTGGTCTGATCACCTTCTAGGCTCTTTCTGCCTTCCCATTTTCATGTCTCATCTTGGCACTCCACCCCGACCCACAAACTATCACCTACCGCAAAAAAATCACGAGTGAACTGTTCTGGACCCAATTTCTCAACCAACTCCCCCCTTTTCCTAAACATGCCGACCCAGATTCCAATTGGCATAATTGGGTTACCCTTTCCGGGACTACCTACCGTGCTCTTGCCCCTTTGTCTACTAAACCTATCTTCCACTCCCGCAAGGCTCCCTGGTATCTTCCATACCACAGGGAATTAAAGCAGAACTGTCGAGCCCTGGAACGTAAATGGAAAAAATCGAAATCCCCTTCAGACAGACAATCCTGGAGAGACAACATCAAGTTCTATAACACAGTACTAAAAAAAGCAAGGAAGAATTTCTATGGAGATAAATCACCAGATCAAAAAACCAAAATAGTACACTGTTCAACATCTGGCGCAACCTGTCCTCAAAAAACGACTCCACTTTTCCCCTTTCCCCCCCCATCCGCAAACGACCTAGCTAAATTTTTCAATGAAAAGATTACTACCTTATGGAGTTCTTTCCCCCCAGCAGTCTATTACAATTCTCTGCCTCCCAATGACTCCAACCCTATCCCTGCTGATAGATCCTGGACTGCCTTTGAACATGTATCTGAATCCCAGATCTCTAAACTCTGTCTTAAACTGAAATCCTGCAATTGCATCCTGGATCCTTTCCCTTCCTACCTTTATGAAAACATTCCCATGCAGGCCATCTCCTCCCTTACCAGGCTTATAAATTCTGCTTTACTATCAGGCCTGTTCTCCACAGAAATGGGACACATTGCCTTGTCCCCTCTTCTGAAAAAAGCCAATCTCGACCCTTCCTTACCATCTAACTACTGCCCCATAGCAATAGCAAATATCCCTCTCCTAACTAAACAGCTAGAGGCCATAGTCACCACCAGCTCTCTTCTTACCTAGAGAGATTCTCCATCCTCCATCCCTACCAATATGGCTTCAGACCCAGCTTCAAAACTGAATCCCTCCTAGTTTCCTTAATTTCTAAGGTGCAACAACTACATTCTCGTAACAAATTCGCTGTCCTATTACAATTCGATCTCTCTGCAGCTTTCGATGTTGTCCACCACGACATACTACTTTATTAGCTTTCCGAGATAGGAATTGAATCAACCGTCCTAAAGTGGTTCTCAAACTTCCTACGCTCTCGCTCCTACACTGTCAACACAAATGGCACCATGTCTGTTCTTTGTACACCATCTTGTGGTGTCCCTCAGGGATCACCACTATCCCCTATTCTCTTTAATATCTATATGTCCTCCCTGAAAATCCTCCAATTATCCCCCTTTGAAACAATCTACACATACGCTGATGACATCCTTGTTCTCCTCGAGACAGACCAGAACCTCACCAACCTCCACGAGAACATTACAGCTTGCGTAATGAGACTCCATTCTTGGTCCTTCTCGGTACAGATGAAATTGAATGAATCAAAAACAAAATTACTCTGGCTCGGCCCAAAATTAGAACACCTGCCCACCCTCTTCGCATTACCCTTTGGCGCTGCACTGCAGCTTGAGTTCTCAAGCAAGGTCCTTGGCATCATTATCGATTCTTCTCTCTTCCTCAATGACCACCTCAACTCCTTGGCTAAATCATGCGTTTTCAGCCTCCACATGCTGAGGAAAGTAAGATCCTATTTTCGCCAACAACATTTCGCCGTCCTTGTCCAATCCATCATTCTCTCCAAATTAGACTACTGCAATGCCATCTACTTAAGTCTATCAAAAAAAGTCTTCAAAGACTCCAGCTAATCCTGAATACTGCAGCCAAATTGATCTTTGCAAAACGCAGGTCTGACCATGTCTCCCCATTCCTAGCCAAACTTCACTGGCTCCCAGTGATTTCCAGAATCCATTTCAAATGCTCCTGCCTGGCTTTTAAGATCATTAACGGCATCCTTCCTCCCTTAATTCCACTATCTTATAACTCCTCGAGTCCTGACTCTACCAGACCCGCCCAAAGGTATAAATTATCCTTCCCCTCTCTACACGGTATTCACTATGCAGGCAAACTGGGAAAATCCCTTCTCCTCAGAATCACAGGTCTTTGGAACGACCTTACTACCCTGCTGCGGAACCTGGGCTCCCTCCAATTATTCCGCAAGCAACTGAAAACCTGGCTTTTCACTAAAATGTAATTCTATCCCCCCTTACTCTTCTCTTCTATATATAAGTTCATTTTTTTTCCTTCTCTTCCTATACTTTAAGTTCTTGTAAACTGTGCCGAGCTCCACAACATCTGTGGAGATGATGTGGTATATAAACTTAAGGTTTAGTTTAGTTTAGACTTATCAAAAGTAGGGTCCAGAACCAAATTAAAATCCCCCAATAGAAGAAGCGGGTCCTCAGAGTAACGAGAACAGAGTTGAGTCATCTGTTGTAGAAAAGTAGTTTCCGATGAGTTGGGGCCATAAACCACGAGCAGCAGATAATGTTGGTCCCCCAATTTCGGACGCAAAAGCAGGTATCTACCATCGGAAGCTTTATCAAGAACCTGAACTCCCAGGGGCAAAGATTTACGGACCAACACAGCAAAATAAACCTCCCCCACCCAAGAGTGACATAGCTTAAGATGTTCCGTGTCCGTTAAACGGGTCTCCTGTAAACATGCAATGTCTGAATGATAGCATTGTAGGGCTGCTATAATTTTCGACCGTTTAACCAGAGATGTAATTCCCCCTACATTCCAGAATGTAAGCCTAAATGGGGTGCTCAGGTTGGAAAATCAGGGAACAGGCAGAATAGAGAACACAGAAGAGAAACTAAAGAACTACCCCAGGAGCCCAGCCATCCCCTTAGGTAGTACCATCCAAACTGAAAACATAGCCTGTAAAGTAAAAGAAACACACTGCAAGATCCCAAAAAACTCAGCACGAAAAGTGGAGGAGGACCTCCCCCAACCCAACAACAACCCAACCCCCACCCACAAAAGACTAAACTTTACACCACAAAAGCTCACACCGCACCACCAAGGTGGGATGGAGCGAGGGAGTCACTACGACGTGAGCAGGGCCCCCAGGCCCCCCCTCCCATACACACCACTCAAGGAATTATGTAAAAATTAACTGACGTCCAAATCCGGAGTAAGATTCTACGCCCAAAGCACACATAGCGGCCCCTTCCTCAGCCAGGAAAATCCACAAGGAGCACCCCAAGGGACACACACTCAAGATGGACAAGAAGAGGGGGGCTCATGCGCTACTTAAGATTAATACAAGCCAGCCCAAATGGATTGGAGGTGACCTTCTTAAAGCATCCAACAGGAGCCAAAATACATCAAGGGAGAGGAACCAGAGGGCCATGAAAGGAAAGGCCCCTAGTACCATATTTATAAAGAGAGCCAATAGCCAGGTACTATACAAGCACCCCCCCCCCCCCCCGGATAATCATACCAGCACTACACGTAAAAAAGAAAAGAGGGTCCTAAAGAGACCCAAGAGAAACTCAATCATACAAGGCACAATCATACACCTCCCCAACATACAAAACATGACCAGAAAGAAACACCCCCCAGATATACCCTTCCAGAGTAGAACCAGTAAACAAGCATAAGTCCCAGAAGTTCCCCCTCCCTAATAGCACCTGTAAAGCCATTATTTATAAAGTGAACATAAAAGCACAGGAGGTGAAAACAATGGGCATTAGCCAGCAAATAAGGTGGAAGGAGCAAAAAATCAGTAACCCACAATCACCCCTAGGGTTTCAAACAGAGTACAACTAGAGGCCCACCAACGAGCCCAGGTCAAGCGGCCAATGCCCAAGGAGAGGCATAGCATAAACAAGGGCCCACAAAAGAACCCCATGAAACCTCCAGCGACTATGCCCATGGTCCGGTCAAGTCCCAAAAACAAAAACGAGAATAACCACAAACATACCCCACTCCTGCAGAATTAGCATCAGTAACACTCACTGACTATCATACACAGAGGGAGAAGCAAATAAACAATCGGGGAGGAAAGCAAGTTCCCTCATTCCCACAAGCATACTACAAACAACACCAGCTAACTGCTCCCACATACACACTCCCAATATCCAGGCAAGTCACAAACAAAATAAACCAGGGCAAGGATCCAGAGTGCACTCCGGACACATTAGGAGACACTTGAACAGTCCATCGGGTCCAGGTCAGTTCCCTGCAGCTTAGTCTAAACAAGCAGGCAATGTGGAAAGCTAGTCCAATCGGGTGGAATTGGAAGTACTAGGCTCTGCAGGCAAGGTGGCCAGGAAATCTTGAGCCGAGGCCACTGTATCGAAAGTCTTCCACCCAGCGCTCGTCCAGACCTTCAGTAGCGCTGGGTACAGGAGCATGAAGCGGATTTTACGGGCATATAATGCAGAGCACACCGGGGAGAATAATCGGCGGCGCTCCTGCAGGGCCGGGGAATAGTCTTGGAACAACTTAATAGGATCACCATCATACTCAAGATGTTTCTGTTCTTCTTATATTGACGTAGTAATTCAGCTTTATGGGCTTAATTATGAACTTTTATGATGATCACTCTGGCCCTGGTGCTATCATCCCGATGCCTGCCCAAACGATGGGCACGCTTCAGCTGTATCGGCTCCATCCCCGCTGGTAGGGGAAGCTCCTTTCAGAGCCATGATTCTACGATGGGGAGCACATTAAAGTCGGACACGGACTCGGGAAAGCCAACCAGTTGTAGATTGTCCCTTTGGGAGCGATTCTCCAAATTGTCCATTTTCTTTTCCTGCCGACGTACTTGATCCCGAAGGGTGGTCAGCTCTGCCGCCGAGGTGTTGTGGGTGTCCTCCGTCAAAGCGATCCGATTTCCAAGGTCTCCTGTGCGTGTTGTGGTGTCGGCAAGGAGCGTTTCCATAGTGGAAAGCTGCCCTGATAGTTGCTCAAACCTCGCCTCCACCGACACTGAAAGTGCTTCAATATGTTCAGCCAATAATTAAAGCGCGGGGCCTGAATCAATCGCCACCATCTAGGGGTCCGACTTCTGGGAGCGAGGCGGTTTTTCTTTTTCCGTGCGAGAGGCTCTTCCACTCATATTTGGGCTCAAATGGTGGACAAACTTGTCCATAAACTAATACTGCCGAAATTACAGCAGGTTAGCAAAGAAAGAGAAGCAGAATGGTGGATAGGGGCCCCGGGGCCCCAGAGCTCAAGCAGAACGTGTCCTGCCCCACTCAGCACATCATGTGACCCTCCTGTCTACTATTTAAAACCATGAATGGAGATAGCCCAGCCTACTTGAACAACCACCTTATCTGAACTACCTCAACCAGGCAAAGGAGAACCCAGACACCATTCACGCACCCCCCAATCAGAGGCGTTGAACGCAAAAAAAATGTACGATGGCCTACTGGCCAGGTAGGCAGCGAAACTAGACCACCAACTCTCCAATCTACTGATCACGAATCCAGACTACAAAACTTTCAGAAAAGAAATAAAAACCTTGCTATTCAAGAAATCCGTCAAGACGAACTAACACCGCAGGAAGCATTTCAATCCCCCGTAGCAACCCGCTCTACTCTAACACTTCTGGAAATGTCCAGATAACCTCTTATATAATCTGCCTTGAACTGCAAGGTAATGGCGGGCTAAAAGTCACTAATGTAATGTCTACCCACAGATTGCCACCCCTTTCCTTCAACCCTCCATTAACTCACTAACTCTCTTGTTCCCCCATCCAGCATATGCCCTTTTTCTTTATCCTCTCCTTCCATCCAGTATGTGTTCTCTTTCTCTACTTCCATTCAGTATTTGCTCTCCCTTCTCAACTGAAATCCAGCGTCTGGCCCTCTCTTTCTCTCTTCTCCCCACTTCCATTTGCCCTTTTCTCTCACTCTCTACTCTTACTCTTTACTTCCATCATCTGCACATCTCCCTCCCCCTCACCTTCACGGGTCACCTTTCCGATGTTTTCTTTGTCAAAGGGGCCCCGGCATAGATGGCAAATATTACCTTGCAAGCAGTGCTCGGCACAAAGCTTTCCCTCTGACGCTAGCCGCCAAGGCAGAAACAGGAAGCTGCATCAGAGGGGAAGCTTTGGGCCAAGCACCGCTTGCAAGATAACTGTGTTTTCCAGAAAATAAGACAGTGTCTTATATTAATTTTAGGTCCAAACACACACTAGGGCTTATTTTCAGGGGATGTCTCATTTTTTTCATGTACAATGATCTCCCTTCCTTTCCTCTACCCCAATTCTTCCTCTTTCCTTTCTTTCTCCCACTTGTGCAGCATCTTTCCTCCCCTCTCACCCATCCTCTTGTGCCTACCCTCTTCAGCATCTTTCTATCCCTCCCTCCCATCCCCCCGTGAAGCAGAACCCTTGAGCAGCATCTTTTTGTCTCTCCCTCTCCCCCATTCCCTCCTGTGAAGCAGAACCCTTGAGCAGCATCTTTCTATCACTCCCTTTCCCCCCATTCCCTCCTGTGAAGCAGAACCCTTGAGCAGCATCTTTCTATCTCTCCCCCATTCCCTCCTGTGAAGCAGAACCCTTGAGCAGCCGAACCCCCCACAGACCCTCCCATCTTTCCATATCTCCCTCCTTGCCGAACCCCACAGATCCTCCCACCACAAGACAATTGACATACCTCCCTCCTAACAGCAGCAACTCTAAACAGGCTGTTTCGCAGTCTTCTCCCGCCGATGATTCCTTCTGCCGCATCACTGATGTCATCAGCAACGTGGCACAGGGAAGGCCCCAACAGGAGAAGGCTGCGAAGCAGCCTATTTAGAGTGCTGCTGATGCTGCTATAAGGAGGGAGGTATGTTGGCAGGGTTCGGATGAGAGAGAGATAAGGGAGGGTCAACGGGTTCGGCTGTGCGGCGCTGCTGCCTGTGAATTTAGGGAGTGTTGACATTTGGGATAGGCTTCTGGGGGTCACACCTGCGGGCTTCCATGACATTTTCGGGCCCTAGGCATGTGCCTACTGGGCCTACCCTTTAATCCGGCCCCGACACACTAAACTTAGGGCTTTGTCTGGAGGGCCTCTGGACATGCATGGACATCGATGCGATGACATCACATGCAAATGTGATGTCATCACATCAACATACATGCATAGGCGGAGGCCTGAGCTTGCTAACCCTAGGGAGGTACAGAGAGGAGGAGAGTTGCCAGTTGACTGCCTATAGGACGTGCCTCTCGTAACACACCCATAATCTCACCGGCACACAGTATTCAGAAATAAATTGGGGTGCCAGTGAAATGACTTTAGGAGATGGCTAATTTGAGTATAGTGGCTCTTGTTGAATATAAATTGTGCAGCAGAATTTTACATGGATTGGAGGGGAGAGAGATGGTTGAGCAGGAGACCTGAGAGAAGCAAGTTGTAGTAATTGAAGTTGTGTTAATCAGTACTGTTTCTTTATATTTTAGGACTGTTGGAATTTAGTGGAAGAAAAATGCAGATGGAGACGCTTCTTCATAGTGGGTACTTCCATCCTGTGCTACGAGCCTGGCAAGCCTCCAACACCAGCCTCAGTGTCAATAACCTTATCTATCCCATCTTTGTCACGTAAGTTCATTGCATAGATCGCTGGTAACTTAGAGGACTCTCCTGTGAGTACCTTACCTACAATTTGAATACAACTTTGTATTGTGATGTGCATCTGTGTTTGCTAGTCCGATATTGGGTTGTAATATTTTTTTTATTAATATAGATTTTGCTCACACCTTTTTTGTAAAGTCTAAAAGACTCATTATTTTTAATTGTCATGTTTTTTATTTGCCGTCTATAGAATATGATGTACAATTTTATAATTTATCTGACTAGAACAGGGGTTGACAACCCGCAGCTTGTGAGCCGCATGTGGCTTTGACTGTTTGGCATAGACTTCTTCTCTTGCGTCAGTGGGTTAGCAGCAGCGATTCCTACAGTTGCCTGCCGCTAACCCAGAAGCTGGGCTGGCGTTAGGGGAGGACAAATATGGCAATTGCCCTAGGCCCCACTGTTCTGGAGAGCCTCCTGTGGGCCAGTATGCCATCCCCCTTCTTTTGGTGCTGGTCCAATGTCACCCTTGCTTTCCTCACCTTCCCTGTACAGCTGATAAAACTGACTGCAGCAGCGATTCTAAAGCGCTGCCTGGGCCTTCTCCCTGCTTTCTTTCTGCTGCAGTCTCTCTAAGAGAAAACAGGAAGTTGTATCATTGCAGCTGGAAAGCAAGGAGGAGGCTGCAGGCAGCACTTCAGAATCGCTGCTGTGGTCAGTTTATCAGTGGGGTGGGAAAGGCGAGGATGATGTTGGACTGGTGCCGAAAGAAGGGGCAAGGCGTGCCGGCCCAATGAAGCCCTCTGGACCAGCTGTTTTTTTTCTTTTTTGTTTTTGAAAGTAGATTGAGGAGAGGGGTTTAAAGAAGTGCCAGATTGGGGTCGGGGAGAGATGAAATGAAGGGGAAGAACTTGTGGGGCTTGGAAACGAGGCAGTGGTCTAGAGGGAAAGAAGAGAAAGGAGACCTGGATGCAGGGTGGTGTGGAGGGAGGGAGAAAGACATTTGAAGGGAGGACAGTTGGGAAAAGAGAGGGAGAGTGGATCTGGGAGAGGGAGGGAAAGATATAGGATGAAAGGGTAGAGGGATTGGGAAGAGAGAGGGAGAGATGGTGGGCCAGGGAGGGAAGGAGAGAGATGGGATGCAAGGAAAGTTGAGAAAAGAAAGGGAGAGAAGTTGGACTTGGGAATAGAAGGGAGGGAGAAATGGTAGACCCATGGGAGGGCAGGAGGGAGTGGAAAGAAGGGAGAGAGATGTAGCTTTTTTTTTCTTTTTTTTCTTTCCCCTCCATCTTATTGTTTAGCATAAAGGGGGAGGAAAGAACAGAAAAAGGAGAGAGAAATGTTACTCATGGGAAGGCAGAAGGGAAGAAAGGTAGGATGCTAGGGAATGGTGAGAAAGGGGCAGGGAGATGTAGCCTGATAAGAGTGGAGAGAGGGAGAGGGATTCTGGAAATGGTAGAGCCATGTGAAAGAGGTCAAAAAGGGGATGACAAGGTGAGAGAAATGAGTACAGTGGTAGAAATGTGGTAATGGGGAGTAGATGAAAGGAGGGTTACCATATTTTTTGTCAGTAAAATCTGGACCCGCCCCCATTCCTGCCCCCACTGCCTGTTCGTCATACAGGAAGGCATCCGTGCATGTGTGGATGCCCCCTTGCTATGTGATTTCTTTTTAAAACTGGACAAAGTGACGGTGTTTGAAAAGCCGTCCAGACCCCTAGACATGTCCAGGGGACTGGAAAAGAAGGGAAATGGGAGAGCTAGAGCATGAGAAAGGGAGATAGAAAGTTGGTAGGTAGCTGAAAAGTAAAAAGGGGTGAAATTTGAGTGGATGGAGAGGCAGAAAAGAAAGCGTGGAAAAGCTAAAAAGGAAAGATCAGTATATCAGACAGGTGTAGAGGGAATGAAACTCGACAAGAGAGAGGAGAAAAGGCATACGGACAACAACCACTAGAAAGAGACACAGAAGAGCAGAAGTGACAAAATGGGACCGATCATCTTCGAGCCATGCTTCTCGGCACCGGTCTTCAAGGTATCGATCTCCTTCTCCAAGGTGTCAACACATGAAGCTTCATTCTTCTGGACATCGCTCCAGCCATTCCAGGCATTCATCTCCACATCTTTCTTCAAATAAGTCAGGCAAGCATTCCTCGAAGTCCAGACATTTTTCTTCCACGCATGCAGACAAGCGTAAGAAGTCTGACTCGCCTACTCCATCAGATTGGTACCGAACTAAATGCCAGTACTGTTCTCCTATTCCAGTGAATTCAGATCTTCGTCTTGACTCTCCTCATGACATATCTTCATCTTTTCATAGAGAACCTTCTCCTTATGAGCAGGACTCCTTTACTCGATTCAACAGACAGACGAGTAAAGACATGGATGTAAAGTTGGAAGCAGATTTCAAATATTCAGCAGAGTTTATAGAAACTGTGGACTACAAACATCCTCCTAAGGAGCTTCTTAAACTTCCATTACATGGCATTTTAAAGGAGACTCTCGGAAAAAAATTGGAAATCTCTTTACTCTGTTCCGGCTACTCCTCAAAAGCTTGACTCTCAGTGGAATTCACTCTTAAAAATCTGCATCTTCTAAAGTCTATGTTGCTGTTCCTCCAGGGTGAAAAGGTGGCACGATGGATAGTTTTGGGAGACTTTCTACCAGAATTCCATGCTGGCTAATAGTCATCAATTATAATTTTTATTTCACCTGTTATCTCAAATATTGGTTAAAACAAATGCCATTTTTCAAGTATCTTCCATCCCACAGAAAGTCTTAGTTTCAATACACATTTCATACTCTCACTCAGCTCAGACAGCATATGGTACAATCGTTGCATGATGCCTTTGAACGGTCCTCTCAGGTTTCAGCAATATCTATAGCCATGAGGAGGCTGGCATGGCTACGGGTAGCAGATATGGATGTTAATCTCCAGGATCGCTTAGCTAATATTCCCTACCTTGGAGATGAGCTTTTTGGGGACATTATCCAGAATGCGACTAAACTTTCAGAGCATGAAAAATCTTTTAATTCACTACTAGGGGACACTCTATGAAGTTACGGGGAAATATTTTTAAAACCATTAGCAGGAACTTTTTCTTCACTCAGAATAGTTAAGCTCTGGAATGGGTTGCCAGAGGAAGTGGTAAGAGCGGATTGCGTAGCTGGTTTTAAGAAAGATTTGGACAAGTTCCTGGAGGAAACGTCCATAGTCTATTATTGAGAGAGACATGGGGGAAGCCACTGCTTGCCCTGTATCGGTAGCATGGAATATTGCTAGTCCTTGGGTTTTGGCCAGGTACTGGTGACCTGGATTGCTCTGAGAGCGACTGACATATATGCAGAGATGATTTTGAGAATCTCTGAGTGACAGTAGAAGTTCCTCAGCTGTTGGGGCTTTTTATTCTTTTAATGGCACATATTCACAATATCTGCCCCATTTTAAAAAATGCTGAGCCCCCTCCCCACCAACCTGGCAGCAAAAATGACAGGTGGGATGCTCCCTCCCTCCTGTCAATGGAGAGCCCTCCCCCTTTTAAACCATCCCCTAAACTCCCCCTTTCCCTGCCACCAAAAAGGCAGGAGGGATGCCCACTTCTTCTGCCAGCGGGAACTTCCCCCAGCCCACTATCCCCCTCGTACCTTTGTGAGAAGTTGAAAGGAGGGATGCCCACCCTCTACCACTCCAAGGCCCGCAAGACCAAAATGGTGAGACTTCCCCTCTCTGATGATACATGGGGGAGGAGCCTAAGCCTCAGTCCTTGATCACCTTTCTGTACCCCGGGATACAGAGGAAGGAACCTAAGGCCTGATTGGCTCAGACACCTAAGGCCCCTTCCTTTGGGGCCTTAGGCCCCTCCCTGTGCCTCATTTAAGGGAGGTGAAAACCCACTGTTTTAGATTGGCAGGCCTCTGAGCAGGCGGGACGGAGCATCCCTCCTGCTCAACTTCTCACAAAGGTACATGGAAAGGGGGAAGTTTGGGGGAGCATGGTGGCAGGAGGGAGTGGGCATATCTCCTGCCTTTTTGAGGAGGGAGGGGAGAGGGTAGGGGATGGTTCAGGGGCACCTGGTGCAGGGGTCCTTTGTTGGCAGGAGGGAGTGGGCATCCCTCTTGCCATTTTCCCTACTGTAGGTGGGGAGTGGAATTTGCCTGGCAGGAGGGAGTGGGCATTCCTCCTGGTTTGTTTGTTTTTTTGAGGGGGGGGGGGCATTGCCGGTTATAAATATTATATTAATTTCAGGCCTGAACTTTTGGTAAGACATGTGACTGGTCACTTTTTTGGATCGCTAAGTGTTCGAGCATCAGTCGCTTGGCTAGTTTATATAGCATTTCAATATTAATGACCTTATTTGCATGGCCAGATCAGAGAATGAGCGATCGTGCAGAAAACCACGTGGTGAGCCATTTTCTGCATCGGCAAATGCAGTTATCACTAAACTAGTCAAAACCAGTTTAGCAATGATTGTTAGACAATTGCTGACTTTAGTGCATCTAGGCCTGTGTTAGCACCATTGTTTTCTTGAATTTCCATCTAGCAGAGGTATTCAATTTAAATGAACTTTTGACTCTTTCTAATTTCAAGCAACTAAACTTTTGGAATATGTTCCCTTTTATATATGTATTTGAAAATGGATCAAGTACTTTTCTTGTTCCACTTGCTGGTCTCATTCAGATCTCTTATATATAATATGCGTTGCTTCTAAAGACCCTCAAACACCACCTGAAACCAGGGCCGGATTTTCCTATAGGCTAACTAGGCTTCAGCCTAGGGCCTCAAGATCAAGAAGGGCCTACATTCAAATTGTTAGCAAAATTAAAAATTACACTATTCTAAAAACAGTGAACACTAAAACACTGAACCGAAAATAAGGAGAAATTCTACGCTTCGGGATCGGAACCGGCTCCAGCCGCAACGGGGCGCCGACTCGGCTTCTCCCTTTCTTTTTCTCGCCCTGGGAGGAGGATCGAGGAGGGAAAGATGTCAGTCCGGAAACAGCTGGGCAAAGCCCAGCCCTGCGGGGAGAGAGGCAAAACGTGGATACGTCAGGACAGGGCGGCCCAGACTGGCATCGGGGGGGGGGGGGGGTTCAATGGAAGGGGGATGGGAGGCAGGCAGGCTGGCATCGGAAGGGGGGGCGTTAATGGAAGGCAGGCAGGATGGCTTGGGGGGGTGTTCAATGGAAGGGGGATGGGAGGCAGGCGGGCATCGGAGGGGGGGTGAGGTGAGGAAGGACGCACTGGGGGCACTATGGACATAGGAAGGGGCAATGTTGTGTGTTATGTTTGATTAGTTATTGTTACAAGTACTATATATGGTGCTGAGAATAAATGTCCAAATAAGTGTTCTTGACTTTTTTTAATTTATTATCCGTGTCACATTTTTTATAAAGGTTAGTACCAATAAGATGTTTCATTTAACATATTGATATATATCACAGTAATGATGTATTTTATTATCTCTCATGTAATTTACAAACTTAAAAATGGGAGGTGAGAGGGCCTCATAAGTGGAATAGCCTAGGGCCTCTTTTCATCTAAATCCGGCCCTGTCTGAGACTCATTACATTCATTGTCTTAGGTTTTAAGTGCTGTCTCCTCATCGGGGAAGTAATGAGCTAGCTCCCTCCTAATGTTATATCTTATGGTTGTGGTTATTTTAAAGTAACTAGTGATTTATCTTATGTGTGGTCATCCGTTGCGGGATATTTTAGCCCTTTTATATATGAACACAAAAAAACAAAAAAAGGAAGTGGGGAAGGGACACACTGGTCAGACCACTGTGTGAACAAATACGTTTATGTAAAATATAGAATTTCAGTTAAAATTTGCACAGGTATACATATAAATAAAACAAAACATGGCAGGCATGTAAAGTCCTTTGTAATAGAGCATATACTGGATCCCAACATGGTCCATGTTTCGGCCACAGGGGCCTTTCTCAGGGCTTTAAAAGTAGCCCAGTAGATGGTGCCAAATGATAAAAAAATCAATTATACGCAAACTGAGCTTATTTGCAGAAAAGCACACAGAGGTGCCTGCCGCCTAGTGCAATGTGGAAAATACAACCGCGATGCAAGGAAAACGCTGCGATAATATGGAACCGCTACTTTATATGAGACAATTTTTTCTTATCTGGGCTTTTGATGGGCTATGAAAATTGTCTATTTTGCACAATATTATGCTAATGATGATGATTATTGTTTAGTCTTGTAGCTTCTAGCATATGCAGTGTCATACTTTTTGTATGTCACTTAGAACCTAATTATTAGGCATTAGGGACAGTCTCTTGTGTGTTTTAATGTATAGCGCTACATGCATCTGGTAGTGCTAAATAAAGAGTAGTACAGTAGAATCTCAGTTATCCAGCACCCATAGGGATTGGCAGATGCTGGATAACTGTTTTTCTGGTTGCTTAAGAGTGCTATTTTAGAAACCTTGTCTAACCCAGATCTCAATCCACCTCTCTTCCTCCCACCCCAAAGCACCAGTGTGGCAGCAGTCCTGAGCCTACTCCCCCCCCCACCCCAGTCTCCCCATCAGCCCTAAAGCAGCAAAAGCAAGTGGCAGTCCTGAGCCACAAATCCCCCCCTTCTTTCCATCCTTACCCAAAGCAGCAGCCAGTCAGCAGGAGGTAGCACTCAAAACAGGCTGTCTGCTTCCAGCCCCGGAAGGACCTTTCCTCTGATGTTTGACATGGTTGTTTTTTGTTGTTTTTTTTTTTTGGGGGGGGGGCTTTTGCTGGTTGGGTGAGTTGTCAGTTGGTTGAATACCAGTTAACTGAGATTCTACAGTAGTAGTAGTAGTAGTAGGGGAATAACAAGTATAAAAAAATAGAAGAGAATATGTTATGACAGAACTGATTTGTGTTTTTCTGTTGCTGAATAAATTTATTGTTGTTTTATTGTAACCCATCTAGGTAATAGGCGGGGTAGAAATGTACAAAAAATAAATGTGTTGGGTGCTTGTGTATTTGGAAGCAACAAGAGAAAATGCTGCGTTTTATGTTGGTACTATAAATATACTTTTGTTAACTCTTTCAGAGACAGTCCTGATGCTATAGAATACATTCCTAGCCTCCCTGGACAAGCCAGGTAGGAACTTAGTAGTTTTATTTCTGTTTATATTCTGGTTTTTAACTCATTCGCATGTCTGTTTCATTCTCTGCCACATACAGTGACCTAGAAAAATCCTTTCTTAATTCTACCGTATATGTATATTTCCCCTTTCACACCTCCCCCGATCAAGGAAGTAAAACGGTCAAAACAATACGACTGCCTCCTAGCCACTCAAGCTGCAAGAATGGATAACCAAATCTCCAACCTACTGTTAACCACCCCAGACTACAAGATTTTCAGAAAACAAATAAAAACTATACTCTTCAAGAAAGCCCTGAAACAGTCCTAACCACACCCACCCTTAAAACCTCTTACTCTTAACAACACTTTTACCTATCAAATACTATCTAAAACCCATAATTTCACCATATTCTTACCTCCTAAAGACCTCCACTTCCCTTTGGTAACTCTTTATCCAATGTTTATTACCTTAAAAATTCTATGTCATCGCTTATTCTACTCCTTTTAATTTGTATGTAATTCCTGTTTTTTAGTTGGAATGTAATCCGCCTTGAACCGCAAGGTAATGGCGGAATAGAAATCACTAATGTAATGTAATGTAATGTAATGACATAACTCAGTTATGAAAGATACCTACTGTTGCCTGGGAGTAGGATTAAGGGGGTCAATCAGGAATGTATGCAAATAAATCTGTGTGTATCTATGTAACATTTGGGGCTGATTTGATGTCTGTCTCCTTCCTCTATGGGTAAAAGTGGACAGAGGGGGAGATTGCATCATTTCTGGTGCCTACTTGACCTTTCTTCAGTACAGCTACAGAAGTATAGTCATGTGAAAAAATTAGGACACCCCATGAAATATTCAGTTCTTTCTTAAGAAATATTCACATATCGATGTCAAATCTGTGTTTTATTTATCTCTGGAAGAGAAAGTGATGTAATTGCAGACAAACAGATTTTCCTTGCTTTTACTCATGAAACAAGATATCCACAAAAATGTGTATTCTAATTTTCTTAAAGTGGCTCAAATCACACACAGGTGTATCACATCAGGTGCACATGATTAGAACATCATTACTTAGCATTTTGAAGTAGGTTTGCCCTACTTAAACGTTGGAGCCCTACTTAAACCTCGGACATTTAATTTGGTGTGCTCATGACTGCTGCGGAGATAGTGAACACCATGGTGAGATCAAAAGGGCTGTCTGAGGCTTTCAGAAAGAAGATTGTAGCAGCTTATAAGTCTGGTAAGGGATTTAAAAAAGATCTCAAAAGAATTTGATATTAGCCATTCCACAGTCTGGAAAATAGTGTACAAGTATTCAAAAAACTGCCAACTTGTCGAGGTCTGGCCATCCAAGCAAGTTGACCCCCAGAACAGACCGCAAGATGCTAAAAGAGTCTCCAAATACACTTCTACCTCTGTATTCACGGGGGATGCGGACAGAACATAGCCGTGAATACTGAAAAGCTGTGAGTAACTTTTTGCATGTTATTCGGTTTTTCGGTAAAATAGACCTGAAAAAGATAATAAACCGTGAATAACCGACCTGCAATTTGCTTTGTACAACACCGGGAGCAGTGATTTCCAATGTGAAATGTCGGGTTCAGTGATGAAAATTAGGGGGCGGAGTTAGCAGCCGAAAAATTGCAAATCCACGGATACAGAGGGAGAAATGTATCCTAAAATGTCATCATGGGACCTACAGCAAGCTCTAGCTACTGTTGATGTGAAAGTGCATGCCTCTACAATCAGAAAGAGACTGCACAAATTTAACTTGCATGGAAGGTGTGCAAGAAGGAAACATCAAGGCCAGACTGAAATTTGCCAGAGAGAACGAAAACAAACACCAGGACTTCTGGAATAGTGTTCTAAGGACAGATGAGTCTAAAATTGAATTATTTGGACACCAGAAAAAAGGACATGTTTTTCGTACATCAAATACAGCATTCCAGGAAAAGAACTTCATACCAAATGTGAAGCATGGAGGTAGAAATGTCATGGTTTGGGGATGCTTTGCTGCAGCAGGACTTGGCCAGTTCACCATTATAGAATCCACCATGAATTCTACCGTGTAGCAGACTTAAGCATGGCTCTGTCCACCATATTATTGCTAAAGTTCTGAGAGAGCTAGAAAGATTTTTCAGCAGCAGCCTGCTTTGTGGCGCATGTCTTTCACACGAGATTGCTCAGTGTGCCTTCTACAGCAGTGGATGTCCGCCACATAATCCACACTATCCATCACTAGCTGGGGCAGACGCCCCTTATAATCTCATTTGAGTTCTTACCGCTTAATGGGAGGGGACCACAGTAATTTTTGTCCCCTCCGCCTTTTTCATTGGGGATCCTCAGGCTCTTCCTCCCAGAGAATTTCCCAGTGATACCATCCCTGTGACAACAATTCCAGATATCCTTGGATCTCATGGATGCTTGCCTCCATATTCCAGTATTTCCAGAGCATTGCAAGGTTCTGCGTTTCCATGTTCTGCAACAGCTTTCCAGTTCGCTGCTCTTCCCTTTGGGCTCACAACTTTCACCAAGCTGCTGGTAGTTGTAGTAGCTTTCCTCCATAGCTAGGATGTCTTGGTCCATTTTTTATTGGATGACTGGTTGATCCATGCTCTGTCTCAACATGAATGCGCATGTGCAGTGGAGATGGTGGTATTTCTGCTACAGGGCTTGGTTGTATTCTCAAGAACAGCCAGTTGACGCCGTCACAGACCTTTGAGTATCTGGGCCTTCTGTTTGTCACCCGGCAGGGTTGGGCATTTTGGAGGGGCCTTGGGCATCTGGGCCTAGTGAGGGACTTAGGCTCCTTCCCGGTGTTGCAGGGGACCCTGTGACGGTGGCTGCAGCAGGAAGGTGTGAGCATCTCTCCTGTCTATCTTGTTCAGTGTGGTGGGGGGTCTGGGAACAGTGGGTGAGGGAGGGTATTGTTGGGAGGTGGGACTCTTCTTTCTGCTGCTCTCCCTGCCAATTAATCAGCTATGCCTGCAGGACTTGGGGAGCCCTGCAGCTCAGTTGATCGGGGCAGGGAGAGCAGCTTTGACCATGAGGGAGGAGCTGTGCTTAGTAATTGCTCTTTATAGGTGATTCTCTGCACAAATAGTGTGCATATAATTTGCATGCTATAATGCTGAAAATTGCCTGTAAAATAAGTCTCTCCTACTATGGGCACTACATTGACTCTGGATTTTACCAGCAGGTTTTGAGAATCTTCCTCTGTCATATCTAAGGTACAAAATGATGCTCTGAACAACTGGCTACTGGAAGGATTAAGGCATGACACCTCCTTAATCCCCCAGTGGTTGCTGTGCCTCTCCCTCTTCTCTAAAAGGCTCTGAAACCACTTTAGGTATTATAGGCATACTGCACAGAGCAGAATGTAGATCTCAGCAGTGGCCTTGTGGTGAGTGCAATGGATTATAAACCAAGAGACTTGGGTTCAGATCCCACTGTAACCTTTTTTTTTAAAAAAATTTGTGCTCTCCATGAACAGAAAAATAGGTGGTAACATAACATCAGATTTTATTTATATACCACCATATACTTGGTAGTTTTGATGCAGTTAACAAAATTATCTCAAGGGTGCATAGAGGCTGCATGTAGTACAAGAACAGGGGACTAAAGGCTGGGCAGAGTCGAAGTATAGGGAGACCTGCTGTACCTAAATATATAAGCCACCTGCAAGCCTGAAGGCTATTGAAGTGATGAACTTTTTCCTGGAGAGTTCACAGTTTAAAAAAAAAAAAAAAAATTTAAAGTGGGATTTGAACCTGGGTTCCTTGGTTATAGTTCACTGAACTAACCACTAGCCTGCCCCTCTTCTCTGAATGGATGTCTGTAGCCATTTTCTAAGAATGCTTCTATACAGAAGTTCATGTCCTTTGTTTCCACTCATTTTAAAATTTTAATATTCCAGTTTGTAAAATGGCTGACTGTTCATGCTGGCCATCTTGCATATTTCCTGTTTTAAAATACTTGTGAGATGTATGTCTACCCTTCACATTCTACAGATCCTCCTTTACCACACTTTAATGAGAAATGAGTCATGGATTCATTGCTCTGCAGGAGTTTTTTTTTATAGCATGGACTTGTCATGATCACATTCATTCTAGGGGAGCACCAGGTACCTTCACCTATAATAGTTGCCTTTTTCCTTTGGGTTGAGCCCTTTGGTTCTTGGGAGGTGCCAGGACTTAAAGCATGGGTGTTGCAGTAGAGATGCAAAACCAAATCCCAAATGGCAGCCAGAGAGAGCATCCAGGAACAGGCAGAGCAGGTTCTTAGTGAGAGAAACGAGCAGAAGTCTTGCCTTGCCTTGCCTGCATTATTGTAATGTTGTCTGTATTTAGTTTGATTTTATGCCGAGCTCCTTTTATTTAGGTATTCCTCTTTATCTCTCATCTCATATTGTGCTTTATACCCTATCTTATCCTCTGTGCTCCCAGGATGGTTTTCATTTTGTCTTAAAACAACAAAAAAACCCGGGGGTTTATAACAGAAAATCTTGACAGAAAAATCTGCCCTTCATCTCTTCTCATATATACAGTCATGTGAAAAAATTAGGACACCCCATGAAATATTCAGTTCTTTCTTAAATGTTCACATATCAATGTCAAATCTTTTATTTATCTCTGGAAAAGAAAGATGTAATTGCAGGTAAAAATCAAACATTTTCCTTGATTTACTCATGAAACAAAAGATATCCACAAAAACGTGTATTCTGAGGAATAAATTAGGATACCTTATACCTTAATAGCTAGTGTTTCCCCCTTTGGCTGAAATAACTGCAATGAGACGCTTCTTGTAGCTATCTACCAGTCTCTGGCATCGGTCTGAGGAAAGTTTGGCCCACTCCTCAATGCAGTATTCTTTCAGTTTTTAGATGTTTGAGGGGTTTCTTTTATGTACAGCCCATTTCAAATCACCCCACAGCATCTCAATGGGATTAAGATCAAGGCTTTGAATCAGCCACTCCAGGACTCTCCTTTTCTTAGTTTTCAACCAGTCCTTGGTGGATTTACTGGTATGTTGCAGGGTCCAGTTCTGCTTCAGCTTTAATTTTCTTACAGATGGTCTCACATGTTCCTCAAGCACCCTCTGATATACAGTACAGTAGAATTCATGGTGGATTCTATGATGGTGAGCTGGCCAGGTCCTGCTGCAGCAAAGCATCCCCAAACCACGACACTTCACCCCCATGCTTCACAGTTGGTATGAGGTTCTTTTCCTAGACTGCTGTATTTGATGTACGCCAAACATGTCCTCTTTTCTGGTGTCCAAATAATTCAATTTTAGACTCATCTGACCATAGAACACTATTCCAGAAGTCCTGGTGTTTGTCTGTTCTCTCTGGCAAACTTCAGTCTGGCTTTGTTTCTCTTATAGAGCAAAGGTTTCCTCCTTGCACACCTCCCATGCAAGTTAAATTTGTGCAGTCTCTTTCTGATTGTAGAGGCATGGACTTCAGTGTTCTCCCTAGAGGTTTTTAGCCGGGTGCTCCGCGCGGCTAATTTAGATGACTGCCTGGTTGTCATCTCTGGCATGAATCCTGCTGCTGCTCAATATTTAAAAACAAAACAAAACACCTCAACGGCTTGGGGATTTCCCGGGCTGACTCGGCACAGCCTGAAGAGCCACCGAAAGTTCAGTATTTGACTCCTGCCTGACTTTTTTTTTTTTTTTAAATGCCAGCAAGAGACTTGAACCCATGCTATGGAGCTCTAACAGTAACACTGTGCATGCCGGCTTCCCTTCTCTTCCCTCCAAAACCGATGGGGGGGGGGTAAGGGGAAGAGAAATGCTGCTGCACCCAATTGGGGTGGAGGGGGAAGAGAAATGCTGCTGTTGCACCCAATTGGGGAGAGAGAGGGGAGAAGGAAGAAGAGAGGAAAGAGATGCCAAGACCATGGGAGGGAGGGAAAGGAAAGGAGCTACCAGATCATGGAGGGGGAGGGAAAGATGTCAGGGCATATGGGGGGGGGAGGAGACAGATGCCGGAACAGGTAAAAGGAAGGAGAAGAGATGCCAGATAATGGAGTGAGAGGGGGAGATGGAAGGAGAGTTGAGAGATGCCAGGGCATGGGGGGAGGGAAAAGAAACTAAGGAGGCATAAACTGCCAGACCAGAGGGAAAGGGAGGAGGTGCCAGAGAAGGAGGAAGAGGGAGATATAGGAGAGGAGAGAGATGCCAGGGCATGGGGGAAGGGAAGGAGATAGAGATGCCAGACCATGGGGTGGAGTGGGAAGGAAGGAAAGGAGAAGAGAGAGATGCCAGAGCATAGAGAGCGTGGAGACAAAAAAAATGGAGAGTGGTGAAGCTGAAATGAATCATGTACAAAGGAGAGAAAGGGCACAGAATATACAGTTTATTGAAGGGACATAGAAAGAAGGAAGATGCCCTATAGAAGAGAGAGAGGGCGGACAGTGGATGCAAGGGGCAGAGAGGGCAGAGGCTGGGTAGAAGAGGTAGAGAGAGAGGACAGATGTTGCATGGAAGGGAAAGAGGACAAATGCTGAGAGTAAAGAGATGATGAACATAAGAACATAAGCGTTGCCTCTGCCGGGTCAGACCAGGGGTCCATCGTGCCCGGCAGTCCGCTCCCGCGGCGGCCCCCCAGGTCCATGACCTGAAAGTGTTCCCTACCTAACCTGAAATATCCATACCCTATTCGCTCAATGTCCTGTACGGTAAACGACAAAAGGTAGAGAAAAAATGTGTTTTGTTGCTTTACGTAGAATCAAGTAGTATTGTAACTGCATTGATTAAAGTTTATAAATAGGAAATGGAAATAAGGCAATTTGGGGGGGGACTAAATCCTTATCCTCTGGTCAAGACAGGATACCATAACAGCAGTATACTGTACTGTCTTGAAGAAAGATTTGGCATCTGAAAGCTAATTGAAAAATGGATTGGTTTAGTCCAATAAAATGGATTGGATTAGTTCAATAAAATGGTATTTTCTTATTTCTCATTATTTGTTTTATTTCTATTTGTTAATTTGTAAAGTGTGATTGTTATGTAGCAGTTTTTTCACATTTACATCTACTGTCTTTATATTTTGCATAGTATTAGGGGACGTGTCACTGTTTCTGTGGTGTTGCATTGTATGCAGAGTCTGGTTTCTTGGTTCAGTTTAACTTTTGTCTACATATTTCTATTTTTAGTTTGATTATTCCATATTGGGCGAGGGTGGTTCTGTGTGTATGAAAAGAACATGGTTTTCTGTTAGCATCGACTACAGGATCAATTGACTGTGCAGGATCTGGCTTGTTTAGTTTTACAATGCGTGTGTTGGTGTTCTAGTGCTCACTGCAGTGTTTAACATAAGAACATAAGTATTGCCACTGCTGTGTCAGACCAATGGGCCATTGTGCCCAGCAGTCCGCTCCCGCGGTGGCCCTTAGGTCAAAGACCAGTGCTCTAACTGAGACTAGCCTTATCGGCATACATTCTGGTTCAGCAGGAACTTGTCTAACTTTGTCTTGAATACCTGGAGGATGTTTTCCCCTATAACAGCCTCCGGAAGAGTGTTCCAGTTTTCTGCCAATCGCTGGGTGAAGAAGAACTGCCTTACGTTTGTACGGAATCTATCCCCTTTTAACTTTAGAGAGTGCCCTCTCATTCTCTCTACCTTGGAGAGGATGGCGAACCTGCCTTTTCCTAGGTGCACCCTTGTTGTGTGACTCGTGGGTTATTATTAAAAATCTTTTTTTTATATAGAGGAGGGGGTTGTTAAATAATGATCAGCACTGGCTGTCATATATACTAGGTACGCCACTGGATTTAATGACCCTATTCTAACTTTACTGTTGATGTAGGTCTTTTCTCCCCCACACACACACTATAAAGGAGACCAGGTATGGACAAAGTCTCCGCTTCTGCGGCGAGAGGAGTAAGCCATTCTGGCCTCCCATCCCATAAGTTTGTGTAATTTATTCCTCCAGTACCAGAAGGAGGGAGGAATATCGGCCAACTAGTAATTCAAAATACACTTTTCCAGGATATAGAATTTAATCAAAAACAATTTTTTAGCAGAGTTATAAACGGAAAACACAGAAAAGTGAGCAAACAGCATATGAAGCGCAGAGAGAGGGACAGGAACATGCAACTGGCTCTGGGAGGTATACACTCTCAACAGGATTCGATAATGGCATTCTCGGAGCTCAGCATTATATACTAGAGCTGGGATACGTTTAAGAGCCCAGAGCAAGAAATCCTCCCCAAGCTCCCTCCCTAAATCCCGTTTCCAAGTCTCCAATACAGAGGAGAAATCCCGAGGAGGTCCCAGCAAGCCAAGCTGCTTATGAAAGAAGGAGACTAAGACCCGAGGCTCTGGATCCTTCCCCCCCCCCCCACAAAAAAATAAAAGGCACAAAACTGGAGCCCAAAATCCAAAGATAGGGAACCCCCAGGGACAGACCGTACATAATGTAGCAATTGACAATGAGCATAAACAAGGCCAGAGGGTGCAAGGCCACGCTGCAGCAACTCATTGCAGGGCAGGAGCCCCCCATCATCCCGCAAAACATGAGAGAGAAGTTCAAAGCCCCTAGTCTGCCATCTACCAAAAATTGAAGTGACCAGCCCCGGTGGGAAGGAGAGATTACCAGTCAGAGGCAGCAAAACACTAACATGGGGGTCCTGATGCCACAGGGGAAGCAACCACCGCCACACCTCCCAAAGCGGTCTAAACAAGACACCACGTCTACTAGGAGCAGGTACCTCTGCTAGTTGAGTATGGAGAAGAGATAGGAGGTAAGCAGGATAAAAATAATCGCGTTCCAGAGCGGTGTCGTTATAGAGAGCAGTACCCAAGACCCAATCCCGGACATGTCGTAAAAGGCAAGCCTGATTATAAAGAGCAAGATTCGGCACCCCAAAGCCGCCCGGTCCCAAGAGCTCAACAACAACTGTCACCGCAACTTAGGTTTCCTGCCCACCAACAATACTTTGATAGCAAAGAGAAGGCCCAGATGTCTTTGTGCAAAAGACACAGAGGAAGTGTCTACAGTACGTAGAGCCACTTAGGGAACAACACCATCCGAAAGAGATGCACTCTTCCCATCAGTGAGAGTGGCAAATCACACCAAATAGTCAGGATAAAGCCAGCAGTGGAAACCAAATGATTCAACCGGTAAAGCTCCCGAACATTCATGGGCAGTTATATTCCCAAATAGTGAAAAGAGGACGTAGCCCATTTCAACGGAAAGGCCGCTCCCCAAGACCTCTGAAGCTACTTAGTAGAGACCAGTGCCTCCGATTTCTTCAGATTCAGAGCAAAACCTGAAAAATCCCCAAATTCCTGAACGCTCTCCAGGAGTGTAGACAAGGATCGGTGCAGGTCAGTCAGGAAGACCAGGAGGTCATCAGCAAAGGCTGCAACCTTAAAATGAATAGCACCCAGCTGAAGGCTGCTGATGTCTACATTAGATTGCAGCTCTCTAATCAAAGGATCTAAATAAAGTGCAAGCAACAACGGTGAGAGGGGGGCAGCCCTGGTGAATCGGAAAGGGGGGGTCGAAGTCCTCCATTTACCAAGATCTGCGCTGCCGGATCACAATACAATGCCTGGATAGCATTAAAAAAGAAGGGGCCCATCCCGTACGCATGCAGTACAGCAAAGAGGAACCCCCACCACACGCGGTCAAAGACCTTTTCAGCGTCAAAGCTAACAAGTAAGGTGGGGTGCCGTCCACACTGGCTTTCTCCAAGGCCAACAAGATACGTCTAATGTTTTTAGACACCGGATGGTCGTGTAAAAATTCCACCTGCTGTTCCGACACCAGGGAGGGAAGCACCTGGGCCAATCGATTTGCCAGGACCTTAGCCATCAATTTAATCTCAAAATTCAGCAGGGATATGGGTCTATGGGATTCTGGCAGGACCGGTCCCCGACCCAGCTTAGGAAGGACGATAATCTGGGCTAGATTCAAATAATGAGGCAGGAAGCCTTTAGCTACACTTAAATTAAATATCTCTGCTAACACCAGAGCAATCTCTGCAACAAGCAACTTATAAAATTCACCATGGTAGCCATCTGGCCCCGGAGATTTGCCCAACAGGCTAGTGAGAATCACCCACTCCACCTCCTCCGCAGTAATAGAGTGCTCCAACATGTCTGAGTCCCCCAGCAGAGAGACATGGCAGATCTAAATTGTCTAAGTAATTATAATAATAATAATAATTTATTCTTGTATACCGCCATACCCAAGAAGTTCTAGGCGGTTCACATCAGTTAATTAAGATCCGCGATGACACATGGATTTACAAAATTTTGTCAAAGTTACATGCAACGAAAAAGGGAGAGAGGGAACGCTTTAACAAGAGTTTTATCAGAAGTACAAGCAACGTCGAAGGTTTGGGTTGGAAGGTAAGAGAATAACGAGAGAGAAACCAAGTAAGGGGAGGGGGGACGGGGGAGTGCGGTAGGAGCGGGGTGAATGTGGGAGAGGGGTTATTGCGGGGTGGAAAGGGGTTAAAGGTCCTGTTTGCGGAATAGGTGCGTTTTGAGTAACTTTCTGAAGCTGAGGTAGGTGGGGGCCTCGAGTACCATTTGGGCTAGCCAAGGGTTCAGCTTAGCCGCCTGGAAAGCAAAGGTTTTGTCGAGGAATCTTTTGAGCTGACATAATTTTAGGGAGGGGAAGACGAACAGCTGGATTCTGCGGGATTTCTTGTTGGTGAAATTCAGAATGAAGTGGTGATTGAGGTATCTAGGTAATAGGCCAAAAGCTGTTTTGTAGCAGAAGCAGGCGAATTTGAATAAGACTCTGGATTTGAAAGGCAGCCAATGCAGTTGGTGGTAGAAAGGAGTGATGTCCCATTTATTCAGGCCGAATATGAGGCGGACGGCAGTGTTCTGGATCATTTTTAGTCTTCTAGTGGTTTTCTTCATGGAGCTCAAGTAAATGACATTGCAATAGTTCATTATGCTGAGAATGGAGGACTGTACCAGTAGGCGGAATGAGGTGTCGTCAAAGTATTTTTTTATGGTGCGAAGTTTCCAGAGCATTTCTTGACAGTGAGATCGGTGTGATTTTCTAGTGATAGATGTTTGTCTAGCGTGACTCTCAGTATTTTTAATGTTTGTTCGAGGGGGAAAACCAATCCTTTTACTTGGATTGTGGTGTCTTTGATTTTGTCTTTGGGGGTGGCTAGGAAGAATTTTGTTTTGTCCGGGTTTAGTTTTAGTCTGTAGGAAAGCATCCAGAGTTCTATCTGATTTAAGTATGCTTGTGATGTAGGCGAATAGTTCTGGGGAGAAGCTGGTAAGTGGGATGACTATTGTGATGTCATTTGCATAGATGAAGAATTTGAGCTTGAGGTTATGAAGGAGGTTACCCAGGGAGGCGAGGTAGATATTAAATAGGGTGGGGGACAGGTGGGAGCCCTGCGGCACACCGCAGGAGTTATCCCAGCTATAAGAGGAAGAGTCGTTTTTGAGTACCCTGTAGGATCTGTTTCGTAGGAACCCGTGAAACCAGTTGAGGACCTGGTCGGAGATGCCAATGTGGGCCAGGCATTCTAGGAGAATGGTGTGGTCGACTAGGTCAAACGCACTACTCAGGTCGAGTTGTAGGATCAAGGTGCTGGAGCCCTGGCTAAAGAGTGTGTGCAAGTGGTCAAGTAAGGCGGCTATAATGGTTTCGGTGCTGTGGTCCGTGCGAAAGCCCGATTGTCGCTTAGGATGTTGAATTTATCCAGGTATGCGGTGAGTTCAACTTTTACCACCCCTTCTGCTCTTTTGGTGACTAGTGGGATGCTGGTGATTGGTCTGTAATTAGATGGGGTGTTTGGGGATTCTTTCGCGTTTTTTATGATTGGGGTTAACATAATATGGCCTTGCTCTTGTGGGAAATTTCATGAGGAAAGTAGGAAGTTGACCCAGGTTAGCATGTTGGCTTTGAAGAGGATCGGAGCAGTTTTCATAACGTTTGGGGGCTGGTGTCCAGTTTGCAGAAGGAGTTAGAATATTTGTTGTAGAATTTGTTGAAGGTTTTTCAGTCGAGTGTTGTGAATTGGTTCCAGTTTAGATCTGCTCTGGACCCTTGGTCTGGTTTGGCTATGTCGGTGTCTGGAAGAATGGGAATGAGCTCAAGGGGATTGGTCGAGGTAGGCAAAGTAGATCTTAGTTTTTGGATCTTGGAGTTGAAGAAATCAACTAGGGTGTTTGCGGTTAATGTGGATTCTTCATGGTTGTTAGTGAGTGTCTCGATGTTGTATAAGTCATTAACCAGCTTAAAGTGGTTGCTACTGTTATTTGTAAAGTCACCAATTTTGTGTGAGTAGAATTTTTTTCATTTTTTTCTTGGTAAAGTTTTTGTAGGTTTTTAGTTTAAGTCTCCAGGCAACTCTGTGGTCCTGAGTTCCGGACTTTAGCCATACTCTTTCAGTTTTTCTAAGGTCCCTCTTCATCAGTAGCAGCTCTGAATCGAACCATCCCTCCTGCTTTGTAGTTCTGATTTGGTGGGTTTTTATGGGGGCAATTTCATTTAAAATGTTTGTGCTGTCATTGATCCAGACAGTCATAAGTTGTTCTATTTCTTCGCTTTGTTTTGTGTTCATTTCGTAGCGAGACCAGAATTCCTCTGGGTCTATCTTTCCCCTGGTGGTTTGAGTTTTGATGTTTCTTGTTTTGCTGTATTTTGAGGGTTTTTGTTGGCAGCCAATGGAAAAATCATAGAGTCTGATCAGACCATAGGGAGTCTGTCCAGTTGGCTTGTACCCTCCCGTTGAGAAGGTTCTGTCCGGGTGAGTCATACAAAGCGGCAAAAAAGTCTCTCATAATTCGGCTAATATCCTCGGTCTTATGATGCAGGGCACCCTGCGAGTCAAGCAAAGCTGTTATATCCGCAGACCCGTGAAATGGGTGGGCCAAACGGGCCAACATCTGACTACTCTTGTTAGCAAATCGAAAGAGCTGAAACTTTTATAGTGATCCCTAGACTGCTACCTCCCCCTCCCCCCTCCCCCGTTGTAAGAGTTCGTTCAATTCCTGCTGTGCCTCTAAAAGATCAGATTCCAAAAGAGATTCAGGCAAGCCCACAAACCTGAATTTGTTCTGGTGGGACAGGTTTTCAAGGTCCTCCATTTTAGCCTTAAGTGCCGCCAAAGACATGGTGTGCACTGCCTGTTCCTCGGAAAGCTGCTGCACTACATCTTCAGCAGTACTAACCCGCTGCTGGGTGTTCCTGCTTTTTCCTCACCCACTGTTTAGCAGGAGTTTGAGTGTAGGTGCTGGCTGCATTTTTCACCTCTACCCTTAGCACATCTGATGGTCTGCGGGGGTTGGGCTGCGGTCATTTTTCCAGATTGCAGGATGTTCTTTAGGTTCCACATACTGGAGCAACATTTCCAATTTTCAGCCCTTCCATTTGGGCTGGCCACAGCACCACACACTTCCACGAGTAGGGAATACAAGTGCATCCATATCTGGATGATTAAGTGATACAAGCTCCGTCTGAATCCAAAGGAAGGACAGCAGTGGAGTGCATGGTCTGTCTTCTGCAGAGCCTGGGCTGGGTCATAAACATCCGAAAAAGCCACTTGAAGATGAGACAGTTCCTAAAGTATCTGGGCATCCATTTCAACATGAACAACAGTTGTTTGTTTTTTTGTTTGTTTTTTATTTTCTCCTGGAAGTCCACAGAGCGAAGTTCACATGTTAGATCAGGGAGTTTTAGGACAGGTCAACACAAACATCTTGGCATTACTTGCAGGTGCTGGGGTCAATGGTGGCAACTATAGATGTCACCTGGGCAAGGGCGCATTTATGCCCTCTCCAGGATGCCCTCTTTTACCGCTGGTCCCCGCAAATTGCAGATGCCCCTACCTTGGATAATAGCATGTCGCAATCTGATCTGGTGGCTGGAGCCATAGTTCTCTGTTCCAGGGAGTTCCACTTCACATCTCCATGTGGGTAATCCTGATGATGGATGCCAGTCTTTATGGCTGGGGAACTCATTGTGAGGGTCGCCCGGTGCAGGTATATTGGTCCCCCTCACAGAGGAAGTGGTTGGTCAAAACCAGTGGAGCTGAAAGCCATCCACCTGGCACTGCTGGTGCTCGGAAGCTCACTACAGGACAAAGCGGTATGAGCTTTCTTGCACAGTGCAATGGCAGTAGCCTATGTTAATTTGCAGGGAGACACCAAGAGTGCTCTACTGTGGTTGGAGGCCCAAATGCTGTAACAGTGGGCGGAGATCCACCTTTTGGCTTTCTCAGTAGCACATGTAGTGGAAGTGGACAATGTACAAGTGGATTTCTTCAGCTGGCACACTCTGGATTCTGGAGAATGGGTTTTATCTTGGGAAGCGTTCAACAGCATCGTGAGTCATTGGGGGCGCCCGATGTTCAACCTGATGGTGTCTGCAGCCAAAAAGAAAATGACTTGGTTTTTCAGTTGAAGATATGTGCCAGGAAGCACTGGCCTGAATGCCTTGGGGCAGCCATGGTCACAGGTAGGGCTTCTGTTTGTGTTCCTCCGTGTCCCGTGATAGGCAAAGTCTTGCGAAGAATTAAATGTTGCATCTGGGCTGGTAGTTCTTATTGCACCGGACAAACCAAGGCATCTATGGTATACAGATCTGATCCATTTAAAGAGGAACTAGGGTCTGACTACTATCATCTGGGATTATTCTCACAGGGCCCAGTTGCCCTGGAGGATCCAGAGTGCTGTGCTCTTACAGCATGGCTCTTGAGTGTGCATTAGTGCTGTCCAATTCAGGAAAAATTTCGATTCAGCCTATTGAATTAGTTTTTCGATTCGATTCGATTTTCTTTCCCAATTGGGTGTTTTTTTCAAACATCCTGGTGGGTTTATTATCCCAGGACAAGCAGGCAGCATATTCTTAACGCATGGGTGACGTCACCGACGGAGCCCCGGTACGGACACTTTTAACTAGAAAGTTCTAGTTGGCCGCACCGCGCATGCGCGGGTGCCTTCCCGCTCGACGGAGGAGAGCGTGGTCCCCAGTTTCTTTGTTTCCGCGGAGCGAAGAAGACTCATGTATTTTTCAACGGCCGTTGAAATATCGGATTTTGCCTTCCCGCTCGCGTTTTTGTCTTCCTTTTTCTTCTTTTACCTTCGGGTTTCTTTTTCGTTTTAAATTCCAAAAAAAACCAACAACTTTGTTTTCTCTTTATTTTTCGAACCGGCCCCGGCGGGGCCTGTTGTCACCATACAGGCCTCTGGTTTTGATTTTGCGGAGGCCGTGTTTCCCTTCATGCCCCCTCAGCCGGGCTTTAAGAAGTGCCAGCGGTGTGCACGCCCGATATCTCTCACTGACCCGCACAATTGGTGCCTACAGTGCCTGGGTCCAGAGCATCGGGCTGACACCTGCACCCGCTTTGCTACTCTTAAAAAAACGTACATTAAAAAATAGACAGATCCAACAAAATATTCTTTTCGGCACCGGATCTGCCATGGAATCAGCTGCGCCATCAACGGCATCGCAAAAGTCGGCACCGACTACTTCGACACCGCCTGATCCTTCCTCGGGGTCGCTGGCACCAGGTAAGCCGGCTAAGAAGCCTTCCACTTCCCTTGAGCGCCCTCCTGCCACACCAGCGACGCCGGTCCTCCCGGCATCACGCCGACCCCGCAAATGCTCCGCCCCGATTTCGGTGAGTGCCTCGTCATCGGCCTCCTCATCGCCGGGGCATGGAGAGGCACCTATGGTACCGAAAAAGAAAAAAGCGGTACCGGTGCCCCCTCTGGACGACCGCATTGCGGCCATACTCCAAACCCAACTGCAGGAGCAACTACAACAACAACTCCAGCACTTGTTGCCCACACTGTTGGCCCCACTCCTTTCGGTGCCGGACCGGCCCGAACCTCGCACCACACCACCGGTGTCGACACCATCGGTACCGTTGAACACCTCCATGCCGGTACTCGCGGCTGAACCACTTCATCCTCCGGTGCAACCACGCTCTGATGCCGACCCTCCCGACATCGAGACCGACACCAGTCCCCCCGAGACCAGGACCGGCACCGATCTTCCTCCCCCGGTACCGTCTCGATGCGCTCTGGCAAATCCTTCTCTAAGACTCGCCATACTGAGCCATCCGCACCACCGTCCCGTCCCGCGCATACCGACGTCAGGGACCCGGACTTATGGGAAGAATCCCCACCCGGTACTGATGATGAGGCTTCATCAACGGACGAGGAACCATCGATGGTCGATACCAGTTCCAAACCTGAACAGTCCTCATTCACAAAATTTCTACGAGAAATGTCGGCAGCTCTGTCTATCCCTTTGGAGTCCGACTCTAAGAAGTCCCAGGCTTTCCTTGACGCCCTGGACTTCGAACAACCCCCCAAAGAATTTTTAAAGTTACCCGTCCACGACATCTTACGGGAAACTTTTTACAAAAATTGGGAAAACCCTCTCACGGTACCGGGTGCACCTCGAAAACTGGATAGTTTATATAGGGTCATTCCTATCCCGGGGTTCGACAAACCTCAACTACCCCATGAATCCCTTCTAGTGGAGTCCACTTTAAAGAAAACCCAGGGCTCCAGTGTTTATGCCTATACTCCTCCTGGCAGAGAGGGCAGAACGATGGATAAATTTGGCAAGCGCCTTTATCAGAATTCCATGCTTGCCAACAGAGCTAATAATTACACCTTCCACTTCTCCTTCTATATGAAGCATTTGGTGCAACAATTCTCCTCCTTCCAAAAGTACATCCCTGAACGCAAGGTCCCGGTTTTTCAACAACAACTTTCCAGTTTGCTCCAACTCAGGAAATTTATGGTGCGCTCCATTTATGACTCTTTTGAGCTGACCTCTCGAGCATCTGCCATGGCTGTTGCCATGAGGCGCTTGGCCTGGCTGAGAGTTTCTGACCTCGATATTAATCACCAAGACCGCCTAGTCAACGCACCTTGTCTTGGTGATGAACTCTTTGGGGAGTCCCTGGACTCAACTACCCAGAAACTCTCGGCACACGAGACCAGGTGGGATACCCTGATCAAACCTAAGAAGAAAACTCCTCCTGCTCGCCCCTACAAACAGCAGTCTTCCTATCAACGCAGGTTCTTGGCCAGACCTCTCAACCCGCCTCAACAACAACAGTCTCGCCGGCCTCGTCAGCAGCACCAGACTCGGGCACGTTCACAGTCTCACCCACCGACCAAGCCTATCCCGCAGTCAAAACCATCTCAGCCCTTTTGACTCTTTTCTCCAGGGCATAGCCAGTCTCCCACCATCCTTGCCTCTTCCTCAGCCGATAGGAGGACGTCTTCAACTCTTCCTCAACCGTTGGGAGGTCATCACATCAGACCTGTGGGTCCTCAACATCATTCGCCACGGCTACTCTCTCAATTTCCAGACTCTTCCACCGGACAATCCTCCCATAGAGTCTGTTTCTCACTCCTCTCAATCCCCCCTACTCCTGAGGGAGGTCCAATCCCTCCTTCTTCTCAATGCCATTGAAGAGGTACCCCCAGACCAAAGGGGTCGGGGATTCTACTCCCGCTACTTCCTGGTTCCCAAGAAGACAGGAGACCTCCGTCCCATCCTCGATCTCCGGAACCTCAACAAGTGTCTGGTCAAGGAAAAGTTCAGAATGCTCTCCCTTGCCACGCTTTACCCGCTTCTCTCTCAACACGACTGGCTATGTTCCCTAGACCTCAAAGAGGCCTACACTCACATTCCAGTCCATCTGACTTCACGTCGCTACCTCCGATTTCAGGTACAGCACCGCCACTATCAGTACAAAGTGCTACCCTTTGGCATCGCATCATCACCCAGGGTGTTCACCAAGTGCCTTATTGTGGTGGCGGCCTTCCTCAGGTCTCACAACCTCCAGGTGTTCCCGTACTTGGACGATTGGTTGGTGAAAGCTCCTACGTCTCCGCTTGTGCTGCAAGCCACACAACACACCATCTCTTTCCTCCATCTCCTGGGGTTCGAGATCAACTACCCCAAGTCGCATCTGCTTCCCACACAGCGACTTCAATTCATTGGAGCAGTTCTGGACACCATTCTGATGAGGACGTTTCTTCCCGCCGACCGACAACGGACCCTGCTCCATCTCTGTCGTCAGGTGCTCCTTCATCACTCCATCCCAGCTCGGCAGATGATGGTCCTCCTGGGCCACATGGCCTCGACGGTCCATGTACTTCCTCTGGCACAACTCCACCTCAGGACACCTCAGTGGACTCTAGCCAACCAATGGTCACAGACCTCGGATCCTCTTTCTCATCCCATCTCTGTGACATCGTCTCTTCAGCAATCTCTTCAATGGTGGTTGAACTTCTCAAATCTTTCCAGGGGTCTACTCTTTCATCTGCCCCCTCACTCCATGACCATCACCACGGATGCCTCCCCCTATGCGTGGGGAGCTCATCTGGGAGATCTTCGCACTCAGGGTCTCTGGACCCCTCAGGAGCGTCTACATCACATCAATTTCCTGGAACTCAGAGCCATGTTCTATGCTCTCAAAGCCTTCCAGCACCTTCTCTATCCTCAGGTCCTTCTTCTGTGCACAGACAACCAGGTCGCCATGTACTACATAAACAAGCAAGGCGGCACCGGATCTCCCCTCCTCTGTCAGGAGGCCATCCGCATCTGGTCCTGGGCCACGGCCCACAGTTTCTTCCTCAAGGCTGTATATATCCAGGGTGAACAGAACTCCCTGGCCGACAATCTCAGCCGCATCCTTCAACCTCACTAGTGGACTCTGGATCCTCCCACACTCCGCTCCATCTTTGCGCGCTGGAGCACTCCGCAAGTGGACCTCTTTGCAGCTCCTCACAACCATCAGCTGCCCCAGTTCTGTTCCAGACTCTTCTCTCCTCACCGTCTGGCCCCGGATGCATTCCTGCTCGACTGGACGGATCGGTTCCTCTATGCCTTTCCTCCACTACCTCTGATGTTGCGGACATTGTTCAAACTCCGCAGGGACAGAGCCACCATGATTCTCATCGCTCCTCGGTGGCCTCGCCAACACTGGTTCTCCCTCCTGCTCCAGCTCAGCTCCAGGGAGCCCATTCCTCTTCCTGTGTTTCCTACTCTACTTACACAGCAGCATCAGTCTCTACTGCATCCCAATCTGTCCTCGCTCCACCTGACAGCTTGGTTTCTCTCGGGCTGACCTCTCCAGAGAACCTGTCTCAGCCTGTCCGTCGTATTTTGGATGCCTCCAGGAAACCGGCCACCCTCCAATGTTACCATCAGAAATGGACCCGGTTCTCCTCTTGGTGTCTACTTCATCATCACGATCCCGCCTCATTGGCGGTAGAAACTATACTGGACTATTTGCTTTCTCTCTCCGACGCTGGCCTCAAATCTACCTCAATCAGAGTCCACCTCAGTGCCATCACTGCGTTTCATGAGCCTATCCTCGGAAAACCTCTCACGGCTCATCCCCTGTTTTCCCGGTTCATGAGAGGCCTCTTCAATGTCAAACCACCGCTGAAGCCTCCTCCAGTCGTCTGGGACCTGAACGTGGTTCTCTCAGCCCTCATAAAATCTCCATTTGAGCCTCTTGCCACAACTTCACTCAAATTTCTGACATGGAAGGTGCTTTTCCTCATTGCCATCACCTCTGCCAGGAGGGTTAGTGAGCTACATGCACTGGTCGCTGACCCATCTTTCACGGTTTTTCACCATGACAAGGTAGTTCTGCGTACCCATCCTAAATTTCTTCCCAAGGTGGTCTCGGACTTCCACCTCAACCAATCCATTGTGTTACCTGTCTTTTTCCCTAAGCCCCATTCTCATCCTGGGGAACAGGCATTACACACGCTGGAATGTAAGCGTGCCCTTGCATACTACCTTGACCGTACCAGGGCTCACCGCTCGTCCCCTCAGCTCTTTTTGTCCTTCGACCCTAACCGTCTAGGTCGCCCTGTCTCTAAATGGACGCTTTACATTACATTACATTACATTAGTGATTTCTATTCCGCTTGTGCCTTGCGGTTCTAAGCGGATTACATTAGAATATGGCTGGTCATTTCCAGGCGATGACAATACAATTATTTGTATAACTTTACAAACTTTGCATACCTAACTTTACATAACTTTTCGTACATAACTTTACATAACTTTACGTGGTGTTACTTTGAGTTACTTTACATTATCCTTACCGTGCTTGCATAACTTGCATTAAGTTTACATAATTTATCTTACATTAAGTTTACATAATTTGTCTTACATTAAGTTTACATAATTTGTCTTACATAATTTATCTTACATAACTTTACAAGACTTTACGTAGAGTTATTTTATGTTATTTTACCTTATTATTCCAATACATTGCATAACTTACATTACATGATATTACAAGGCATAACCTTATGTTATATTACAACGCATAACCTTATGTTACATTACATAACATTACAAAGCATAATCTTATGTTACCAAAAAGATCGTCTGTTCCTGGGTTTTTATATCTGATTTTTCGGTATTTGGGGAAACTGTGTTTCTAGATATGAATTGGCTTTTCGCCCGTTGCTACTAGATTAGATGTTGCCTATGGGGACGAGATTGCAGTTGGTTGTGAGTTGCAGGAGGTTATGAAGGGAGAGAAGATGATGGTAGATTATAATATTGGAATATGTTTTTTGAATAGTATGGTTTTTATATCTTTTCGAAACGCTTTGTAGTCCGTAGTTGTGGTCAGCAGCTTGGATATGATGGGGTCAATTTTCGCGGCCTGTGTAGCAAGTAGGTTGTCATATAGCTTTTTGCGTTTTGTGCCTTTGAGTGAGGGGTAGGTGAATGGGGTCTGGGTTCTCCTTACTCTAGTTGAGAGGTTTCGGGTTAGGCGGCTGTTTAGGTAGAGAGGTGCTGTTCCGTTTAGTGCTTTGAATAATAGACAGTATAGTTTGAATTGAGTTCTTGCTTGTATCGGTAGCCAGTGTGAGTCGAGATAGGCATTAGTGATGTGATCGTATTTTCCTAGTGAGTAGATAAGTCTGAGTGCTGTGTTCTGTACTGTCTGTAATTGTTTGGTCATGTAAGCGGGGCAGGGTAGGTAAAGGCTGTTGCAGTAGTCTACAAGTCCTAGTACAAGTGATTGGACTAAGATCCTGTATTGTATTTTGTCAAAGAATTTTCTTATTTTTCGCAGGTTGCGCATGGTGTAGAAGGCTTTTTGGATGGTTTTGTTAGTATGAGTCTGCATTGTGCATCTCCTGTCTATCGTTACTCCCAGGATTTTGAGTGCTGGCTGTATTGGGTATGTGATTGCATTTGTCATCAGATCACTGGCTTGCTGCCTGCATTGCGTTCTGTTATGCTCGGGCCGGTCTCTCACTGGAAGGTGCTGTCACGGCCCACAGGGTCAGAGCTATGGCTGCTTCTGTGGCTTTCCTCCACTCCACGCCCATCGAGGAGATCTGCAAAGCTGCCACTTGGTCCTCAGTTCACACATTCACTTCTCACTACTGTCTGGATGCCTTCTCCAGACGGGATGGGCATTTCGGCCAATCTGTGTTACAAAATTTGTTTTCCTAATGGCCAACCATCCCTCCTCCCTCTCTGTTAGCTTGGAGGTCACCCATGCGTTAAGAATATGCTGCCTGCTTGTCCTGGGATAAAGCACAGTTACTTATCGTAACAGGTGTTATCCAGGGACAGCAGGCAGATATTCTTACGACCCACCCTCCTCCCCGGGTTGGCTTCTTAGCTGGCTTATCTTAACTGGGGACCACGCACTCCTCCGTCGAGCGGGAAGGCACCCGCGCATGCGCGGTGCGGCCAACTAGAACTTTCTAGTTAAAAGTGTCCGTACCGGGGCTCCGACGGTGACGTCACCCATGCGTTAAGAATATCTGCCTGCTGTCCCTGGATAACACCTGTTACGGTAAGTAACTGTGCTTTTTATAGCCTCTTCACCCCCTTTGCCTTCTCCTAACCTCACTGGCCCTGTGGTGTAAACAAAATCAACAAACAAAAAAGACTTTTCATCTCTCTGTTAAATCCTAGCTCACGTTTGCGGTCTAACACCAGCTCTGGCAGGATACACATTTCAAATCTGACAAATTGTAATCACAAAACAGAAAACAAAATTATTTTTCCTACCTTTTGATGTCAGGTCATTCAAATCTTGTTGGTCCCAGGCTCTAGTTGTCTTCTGATAACTTGCTTGCCAGGGTCTCCTTCTTTCTTTCTTCCGTGCTAACCATCCACCTGTCATCTGTCCTCTGGCATCTTTCCTTTTTATCGTCTCCCTCCACAGATCCACCTTTTCTTAACTACCTTTTCATCCAGCATCTTTCCCTCCTTCCACCCCACCCCAGGGTCCACCATCTCTCCCTTTCTTTTCTCAACTACCCTCCTATCCAGTATCTCTATCCCCCCTCCACACCATCCCTTGTGTCCAACTTCTCTCCCTTTCTGTTGCTTCCCTCCCTAAATCCCATTGTCCATCTCTCTTCTTCTCCTCTATTTTTAGACCCATTATTTCTTCTCCCCCAAGTCCAGCATATGCACATCTCTTTGATGCCCCCCCTGACCTCCCTCCCTCTGTATACTTCTACACCAGGGCCCCCCCCTTGAAGGCTTGTCTCCCCCCCTTGAAGGCTTGTCTCCCCCCCCTTGAAGGCTTGTCTCCCCCCCCTTGAAGGCTTGTCTCCCCCCCCCCTTGAAGGCTTGTCTCCCCCCCTTGAAGGCTTGTCTCCCCCCCCTTGAAGGCTTGTCTCCCCCCCCCTTGAAGGTTTGTCTCCCCCCTTCTTGAAGGTTTGTCTCCCCCCCTTCTTGAAGGTTTGTCTCCCCCCCTTCTTGAAGGCTTGTCCCCCCCCCTTCTTGAAGGCTTGTCTCCCCCCCCTTCTTGAAGGCTTGTCTCCCCCCCCTTCTTGAAGGCTTGTCTCCCCCCCCTTCTTGAAGGCTTGTCTCCCCCCCCTTCTTGAAGGCTTGTCTCCCCCCCCTCCTTGAAGGCTTGTCTCCCCCCCTTGAAGGCTTGTCTCCCCCCCCTTGAAGGCTTGTCTCCCCCCCCCTTGAAGGCTTGTCTCCCCCCCCCTTGAAGGCTTGTCTCCCCCCCCTTGAAGGTTTGTCTCCCCCCTTCTTGAAGGTTTGTCTCCCCCCCTTCTTGAAGGCTTGTCTCCCCCCCTTCTTGAAGGCTTGTCCCCCCCCTTCTTGAAGGCTTGTCTCCCCCCCCTTCTTGAAGGCTTGTCTCCCCCCCCTTCTTGAAGGCTTGTCTCCCCCCCCTTCTTGAAGGCTTGTCTCCCCCCCCTTCTTGAAGGCTTGTCTCCCCCCCTTCTTGAAGGCTTGTCTCCCCCCTTCTTGAAGGCTTGTCTCCCCCCCCTTCTTGAAGGCTTGTCTCCCCCCCCTTCTTGAAGGCTTGTCTCCCCCCCCTTCTTGAAGGCTTGTCTCCCCCCCCTTCTTGAAGGCTTGTCTCCCCCCCCTTCTTGAAGGCTTGTCTCTCCCTCCCCCCCCTCCATTTGAAGGCCTGAAAATTTTAAAAAGGAGAAGGATGAGAAAGAGGGTGCGATTTGAGTGGACAGAGGAAGAAAAGAAAAAAGGAGAAAAGTTGAAAGGGAAAAATCAATATGTTGGAAACAAGGACTGGAGCAAGAGAGGAGAGAAAAATGGACAGCAGGCACTGGAAAGAGAATTAGAAGATAGACAATCGGAAAGAGAAACTGGGACTAAAAGCAAAATGACCAGACAACAAAAGATAGAAAAAATTTTTATTTTCTGTTTTGTGATTACAATATGTCAGATTTGAAATGTGTATCCTCTCAGAGCTGGTGTTAGACAGCAAGCATGAACTAGGACCTAAAAGAGAGTAAAAGTCTTTTTTTTATTTATTTTTGTAGCCGGGTTGGGGTTGGAGAGGTTGTATACATATACTTCTACTAAGACTAATCCCCTCCTTTGCTGGCATGCAGCATGGGTTTTGGCGGCGGTGATTGATTCGACGCTCACAGAAGTCCTGTGAGCGTCAGCAAAGGAGGGGGGTAAGTATTTTAATAAAAAAATCCAGCCCATGACTTAGCCTGTGTTTTAGATTTCAGCCCCTTATGTGATTTGAGTTTGACACCCCTATCCTAGACTAATAAAAGGACTTTTGTATCTTGCCCAAATGTGTCCAGATTTTTGAATGGAGTCATTACATCTGCATCCTCCTTTATGTCAACCTTTTCCAACATGGAGTCTTAATCTTGTTCTGTGGGCTCTCACTAGAATTCCCTATGAGCCTTTGGAGGCAGCACCATTATGGACCTGACAGTTAAAACAGTATTTTTAGTGGCAGTCTACTACTGACTTTATCCTGCAGAGAACCTTTTCTCAGATTTTCAGAGATGGGGGTATTGCTGCAAACAGTCCACCTCTTTCTTGCCAAAAGTAGTCTCCAGTTTCACATCGACCAGGAAGTACAGTTGCCAGCTTTCATACCCTTGGGGTCCAAAAAGAGTGTCAAAGTTCTGAAATTGCTGGATGTATGCAGTGTGCTGATTCATTATCTGTAAGTGACAAATGAATTTTGACTGCTGACAGGTACTGGCTGTCAGGGCTGTCCAGCTTCAAAAGTGACCATTTCTACATGGATTCATTTGGCCATTTCTTCAGCTTATATCAGCAGCGGACAGCAGTCTTTTGTACCCTTTAAAGGCACATTCCCCTAGACAGAGTCTAGAGCAGTTTCCCTTGAAGAAATTTGTAGAGTCACCACATGGTTCTTCCTCCATACTTTCACAAAGTTTTACAGAGTGGATGTAGCGGCAGTGCCCAAGTTGGATATTGCGTTCGGATCTTGCATAATTTCAGCAGGCTCATCTGTCCCCGTCCTAGATTCTGGGGACTGCTTTGGTATTTATTTAAAATTATTTATAACCCACCTATCCACAAATCTAGGTGAGGAACAGAGTAAATGTGGTATGTCCCACATGTTAAAGAATGATGCGCCTATTGCACTGAAGAGAAGATTATGTACTTACCTTGATAATTTCCTTTCTAGTAAATAGGCATATTATTCTTTAAGCCCACCCTGTCAGATGTTCTTTAGTCTGCTTGCTGTCTCAAACATATCAGTATTACCAGATATTTTGTTTCTTTCCTCTCCAGCAAGGTCAAGGATAGGGGAGACCACTCCTATTTTGAAGAGACCAGTGGTATCTTTTAGAACTCCAAGACTGTTAGTGCATGTTACACTCAGATAGATGGCTTGTTCATTCCACATTGTCATGTTTTAAATGGTTCATAATTATTTTGTGTTAAATGTTGTAATATGAGCAGAACAGATTTGTTTCTCAGGGAGAGTCCCCGTATACTCCCTGTTATGTTTCTTCTCTAGGACTGACCATCTGCTTTGATAAGAGCTGAGGAATTACAAGACAGCCCAGAGTAAAGGGAGAAAAATGTAAATGAAGTTCTCTATACCAGATCTCATGATCAGAGGTACACAACCCACATGTTCAAGAATGATGTGCCTATTTACTAGAAAAGATTTTCAAGGTAAATAATCTTCCCTTCCCACTGCCCTCTGCTCACCACCCTAGCCAGCAGTTTAGCAATCTCTGCTAGCTGTAACTCTTTCCCTAGCATCCTGTTTGTCTTGATTGATTAGATTGTGAGCTCATTCAAGCAGGGACTGTGTCCTTCATGACTCTGTACAGCACTGTGTACGTCTGGTAGCACTCTAGAAATAATTAATAGTAGTATTTTGAATTAATAATTTTTCAGAGATTGTTTTTGTTTTTGGCAAATAAAATCTGCACAATTTAGTACATTTGTAACACACTGTGCTCGCTATTCTCCCAGGCGTATGTCATCACAGGTTAAAGAAATGCTTTTTTTGTGCAGATATGGAATCAACAAACTGGAAGAGATGCTGAGCCCTCTAGTGGAGAAAGGTCTGAAATGTGTGCTGATCTTTGGTGTTCCCAGCAATATGAAAAAGGTAGGGTTCTGCTTTCAAATGATGCTGAAATGTGACAGAGAGCTGATATTAAAGACCCACGTTGCTTGCTGAAATGTAGCTGCACATAACTCTTATGTGGCCCAAGATAGCAGTTGGCTGTAAAAAAGAGTTCTGCTTTTTTGTACAGAAGTGTTAATATGAATTTGGCTGCCAAACTCATTGTTAACAGTATTGTGCGGCATTCCTGTCCCATAGTGCTTTACAGTGTTGGTGATCAAGGGGAGATTTAATCAACTTTCTAGTTAGTGATGTCTTTGAATTAGAGCTTTGTGCAGACACGTATAGCCTCTCACATGTGGTTTTAAGATTAGATCTAAACTAAACCTTAAGTTTATATACCGCGTCATCTCCACAGAAGTGGAGCTCGACACGGTTTACAGGAATTAAAAACAAAGAAAGGAACACCAATGGAAGGAAGGAGGGCTTGGTAAACAGGAAGGAGAGGGGGGGAGGGAGGGGGCAGTTACATTTTGGAGAAAAGCCAGGTTTTCAGATGTTTTCTGAAGTGTTGGAGGGAGGTCGAACTCCGAAGATGGGCAGTAAAACTGTTCCACAGCTCGGTGATCCTGAAGAGGAGGGATGTTCCAAGTTTTCCTGTATGGGAAATGCCATTTAGAGAAGGGAAGGATAGTTTGAATTTCTGAGTGGATCTGGTGGAATGAGTACTCGAGAGCCAAGATAGAGGAAAGAGGGGAGGAAGGATGCCGTGAAGAGATTTGAAGGTAAGACAGGCGCATTTGTAGCGAACCCTGAGGAAGACTGGGAGCCAGTGAAGCTTAGACAGAAGCGGGGAGACATGGTCGAATTTGCCTTTTGCCTTTTAAATGTGCTTTTATATTCCACTTTAGTAGGCTCAAAGTGGATTAACAAATTGTAATTGCATAAAAATCATCAAATTCCCCTAGTGACAAACATACAGTTTGAGTTGACAGAAGTCTCTTCAGCAACTTTGCAGTATGATGACTCCTGTCTGTTCCAAGTCCAGTTATCTTTAAAGACATTTAAGCCATAAGTTCATTGATGAAACAGAATAAAACGAGGGCTATCTCAGCATGTCCCTGATGACCTCTATTAGGTAGCATCTGAAGCCATGAAATGTGGTAGAGAGAGAACAACATGTAACAGTACTAATGATGAATCCAAGAAATTTGTCCATTCTGGAGATATAGAGAGAAGGGAGATACGAGGAGAGGGTATCAGCACACATGTGGTTCCATTTTAGAAGTGTATGATGCTAAGTAAAGTACTTAACCTTTTTATTTCAAGAATATTTTAAATTACTTTTCCTGTGGGTCTGCTTCTCCCCTGGCAGTAGTCTTGTTGGAAAGTATGAATATGAAATCTCTTGTGCAGTGTAATGTATACACTCTCTCTGAAGAAATCAACTTCATACACAGTCTGTATACAGTTGTTTCAGAATGAGGGTGAATGGTATTTTTCAGTAATCAACTTAAATCTCAAAAGGATCAGGGTAAATGCAAGGGCTTTTTAAAGCACTGAGGTAGCACATTCTAGAAATCCAGAATTATGAATTGGCAGCTGCCATTGGTACCTTAAGAACCAGCGGGGATTTAGAAAGATGAGAACCTAATTCTTGTTCTAGTGCAATAGATGTGTCATTCTGGATGGACGGGTTAAATCCCCCCACCCCCTGTAGATCACTGGCAGGAGGGTGGGGGGTGTTCCAGGCAGGAGGGATTAGGCATCCCTCCTGCTGTGTTCTTTCAGAGAGGGGGGGGGACGGCGGCCGCTAAACTTATTGCAGCAGGGAAATCCCCTTGCCGCAATAAGCTTGGTGGCCGTGTCTACTTAACAATGTAGGCCAACATTTTGCTGGCCTACATTGTACACGTCTACCACTGGACTAAGGATACGCGTACAGCCGCCTAGGTTTGCCTAAGGCTACTTCCGGGTCAAACCACGCCTAGCCTTAGGCAAGCTTATGCGGTCAGGCGGGCCTCCCTAGGCTCCTGGAGGTGCTGCCAATGTAGGCGCTGTGCCTCCGGAGCTTTTTTTAATTTTTTTTTTTTAAAACTTGTTTAGACAACGGTAGGACACCTACCGCTGCCTACAATTGGGACGTTGTTTACAGAATCCAGACCTATATGTGTACATTTAATTCAACCTACCTGCTGTTGAAGCTGGTTCTGAGAAACTTTTCTATAAAGGCACATAAGTGTCTTGCATAATCAACCTGTTATAAAATTAAGCCCTTTGTTACACAAGTCTGTTGAAATAAAGGTGCAATACACACAGATAAGGCAGCAGTCTCTAACATGTGTCTCTGGCAAATTTTGCTGCCCCATAAACGATAATGAAAGGTTGAATTTGTTGAATGTGACACTGTCAGAAGGCGATAGAGAAAAGGCCCCATGAAACTCCATTGGGTTATGTGTGCCTGAAGTGCCATTTGTGATCACATTGATGGCACACACACGTGTGTCAATGTGAGATGCTTGCTACCTAGTGAAGCTTTGCGGGGCTTTTTCTCTACCTGCTTCCTGATAGTGCCACATGCTTCAGGTAAGCAAATTTAATATAATTTTTGGTGGATTAAAATTCCATTGTCTGTGGGCTTTTCCCTTATTTCTTCAATGAGGCCTGGTGGGCTCTACTATGTTGCTTTCAATATTATAGACTCCAATTATCCGTGTCGAGCTTCCTTTGGTTGATGACTGGTATATAAAGCAAAGTTTTAGATTAGTTTAATTATCACCACATTTATGTCCTGTCTCTCTCCCAGGACACTTTTGTACCATTAATCTGGTTCATCAGTCTTAAATAGAATAGATAAACAACAACTTCTGCATCTCTCTTATCCTCTATTCATTGTTGCTGCACTTGTCTTCTAACAGTGGAAGGGGGCGGGGGTGGGTGGGGCTAGATCTGGCACTTTATTTTGGAACGAGCTGGACATCCAGGACACTACCACTGTCCAGCTCGTTCCAAAATAAAGTGCCAGATCTAACCCCCCCCCCCTTCCACTGTTAGAAGACAAAGGCAGGACTAGCATCTGTGAATACCTTGGATTCAATTTTGATTTTTCTTTCTTTAACAATGTTGCTTTTCCTTTAATTTTAGGTCTCTTTTTTTATTGTATCCTTGTAGAATCAAAATTAGTATAAGCCTACATCTTTTTCTGGTCCCTGGAACTTTTTCATGTCCACTTTATGGCCCTTAGCATAAAAAGTTTGCAGACTTGGGCATCCAGAGTCTTTTGCTGTATAACTGTAAAAATGTATATTGTGAGAGTAATTATTGCCCTTTGTGGGGATCTCTTAAAGATTTGTGTGTGAATTTCTTTAGCCTTGTTTATTCTAGTGCTGTTGTGAGCACTGACTGAGCCATTTTTTTGTAGGATAGCAGGGGCTCAGCTGCTGACTCTGAGGACACCCCAGCAATCCAGGCTGTTCATAAGATTCGTACCAAATTTCCAGAGCTGCTTGTTGCTTGTGATGTCTGCCTCTGTCCCTACACTTCCCATGGACACTGTGGTAAGTAAAGCCCAACTGAACTGTACTTTCAACAGATTGGATCTGTTCCTTTCCAGTACTTAAGTATGCAATGTCTGATTGGTATGCATAAATTCTAGATAGTAAGAAATAGGGATGGGCAGTAGTTTTAAATAGAGAATGGCATGAGGAAAAAATTTGTCCCCATTCAGCGAATTGTCTGATCCCATTCACACAAGCCTTGAATAGCTATGATTTTATATTGAAATCAGTTTATTAAAGTATAAAAAGAAACAATATTCTGTATAACTGTCATATTATAAATCGCAAATACAGAAAAAGAATCAACAAAACCAGTCTCCCCTCACAATATCTCCTTCACTATCAAGAAAACTGAACGCTAATGGGATACCTATGTGGGATCACTGCGAGGGTCATACCAATGAATAGGGTCGCTAGGATATTGACTTAATAGAGCAGGTCAGTAGAGTTAAGGGGGCCAGTAGAATTATAAGGATGGGTCAATGGTGTGGGCAGACTTGATGGGCTGTAGCCCTTATCTGCCGTCATCTTTCTATGTTTCTAAGAAAATGCATCCTAAAGGAATACCTCAGTCACACACACACAACACAAATGCTAAATACATAATAGCTGACCAAAAATAATAAACATAAACCCAAATCCCAAGAAGCCACTCTTTCCATGTAGCACAACACCAGAGAAATGGAAAGATCCATTTCCTCTATACTGTGCAAAATATAAAGTGCAAAATATAAAGGTCACACATCCCAGGGATGGTGTTGGCCAAAGAAAAGAAGAAAACTTGCCTCGACATACACCAAGCAAACAGAAAAGGGAAGCGAGATGTATGAATCAACCAACAGTTAAATTTATTTTCATAAAGTCCCAATAAAATTGCTTGACTTGGAATCGGATCTTTCAAAAGAAGTCCCAACTAGGATCCAAGTTTTGGCCATATGGAATGTCATCTTCAGAGGACAATCAAGTAACAAAATGCTAATTTCAACTAAAATACAAATCTTGGAAAAAGAGTGGACATGTCCTGCATTATTCATCTCCCTTTTGTGTCCCTATTCTCTCACTTATCTAGCACTTTCCCTCTTGTGTCCATATACCCCCTCCCATATCTGGCATTGCCCCTCTCTGTCCATGTACCATTACCATGCAGCATCTCTTTGTGGTTGTAGCTCGTCTCCAGCACAAGGGGTTCAAGTTCACCCCCATCTGGATGACTAACTAATCAAAGCCCTGTCCAGGCAGGAGTACAAGCTGGTGGTGGAACTGCTCCAGCATTTGGGCTGGATTATCTTCAGAAAGAGCTCAGAAAGAGTCATCTGGATCCGACCCAGAGTCTGGAGTACCTGGGCATTCTCTTCAACATGACTTGCAGCCAAGTGTTTCTTCCTGAGCCACACAAACAGAAGCTCAGGAGAAAAATTCTGTCTCTTGGAAATGCAGACTCTGACTGCTTGGCATTATCTTCAGATGTTGGACTCCATGGCAGCTACACTGGAGGTTGTCCCCTGGGCTAGGACTTGAGTGTGTCCTCTTCAGGACTCCCTTCTGTTCTGGTGGTCTCCGCAGAGACATCTCTTCAAATGTAGCTCTCTTGGATAGGTGCTGCGAGGGTCAGCCTACTCTGATGGCTTCAGGATGAGCCCTTGTTGAAAGGCATTCCTCTCTGGCTCTCAAACTGGATGACTTTCAAGACTGATGCCAGCCTCTTTGGCTGCAGAGCTCATTGCGGGAATCGCTTAGTTTAGAGCCAGTGGACCCCAAATCAAGTGCAGAGGTTCATAAACCTCTGGAACTCAGAACCATTCAACTAGCCCTGAAGTCTCTAGAAAGCATCCTAGAGGGAAAAGTTGTAAGAGCTTTCTCCGACAATGCCATGGCATTGACATATGTGAACAGGCAGGGGGGGCACAAGGAGATCTGGAATCTCAGATGCTTTCTCCCAAACGTGGTGTTGGATTTCCATGTCGACTAGGAGATTTGTCTGCCTGCTTTTCAACCATGGGGTTTGCCAAACAGGACAGAGTTTTGAAGACGCCGGACATCCGCAGCCTTACTGGGTCAGACTAATGTTCCATCAAGCCTAGTATCTTGTCTTCGCGGAGGCCAAGCCAAGTCACAAGTACCTGGCAAAACTCCAAATAGTAGCAGTATTCCATTCTACCATCCCATGTCTGTCTCAACAGCAGACTATGGACTTTTCCTCCAAGGACTTGTCCAAACCTTTTTTAAAACCAGCTATATTAACTGCTCTTACCACATCCTCTGGCAACACATTCCAGAGCTTAACTATTTTCTGAGTAAAAAATTTTTTCCTCCTATTGATTTATAAAATATTACTCTGCAACTTCAAGTGTCCCCTAGTCTTTATAAATCTTGATGCAGTAAAAAATCGATCCACTTGCACCCATTCTACACCACTCAAGATTTTGTAGACTTCATATCTCCCCTCGGCCATCTCTTTTCCAAGTTGAAGAGCCCTAACCTCTTTAGTATTTCCTCATATGAGAGGAGTTCCATCCTCTTATCATCTTGGTCACTCTTATTTAAATCTTTTCAAGTGCTGCTATATCGTTTTTGAGATAAGGAGACCAAAACTGAACACAATATTCCAGGTGAGGTTGCACCATTGAGTGATATAGAGGCATTATATAACATTCTTAGTCTTGTTAACCATCCCTTTTCTAATAATTCTTAACATCCTATTTGCCTTATTGTCTCCTACCACACATGGGGCAGAAGGCTTCAACGTATTGTCTATGATGACACCCAGATCCTTTTCTTGAACACTGACCTCTAAGGTGGTCCCTAGCATCCGATAACTACCATTATGATTTGGATTATTGTTCCCAATGTGCATCACTTTGCATTTGTCCACATTAAATTTCTTCTGCCATTAGGACGTACAGTCTTCCAAATTATCTAAGGTCTTCCTGCAGTTTTTTAGTCTGCATGCGTTTTAACAACTTTGAACAGTTTAGTGTCATCTGCAAATTTAATCACCTCGCTCATAGTTCCAATTTCTAGATCATTTATAAATAAGTTAAATAGCACTGGTCCCAGCACAGATCCCTACGGCACACCACTATTCATCCTCCTCCACTGAGAAAAATGGCCATTCAAACCTACCCTCTGTTTTCTGTCCAATAACAAGTTAATCCACAATGAAACGTTGCCTCCTATCCCATGACTCTTAATTTTCTCAGGAGCCTCTTATGAGGAACTTTGTCAAAAGCCTTTTGGAAATCTAGATACACTGCATCAACCAGCTCGCCTTTATCCACATGTTTGTTCACACCTTCAAAGAAGTCGGTCAAATTGGTGAGGCAAGACCTTCCTCAACTGAATCCATGCTGACTGTCTCATTAAACAAGTTTGTCTACATGTTCCACAATTTTATTTTTTATAATTGTTTCCACTATTTTGCCTGGCACCGAGGTCAGGGTTATCTGTCTGTAATTCCCTGCAACCCCCCTGGAACCCTTTTTAAAAATAGGCGCAACATTGGCCACCCTCCAATCTTCAGGTACTACAGACGATTTTAACGACAGGTTACAGATCGCTAACTACAGATCAGCAATGTCATGTTTGAGTTCTTTCAGTACCCTGGGATGTATACCATTTGGTCCAGGTAATTTATCACTCTTTAATTTGTCAATTTGGCTTAGTACGTCTTCCAGGTTCACTGAGATTTCTTTCAATTCCTCCACCTCATCACCCTTGAAAACCATTTCTGATTCAGGTAGATTTCTTACATCTTCTTCTGTAAAGACCGAAGCAAAGAATTCATTCAGTCTCTCCTCCGTGGCTCTATACTCCCTGAGCGCACCTTTTACTCCTTGAGTTTCACACAGTGAATGGTTGGCGCTTGGAATGCTTTCCCGGAGGAGGTTGTGGCGGAGACTACTGTTCCGATTTTCAAGCGCAAGTTGGATGCACATCTTCTTGAAAATCATATTGAGGGATACGGGAAATCCGGGTCTCCTAAAAGGTGTACTTAAATGGGCCACCGCATACGCAGATCGCCGGATAAGATGGACCTCGGTCTGATCCGGTGAAGGCATTTCTTATGTTCTTATGATCATCCAAAGGTCCCACAGATTCCCTCACAGGTTTTCTGCTTTTGATATATCTAAAAAAATTGTTACTATGAGTTATCCCAGGACAAGCAGGCAGCATATTCTTGACTGATGGGTGACGGCACCGACGGAGCCCTGGTACGGACAATTTTAGAGTGATTGCACTCTAAGAACTTAGAAAGTTCTAGTTAGGCCGCACCGCGCGTGCGCCTTCCCGCCCGACGAAGGCGCGCGGTCCCCAGTTTCTTAGTTTCCGCGGAGCTAAGAAGACGCGTGTTTCCAACAGCTGTTGGAAATTTTTTTCCTTTATACTCGCCTTCCCGCTCGCATGTTATTTTTTCTTCGAGAATTGCTCTCTTTCTTGTTTTCTTTCATTTGTGTAAAAAAAAAAAAAAAAAGTCCATTTTTTTCAGTCGGCCCCGGCGGGGCCTGTTGGCACCATCGAAGCCTCGGGCTTCGATTTTGCTACGGCCGTTTTTCCCTTCATGCCCCCTTCACAGGGTTTTAAAAAGTGTCAGCGGTGTGCGCGCCCTATATCTTTATCCGACCCGCACAAGTGGTGCCTTCAGTGTCTGGGTCCGGACCATAGGGCAGAAACGTGCACCCGCTGTAGTTCTCTTCAAAAGAGAACTCTGAAAAATCGCCAAATACAGCAGCGGATTCTCTTCGGTACCACTATGGAAGTTCCACCGGCATCGACTCCTGCAACTTCCTCCAAGTCGACACCGGTGGTGTCAACACCGCAAGATCCATCGCCGGTGTCGCACCCGGTAGGTAAGCCGGCTAAGAAGCCATCCCCTACTGTTCTCGGCCCGCCAATCGAACATGCAGTGAGCCAAGTTCTGCAGACTACGCGCCGGCCCCGCAAGCGCTCCGCTCCCATTGAAGTTATTGCCTCTTCATCGGCATCGACTTCGCCTGAGCGTCGAGCTGCACCGCAGGTACCGAGCAAGAAAAAAGCGGTACCGGTGCCATCGGGACCGTCTCTGGATGAGCGTATTGCATCCATCCTACAGGTCCAGCTTAAGGAGCAATTGCAACACTTGCTCCCGGCTCTGCTGACTCCGAACCTTCCAGTGTCGGTACCTACTGAGCCTTCTGTGCCGATTGTCGACCAGCCTATTTTATCGGCATCGACGTTATCGGCACCGCAAAAATCTGCCTCTTCCGTATCTATGCCTGTTCTGTCGGCAGAGCCGAAGTCTCTTCGGCGTACTACTTACTCGGCTTCTGATCCGGTACCGTTCTCTGACACCCGTACCGCTGTACAGTCGCCAGGTATGGTATCGATGCGTTCAGGACAATCGGTACGCAAAACCAAGCATACCGAATCCTCTACTCACCTTTCTCAGGGCCATCTTCCATCGGTACGGGACCCTGATTTGTGGGATGATTCTGACGATCCCCTCGGTACTGAGGAAGATTATTCATCGGATGAGGATGTTCCATCGGTGCAGGATCCTGCTAGTAAGCCAGAGCACTCGTCCTTCACCAAGTTTCTTAAGGAGATGTCAGACACCCTTTCAATCCCCCTAGAGCACATGTGTCAAACACAAGGCCCGCGGGCCAAATCCGGCCCGCCAGGCCTTGCAATGTGGCCCGCACCGCGCTGTCAACACTGCACGCCGCTGCGTTCCATCACAATGACGCGCGGTGACATAGGAGGCTTGTGATCTCGCCGGCCGTACTTGCTATCTATCTCCCCCCATCGACCGCCCCCCCAGCTGACCCGTGACCCCCCTGGCCGACCCCCACCCCCCTTCCCCGTACCTTTCTGTAGTTGGCCGGACAGACGGGAGCCAAACCCGCCTGTCCGGCAGGCAGCCAACGACGGAATGAGGCCGGATTGGCCCATCCGTCTCAAAACTCCGCCTACTGGTGGGGCCTAAGGCGCCTGGGCCAATCAGAATAGACCCGGGAGCCTTAGGTCCCACCAGTAGGCGGAGCTTTGAGACGGATGGGCCAATCCGGCCTCATTCCGTCGTTGGCTGCCTGCCGGACAGGCGGGTTTGGCTCCGGTCTGTCCGGCCAACTACAGAAAGGTACGGGGAAGGGGGGTGGGGGTGTCGTGGGGGTCGGCCAGGGGGGTCGGAGGTTGTTGGGGGGGCGGTCGATGGGGGGAGGGGGGTTTGCGTCGAGGGCAGGAGGGCCTGGGATCCCTCCTGCCCGTAATGTAGTGCGGGGTGGGGGTAGGGGGTCGCCGTGGTCAGGAGGGTTTGGGCTCCCTCCTGGCCCGAACAACTAGCGGGGGGGGGGGGGTCGCCAGGGCCAGGAGGACTTGGGCTCCCTCCTGGCCCGATATTGTCGGGGAGTTGGGGAATCGGCGGGGCAAGAGGGCTTGAGCTCCCTCTTGCCCCGATCGTGTCGAGGGTGCCGCGGTTGGCTGGGGCAAGAGGGCTTGAGCTCCCTCTTGCCCCGATCGTGTTGGGAGTCGGGGAGTTGGCGGTCCTTCGGGGTGGGGGTGCAGGTGCGTGCGAGCGGTCCTGCTTGGGGTGAATCGGACGTCGGGGGGGGGGGGGGGAACTATGTAAAAAAAAATTTGTACAATGCGCTCACGCGTATACCGCGCAAGGGTATGCACGGTTTGTAAAAACACGTATAATGCGCGCGTTATATGCGTGAAAATACGGTATTACGCATGCGCATAGATAACAAGTCACGCGAGATTCAGGAGGCGTGACCTATAGTCCGGCATCCGATGTGGTTGTGCAGGTGGCAGAGCAGAGGAGAGAGTGAGTGTGCGGGCATAAAAAATACACAGCAGAAGCTGCCAGTTCCTGGCATAAAGTGTAGGCATAAAAATCGCAACAGAATCTGCTATCTGTACCCAGCCAGGCATTTATTGACTGACTTTTTCATTCTAACGCAGATTTCCAATAAACTACATCTTTTACTGCCAATATTGATCCCAAAATGTCCAGGAAAAGAAAAGTTGACGGTGAAGGCAGACAATTTAATGACAAATGGCAAAATGAATACATGTTTGTGCTTAGTGAGGGCAAACCAGTGTGTATATTGTGTTATGAGACAGTGTCGGTGATGAAAGAGTACAATATACGTCGTCATTTTGACACCAAACATAATGTTAAGTATGGCAAATATACTTTGGAAGAAAAGCATAAAATTGTTAAAGAACTAAAAGGCAAACTACAATCACAGCAGCAAATGTTTACAAAGGCTACAGCGAAAAATGATGCTGCAGTGAAAGCAAGCTTTATAGTGGCTGAAGAAATTGCCCGTACTTCAAGGTGTTTTTCAGAGGGTGCCTTTTTGAAGCAATGCATGCTAAAAGTGTGTGAGAAAGTATGCCCAGACCAGATACAGAGTTTTCAAACTGTCAGTTTGTCAAGAAACACCATTGCAGACAGAGTTCAAGAACTCTCAGGAAATCTATCATCACAGCTGGCCGAACAGGCATGCAGTTATCTCGCTTTTTCACTTGCTATCGATGAAAGCACAGACAACACTGATACAGCGCAGCTGTCCATCTTTATACGTGCTACGAAGACCGACCTCTCTGTCACTGAGGAACTTTTGGATGTAGCTGCCATGCATGGGACGACGACTGGTAGAGATATATTTGAGGCTGTGGAGAAATCTATAAATAATTTTAAATTACCCTGGGAAAAGTTGGTGGGGCTAACTACCGATGGCGCACCTTCAATGTGCGGAGAAAAGAAAGGCTTGGTTGGACTAATGAAGGAAAGAATGCAAAAAAGTCACTGCTACACACCCTTGATTACTTATCATTGCATTATCCACCAAGAGGCTATGTGTGGAAAAGTTCTGGACATGAATGACATAATGACCACAGTCATTAAAACTATTAACTTTATAAGGGCACGTGGCCTGAATCATCGCCAGTTCCAGCAGTTTTTACAGGAGGTGGGTGCAGAGCATGGAGACGTGCCATACCACACAGAAGTAAGATGGCTGAGCAAGAGCGCAGTCCTCAAAAGATTTTTTGAGCTCAGAGAACAAATTGCTCTTTTCATGGAAAGTAAAGGAAAGCCCTTGCCTGAACTGTCGGATCCCGCCTGGCTATGTGATTTTGCTATGATGTGTGACATATGCGAGCATCTCGCCCAACTGAATCTGAAGCTGCAGAGACGCAAACGAGTCATCACGAAGATGTCTGACATGATCACAGCATTCCAGCGTAAACTTCAACTATGGAAGTCCCAACTGGAACAGGACAATCTTGCCCACTTTCCCGTTTGTTTGAGTATCTCAACCACTATTTCTGGTACTTTTCCTTGCAGTCGGCTGGCTACCAAAGTTAGCCGTTTACTAAGTGAATTTGAGCGGCGCTTCTCTGACTTTAGAACACAGCACTCAGGCTTTGACATCTTTGCCAATCCTTTTACAGTTGATGTCAACAATGTGCCCCATCACCTTCAGATGGAGATAATCGAGCTTCAGTCTGACAGTGGCCTGAAATCAAGGTTTCAGGATGTTGAAATTGAGGACTTCTACCCTCTACTGCCCCCTGACTCAATGCCAGAGCTCCGACTTCATGCTGCCCGTATTCTATCCATGTTCGGGAGCACCTATCTTTGTGAACAGATGTTTTCAATAATGAATCTGAACAAAAACAAGCACAGATCACGCATTACCGATGACAACCTCCATGCTGTTTTGCGGGTTGCTACAGCCCAAGAAATAAAACCGAACATTGACTCATTGATACGGGGAAAACGGTGTCAGACATCTAGCCAGAAAACAAAACAATGAGCATTTTAGGTACATTCCAATATTACTGTTTTGCTTGATAGCATGTGAGTTGGTTAACAGCACTGTTAAGGAAAAGATTGTTCCACTCATTTTAAATTCACATTTCTGGTTAACATTGTCAGTTTATGACTGTTCAGTAAACCATTCGGCCCGCGATTTAGGCTGGATTTTAGATTTTGGCCCCTTCTCTGATTGAGTTCGACACCCCTGCCCTAGAGTCTGACTCTAAAAAATCCAAGGCATTTCTCGATGCTTTGGATTTTGACCAACCTCCTAAAGAATTTTTGAAGTTACCCCTCCATGACATCTTGAGGGAAACTTTTTACAAAAATTTAGAAACTCCTCTAACCATTCCAGGAGCCCCTAGGAAACTGGAATTGCTTTATAAAATGATTCCTATTCCAGGGTTTGACAAACATCAGCTTCCCCATGAATCTCTGCTGGTGGAGTCAACCCTCAAAAAATCTACAGGCTCTAGTGTGTATGCCTCTGTCCCTCCTGGCAGAGAGGGCAAGGCCATGGATAAATTTGGTAAACGCCTTTACAAAAATGCGATGTTGGCCAACCGTTCAGGTAACTATGCGTTTCACTTCTCCTTTTACCTGAAACATCTGATCTAACAGGTGGCCACTTTTCAAAAGTATATTCCTGACTGCAAGCTTCCTGCATTTCAACAATGCACTTCTAGTCTCTTGCAACTCAGGAAGTTTATGGTCCGTTCCATCTATGATACTTTTGAACTGACATCCCGAGCCACTGCTACGTCTGTAGCGATGAGACGATTGGCATGGCTTCGAGTCTCAGACCTGGATGTAAACCACCAGGACCGTCTTGCCAATGCTCCCTGCCTGGAGGATGAGCTGTTTGGAGAATCCATGGATACCACGACTCAAAAGCTTTCTGCCCATGAGACGAGGTGGGATACCTTATTGAAAAATAAGAAGAAGCCTCCTCCTCCTCGTCCATTTAGACAGCAGCCATCGTATCAGAGGCGGTTTTCTGCTCGGCCAGTTCAGCCTCATCCTCCTCAACCTCAGAGGCAACGCCAACAGCAACAACAGGCTCATCAGCAACAGCCGCCTACCATAAAGCCTGTCCCTCAAACTAAGCCGACGCAGCCCTTTTGACTCCCTTCTCCAGGGCATTGCCAGTCTTCCTCCCTCATGTCCTCTTCCACAGCCCATAGGAGGTCGACTATGCATTTTTCACTCTCGATGGGAAGTAATCACCACCGACCAGTGGGTGCTCTCGATCATAGCCCACGGCTACTCCCTCAATTTTCAGACTCCTCCGCTGTTAGGCCTGCCAAATGAGTCTGCTTCCAACAAGTCTCAGTCCCTCCTTCTCGCTCAAGAGGTTCACTCCCTCCTTCTTCTCAATGCCATCGAAGAAGTTCCTCAAGATCAGCGAGGCCAGGGATTTTACCCCCGGTACTTTCTAGTTCCCAAAAAGACCGGAGACCTCAGACCTATCTTAGATCTCGGAGATCTCAACAAATGTTTGGTCAAGGAGAAGTTCAAAATGCTCTCTCTTGCCACCCTCTACCCTCTTCTCTCTCAGGGCGACTGGCTATGCTCCCTCGATCTCAAAGAGGCTTACACACACATTCCTATCCATCTGACGTCCAGGCAATATCTACGCTTTCTCATCAACCAACATCATTATCAGTACAAGGTGTTACCCTTCGGTCTGGCCTCCTCTCCCAGGGTGTCCACCAAATGTCTGATTGTGGTAGCGGCCTATCTCTGCTCTCACAACTTTCAAGTCTTCCCTTATCTGGACGACTAGCTGATCAAGGCTCATTCACCTCAGGCGGTTCTGCTTGCCACCAATCAGACCATTCACTTCCTTCGACTGTTGGGGATCGAAATCAATCTACCCAAGTCGCACCTCATTCCGACTCAGCGACTTCAATTCATTGGAGCCATTCTGGACACTGTTCTGATGAGGGCGTTTCTTTCATCAAATTGCCTTCAAACCATCCTTCATCTCTGTCAGCAGGTGTTTCAACAGACTACCATCTCTGCAAATCACATGATGGTGCTCTTGGGGCACATGGCCTCCACAGTACATGTCACACCCTTCGCACGTCTCCACCTGCGTACTCCTCAATGGACCCTAGTGACTCAGTGGTCACAAGCGACAGATCCTTGTTCACAACACATATCTGTGACCTCGTCTCTTCGACAGTCACTTCTTTGGTGGTTGACATCTTCAAATCTATCCAGAGGTCTACTGTTCCATCTACCTCATCATCATTTTGTGATCACCACAGACGCATCCCCTTATGCCTGGGGAGCTCACCTGAACGAATTCCAAACTCAGGGGTTTTGGACTACCCAGGAAAAGAAACACCACATCAATTTCCTGGAACTCCGAGCGATGTTTTATGCCCTCAAGGCCTTTCAACATCTTCTCTCTCCTCAAGTACTTCTCATTTGCACAGACAATCAAGTTGCAATGTACTACATCAACAAACAGAGAGGGACGGGCTCTCGCCTGTTGTGTCAGGAAGCCCAACGGATTTGGTCTTGGGCGACAGCTCGTCATTTATTCCTGAAGGCTGTCTACATTCAAGGGGAGCAAAATTCCTTAGCAGACAATCTCAGCAGAATTCTCCAACCTCATGAATGGACTCTCGACCCCTTGACTCTCCAGTCCATTTTCGCTCAATGGGGCACTCCTCAAGTGGACCTTTTTGCAGCTCCTCACAATCATCAGCTGCCCCTTTTTTGCTCCAGACTCTACTCTCCTCACCGTCTGGCACCCGATGCATTTCTCCTGGATTGGACCAATCTCTTCCTATATGCATTTCCTCCTCTACCGCTCATGCTGCGGACTTTGTTCAAGCTCAAGAGGGAACAAGCCACCATGATTCTCATCGCTCCACGGTGGCCCAGGCAACATTGGTTCTCCCTTCTACTTCAACTCAGTTCCAGGGAACCCATACTTCTTCCACTGTTTCCTTCTCTGCTTACTCAGCATCAGCAGACCCTACTGCATCCCAACTTACAGTCTCTGCACCTGACAGCTTGGTATCTCTCGGGCTGACTTCGGCTCACTCACTCCTTTCTCAGCCTGTCCGTTCTATCATTGATGCTTCCAGGAAACCGGCCACGCTTCAATGTTATCAGCAGAAGTGGTCTCGGTTTTCTTCCTGGTGCCTCTTACATCACCATAATCCCATGTCTCTAGCAGTGGGACTGGTGTTGGACTATCTTCTTTCCTTATTTGACTCTGGTCTCAAATCTACTTCTATCAGAGTTCATCTTAGTGCCATAGCGGCCTTTCATGAGCCCATTCATGGAAAACCCCTCTCGGCTCATCCTTTGGTTTCTCGGTTCATGAGGGGCCTTTTCAATTTGAAACCACCTCTCAAGCCCCCTCCTGTGGTCTGGGATCTCAATGTGGTTCTCTCTGCTTTAATGAAGCCTCCTTTTGAACCTTTGGCCACAGCGCATTTCAAATTTCTCACTTGGAAAGTGGTCTTCCTAATAGCTCTCACTTCTGCCAGGAGGGTCAGTGAGCTGCATGCACTAGTGGCCGATCCACCTTTCACTGTTTTTCACCATGATAAGGTGGTCCTCCGTACACATCCAAAATTTCTCCTCAAGGTTGTATCTGACTTTCATCTTAATCAGTCCATTGTCCTACCTGTCTTTTTCCAAAGCCTCATTCTCATCCAGGTGAACAGGCTTTGTATACCTTGGACTGTAAACGTGCTTTGGCTTACTATCTTGAACGCACTAAACCTCATAGATCATCTCCTCAACTATTTTTGTCCTTTGATCCTAACAAGTTGGGTCATCCTGTCTCTAAACGCACTCTATCCAATTGGCTTGCTGCTTGCGTTTCATTCTGTTATACTCAGTCGGGCCTGACACTGGAAGGTTCTGTCACGGGCCACAAAGTTAGAGCTATGGCAGTGTCTGTAGCTTTCCTCCGTTCACTTCCATTGAGGAAATCTGCAAGGCTGCTACTTGGTCCTCAGTTCATACTTTTACATCTCATTATTGTCTGGATGCATTTTCCAGACGGGATGGACACTTCGGCCAATCTGTTTTACAAAATTTGTTTTCCTAATGGCCAACCTTCCCTCCATCCCTCTTTTTATTAGCTTGGAGGTCACCCATCAGTCAAGAATATGCTGCCTGCTTGTCCTGGGATAAAGCACAGTTACTTACCGTAACAGGTGTTATCCAGGGACAGCAGGCAGATATTCTTGCATCCCTCCCACCTCCCCGGGTTGGCTTCTTAGCTGGCTTATCCTAACTGGGGACCGCGCGCCTTCGTCGGGCGGGAAGGCACTCGCGCACACGCGGTGCGGTCTAACTAGAACTTTCTAAGTTCTTAGAGTGCAATCATTCTAAAATTGTCCGTACCGGGGCTCCATCGGTGCCGTCACCCATCAGTCAAGAATATCTGCCTGCTGTCCCTGGATAACACCTGTTACGGTAAGTAATTGTGCTTTTTTGCCTCTTTGGCAAGCTATTCTTCATATTCTTGTTTAGCTTTCTTTATCAATGCTTTGCATCTAACTTGCCAGTGCTTATATCGTCTTATTTTCTTTATTGGGATCCTTTTTCCATTCTTTAAAGGATGTTTTCTTGGCTGTAATAGCCTCTTTCACTTCACCTTTAAACCACACTGGCTCTCTTTCTCTCTTCTTTTCATTAATACATGGAATACATCTGGTATACGCTTCCACGATGGTATTTTTGAGCAACATCCACATCTGGTTTATACTTCTGACCTTTGCCACAGACCTTTTTAGCTTCTTTTTAGCTATTTTCCTCATTTTATTGTAGTCACCCTGTAAAAATTAAATGCCGCTACAGTTGAGCGATTTCTCTCCAGTTATCAGCTCAAATTTGATCATGTTATGATCACTCCTTCCCAGCTGGCCCAACACAGTTACCTCCTGTACTATGACCTGCATTCCACTAAGGACCAAATCTAAAATAGCTCCCCCTCTAGTTGGTTCTTGGATTAGTTGCTCCAAAAAGCAGTCATTTATGACGTCTAGGAATTTTACCTCTCTAGCACTCCCTGATGTAGCATTTATCCAGTCAATTTTGGAGTAGTTGAAATCGCCAAAAATATAAAGAAAAATTATGCTTTGACACTGGTGGAAGGAGGACAATCAATGGGACACTGTTACCTGGGTACAAATTATATCACAATAAGTAGATCAACTTGGAGGGGGAGTTGTGCTATATGTTAAAGAGGGAATTGACTCAAACAAAATAAATACTCTGAGCAATACAGATAAGTGTGGAATCCATATGGATAGAAATTCCATGTGGGAAGGGAAGGAATATATGGGTGGGGATTATACTACCGTCCCCCTGGCCAGAATGAATAGACAGATGAAGAAATGTTTTCACAGATCAGGAAAGCTGGCAAATTGGGTAATAGTTTAATAATGGGCGATTCCAACTACTATATTCAAATGAGCAGCATAATACAAAACCACCAAAAATATAAAGAAAAATTATACTTGACACTTTGAAAAGAAGTTACCCAGCCACATATAAACTAGAAAATAAACAAAAACTGTTAAACACTATATAGATGCTTAGCAACCACACCTAACTCGCAACAGTAGAGAAAAAAAAGACTTCAATTAAAGCTTCATGGGTCTTTTAATCCTCCCCCCCAAAAAACCCCAAAAAAACCAAAAAACTCCACATAACAGTAATGCTTCAAAATTAGTGCAAATTGTGTAAATCAGTGAAATCATTCAATCAGTTTACACAGTCCATCATGTTCTAAATCTTTTGAAGTTTAAAGTTACAGTTTGCCTGTTTTGAATTCATTATCAAACGTGGCGTAACAGGAACCAGCACTGTCCTTATTACAAAAAGTACTTAGCTGCGCTCCCAGGGTCCAGTGTTATGTTCAAAACATTTTGGCCCACTGTATTCCCTGGTCATCTTACCACTAGTACCAAAATACTCTACAGGGAATCCCCGTTTCGCTGGTCAAGCCTTTGTCAGGGGTTCAAAACAAATTAACAGTGCTCCCTCACGCTACAGCACACCATGTCTTCAACACAGTTTTTAAAAAAATGGCACTGAGGTCATTTTGAACAAAACACTGGACCCTGGGAGCACAGATAAGTACTTTCTGTAATAAGGACAGTGCTGGTTACTGTTACACCGTGTTTGATGATTGATTCAAAAGAGAAACATCAAGGTCAGACTGAAGTTTGTCAGAGATCATAGACAAACACATGGACTTCTGGAATAGTGTTCTATGGACAGATGAGTCTAAAATTGAATTATTTGGATACCAAAAAAGAGGATATGTTTGGCATACACTAAATACAGCATTCCAGTAAAAGAACCTCAAACCAAATGTGAAGCATGAAGGTAGAAATGTCATAGTTTGGGGATGCTTTGCTGCAGCAGGACCTGGCCAGCTCATCATCATAGAATCCACCATGAATTCTACCATCTATAAGAAAATTAAAGCTGAAGCGTAACTGGACCCTGCAACATGACAGTGACCCAAATCATACCAGTAAATCCACCAAGGACTGACTGAAAACTAAGAAATGGAGAGTCTTGGAGTGGCCGAGTCAAAGCCCTGATCTTAATCCCATTGAGATGCTGTGAGGTGATTTGAAATGGGCTGTACATGCAAGAAACCCCTCAAACATCTCACAGCTGAAAGAATTCTGCATTGAGAAGTAGGCCAAACTTTCCTCAGACCAATATCAGAGACTGGTAGATGGCTACAAGAAGCTTCTCGCTGCAGTTATTTCAGCCACTAGCTACTAAGGTGTAGGCCTGGGGGCCACATGCGGCCCGCCAGACACTATTTTGAGGCCCTCAGTATGTTTATCATAATCGCAAAAGTAAAATAAAACAGTTTCTTGATCATATGTCTCTTTAGCTATAAATTACAAAATTATTATTAAGACTTAGCTAAAAGGAAAGATTTATAAACTATAAAGAGTTTTTCCTCGTGCAAAATTATAATTTCTTTAATAATGTATTAACTATTTTTTCTGAGGCCCTCCAATTACCTACAAATCCAAAATGTGGCCCTGCTAAAGGTTTGAGTTTGAGACCACTGGTGTAGGGTATCTTAATTTATTCCTCAGTTAGAATGCACATTTTTGTGGATATCTTTTGTTTTATGAGTAAATCAAGGAAAATTTGTGGTATTTACCTGCAATTGTATCACTTTCTTTTCCAGAGATAAATCTATAATAATAAAATGTTAGTCGCGCATGCGCACTCTAAAGTCATGTTCCCTGATCCGTCGCGGACATGAGTGCGCATGCACGCTTATCACGCATCGGGCTTACCACCGCTGCAGCCAGCTGAGGTCTATGACGCAGCTCAGCCTCTTCAGACACCGCCGCTCCTCCTCTTCGGGCAGCAGGCTCTTCTCACGCGCCCAGCGCTGCCACTTGGAGGCCGCCGGGACAGAGCTGTGGCGCCGATCGCCTCCACCAGTCGGGCAGCCAGCCGCCGATCTCCAGTGGGCGGGATATCGGAGGAGAGGTATCGTGGCCACTCAGCGCCTCCACCGAGGAGCCCAGCAACTTTCTGCCCGGGCTCTTTAACTGACCCCGCCGCCCGGTGGCGATTCCAGCAGCGTGTGCAACAGTCTTCACACGCTGCTTCGGGACCTTCTACTGCCCTGATTTGTTCTGCCGCGTCTCTGATGATGTCATCAGAGACGCGGCAGAGCAAATAAGGGCAGTAGAAGGACCCGAAGCAGCGTGTGGAGACTGCTGCACACGCTGCTGGAATCACCAGGTTTGTAGTTGGGCCCACGGGAAGGGAAAGTGGGGTAGAGGAAACGCTAATGCTGCTGCACAGGGAACTGGTGTGGGGGGAGGGAATGCTGCTTTGGACAGACAGACAGACAGACAGAGGGAGGAAGGGAGACAGAAAGAAAAGAAGAAAGACACAGGGGCAGGGAGATACACAGAAAGACAGACAGACAAAGGGGGCCAGGGACAGAGAAAGAAAGACAGCGGGAGTTGCATCGGGGGGGGGGGGGGGGCGGGATGTGGCAGAGGGAACTTTTCCAATGGGTGCAACTGGGTGGCTGTCGGGAACCTCTGATCAGGGGCAGAGCAAGGTAAGTGTATCATAGGGATAAGAAGGAGGAGGGGGAGAAAAAGGAAGGGATGCCTACTGCTGGACAGGGGGAGAAGGAAAGAGGTGCTGATGGACAGGGGGGAGGTAAAACAAAGGGAGAAGGGCTGTTGCTGCATAAGGAGAGCAGTGAAGGGGTAGTGGTGGACACAGGGGAGGTAAAAGGAAGGGAGAATGGACAGGGGGAGCAGGCAAGGGGTGGTGATGGGCAGCCAAGGAAAAAGAAAGACAGAAAGAAAGAAAGCGGCTAAGGAGAGAGAGAGAAAGAAATAGACACACACACATATATTCTAGCACCCGTTAATGTAATGGGCTATAAGACTAGTAAATAAATAAGGATTTGACATCGATATGTGAACATTTGTTAAAAATTGAATATTTCATAGGGTGTCCTAATTTTTTCACATGACTATCTGTGTGTCTAATGATGAATCTCTTACTACAACGGCCATCCTAACTCCTCCCTTCTGAGCAGAAGCCCCTGGAGATAAATCCTCAGTGCAAGATATTGCATCTCCTGGTGGGCAGGTTCTGACTACAGGATCATTTCCTGCATCACCAGGGTGGTGATCTCCTATTAGGGAGCCTCCCTTCTCTAAGGCAGTACAGGAGCTGCCAGACTGGAGGTGGGACTTCTCTACAATGTCCCTATAGGCCTCCTCTATGTACCTCTCTGTCTCCCTCTGTCAACTTGCATCTTTTCTATCTGTTCATGCTTACCAACAAGTTTCAAGTTTATTAATTTTTAATATACCGACCATCAACTGGTATCTAGCCGGTTTACAGTAAAATGTTAAAAATTAAAGTTAAAAGATTATATTTATAAAAAGGAGTTAATAAAAGTGTACATTAAAGACATAAACAGGACAGACTTGAAAGTGATGATAAAGGGGAAAGGGAGGGGTAAAGTTACATAATTAGAAGAGGGAGAGAAAGAAGACAACCACTCCTGGCTTGGAAAACCAGTGTTTAAGTCCTCTATTGCTAGATGGATTTGCATGACCATCTCTTCGACGTACATTGCCTATGGGAAGCAGTCACCAGTGTCTCTCAAGGCACTCTCGACAAGGAGTGTCACCTCTTCCTGGGAGGAGTCTCGGGCAGTTCCTCCTGTAGAGATTTGTCAGGCTTGGGTGTACTCTGCATACTTTTTCCATAATTTTACAGAGTGGATGTGGCGGCTTGGGAGGATGCTACTTTCGTGACCTCAGTCTTGTGGAAAGTCTTTTCTGTCCCACCCTAAATGTCAGCTACTGGTTTGGTATGTCACCACACGTACAGAATCTGGAGTAGATGTAACGGAATGGAAGTTTAGGTTCTTACTGAATCTACTACTAATTCCATACGACCTGTCCTCTGTTCTATATTGCCTGCTTTTCTGCCTCTGATAATTCTGTGTTCCAGTCCTGGAGTTCTCCTGTCAGCCAGACAGTTAAACACCAAGAAGTCTGGTATGAGTAAGTATATTCCTCAGCCTCTGGCTCCCTTAATGTTCATGCCCGTTGCACACAGTAGGTTGTTTCTCTATGGTTGTTTTCTGATTCTTATGTTGAATTCTTCTAATTCTTGTATTTTGAGTTGCAGAACAGATCAGAATTGTTTATTATATGCGGGGAGATTCCCCGTTCCCCTCCTTCTTTTTATGTTTCAGTAGAGATCGATTGCTTTGGAACTTAACTGGAGGGTGCTCTGGGCTCCACTTCTATATGGGAGGTGCTCAAAATTGTAAGTATTCTCACTTCTGTCAGTTCGTGGGAATGGATTGATCACCACATGTACAGAATCCGTAGTAGATTAACAGAAAGATTATTATCCAGGTAAGAACCTAATCTTTCATTTTGCTTCAACCACCCTTTCTGTGAAGAATATTTCCATTTGTAACTTGAGAGTCTGTCTTATAGCTTTGTGCCCCAGTTAATGTTATCCATTAGGGCACACTGAAGATCATCAGTCTTCAGTTGCAGATTTCCAGTGTAGAATAAGAAATATCTAACAATGGAACCAATAAAAATATTAGCAGATTGCTCAGCAATTTCTCCTGCACAGCTAAATCTTTGTGTGCTATCGTACAGAAACTCTTCTGAATGTGCACGTATCACTTTTACTTACGAAGTTCTTTCTTGGATACAGAAGTTTATTGTTCCATGGCACTATGGGTCTGTGCATATAAGTACTGATTTATTGTATTTGTTTGATTTTTGATACTGTGTATTGTGGCTTTACTTCTGCAGTAGAGAATGACATGGTGGCTGATACCCACAGCTAGCCGCGGGTACCCCACCGAAATGGGGAGCGAGAAAATAGTAATTGCCACGGGGACAGGAACAAGGCCATTCACTGCCCCATGGAGCAGTGAATGGTCTTATCGCCGCAGTGAAGGGAACACAATGTGCGGTCACAGATCACATGATCCAGGAGCCCCCTCCTGCCTGATCACCGTGTCCTGCCATTTTCCTCCCTTCCCCTCACCTTATGTTGCAAATTTAATTGTTGTTCTCCAAGCCATTTCCTATTAGCGATCTACAAGGGGCAGGAGCGTAGGAAGATCGCTCCTGCCCCGAAAGCCCGCTAGACCATCAGGTAAGGCCGGGATGCCGGGGAGAAGCGGGGGTGGGTCAGAGCCGGATATTCGTGGTCCGGCTCTGCCCCTATCCCTCGCGAATAATGAGGGAGATGTGTATTTGAATCCTCCTCTGATGCAACCGGAAAGAGGAAGTTGCATCAGAGGAGAAGATTCAACTGAAGTAGCTGCGCGTGACTTGTTGAAAGCGTGTGTGCCGCTGGGAGAAGAACAATAAATTCGCCACATAGGGTGAGGGAGGGAAATGGCAGGATGTGGCGATTGGGCGGGAGTGGGCTGGACCACGTGATCTGTGACCGCATGTTCCCTCACAGCAGGAAGGAGGGAGTGAAAGGGAAAAAGATGCTGGGCTAAGTGGATGAAGAGGGAGACAAATATTGAGAAAGGGGAGGGCAGGCAGCTGAACCAGATGCTGGAAGCAGGGGGAGAAAGAGGGAAAGAAGCTAGATGGGGTTGGAGAGAGACACATGGTGAGGAAGAGAGGACACAGGACACAGGACACAGGAAGGTAAGAGAAACAGAGGGGAAATTATGTGCATGGGGGGGCATATGGATAGAAACATAACATATGGGGGGGGGAAATTATGTGCATAGGGGCAGAGACTTAAAGGGGGAGATACATGGGAATGGTATATGGACATGGGGGGGGGGCAATGCTGGACACAGGAGGGCGTATACAGATACAGAGGGAGATATTAGAATGAGGAAAATAGGAACACAGAAGGGAGATGGTTTGCGGGGATGGGATGGGATGGGGACCGAGCTTGTGGGGATGGGGCTGGGACTGAGCTCACGGGGATGGGATGGGAAAAGGGACCAAGCTCACGGGGACAAATTTTTCCCCCTGTGTCATTCTCTATTCTGCAGCTCAACATAGATTCCAGAAAATCACATATGTTTTCATATTCTCCTTGTATGTGTCCTCTTTTAAAGGTTCTTAGGTTCTGTTTATATCACTACGCCAAGAAAAACTCATCCAGAAGTTGGAAACATTTCTGAAGATAGAGGTGATATACCCCACATTTGTTGTGTTGTCTTTTCCAGGTATCTTGCGGGAAGATGGTACACTACAGAATGAGGCCAGTTGCCAGAGGCTAGCAGAAGTAGCTCTGGCATATGCCAAAGCAGGTGAGTGATGTACTGCTACAGCTCGTATAGTAGAAATATTTTCCAGTGCAGAAGAGACGCAAGTCTTGACAAGTGGGATAACTTCCCTTCACTCATGAGGATTGCAGAAGACATCTACATTTCAGTACAAGTTTATGATACAAGTTTTTATCCTAAATTGACACATGCTAGGGTCTAATATTAATATACATAATACAGTGGAACCTTGGTTTACGAGCATAATTCGTTCCAGAAGCATACTCGTAAACCAAATTGCTTGTATATCAAAGCAAGTTTCCCCATAGGAAGTAAGGGAAACTGCTTTGATTGGTTCCACCTCCTCCCCCCCTCCCCCCGAGGCTACCGGCACTGCTCCTTTCTCCCCCCCCTTGAGGAATCCGACGCTGTTCCAAACCCCTCCCCACGATCCGGCTTCCCCCCCCCTGCGAACCGGCATCCTCCCCCCCACTCGCGTTGCCCCCCCTCCACCGCTATCCTACTTCCCCCCCCCCAGAGCACGTCAATGACACTTCCTTTACCCGACTTGGCACCAGTGCCGGTGCCCGAAGATCCTCCCTCTTCTGGCACGGCCTGGGCTGGGTGGTGAGTTGGAGATCCTCCCTCTTCTGGTCTGTGCTGGGCTGGACTGGCTTTGAGCATTTGCGCATGCTCAAAGCCTTCTGGTCTTGCTCTCTCCGAGATTGAGAGCGAGACCAGAAGGCTTTGAGCATTAGCAAATGCTCAAAGCCAGCCCAGCCCAGACCAGAAGAGGGAGGATCTCCGACGCACCGCCCAGCCCATGCTGCGCCAGAAGAGGGAGGATCTTCGGGCACCGGCACTGGTGCCAAGACGGGGTAAAGTTAGTGTCATTGACGTGCTCGGGGGGGGGGGGGGGAAGTAGGATTGCGGTGGAGGGGGGGGCAACGTGAGCGGGGGGGATGCCGTATCGCGGGGGGGGGGGGCGCTCGTACAGCAAGGCAAGCTCGGTTTACGAGGCACCAAGTTTGCAAATGTTTTGCTCATCTTGCAAAACACTCGCAAACCAGTGCACTCGTAAACCGAGGTACCACTGTATACAGTTTACTGGTTACAATTTGCCATAGTTATCCTTACAGTGCAAGGTTTTCAGTACAAGTTTTATCTTAATTTGAAACACAGACAGTTGACAGGTTAGATTTTACAATACAAGTTTTCCTTATGTGATACATACTGGTTCTGGTATTAATATACATTTCTTTGTAGTTCATTGGTCAAGGAAAGGGGTTTAGGTGAAGAGGTACGTTTTTATTGCTTTTCTAAAGTTGAGGAGTCCTTCAAGGGATGTGATTTGCAGGGGCAGTCGATTCCAGTGGCTCGGTATGAAGTGGGAGTAGGACTGTCATTTGGTGGTTTGCAGTTGAAAGGCATAACCAGGGGTCGTTTAGAGGTGTATTTCATCCTGGGAGTGGAGGGACTGGTTCAGCACATACAGAAGAAACTTAGCTGTCACTTACAATTGGGAGCCCGGAGCCATGCAAGGATTTGAATGCTAGCATCAGGCCCTTGGAGACACAACATTTGGCTACAGGCAGTCAGTAAGCCGACACTAGAGCCTGGGAGACAGGGTTGTGGGCACAGAGCTTTTTAGAAGCCTGACTCAAGAGCAATGTAAGGAAATTCTTCTTTACGGAGAGGGTGGTGGATGCCTGGAATGCGCTCCCGATAGAGGTGGTGGAGATGAAAATGGTGACGGAGTTCAAAAAAGCATGGGATGAACGCAGGATCTAGAATCATAAAATAATAGTAAATATTGAAGAACTAAGGCCAGTACTGGGCAGATGTGCACAGTCTGTGTCTGTATATGGCCGTTTGGTGGAGGATGGGCTGGGGAGGGCTTCAATGGCTGGGATGGTGTAGATTGGCTGGAGTGAGCTTTGACGGTGAGCTAAGAAGAAAAAAAAAAAACAACCCAAAAAAACTAATTTTTAGATTGGATCAGGTTGGGCAGACTGGATGGACCATTTGGGTCTTTATCTGCCATTATCTACAATGTTTTGAACATGCTGGAGACGTCCATTCTTCGCCTTGAGACCATTGAATGGCATATTGCAGTAATCCATGCGGAGTACTAAGTTAGACTCTGAAAAGTAGTTCCTTATTTTTCTAAGTTGTCGCAGGTTTATAATGAGGAAGATACTACCTGAGAGATATGGTCGGAAAGCGACAGATTGCAATCGAGGAGTATTCCTAGACTGTACACTTGGTCTTTTGCAGTTGTAGTAGTTTCAAGTTTAATAATGTTTTTGATTAATCGCTTAATCATATTTCAAAGCGATGAACATAATAATAAAATTACAGTATTAAGGGAGTAATACAATACTTAACATAAAATTAAGTCCAGGAAGGACTATTAACAAACTTAACAAACAAGTAAATATAAGGAAAAGGGGAGTGAACTACAAAATGTTTAAAAGAGCAGAACAATCAAGGAAAAAACATAAGGCAAGGGATCTAAATATTCCATAATCATAATCAACAGACAGAGTAAATCAAAAAGAAAAAATTAATTATCGAAAGCATCTTTAAAAAGAAAGGTTTTTAAATTACTCTTAAATTTAACAAGATTGCACTCTTCTCTCAAATAGATAGGAAGAGAGTTCCAGACTTGAGGGGCCGTAACAGAAAAAATAAATTGTCGTCTTGTATTAATGATCTTAAGGGATGGAATCGTCATTCGATCGTAACGTTCGGTTAGAAGTATAAGGAATTAATAATTTAAAAATAAATGCTGGGGTTTTATAAAGTAGGGATTTGTAAGTAAACATAATTTGTATGTTATCCGGTGGGATACAGGTAGCCAGTGCGCCTTTCTAAGAAGAGGAGTTACATGATCAAATTTCCTGGTTTTTGTTATGTTTAATGGAGGTATTTTGTATAATTTGCAGTCGTCTAATTTCACTTTGAGCAATTCCCTTAAAAAAGGCGTTACAATAATCTATTTTAGATATCATCAAAGAGTGGATAAAGATGTTAAGAGATTTAGAACAGAGAAATTGTGAAAGAGAGCGGATTTGACGGAGTCTATAAAAGGATGCTTTAATGATACTACTAATATGATCGTGGAAAGTTAGTTTATTGTCTAAGATCACTCCTAAAATTTTTACGGTGTTAACTGATTGTAGGTGAATATTTTTTATAGAAATAGGGGCAATGAGTTTAGAACTATCTTTCCATGGGAAAAGCATCACATTTGTTTTATTAATATTAAGCGCCAACCTATTAGTATCCAGCCATTGATGGATTTGTTCAAGTTTTTTGTTAATTGCTATGATATCAGGAGTATTATTGGAGTCTAAAGGGTGTATGAGCTGAATATCATCAGCATAGGCAAATACATGAAAACCAATGGATTGGCACAAAGTTATCAAAGGGGCAAGAAAAATATTGAATAACAGTAGAGAAAGAATAGACCCTTGAGGAATACCATAAGAAATCAGTGAACTTTTAGAGGTTGATTCATTAAAAAGAACAGTAGAAGTACGATCTGAAAAATTTGATACAAACCAGGAATAAACTTGGTCTGTAATACCAATGGAATGAAGTCTGTCTAGTAGAAGCTGATGATCGATAGTATCAAAGGCTGCAGAAAGATCTATGGAGATTAATAAAACCTTGGAGCGGCTAGGGCACGGGCAGTGTGTCTGGGAGGGAATGCATGGATGGGAGAACATCGCAGGGGAGGAGACATAGGCATCCTGGGACTGTCTGCCAAGTCTCTTCCCTGAAGAAGCCCTTTCTGGAAACGTCAATTGCTCCTCCTAAACTTACTTGCTCCACTTCATCACTGACGCTGAAACCGTGGATTGAAGACAAAGTTTTATTTTATTTTTCTTTCCAGCTTATGATTTATCTTTAATCTTATCTATTGTTTTGCCTTTTGTCTTTGTTTTGTTCTATTTCTATCATTTAAATTTCTCCAGAATTCTACTGTTCAACGGCTCCCCCTTCTGCTTCTATTCCTTTCTCTCCTCTCTTCTACCTTCCAAAGTATTTAGATCAATGCTGTCTTGTTAAAATGTTTATTTTATTTTTATTTTTCCTCTAACTCTACTTTTCACTTCTCTATTACCCTCCAGGTACTTTAGTTAGATTGTGAGCCTTCGGGACAGTAAGGGAATTTTTCAAGTACCTTTCTTATTTCTAATCTTAATGTATATTTTCTGTAAACCGCTTAGAACCTAACGGATGTAGCGGTATATAAGAAATAAATTACATTACATTACATTACATCTAGGAAGTATTGTATAGAAGTGGACATACCAATCAATGAGTATTATGATGATTTCTAAAACCGGTTTGATTCGGATGCAAAACATTGGTTTTTTTCAACAAATTCTGAGATTTGATTAAAGATTACTTTCTCTGTCAGTTTTGCTAAAAAAGGAATATTTGCTATTGGTCTGTAATTGGATGGATTCTCTGGACTAGTTTTTTGATCTTTAATAGTAGGTCGGATGATTGATTCTTTCCAGGATTTTGGCATAACGCTTTGATGTAGACTTTCGTTAACTAATGTGAGGATGAAAGGACCAAAAATCTCAAAGTACTTTTTGAAGATAAAGGGAGGAATTAAATCAGCCTTAGTGCCCCTAATGTTAATAGATTTAATAATAGATTCAATCTCTTTAAGATTTGGTATATTAAACTGTGAACATTTAGAATATACAATGGTACCTCGGTTTACGAGTGCACCGGTTTGCGAGTGTTTTGCAAGACGAGCAAAACATTTGCAAAATCGGTGCCTCGGAAACCGAGCATGGCTCGATTTACGAGCACCCCCCCCCGCAATCCGGCACCCCCCCCCCCCCGCCACGATCCGACCCCCCCCCCCGACACGATTGGGCACCCCCCCGCCACGATTGGGCACCCCCCCGACACGATCCGACACCCCCCCCCCCGACACAATTGGGCACCCACCCGCCGCTTCTTACCCTCATCTGGGCACTCTTGAAGACCGGCCCTCGTCTGCTGGGCCTTGAGCATCTGAGCATGCTCAAGGCCCAGCAGACGAGGAGTCCGATCTTCTAGAGTGCCCAGATGATGTCGGATCATGTCGGGGGGTGCCCAATGGTGGCGGGGGGGTCGGATCATGGCGGGGGGTGCCGGTTCGAGGCAGGGGTGGGTGCCTGATCGCAGGGGGGGGCTTTCGAGGGGAGCAATGCCGGTTCTCGGGGGGGGGGGGGGGGAACGCATCAAAGCGAGTTTCCATTATTTCCTATGGGGAAACTCGCTTTGATAAACGAATATTTTGGATTACGAGCATGCTCCTGGAACGGATTATACTCGTAATCCAAGGTACTACTGTAATGGATTTATGATAGATTGTTCATGATCAATTGTAGATTGTTGATCTATTGTAAACGTTTTCCTGATTTTGTTAACTTTATCAATGAAATAGTCTGCAAGAGTTTGAGCAGTGGGTAAGGAATTAAGAGTTTGTGTTTGCTGCTTGTTTGAAGATGTTATTGAGTTTAATATAGCGTAGAGTACTGAGGAATTTTTGGCTTTCAGAATTTTTCCAGAGTAAAATTTCGCTTTTGCTTGATTAATTTTTGATTTATAAAATCTAGAATGTTCTTTAAATAATTGGGTATTGACCTGTGTTTTATCTTTCCTCCACTTACGTTCTAATGATCTGAGCTGGGGGTTTTTTTTTTTAATTTCTTTATTCTTTTTCAAACTTACATCAAGTGCACAAAAAGAACAACATGAAATACTATCATATAACACTTGAACAGCATACATTATATTCTTAATATGTAAATTAATTAAAAACCCTCCCCCCTCCCATCTTTCTATACAATCATTAAAACTATCATATTCCTTCATAATTTCAATTTCGCTACATCTTATCTTCCTATCCCCCCACCCCCCTATGTATATTATCAAAGAAAAATGATGCCTATTCACTACAAAAATCAACCATCGGTCTTCATATCTTTAAAAAATTTTTATAACTTCCTTTCTGTATTGCAATTGCTCTTTCCATCTTGTAAATATGACACGGGGAATTCCACCAAAACGTATAATTGAGATTACTATAATTTTTCCAATTGTTAGTAATATGTTGCATAGCAACACCCGTCATTATCATCAAAAGTTTATTGTTATGTGCTGATAATTGACTTTTTTTCCTCATAGACATACCGAACAGAACAGTATCATATGATATTTCCACATGATTTTCCAATAAGCAATTTATTTGAGACCAAATTGAATTCCAAAAATTCCTAATGTAGGGGCAATAAAAAATTAGATGATCCAATGTCCCCACTTCTAGATTACAGTGCCAGCATCTATTACCGTATTTTCACGCATATAACGCGCGCGTTATACGCGTTTTTACCTACCGCGCATACCCCTCGCGCGTTATATGCGTGAGCGCGGTATACAAAAGTTTTAAAACATAGTTCCCACCCCGCCCGACTCACCCTCCCAGCAGGACCACTCGCACCCCCACCCCGAACGACCACTCGCACGCGCTCCCACCCGCACCCGCATCCACGATCGGAGCAAGAGGGAGCCCAAGCCCTCTTGCCCGGCCGACTCCCCGACGTCCGATACATCCCCCCCCCCCCGGCAGGACCACTCGCACCCCCACCCCGAACGACCGCTCGCACGCGCTCCCACCCGCACCCGCATCCACGATCGGAGCAAGAGGGAGCCCAAGCCCTCTTGCCCGGCTGACTCCCCGACGTCCGATACATCCCCCCCCCCCCGGCAGGACCACTCGCACCCCCACCCCGAACGACCGCTCGCACGCGCTCCCACCCGCACCCGCATCCACGATCGGAGCAAGAGGGAGCCCAAGCCCTCTTGCCCGGCCGACTCCCCGATGTCCGATACATCCCCCCCCCCCGGCAGGACCACTCGCACCCCCACCCCGAAGGACCGCCGACTTCCCGACAATATCGGGCCAGAAGGGAGCCCAAACCCTCCTGGCCACGGCGACCCCCTAACCCCACCCCGCACTACATTACGGGCAGGAGGGATCCCAGGCCCTCCTGCCCTCGACGCAAACCCCCCTCCCCCCCAACGACCGTCCCCCCCCAAGAACCTCCGACCGCCCCCCAGCCGACCCGCGATCCCCCTGGCGACCCCCCCGACCCCCCCACCCCCCTTCCCCGTACCTTTGGTAGTTGGCTGGACAGACGGGAGCCAAACCCGCCTGTCCGGCAGGCAGCCAACGAAGGAATGAGGCCGGATTGGCCCATCCATCCTAAAGCTCCGCCTACTGGTGGGGCCTAAGGCGCGTGGGCCAATCAGAATAGGCCCTGGAGCCTTAGATCCCACCTGGGGGCGCGGCCTGAGGCACATGGGCCCAACCCGACCATGTGCCTCAGGCCGCGCCCCCAGGTGGGACCTAAGGCTCCAGGGCCTATTCTGATTGGCCCACGCGCCTTAGGCCCCACCAGTAGGCGGAGCTTTAGGATGGATGGGCCAATCCGGCCTCATTCCTTCGTTGGCTGCCTGCCGGACAGGCGGGTTTGGCTCCCGTCTGTCCGGCCAACTACCAAAGGTACGGGGAAGGGGGGTGGGGGGGTCGTGGGGGTCGCCAGGGGGGTCGCGGGTCGGCTGGGGGGGCGGTCGGAGGTTCTTGGGGGGGGGCGGTCGTTGGGGGGGAGGGGGGTTTGCGTCGAGGGCAGGAGGGCCTGGGATCCCTCCTGCCCGTAATGTAGTGCGGGGTGGGGTTAGGGGGTCGCCGTGGCCAGGAGGGTTTGGGCTCCCTTCTGGCCCAACTACCAAAGGTACGGGGAAGGGGGGTGGGGGGGTCGTGGGGGTCGCCAGGGTGGTCGCGGGTCGGCTGGGGGGGCGGTCGTTGGGGGGAGGGGGGTTTGCGTCGAGGGCAGGAGGGCCTGGGATCCCTCCTGCCCGTAATGTAGTGCGGGGTGGGGTTAGGGGGTCGCCGTGGCCAGGAGGATTTGGGCTCCCTCCTGGCCCGATATTGTTGGGGAATCGGCGGTCCTTCGGGGGGAGGGATGTATCGGACGTCGGGGGGGGGCATCAGGCTTTCAGGATGGGGACAGACCTTCAAGGGGGGACAGTGCACGGAAGTCAGGGGGGGTGAACGGAGAGTCGGGACAGCGCACGGAAAGTCAGGGCAGTGCACGGAAGTCAGGGGGGGGTGAACGGAGAGTCGGGACAGTGCACGGAAAGTCGGGGCAGTGCACGGAAGTCAGGGGGGGGTGAACGGAGAGTCGGGACAGCGCACGGAGAGGCGGGGCAGTGCACGGAAGTCAGGGGGGTGAACGGAGAGTCGGGCAGCATGCGCGGTATAATCGTGAGCGCGTTATACCAAAGTTTGTGTGCTTATCATCGTGATTTCTGCGCGCTATACACGTGTGCGCGTTTTATACGGGTGCGTGTTATTTGCGTGAAAATACGGTAGATTTAGAGCTATCCAACTTTTGTAAACGAACTGGGGTCCAAAAAGCTCTATGTAATAAAAAGAACCAAGTTTGTCTCATAGATACTGACACTGTACATCTCATTCTCCAAGACCAAATTCGTGGCCATTGAGAAGCAGAAATATTATGCTTAATCTCAATGCTCCAAATGTCTCTCAGACCAGTTTTTGGCTTTTTATTTAAAAATCCAGATAATTTATACCACTGTGCGGCTAGGTGTCTCATGAAATCAGCCTGGAAACAGGAATTCCAAACTATATTGAGTATTAAGAGTTTTCCATTCAGGGAACCCCACTTGAATAGCCTGCTTCAGCTGCAACCAATTAAAACTTTGTGATTTATCAAGACCAAATCTAATTTGCAACTGTGAAAAGTCAAGCAGTTTACCATTTAAAATAACATCATTTAAAGTTCTTATGTCTGCTATAATCCAGTGTTTCCATAAGATTTGAGCTCCGCCAATTCGAACCTTGGAGTTTATCCATAAAGATTGATTTGTTGATTTGCTTATTGGAATATTTCCATGTATCAATCAAAATTCTGTTCTGTTTATATCTTCTAGGCATTTTTATACTAACAACATGAACTAAATGTAAAGGAAACATTAGACGCCACTCCAAATATAACCAATCTGGAGCATTATCATAGAGTTCTGGGAGGATCCAATACATACCCTGGCTTAAAATATAGGCTTGATGGTACCTATAAAAATTTTGAAATTTAACCCCTCCCTCCTCAATTGGCTTTTGTAGAGATAATAGAGCAATCCTAGGTCTTTTACCCAGCCAAATAAATTTCATAAGAATACCATTAAGTTTTTTATAAAATGACTCCTGAAAATATATTGGTATCATACTCATTTGGTAACAATCTACAGGCAGAATCATCATTTTAATTGTTTGCACTCTCCCCCACCATGAAAGATGTAACAGATTCCAATGCTCACATACTTATGTTATTTTTTTTAATAAAAGTTTTTCATTCTCTTTCAAAGTGTCTTCCAGCGTCTTTTTTTATTATTATACCTAAATATTTTAATCCCTCTTCTTTCCAGGTAAATGAAAAAGCATCAAATAAACCTTTAGTACAATGTACATTAAGAGGAAGAATCTCAGACTTATTCCAATTGATTTTATATCCTGAAAATTTTCCAAATGTATCGATCAACTCCAATAAACATGGAATGGTAGATTCAGGATTCCTCAAATACAGCAATATGTCATCCGCATATCAGAAAATAGAATACCCTGTATCCCCTTTGCTTGTTGAATGGCCAATAACAAGGGTTCTAATACAGTATCAAAAAGCAAAGGAGATAAAGGACAACCCTATCTAACCCCCCTCCGCAAAGTAAACCGATCAGAGAAACTATTATTAATGTACAATCTTGCAGAAGGGGAGCTATACAAAGCTTGAATCATTTGAATAAATCCCGGACCAAAACCAAACCAACCAAGTGCTTGATACATAAAAGACCATTCAACTCTGTCAAATGATTTTTCCGCATCTAAAGAAATGGAAAAAAACGGATCTGCAATTTCTTTAGATAAATTTAACATATGAAAAGCCAATCTAGTATTCTCAGAGGAGTGTCTTTTTGCCACGAAACCAGTTTGATGCATATCAGTGATAAAAGGGAGAGCCTTAGCTAATCGTAAAGCCAAAATCTTGGCCAAAAGTTTACTATCCACATTTATTAATGAAATGGGCCTGTAATTTGCAATCAAAGTAGGATCTCTATTTGGCTTTGGCAAAACAATTGTTACTGATTCCGCCATAGTACCTGTAATACATCCCTTAGACAATTGGGATTTAAATAAATTTAATAATTGACATAATAGAGAGACTTGAAACGATTTGTAAAATTCCACTGTAAATCCATCCCCATCTGGAGCAGATCCAACTCTAAGAGATTTCAATGCCGTTTCTAATTCTTTTAATGATATAGGCTCATCTAAACTCCTTTTTATATGATCTGGAACTTTCGGACCAATAATTAAATTTAAAAAATCTATACCATCTTTCTCTTTACCCTCATAAGATACAGAAGAGTATAGTTCTTTTATAAAACTTTAAAAATTTACTTAAAATGCTCTCAATTTGAGAATGCATCTCACCTTTCTCATCTTTAATTGCAATAACTTTTGTTCTTCTTTTCTTTGCTTTAAGGTAATTAGCCAATAACCTACCCACCTTATTTGAATTTCCATAATATAAAGTTTGTTGATAAAAAAGGTCCTTCCTTATCAATTTTGACGCTAATTCATTATAATTACCTTTTGCTTTTAATAAATCTTGTAAAGTGTCATGTTCCCATTTATTTATCAATTTAGCTTCCAAAACTTTAATTTCTCTTTCTAACTTAGAATATTGATTCTTAATTTGTTTCCTAATATAAGCAGAGTAAGAAATAATATTACCTCTTAAAGTAGCCTTAAAAGCATCCCAAATATTTTCCATTGAAATTTCGTCTGATAAATTATCTTGAAAATATTCATTAATTTTTAATTTTAATTCATCTAAAAATTTTGTATCAACAAGCAATGTGTTATCAAATCTCCAAATAGGTCTACTATACTCTTGCTGATCTATTTGAAGCTCAATCCATACACCTCCATGATCAGATATAATAATTGGGTCTATAGAAACTTTTAACACTTGTTGAACTAAATGAGTTGAAACAAAAATATAATCAATTCTAGAAAAAGACTTATGAACTTATGAACAAAAGAAAAATTCCCGATCATTAAAATGAAGAATACGCCATATATCTTAAATCACATGAATGTATCAAATTGTCTAACCCTAATGATTTTATATCTCTACAAGGTTTTTTTAATCTAATGGATCCATAACAGCGTTAAAATCTCTAGCCACAACCAATTTGGAAGCAGCCAGTGGGAGTAACAATCTCTGTACTATCTTAAAGAATTCATTTTGATTCGAATTAGGGGGCGTATGAATTAAAGCCAGGGTATTATTTCCCATTCTCATCTCTACATAGACCCATCTTCCCTTTGGATCTGAACCTACCATTTTAAAATTAGCAGTACATTTCTTATTAATAGGAATAGCTACCCCTGCCTTTCTCCCATCAGCAGGAGCAAAAAAACAATGTTTCACCCAATTCTTTTCCAATTTTTTTGATTCTAATATAGACAAGTGAGTCTCTTGGATGTAATAAATATCCGCATTCTGCTTTTTTAAGAATGCTAATATTTTATTCTTTTTAACCTGATGGTTGAGTCCATTCACATTTAAAGAAAAAAATTTAAAGTTACTCATAACCTTTTTTATAAGAATAATATAACAAAAATAAGTAAATCAAATTGTTCCACAGTTCCTGAATATGCATCATTTTCCAAAATTCTAATTTTTTATACAAAACCTTATACCTGTAACCCCAACCCTCCCTATCCCACCCCCCACCCTTATTCATCATTGAGAACTTGAAAACGCACATTTGATGGTAAGTTCTGAGATGTACCCCACAAACTTAAACATTGCAAATAATTATATCAATATAATAAGCCAAAAAAAGAATTGAGTGCATATATCATTCATTAATCAGCGATTATTACATATCCTTAAACAAGAAATAAAAAATCATTATACTACATCTCATACATTTTAATTTCATTGAAATGAGATGACATATATATATTAGATTATTAAAGACTCAATCTCTCAAATTAACTCTTCTTAAAACTGCAAAGATAAGTTAAATTAATAATAATTTCATTTGAAATAAGGAAACCTATTTCTCTCAATTTATTTCCTCCCTAATATAATACCATCTTTTGCATCTTATTTTAACTAACTAATATGTGTTATCTTCTTTTAAACTCTTACCACAAAATGATATCATCTTCCCATCCATAACATAGATTCCTCAATATAATGAACAGAATAATTATATAATTCACATCTCTCAAAAAACAAAAAAACAAATGTTATCAGAATTCTCATCTAACTCTTCATAAAATGCTGTCCAAAGAACAAACACGCAGTGTTCTTAATATATTTCAAATTCTAATGCACTTGTAATACTTCCTTGTTTTCTGTGACCCGGAAGTAAAGAAGCAATCCTTGGACTAAACCATTATCTCATATAAACCCTAATGAGACTATAAACTAAAAATAAAACAAAAGAAAGCAAAGCAGCAAATGATACTAAAACAACTAAACACTTTCCATATCCTTGTATTTTCCCCCACTTTTTCATCTCAAAAACTGAGAGATACTCAGAACATTCCCTGTTTGTTGCTGTAGTTCCATCGTATTTTTCACCGATCACTTGGGCTCTTCTAGCACTGCTGCAACATAGCATTATGAAGACGGATTGCCAGGAACCATTCTCCAAGTAAGAAGCACAATGTAAAGTTTTTCTTTGTAGATTTCTAAGAATTTTCCTATATGCCCCTAAATAAATCCTCAGCGTTTTTATTAAAAACATGGCACACTCATACCATATAGCGCATTTAGAACAAGATGATATAATAGAATCTGCACAGAAAGAAATGCTCTAATTTACATATCTTCCTCCATCTTCTTTTCAAGTATTCCAAATAGAATGTTAACTAATATTACTGCGTGTTTGAGGACAGTTAATTCAGTTGAATTCAAAAAGGATTCCATTTCTCCAAACATAAAATATAAACATATCTTAACTTTATCTTTTTACTTCCTTTTTTCTTCTTTTCAATCCTTTAAATAAAAAAGTACAAGTCCATCGGAACTTTTTATCTTCATCTTATGATATCATCAAATGCTCACAATCATCTAAAAAGTCTTTCAATTTGTCAGGACAATCAAAATTCATGGTTTTATTGGCCTAGGTTACCCTCATTATAGCAGGGTATAATAAGCCAAACTTAGCTCCTAATTGCCTCATTTGTGGCCGTAAATCCAACATTTTTTTCCTCTTATCAGCAGTGGCCTTAGCAAAATCTAGAACTATGTGAATTTTTGCGTCCTGACATTTTAAGTTCTTATTTTCCTTTGCAAGCTTTATGATTTCCATCACATGTTGGTGCCTTAACAGTTTAAAAATCAAAGGACGTGGTCTTAATTCCTTGCCAACTCTTCTAACAGGAATCCTGTGAGCTCTTTCAAACTCTAAAGGAAGAAACTGTTCAAGAAAGGTGATGGCATTATTTTCAACACCTTCAGGGAGACCAATAATTCTCAAATTATTCCATTTTTCCCTGTTAATAATATCTTCCATTTCTTTAGAGAGAAATTCCACTTTCTTTATACATTTTACATTTCTTTAACTCTGCTTCATTTGCTGACATTCTTTTTTCCATCTGATCCGTTTTTAGTTCAAATCTTTCCATTCTCGCTGTGAGACTTTTCATTTCTTCTTTCACCTCCTTCAGATTTTTAGCGTTGTCCAAAACTATCTCAGTTATTAGTTTCAGTTGAGCAGAAATGTCACCATTATCCTCTTTTGGCAATGGCACTTTTGCAGGATCCAGCTTTGATCTTTTAGCACCTCCACCACTTGTGCTAGCTCCTTAGGTATCTGGCCTTTGAGAGGAGGAAAGGTCAGGGGATTGCTCACATCAGGGTTGGGTGTTTTGGGTTGGTTTTTTTTTACATTGACACGGTACCATATAACATGCATTAGCAGATAGCATGGGAGCCTGTGCTATCTATCAGTGCATGTAATGTGGTGCCCATGTGGTAAGTGTCTGCCCTCTATATTAAATGCAGAGCAGATGTTTGGCACACCCCTTGCATCTTAACTAAGGTGCACTTTTAATTTATTTTAGTGACATTTTATTCATCCCTATACCTTCAAATAAATCATAAAAGACACTCCATCTGTTTATTTGTAGCCATAACCAGACTTGAAATCACTCGAAATCACTAAAATAAAACTAAATTAGTGACTTATTATTTCCTTCAGAAAGCTTGTGATATCAGAGCTCACTCGGCACTCAACCATCCGGCTGCGCTTCCAAGCCACGCCCCCCTCAATCTGAGCTGTTTTTTGATAAGAGAAAGTTCGGTTGTAAACCATGGATTTTGAATTTTTCGTGCAGAAATAATTTTGGTTTGCAGTGGTGCAAGTTTATCTATTAAAGAACTTGTAGAAAAATTCCATTGAGTTAGTAGATCATCCAGATTAGTATTTTTAGAGTTAGAAAAATCTAGTTCAAAAGTTGAACGTATTACATCTAGAGAGAGATTATTATAGTCTAAGTTTAATCGTCCGACGTTCAATATGAGGTAGATTATAAGAAACAGAGTAGTAGTCGAGTCCCAGCGCAGCGAAGGATGGACGTGATCACAGTGTTATTTGCGGATCCAAAGGAGTTCCATCTTGGAGGAGTTTAGCTGTAATTTGTTATCGGACATCCAGTTTCTGATTTCCTAGAGGCAGTTTAGGAATTCTGCAATCTAGGTGTCACGGGCTTCTCCTAGCGGTAGGTACAGTTGGATGCCATCTGTGAAGGAGTGAATTTGTATTTGATATTTGTGGACTATGTCTAGGACAGGTCTAACATAGAGATTGAATAATAGGGGGATAGCAGAGCCCCCTCTGCGGAACACCGTATTTGATCAGTTTCGGTTTCTATAGTACATCATTGAGCAGCACGCTTTGGGATTTGTTATTCAGGAAAGAGGAGAACCAGTGTAGCGCAATATCTCTGATTCTGATTTCAGGGAGCCACTCAATGAGGAGAAGGAAACAGTTTCATCTACTGTATATTTTTAAGAGAAGAGCACCACCTAGGGATTGAGAGCCTTCTCCAAAACAGGAGTTCCAGCTTCTTTGGTGAAACTTCATAGCTCTACTCTTGAAGTCTGAAGTCAGAATTGCATTTCCTTTGCTCATGCTGGAAAAAATCAGGATTGGATCAACCTGTCTTTGGCAGCCAGATTCTTATAGCTCCTTATCTATAAGCAAATGACTGATTGCTCTCCCGGAGGCTGTTATAGGGGAAAGCACCCTTCAGGGATTCAAGACAAGGTTGGATAAGTTCCTACTGGAACAGAACATACGCAAGGAAGGCTAGACTCAAATAGGGCACTGGTCTTGGACCTAAGGGCTGCCCTGTGAGCGGACTGCTGGGCACAATGGACCACTGGTCTGACCCAGCAGCGGCAAATCTTATGTTCTTATGCTGGATTTGCTTTTTTATTTTTTTCCTTTGCTCTCCTGTTTTAGGTTGCCAAATTATTGCTCCTTCAGATATGATGGATGGGCGCATCGGTGCCATCAAACAAGCTCTGATTTCCAATGATATGGCCAATAAGGTGAGTTGTAGAAACTATTTAGTCCTAGGAGCAAGCACCTGGGAAGTAGAGAATGCTTGAGCATAGCCAATGTTGACTTTGTATATAAAAGAGTGAAAGGTGATAAGTCCATACTGTGCTTACTGTAGAACAATAGATCTATTCTTAATCTAGGTTTCTGTTCCATAGCCCAGCCAGGTATAGAGAGCAAGAAATTAAAGGGAACAATGTACATCTTATTTTAGGTCATAAGAGAATCGGCTGTTTTGTTATGTAGATATTTGCTAAATGGGAGCATTTCAGATATCTTCAGTTGGACCTGTAGCAATCTCTAGTCTCCATGGAAAGAGAATACAAAGGTATATTTTGAAATATTTCCAACTGCAGCAGACTGGTGCAGACTCCCTAATACATCATTCCCTTTCCCCTGTCCTGGAGTGGCTTTCTTACTGGTACAATTTACAGAATTGCTGCTGTCACCAAGACAGGGCTTGGTATACCTGATCCATAACACTTAAACACTAGGTATAGCATACAAATGGGAAAACTGGCAGGTCCGAGTATCTCTCCTTTTTTCTTTTTCCTATGTACTTGCATCTTTGCTTTAGATGGAGATATTCTGTGAGACTGATGTCCTTTTTTTTTTTTTTTCTTGTCTAGGTTTCAGTACTAAGCTACAGTGCTAAATTTGCTTCCTGTTTCTATGGTCCATTCAGGTGAGCAGCTGTTATGGATGAGTGGGGCTTCCCTACCACATAATTAAGTTACAGGTTCATGAAGGTGAAGCTTGAGAGTTAACTTGAATCTGATTTTCAGCAGTAACAAGAGCTTGGTTTTATTTTTATATTGTACACAACCTGCAAATAAAGGTCTGCAGAATTTCTGTATAGCTGTACAATCTGCAGTCCTTAAGCTTAAATTATATTATGCGATATGGTCTATCTAGTTCTATGGTTGCAGCAGTCACAAAATATGACTGTCAGAATGGTGACATGTTGCTTCAGGCTCAAAACGAGTTTTGCCTGTCTTGGTGCCTTTTTGCTAGCTGCCTGTATACTTGAGGATTACATTTAAGCTGTCCTAAACTAAACTAAACTAAACCTTAAGTTTATATACCACCTCATCTCCATGGATGTTGTGGAGCTCGGCACGGTTTACAAGAACTTAAAATATAGGAAGAGAAGGAAAAAAAAAGGTTTACATGAACTTATATATAGAAGAGAAGAGTAAGGGGGGATGGAATTACATTTTAGTGAAAAGCCAGGTTTTCAGTTGCTTGCGGAATAATTGGAGGGAGCTCAGGTTCCGCAGTGGGGTAGTAAGGTCATTCCAAAGACCTGTGATTCTGAAGAGAAGGGATTTTCCCAGTTTGCCTGCATAGCGAATACCGTGTAGAGAGGGGAAGGATAATTTATACCTTTGGGCAGGTCTGGTAGAGTCAGGACTCGAGGAGTTATAAGATAATGGGATTAAGGGAGGAAGGATGCCGTGAATGATCTTAAAAGCCAGGCAGGAGCATTTGAAATGGATTCTGGAAATCACTGGGAGCCAGTGAAGTTTGGCTAGGAATGGGGAGACATGGTCAGACCTGCGTTTTGCAAAGATCAATTTGGCTGCAGTATTCAGGATTAGCTGGAGTCTTTGAAGACTTTTTTTGATAGGCTTAAGTAGATGGCATTGCAGTAGTCTAATTTGGAGAGGATGATGGATTGGACAAGGACGGCGAAATGTTGTTGGCGAAAATAGGATCTTACTTTCCTCAGCATGTGGAGGCTGAAAAAGCATGATTTAGCCAAGGAGTTGAGGTGGTCATTGAGGGAGAGAGAAGAATCAATAATGATGCCAAGGACCTTGCTTGAGAACTCAAGCTGCAGTGCAGCGCCTGAGGGTAGTGCGAAGAGGGTGGGCAGGTGTTCTAATTTTGGGCCGAGCCAGAGTAATTTTGTTTTTGATTTATTCAATTTCATCTGTACCAAGAAGGACCAGGAATGGAGTCTCATTATGCAAGCTGTAATGTTCTCATGGAGGTTGGTGAGGTTCTGGTCTGTCTCGAGGAGAACAAGGATGTCATCAGCGTATGTGTAGATTGTTTCAAGGGGGGATAATTGGAGGAGTTTCAGGGAGGACATATAGATGTTAAAGAGAATAGGGGATAGGGCTGCCTGTATACTTGAGGATTACATTTAAGCTGTTCTGCTTGGCATATCATGCCTATTATGAAATTGTTCTTCCTTTCATAGGGAGTGAATGCACAAATATAGACCTACCCAGAGCTTGTAAAATCAAATCCCAGTGCTGCTCCTTGTGACCCTGGGCAAGTCACTTAATCCTCCAGTGCCTGCCACTTTGAATGTCAGCTTTGAAATACCAAAGTGACAAAAAGGCGGCATACAAGTCCCCATTTACTCCCCCCCCCCTTATCCAGGTCTGTAATTTTATGCCTGTGGGCCTGAAAGTTTTTGTTTAGTTTAGATCCAGTGAAGATGTTTTTCTGGAGTAAACTATGTAATCTGAAATGAGTTGTCTAAGGCCATGAAAGAGCTGGATGTTTATATACAGTGTCAGCATTTGAAGGCTTTGTTCTTCTTTACCTTAGCTGATTAACTGGGCTATATTCATAGAAGTATTCTTGAATATTATGCATGTATTTGTTGATGTTTATAGACTTAAGTTTGAATTTTTAAAATTATTTCTAAGAACTGATTGGCTTATTAATTGGACTTTGCCTTACATACCCCATTGGTCCATGTTTGACTTCAATTTTACTAAATTTACACAGCTATGTTACGTCCCTTCCAGATTCAGTACGCTGGGTGTTAAATCCCTTCCTGCAATCCAGGAGTTGCAGAAATCCAAACGCTTTTCTGAGCACATGTTCCTCCCACCTTAGAGAGAGAGTTAGAGCCCCCTGTAGTTTCAATGTCTGCAAGCAATCTGTGCAGAAGTCTTTTGAATATGATCTGCATCTTTCTTATTCTTTCACTTAAAGTTGTTGTTTTTGTGTTGTTTTTGGTGGCTTAAGTGTCGGAGGAAAGGGTGTAGTCCCATGGAGCCAGACAGCTGCTTCACAGAGAAGCTTTGGTAGATCTGTGGAGCCATCCTGCTTGTGCCACCCTTCTCAGACTCGGGGGTCTGTCAGGGGTTTAAACACAAGCTGTATGCGTCCTAAGTAAAATTTCCCTCCAGGTTTCAGGGTGCAGGCTGCGTTTTCCTCCCCCCCCCTCCCCTGGTCGTATGGAGAGTTTCCTTGGGGACAGAAGTTAGTCCGTGTCGTTTGGCAGTCTAAAGATCTTAAAGTTTGGTCATTTGGAGCAGTTTCTGAGGCAGAAAATCCTTTTCCTCCATTCAGCTGCAGTGTAACAGAGCTGGCAGATAGGCATTTCACAGACTGTAAGTACACCTCCATTATTTCCTATGGGAGTTTCGGGGTGGGCTATGGGACTCTGTAAAATGCATTTTTTTATTTTCAGGTTTTCTTTATTTTTGATGTTTTGGTGCAAATTTGCTGGCGGTGGTCATCTTGGATTTTTATTGATCTTTTTTCCAAAGTTTTATGTCTTCCTCAAAACCTCTTGATTTGATTGAAAATCATTTGGGTGGACTTCCCAGCCCCAAATCTGTTGAATGTGTACATTGATTGCACCAGATTGGCGTCAATTCAGCACATATACCGCGTGCTGGTAGAGTGGGTGGGAAATTAGGGCTTCACCTCCTTCTGGTCCTCCATTACTGGGGAGTTGGCCTTGGTCTGTGACTACAGAAAAATATCTCGCCCAGGGGCCATTCTGGAGTTTGGCGCCAGATGCCTATGTTCCAAGTCTGGGGATTCTTTTGGTGCAGTGTGATCGCCTCATCAGGGCCCTACAGTATACAAGGTGTGAATTTGCATTGGACTTTTTTTCGGCTCCTCTGGAAAGTATATTCTTTGGATCCAGCTCATTGGACGCAGCCAGCAGGCATGTCGGGTTTTTCTAAACAAGTTGTGCCAGTGGCAGAGATCCCTTTCATCAGCTATGATAGAGCTCGATTGCATTAAGCCATACAGACATTATGCTGCTTCTGTGTCGCCTGCTAGACCAGTATAGTTATTCTGTACAGATGGGTATATACTTCACTATGACCAGCAGGTAGAGACTGAGACAAAAACTTGTAGTATATTAGCTGAGGCTCCCTCTAGAAATCCAGTCTTTCTCAAGTCTCCAGCAGGTAGAGGTAGGAAAAATCTGGCTCCCTCTGTTAGGCCTGTTGGAATTTGTTTTAGGACTTCTGGTTCCCCTTTTAGTGCTGGATGGGCCCTGTTTGGGGATCTGTCTGACCTTGGGGGTCTCATCCTAGGTCCCTCCTCCCCCTGGTTGGTCAGGCTTCCAGCTTTGAGAGCCGTGGAGTCTGTTATGAAGAAAAAAAAAATTCTGAGCCTGTGCCAGTCTAAAGGGTTCTTTCCCTTTAAAAGTACTATATTTTACTACTGTTTTTCTTTTTTCCTTCTTTCCTTCTTTATTCATTTTCAAATTTGACAATAAGTGCACAAAATAATATATTTCAACAAGTTATTACACAATAGCACTTTGATATCTACTATATAAAAATCTAGTGATACGTTTACCCCCCCTACCTCCCAACCTTCATCATATTTTCAATCAGAATATACACATATTATAGAATATATTATAACATATTATGTAAAATTGTACCCAACACCCTCCCCCCTTTTGTTTTTTCTGTTAACCCACGCTTATTCTAGCTAGGTCACATCTGGAGCAATGAGCACTTTTGCAAGGGGGAAAGTGTTCATTGTAATTCAGCTGCGAGGCACTCGTGGTCGGCCTGTTCGAGCGAGGCAGGCCGCTACGAAGAAGAATCAGCATCAGGTGCCAGCAGCTAGGGATCCCCTTCACGATTGCTAGGGCCGGCAGCTGTTCGCGGGGAAGCATGGGGATTCCCTTTCTGTGAAGCGGCTGGGGACTCTTTACAGCTGATGCCAGCTTGCCTGCTTTAACGGTTGGGGCGGTTTAGGCCTCTTAGCTGCTGCAGGACTATGGAGCTTCAGTTTTTTTGGGGGGGGTGATTCAGCTCCATTTTTGGCGGGATGCACCTCCATTTTTGACCTCGCCCCTTTTTGGCGGCAGTTTGTTTGCTGGGTATTCTTCGAGGCGATCTTGCATCTGTGCTCTGTTTCTTCAGATCCCACACCTGGGTCTCCAATGCGGCGCATGAGTCTGCTCGACCTCCATGATCCTGCAGCTGTGGGAGTCAAATTTTTTGTTTACCTCCTCCACTGCCGATTGCAGTTTGAGGCGATCAGCCAATGCAGTCGAGACGGAGTGGGTTATCTCCTGTATCCAGTCTCCCACTGGGAAAGTAAAAGAAGCAGGTTCCGCCGCTATCTTGGTGGAGGGGGACTGGAATTTCTCTCGGGCCGGTCTTGCAACCTTAATAGGCATACCCACCACCACTCAGTTGCCCCGAGGGAGAAGCACAAAGCTTACCGCTGCTCGGGAGGTAAGGAAGGAGATCAGAAAAGTAAAACGTCCAGGAGAAAAAGCTGATTTTGCAGGGGTGGGAGCGGAGCCGTTCTCTCCTGCATCCTGTTAGGCAAGCTGTATCACGTGACCCCCCCTCATGTCTTCTTATGTCCTTTGCCAGATAAGGTCTCCAAAACTGAACACAATATTCCAGGTGGGGCTTCACCAATGACCTGTACAGGGCATCAACACCTTCTTTCTTCTACTTGTTACACCTCTCTTTATGCAGCCCAAGGTCCCTCTCCCCATCCATGCATATCAGCCTCTTACCTCCCAGCATAAACGGCTCCTTCTGATTACTAATCCCCAAATGCATTACTCTGCATTTCTTTGCATTGAATTTTAGTTGCCAGATATTAGTCCATTTCTCTAACTTTTGCAGATCCCTTTTCATGTTTTCTACTCGTTACAGATTTTTGGTATCATCCGCAAAAGGCAAACCTTTCCTTCTAATCCTTCAACAATGCCACTCACAAACATATTGAACAGGATTGGTCCCAGCACAGAACACTGAGTGATGCCACTACTCAACCTTTCCGTCCTCCGAGCAACTTCCATTAACCACCACCCTCTGGCGTCTGTCCAACAACCAATTTCTTATCCAGTTCACCACTTTGGGTCCTAACTTCAGCCCATCAAGTTTGTTCAAGAGCCTCCTATGAGGAACTGTGTCAAAGGCTTTGCTAAAATCTAAATAAATTACATCTAGCATATGTCCCTGATCCAGTTCTCTGGTCACCCAATCAAAAAATTCAATCAGGTTCGTTTGACATGATTTACCTTTAGTAAAGCCATGTTGCCTCGGATCCTGTAGCCCATTAGATCTAGGAAGTTCATTATCCTTTCTTTCAGCAATACTTCCATTATTTTTCCAACAACCGAAGTGAGGCATACCGGCCTGTAGTTTCCCGCTTCATCTCTGTGACCACTTGTGTATAGGGACCACATCCGCTCTTCTCCAATCCTCAGGAACCACTCCTGTTTCCAGAGATTTGTTGAAAAAGTCTTTAATAGGGCCTGTCAGAACCTCTCTGAGCTCTCTCAGGATCCTGTCCGGTCCCATCACTTTGTCCACCTTCAGTTTTTCAAGTTGTTCATAAACACTTTCCTCTGAACGGCACATAATCTTCTCCATTTTCTTGTGTTTTGCCAGGCAATCTTGGTCCTTCTTCAGGATTTTCCTCCGTGAACACAGAAGTATTTGTTTAGCACGTTTGCTTTTTCCTCATCACTCTCCACATATCGGTTCATAGTATCTTTTAGTTTCACAATTCCATTTTTCATTTTCCTCCTTTTACTAATTTATCAGAAAAAATCTTTGTCTCCCTTTTTTACATTTTTAGCCATTTGCTGTTCTGCCTGCGCTTTCGCCAGATGTATCTCTCTTGGTTTCTTTCAGTTTCATCCGGTAGTCCTTTCTGTACTCCTCTTGTGCACATTCACCCCCTACAGGAGTCCCTCTTTTTTTTCAGTGATCTCCACAACATCATCCCTTTCAGATGCCGTTCCCCTGGACGGAACCAGTGTGCAGAAGTTTGCGTTGGTAGCTTCAGGTGGATGCTCTCCACCAGGGCAAGCTTCTTCAGATTTTAATGGTTAACTCTTATGACTGATGCCAGCCTGTCAGGTTGGGGTGATCACTGCAGGACTGCTCCATTCAAGGGCAGTGGACTCCTCGTCAGTGGTATTGGTCAAGCAATTGTATGGAGCTTTTCCTGGCATTACTCGCTTCCAGCCCACTTTATAAGGAAAAGTGGTGCAAGTGTTCTCAGACAATGCCACTGCAGTGGCGTATATAATTTGTCAAGGGGACAGATATATGAATTTAGCACTTAAGAGGTAAGGGGTTGATTCTTTGTACATCGATTTGCAAAGGTCAATGGAGCTAAGGTCTTTTTCTCAACACTGTATATTTATAACATTTTTGCTGCAAAGAAGCAGCATGTTATCTCTGGAGACAGAAATTCAGTTTTGAGAAATGCAAAACCAAGCACCTGTGATTTCTTCTAGATAGAAAACTTGCCCATGACATTATGAATGGATTAATGGAATTCATTTACCCAAAAAATTTAAACATTGCATGAATGTATAGCCTCATGCTGCTGCTGCTTCTACTACTAGCTAGATTAGTGTTCCGCAAACTTTCTCGAGCTGCGGCACACTATAGGTAGTGGCTGTGGCTCGAGGCACCTGGAAGTGCACGGATATCACCATGATGACATCATGTCTATGTTCACGTGTGTGTGAAGGTTCTCCAGGTGGGCCCTGAGACGCCTGGGAGGTGCCAGAAGGGAAGAGGACCAGAGAGAAGGAGAGGTGCTGGCACCCACTGATTGCCTACAGGACGACATCCTATAGGCAGTCAGCTTGCACCAGTGCCTCTTCTCCTCCCCAGTGTACTGCGGCACACCTGAAATCTCAGGAGGCACACTAGTGTGCCTTGGCACATAGTTTGACATACACTGAGCTAGATAATTAAAAAACTAATCCTTATTTCATGATGAATAACATTTGTAATATAATGTATCTTAAATGGAAAACTATCTTTAGATAGATTTTTCCTCAAAAAGCATTTTATTTTATCTCATTTATTACATGCAACAAAGCAAATTAGGAAAATGATGGTAATATTTACCCATAATTAATCCACATATAAAAGGAAATTATCCCAGGACAAGCAGGCAGCATATTCTCACTGATGGATGATGTCACTGACGGAGCCCCGGTATGGACATTTGAAAAGTGAATCGCAACTTTAAGTTTAGAAAGTTTGCGATTAGCCCACACCGCACATGCGCAAGTGCCTTCCCGCACGACATAGGCACGCAGTCCCTCAGTTTTCTAGTTTCTGCAGAGCTAGAAAGATGCGTTTTTCAAAACTGTTTAAATTTTTTCTATCGCTTGTCTTCTGGCTCTCGTGGATTGTGACTTTTTTGTCACAGTTCTTTTGGTTTTTTTATCTTATTTTCTGAGTAAAAAAACCCCCTCTCTTTTTTTTCTGTTTACTTTGCCATCGCGGGCTTTTGGTCCAGCGGGGCCTTATGGACTCTTTTCGCCATAGAGTTTGATATGTCAACAGCTGTCTTCCTGTCCATGTCCCGCCCACCAACGGGTTTCAAAAAGTGTGGTCGCTGTGCTCGGGCCATGTCTGTTACCGCTTCTCACCGCTGGTGCTTGCAGTGTCTGGGACCCGAGCACCATGCCGACTCCTGCTCCCGCTGCTCGTCCCTTCAGAAGCGCACTCTCAAAAATCGGTTGCTTCAACAAAAACAACTATTCGGCGCCGCAATGGAAACGGAGCCCAATTCATCTCAGACACCGTCCGCGCTGACCAATATGACACTGAGGGTGGATCCACCAACCTTGACTCTGGTGTTACAACTCACTCTGGGTAAGCCGGCTAAGAAGCCTTCCACTACCCCTTCCTGGACACAGGTTGAAGCTGCAGTGAGTCAAATCCTGCAGACCTCGCATAAGTCCTGTAAATGCACTGCTCCGATATCGGTGAGTGCCTCCTCTTTGGCCTCATCATCCCTTGACCGTGTTGACCAGCCATCCGTACTGGCCAAAAAGAAGGAAACAGTATCGGCACTTTCCCTTAAGCAGAAAATTGACAATCTGCTTCGGGAGGAGTTGGGAGAGCATTTTACCCTCTTGGCGCCGGCTCACTCTTTAGCAAGCACGGCACCGATCTTCCAGGAACTGGTACGGTCTGAGTTGCTCATGGCACCGACCACTCCTCTTAATGCTACTCCACCGGTGTGGACATTCTCGACCCAGGACTCGAGCATTCCACTCTGGCACTGATCCTCCTCGGCCACATCTCAAGAGGCTGCTCTGGTACAATCAGGCAAAGTCTCCAGTAAATCCAAACATTTGGGGACTTCGACACCGAGCCGTCAAAAGATTCAGATTTATTGGGGGATACTGAGCCTGAAATGACATCTACTACCAATGTGGATTCTTCTGCTTCTGGGTCACCTAGATGTTCACCTGCCAGAACTTCTTCTCCTGAAGAGAACCTTTCTTTTTCCAGATTTTTGTGACAGATGGCACATGATCTGGATGTTTCAATGGAGACTGATTCCAAATACAGCAAGGAGTACTTGGACACACTTGATTATGATCTTCCTGAACTGTTAAAGCTTCCACTCCATGCCATTCTGAAGGAAACTTTCTATAAAAACCTGGAGATTCCTCTCTCTGTTCCTGTGGCTCCTAAACGTTTTGATTCAAGACAAAGTTAGACAAGTTCCTGCTAGACCAGAACATAATGCAGGTAAGGCTAGATTCAGTTAACACTCTGGTCCTTTTCCTAAGGGCCGCCGTGGGAGCAGACTGCAGGGCACGATGGACCACAGGTCTGACCCAGCAGCGGCAATTCTTATGTTCTTATGTGGTACTCTTGCCCTGCTTTGATAAGCCTCAATTGCCCCATGAGTCTCTCGTGGTTGAGTCCACTTTGAAGAAATCCTCTGGGACGAGTGTGTAAGCGTCCGTTCCTCCTGGTAGAGAGGGTAGGACAATGGACAAGTTTGGTAGATGTCTGTACCAAACCAATTATACTTTTTTCTTTTCCTGTTAAGCAAATTTCATCGCTTCAGTAATATCTGCCTTCACGTAAAGCCAAGAAATTTCAATCTCTGGTCTCTACCTCTCTGCAAATTCAAAAATACATGGTGAGATCTATTTATAATACTTTCGAACTCTCATCTAGAGAAGAAGCTATGTCAGTGGTGATGAGACGATTGGCATGGTTGCATGTTTCAGACCAAAATTCGAAAGTACATGGTGAGATCTATTTGATACTTTTGAACTCTCATCTAGAGAAGCAGCTATGTCAGTGGTGATGAGATGATTGGCATGGTTGCGTGTTTCAGACCTTGATGTTAACCACTAAGACCATCTGGCTAATGCGCCATGCCTTGGTGATGAGCTGTTTGGCGCCTCCACCGATACTGTCACCCAAGAGCTGTCCACTCATGAGACCAGATGATTTGTGTTGCTTAAGCCCAAAAAGAAGCCTCCACCTGCTTGGCCTTTTAAGCCTGCTTCCTCTTACCAATGCAGATATGCTGCCAAACCTACCCCTCAGGCACCTACCCAGCCTCGTCAACAACAGCCACGTCAACAACCTAAACAACTGGCTGTTCCTCAGAAATCTGCACAGCCTTTGACGTGTTCCTTCAGAGCATAGCTAGCGTTCCTTTGCTACTTTCTCTGCCTCAACCCATAGGGGGACGTCTTCAGATTTACATCAATCGCTGGGAGCTCATTACATCAGAACTTTGGGTCCTCAACGTCATTCATCAAGGGTATATCCTTCATTTTCACACCCTTCCTCCGGACCATCCTCCAAAAGAGTCTGCTTTAAATCTGACGCAGTCTTCTCTACTTCTCCAGGAGGTCCAATCTCTCCTCCTACTCAATGCAATTGAGGAAGTTCCTCCCTCTCAACACAACCAAGGTTTTTACTCCTGATATTTGTTGGTCCCCAAAAAGACAGGTCTGAGACCCATCCTGAATCTCCGAGCTCTCAACAAATATCTTGTCAAAGAGAAGTTTCGAATGCGTTCTCTCGCCCTTTATCCCCTATTGGCTCAGAACGAATGGCTATGTTCTCTGAACCTCAAGGAAGCCTACACGCATATACCAATTCATCCTGCTTCCAGAAGATACCTCTACTTTCAAATCAGTCGTCGTCGCTACCAATACAAAGTTCTTCCGTTCGGCCTGGCATCTTCTCTCAGAGTCTTCACGAAGTGTTTAATTGTAATGGTAGCAGCCTTCCCATCCCAGGGTCTTCGGGTGTTTCCTTATCTGGACGACTGGTTGATCAAAGCTTCCATCATCTCAGGAGATGACCCTGACGATGACTCACACCATTTCTTTCCTTCAAACCTTGGGTTTTGAAATCAATTTCCCAAAGTCCAACCTCCAACTGACTCAACGTCTTCAGTTAATCGGTGCTATTCTGGATACTACTCTTTTATGAGGGCGTTCCTTCCTCCAGATCGCCCAGCTGCCTTGCTTCATCTCTGTCAACAGATGTTTCAGCTCCAAAAAATCTCTGTGAGATGCATGATGGTTCTCCTAGGCTACTTGGCCTCAATGGTTCATGTTACCCGACTAGCCAGATTGTATCTTCGCACTCCTCAGTGGGCCCTAGCTTCTCAGTGGTGTCAGGTGGCAGATCCACTCTCACAGCATATCTCTGTAACCTCATCTGTTCTTTAGTCACTCCACTGGTGAATGACCTCTTCCAATCTATCCAGAGGTGGTCTTTTCCATCTTCCTCGGCATCACCAAGTTCTCACGACAGATGCTTCTCCCTATGCCTGGGGAGTGCACAGGAGTGGCCTTCAGACGCAGGGTTATTGGATTTCCAAAGAATGCAAATTTCACATCAATTTGCTGGAGCTCAGAGAGATGTATTGCGCGTTAAAAGCTTTCCAACATCTCCTGACCGACCAAGTTCTCCTCCTTCACACGGACAATCAAGTGGCGATGTGCTACATCAACAAGCAAGGAGGCACAGGCTCTCTTCTTCTATGTCATTAGGCTCAAAAGATTTGGCTTTGGGCAACCACCTGCAATCTTTTTCTGCGAGCAGTCTACATACAGGGCGAACAGAATTCCTTGCCAGACAACCTCAGCCGAATTCTTCAGCCTCACAAATGGACACTCAGCTCGACAAACTCTTCAGTCCATCTTTGCACAATGGGGCACTCCTCAAGTGGGCTTATTCGCAGCATCCTACAACCACAAACTGCCCCGCTTCTGCTCCAGGCTTTGCACTCCTCACCCCCTGGAAGCAGATGCGTTTCTTCTGGATTGTTCTTCTGGATTGTTCCTCTATGCGTTCCTTCCCACTCCTCATCCTGAATACTCTTTTCAAACTTAAGCAGGAATCAGCCACCATGATACTCGTAGCTCCTCGGTGGCCCAGACAGCATTGGTTCTCCTTCTACTTCAGCTCAGCACCAGGGAACCCATACTTCCAATATTTCCTACTCTGCTTACACAGAATCAAGGAGCTTTTCTTCATCCCAACCTGCAATCGTTACATCTGACAGCTTGATATCTCTCGGGCTGACATCAATGTATCTCTCTCAGCCTGTCCGCACTATTATTGACGCTTCCAGGAAACCGACCACTCAACAGTGTTATCAACAAAAGTGGATTCGGTTTTTTTCCTGGTGTCTCCTTTGTCATTATCCTGATCCAGCTTCCTTGTCATTGAAATTGATCCTGGATTATCTCCTTCATCTCTCTGATTCTGGTCTTAAATCTACATCTATCAGAGTCTATCTCGGTACTATTATAGCTTTTCATATGCCAGTCGAGGGAAAGCCTCTCAATGCTCATCTGTTGGTCTCCAGATTCATGAAAGGACTTTTCAGTGTTAACCACCTCTCAAGCCTCCATGTAGTTCTTTCCAGGTTGATGAAACCACCATTTGAACCAATGCCAACAGCTCATCTTAAATTTCTCAACTGGAAAGTAGTTTTTCTCATCTCCCTCACTTCTGCCAGGAGAGGCAGTGAGCTACAAGCTTTCACAGTTTTTCACCATGATAAAGTGGTTCTACGCATGCATCCTAAGTTTCTACCGAAAGTAGTTACAGACTTTCATCTCAATCAGTCCATTGTTCTTCCAGTTTTTTTCCCTAAGCCTCATTCTCATCCAGGAGAAATGGCCCTGCACACTTTGGACTGTAAACATGCTTTGGCCTATTATATCGATCGGACAAAGCCTCATAGAACATTTCCCCAACCCTTCATCTCTTTTGATCCTAACAAGTTGGGTCATCCTGTCACCAAACGGACAGTATCCAACTGGTTGGCTGCCTGTATCTTATTCTGCTATACTCAGACCGGACTACCTCTGGAGAGTCGTGTCACTGCTCACAAAGCCCGTGCTATGGCAGCTTCTCTAGCTTTCCTCATTTTTATTCCTATTGAGGAAATCTGCAAAGCTGCCACCTGGTCCTCACTGCACATTACTGTCTGGAAATTTTTTCCAGATGGGATGGGCACTTCGGCCAGTCAGTTTTGCAAAATTTGTTTTCTTAATGGCCAACTCTCCCTCCATCCCTTTCTAGTTAGCTTGGAGGTCACCCATCAGTGAGAATATACTGCCTGCTTGTCCTGAAATAAAGCACAGTTACTTATCGTAACAGGTGTTATCCAGGGACAGCAGGCAGATATTCTCACAACCCACCCACCTCCCCTGGTTAGCTTCTTAGCTGGCTTATCTTAACTGAGGGACCACTTGCCTACGTCGGGCAGAAAGGCACTCGGTGCGGGCTAATTGCGAACTTTCTAAACTTAGTTGCGTTTCACTTTGTAAGTGTCTGTACCGGGGCTCCATCATTGACATCGCCCATCAGTGAGAATATCTGCCTACTGTCCCTGGATAACACCTGTTACGGTAAGTAACTGCTATTTCAACATATAATCCACCTTGTAGGATTCACCTTTTCAAAGGCAAATACTACTAACAGGCAATGAATGAATGAATTAAAAAAAAAATCTGATATAAATAAACCAATTGATTTTTATTCACCCTATACTTAGCATATTTTATAATATCAAATGTACTACTTTTTAAATTTGGAGTAAGAATGATTGAAGGATTAAGGAAAGTAATGAATAAGAGAATCTGATTCTCTCTAGTCAGAGAAAAGGACAGGTGGACATGGATCCAAAATATAAGAGTTCCTTTATTCAATTTGCAGGCTATCAGCTTCCATATGAGAAAATCTATAAAATTTGACCACATTGATTAGGGCAAGATGGTAGACTGCTCTACAGAAATATTCTATAGATCAATCAGTGGTATCATCATATGGAACATTTATCTATGTAGACAGAGGAAGCAAGACTGATTCTTGGTTGGATGTGAAATGCTAACTGCTTACAATGCAGAGAATCAACAGTAAAAATAAACTTTGCCTATAGGTTTCCTAAGCAATTGTAAGAATGAAGAAAAAAGTTATTTAAAATTGTTAGCATTGAATAATAGAACTTATAACTGTCAGCACTTATTATAAAGTGGGCATGCTAGGTTTAAGGGGACTGGCAGGGGATGGTAGCTCTAAAGCAGCAGTTCTCAACATTTTTTCTGTTATGACACTCCTAACTGATAATAGTCACATACATTAAAAAAGAGACAAGTTAATCAAATTATTTATTTTTTAAATGAGTATCACTAATGGGCAGACTGGATGGACCGTTCAGGTCTTTATCTGCTGTCATTTACTATATTGCTATGTATGATATACTGAATGCGACAATTTGCAGATGATGAAAGAAAAATTCCTATATATGTAATGTAATGTAATTTATTTCTTATATACCGCTACATTCGTTAGGTTCTATATCATTTCACTGCTGCTGCTGATATAAGAGAAATAGATGCAATGGTGGTGAGTGCTAAGGAAGAGGAGAGGGGTGCGCCATAGGGGTGTAACGTTTCCAGTTGGTGCTGATAACTGGAATAGGGACTAGGTATGGAGATGAAGTATTTGACTTCCTAGTTCTCAACTCTCCACCATAGACATGCTGAGAAAAGCACAGGAGAGCAGTCAAAATTTTAATTATTATAAACAAGCAAAAACTTTACATATATTGCTATCAATTCGGATGATTATATCACAATGCACTTAGATAAGCCTTTTAGTAGATCTTCAGAAGTGCTCCTCATAGATTTTTGTTTTACTTTACTTTCCATAAGTTATGTAGCACTGACTTCATCATGTGATCTAAGGCTTTTTTATGTGTCATATTCAGACTCCTTATGAAACTCTACTTATATATTTTATAGAAATTAATGCAAAACTTAGCTCATATCACAGGTGCTTCTTTTTTTTTTTTAATTCTTTATTGATTTTCCAAACTTCAATAGTGCAATACACAAATATATAACATATAATGTCAATAAAAGCACATTCAACTTACAAATAAACATAACCAACCATTTTCTCCCACTCACCTAATGATTATTCAATAAAAACACAGAAACATAGATTTTCCCAATAACCTTACCCTATTCAAATTAATATCCTCCTCAAGTGTAAATACTCAAAGGTCAAAATTAGGACAGAAATAGCCCCCTTCCCTGGATGTGTGTGAAAAAAAACAAAAACTGACTCATAATCGAAGACCTACTATAGTGAAGTAATATAAGATGTAAACGGGTCCCAAACCAATTTAAGTAAGTTACTGTGCCCCAAACTAACGGCATTCAATTCATATCTATAGCTGGAGCACAGATTTTCCCACCAGAAAGGGAAATTTAGACGATCATAATTCTTCCAATTTTGGTTTACCATCTGCATGGCTATCACGGTCATGAATCAAATTCCTTCCTCCCTTGTCAGTAATTTCAGGTTGACATCTCCTCTCTAGGTTTAATATAGCTCCGCCCCAGAGCTACACAGGAAACCAGACACCTGCAGCTTAGATCTCAAAGCTACGGTAATCGTGGATTGAAGAGGCAAAGATCTGTGCTTCTGCCATATTTTGCCTCGCAGCTTTATCAAGGAAGTCTCCCCCAAATCATCACATCTTTCCAAAACGGATCAGGATGGAAAGATGTGATTTTGGGAGGGGGGTGGGCTTCTTGATAAAGCTGCGAGGCAAAATAACTTATGGAAAGTAAAGTAAAACAAAATCTATGAGGAGAACTTCTGAAGATCTACTAAAAGGTTTATCTACTACATTGTGATATAATCATCAAAATATTAATGACACTCCAGTGTGACCTGACACACTGGTTGAGAACACTGCTCTAAAGTTATGGTACCTTAATGGTGCAGGGCAGGTGTTTATTGGCACTGAAGAATGAATGCCAATATTGCTTAATGGAGCATTTTCTCCCCTAGAGATGCAGCACAGTCTGCACCAGCTTTTGGTGATCGTCGATGCTACCAGCTTCCCCCAGGGGCCCGGGGACTAGCCAGAAGAGCTGTGGTAAGTACCAGCACTCAGTAGTATCACTCCTAGTGTTTAAATCAGGGGTGTACAACCTGAGGGCTGCATGTGGCCCTGTGAAGTATTTTGTGCTGCCCTAGTCAAGGGTGATGCAGTGTTTTCCTCTGCTGCCCCCGGGTGTTTACCATCTGGCCGGCTCCTTCCTCTGTCTTGCTGCAGTGTTTGCGTGGCCCCAGAAATTTTTTTCAGCCAATGCGGCCCAGGGAAGCCAAAAGGTTGCACACCCCTGGTTTAAAGTATCACTGATTCTTTAGAATTTAAAAATATGTAGCCTATAGCATATGAGCTTTACTATTTTTGTAACAGGAACCAGAGTGCAATGTTGCTTCTGAGCCTGGAATGATGGGTTGAAGGGAGAGGCCAATGAAGTATTAAAGATACATGTGTTTTTAAAAAGACCTTATATTCAGTTACTGCTTGGTGCAGTGGTCCTACTGGGGGACCTTGGTAATAGTCTCACTGTTGTATGTGGCATTATTACCAATGTCCCCCAGAAGCTCCGACTTAGGACATCTGCTGTGCTTCATTTAATTGTTGGTTTCTTGTGTTTAGACTTCATTTATTTTCTTTTTTTCTTTCTTAGGATTTGCTTATTGCCTTTTTAAATTTCTTTATTCATTTTAAAGCCATAAGTAAGTGCAAAATAAAATAAAATCATATAATTCTATAAAAGTACTTAAATATTTTATCACCCCCCCAATAATTATATCTAAGAACTACACTCTAATTGAGAATTGAAAAATACATTCCAACCTGCTCTCCCACCCACCCACCCTGGACATATTTGACCAAAGGGCATAATCAGCAATCACTCTTTGCAAAATTTTGTCAATGGCTCCCAAATCTTCAGAAACTTCTTATAATATCCCTGATGTATGGCCATATTACATTCCATCTTAAAAACATGACAGAGAGACTCCCACCAAAAGGAATAGTTCAGTCTATCCCAGTTTTTCCAATTCCTTAGAATAAACTGTATGGCAACCCCTGTCATAATAAATAGAAGTTTATTATTATAGGATGATATTTGGCTTTTAGCTCTCATCATAGTGCCAAATAGCACAGTGTCATATGTTAGTGCCACTGGATTTTCCATTACTTTGTTTACCTGATCCCAAATGGATCTCCAAAATTGAAGTATCAAGGGACAATAAAATAATAAATGATCTAATGTCCCAGGTTCGAGATGACAAGTTTGTCTCAAATGCAGACACCATACATCTCATCCTCCAAGTCCAAATTCGTGGCCATTGAGACGCAGTAATCTGATGCTTTATCTCAATGCTCCAAATGTCACGAAGACCAGTTTTTGGTTTCTTATTCAAAAATCCAGATATTAATTTATACCACTTAGCGGCCTGGTGACCCAGGAAATCTGCCTGGAAGCACAGGAATGGCAAACTATATTGATTTTTAAGATTTTTCCAATCAGGGAACCCCTCCTGAATGGCCTGCCTCAACTTCAACCACCTATAACTGAGTTTTAGCAATACCAAATTTTTGTTGCAGTCGTGAAAACTCAAGCAGCTTTCCGTCTGATACTACATCGTCTAAAGTATGTTCTTTAAATTATTACATGACTGTTGACTGGATTATTAAATGACTAGTGGGTGGATAAGGGAGTTATGATATGATTACTAATTAGGTAACTATAGATTTTATGTGTTTGGTTTTTTGTTTTTTTAAAATTCATTTATTTTTACTAAAGCTATTTACTTATTCTTTATGGTTTTGGGATAAATTTAGAGATGTAAATGGGGAAATTTAGAATATGTATTCTTAAGGAATGAATTGTCACAAAATTGATTTATATATCCTTTTTAGTGTATCAATAAGTAATATATGAAAAATCTAATACGCTGTTCATTTTATTCTATAGGCACATTTATGATTCTGTGCATGTTAGGTAACTTAAAATTAGTCTTTGATCTGTTTGGGTCTTAATTATTATTACATGAGTATTGCTGGAATAAGGGAATTATGAGATTTTGGTTAGTTAGATTACTCTATAAATTTCTTATATTTATGAAATTCATTATAACATTAATTAATATTATACATTAGTCTTAATTGCTTATTGCCTTTTTAAAAAATTTCACCAAGGTGGTATACAGCAAGTATAACCCAGACATAGGGAAAACAATTGTAACAATAAGACATTCAAATACCAGTACACATAAGAACATAAGAATTGCCATACTGGGACAGACCAAAGGTCCATCAAGCCCAGTATGCTGTTTTCTAGCAGTGGCCAATTCAGGTCCAAAGTACCTAGCTAGATCCCAAGTAGTAAAACAGATTTTATGCTGCTTATCCTAGGAATAAGCAGTGGAGTTCCCCAAGCCATCTCAGTAATGGCCTATGGATTTCTCTCTTAGGAAATAATCCAAACCTTTTTTTAAACCCCGCTAAGCTAACTAATTTCAGCACATTCTCCAGCAACGAATTCCAGATTTTACTGTTCAAAGAGTTTTATTGATTTTATAAGCGAAAAACATAATACAATACCAACAATATGCATGCTCCCAAAAAGGAGGCACATAATAACAATGAGCATTAACACATGTAAAGTGCATCTGTAATGAAACAATATTCTAAAGACAGTAGATGCATTAAGAGAGGGTGGGTAAAAGAAACGGGATGAGAAGTACGGATGTAGGCATGTTATACAAATCAGAAATAGAAATATAAGGCATTCAAACATAAAAGGAAATAAGGCAAGTCAAAGTATAAGTAAGCGAGCAATTGAAGTCATCAATCAGGTAACATAGAAGAAAGACTAGTAATGAGAGGAATGTCAAAAATCAGATTTGCAATAATCCAGCAATAAAGACCAAGTTTTCCTATAAGCAGACAAGGAATTATGTCGTTCAGCAATACTACGTTCATATTTTAGAAACAGACAAATTGAGTGCCACCAGTGATTGACATGCAGTTTAGTGGTATCCTTCTAGTGCTGGAGGATTAAGGAAAGGGCGGCAAATAACAATATAATCAGCAGGCGTTCATGGTGAATGGGCAGTGTGGAAGTAAGTGTTACGGAGCCAGTGAGCAGTATATCCAAGGAGAAAGGGTCTTCGATATTCATAATACGGGTGATAATAGACCAAACATCAGACCAGAAAGACAAGACAGAAGGACAAGTATAAAGCATATGGGACAAGGAGCCATCAGTGGATTTACGTGGACGCAAAAATCTATGCCAAGATTCTAGCCACTCGATTACAATCTGTACTTCCTCACCTGATTCATCCTGACCAATCCATCTTCTTACACAATCGATATTCTTCTAATAACACTCGTCTTCTATCACACATCATACACCACACAGATTCTAATCCCGATAGATTCTTAGTTATGGCACTTGATGCCGAAAAAGCCTTTGACCATATTGAATGGTCCTTTCTTTTCCATACACTCCAATGGTTTGGCTTTTCTGAGGTCTTCATCCGTATGATCAAGACCCTATATTCCTCTCCCCAAACCAGAATTATGATTAACGGCCGACTCACCCAATCTTTCTCCCCCTCTAGAGGCACGAGACAGGGATGTCCTCTCTCACCTCTTCTTTTTAATATTGCCCTGGAACCTTTTCTCACAGCCGTCCGAATGGACCCTAACATTGTGGGCTTTCATCATGGCTCTTTCAGTTAAACTGTCTGCTTATACCGAGGGGAAAAATGGCTGGGAAGGAACAAGGGACAAACTGCAGGAGTCGACTAACCCAGAAGAAGTGGTTACAATGTCTGCAGCAAAAGAGAAGAAAATATGGACCGAAGCACAGGGAAAAGAAAGGAGGACAGCAAAATACCAGGATCTAAAGTGCATATATGCTAATGCAAGGAGCCTAAGAAACAAAATGGGGGAACTAGAAGCCTTGGCCAACGCAGAAGACATCGACATCATTGGAATCTCTGAAACATGGTGGAATGAGGAAAGCAAATGGGATACAGCACTACCGGGATACAAGCTCTATCGCCAGGACAGAACAGGACAAAAAGGAGGTGGAATAGCCCTATACATAAAAGAAGGCATACAATCCACACAAATGGACACAGCAGAGACGGCCAGCAAGCCGGAATCTCTATGGGTTAAAATACCGGGAAGGAAAGGGCCTGAAATAAAGATGGGCCTATTTTATCGCCCACCGGGGCAAACCAGAGATATCGATGAGGAATTGGAAGCCGAGATGAAGCGTGAATGCAAAAGCGGCAACACGGTTATTATGGGAGACTTCAACTACCCTGGGATAGACTGGAGGCTTGGAAGCTCGAAATGCACTAGGGAGACAAAATTCCTGGAAGCTACACAGGATTGTTTCATGGAACAGCTTGTTAGAGAACCGACGAGAGGAAATGCCACTCTGGATCTAATCCTAAATGGGTTAAGGGGAACTGCAAAGGAAGTAGAAGTAGTGGGTCCGTTGGGAAACAGCGATCATAATATGATCAAGTTCAAGGTTGAGGTAGGAGTGTCAAAAGGCAAGAGATCCATTGCGACAACTTTTAACTTCAGGAAAGGAAACTACGAAGCAATGAGGGAATTGGTAAGGAAGAAACTTAGGAACACTTCCAAAACATGGCTAACGGTAAATCATGCCTGGTCCTTCTTCAGGGACATGGTGAGCGAGGCGCAAAATCTGTATATCCCCAGATTCAGGAAGGGGTGTAAAAAGAATCGAACAAAAGACCCGGCGTGGATAACCAAAACAGTGAAGGAAGCGATAGGCAATAAGAAAAAATCATTCAAGAAATGGAAAAAGGACAAAACTGAGGGGAACTGGAAAGAGCACAAGAAGCATCAAAAAGAATGTCACCGTGAGGTTCGGAAAGCCAAAAGAGAGTATGAAGAGAGGCTAGCCAGGGAAGCAAGAAATTTCAAACCATTCTTCAGATATGTTAAAGAAAAGCAGCCGGCTAGAGAGGAAGTGGGACCGCTGGACGACGGAGACAGGAAGGGAGTGGTGAAGGAGGAGAAGGTAGTGGCAGAAAGGCTTAACATGTTCTTCTCGTCTGTATTTACAAACGAAAACACGTCCAACATACCGGAACCTGAGCAATTCTTCAACGGAAGTCAGGCAGAAAAATTAACATCCATAGAAGTGAGCCTTGAGGACGTTCGTAGGCAGATAGAAAAACTAAAAACTGACAAATCCCCGGGTCCGGATGGCATACATCCAAGGGTTCTGAAGGAATTAAAGGAGGAGATAGCGGAACTACTGCAGCAAATTTGCAACTTATCCCTGAAAACGGGCGAGATCCCGGAAGATTGGAAGATAGCCAACGTTACGCCCATCTTTAAAAAGGGATCAAGAGGTGACCCGGGAAACTACAGGCCGGTGAGCCTGACTTCGGTTCCGGGGAAAATGGCAGAAGCACTGATAAAAGAAAACATCGATCAACATTTTGAAAAAAATGAACTTCTGATAACCAGCCAGCATGGTTTCTGCAAGGGAAGATCGTGCCTAACGAACTTATTGCACTTCTTCGAAGGGATCAACAAACGGATGGACAAAGGAGACCCATAGACATCATATATCTAGATTTCCAAAAAGCCTTTGACAAGGTGCCCCATGAACGTCTACTCCGGAAACTGAAGAACCATGGGGTGGAAGGAGACGTACATAGATGGATCAGAAACTGGTTGGAGGGTAGAAAACAAAGGGTAGGAGTGAAGGGCCACTACTCCGACTGGAGGAGGGTCACGAGTGGTGTCCCGCAGGGCTCAGTGCTCGGGCCGCTGCTATTTAATATCTTCATAAATGATCTAGAAACAGGAACGAAGTGCGAGATAATAAAATTTGCGGACGACACCAAACTATTTAATGGAGCTCGGACTGCAGAGGACTGCGAAAAGTTGCAAAGGGACTTGAACAAATTAGAAGAATGGGCGGCGAAATGGCAGATGAAGTTCAACATTGAAAAATGTAAAGTATTACATGTGGGGAGCAGAAACTCGAGGTACAACTATACAATGGGAGGGATGTTATTGAATAAGAGTACCCAGGAAAGGGACTTGGGGGTAATGGTGGACATGACAATGAAGCCGTCGGCACAGTGTGCAGCGGCCGCTAAGAGAGCGAATAGAATGCTTGGTATAATCAAAAAGGGTATTACAGCCAGAACGAAAGAAGTTATCCTGCCGTTGTATCGGGCGATGGTGCGCCCGCATTTGGAGTACTGCGTCCAATATTGGTCGCCGTATCTTAAGAAGGATATGGCATTAGTCGAGAGGGTTCAAAGGAGAGCAACACGTCTGATAATAGGTATGGAAAACCTGTCATACTCTGAGAGATTGGAGAAGCTGAGTCTCTTTTCCCTGGAGAAGAGGAGACTTAGAGGGGATATGATAGAGACTTACAAGATCATGAAGGGCATAGAGAGAGTAGAGAGGGACAGATTCTTCGAACTTTCGAAAAATAAGAGAACAAGAGGGCATTCGGAAAAGTTGAAAGGGGACAGATTCAAAACAAATGCTAGGAAGTTCTTCTTTACCCAACGTGTGGTGGACACCTGGAATGCGCTTCCAGAGGACGTTATAAGGCAGAGTACGGTACTGGGGTTCAAGAAAGGATTGGTCAAATTCCTACTGGAAATGGGGATAGAGGGGTATAGATAGAAGATTACTGCACAGGTCCTGGACCTGTTGGGCCGCCGCGTGAGCGGACTGCTGGGCACGATGGACCTCGGGTCTGACCCAGCAGAGGCATTTCTTATGTTCTTATGTTCTTATGCAGATGATATTCTACTTTATATCACTCCAGAATCTTTACCTCATGTCCTTTCTCAAATCCGTCTTCACTCTGATATTTCTGGATATAAATTGAATATTTCCAAGTCTGAAGTCTTACCCTTGAACTGCATAGATGCACAACCTGATGTTCTCAGCCAGGGCTTCATCTGGTCCCCCCAAAAAATCAAGTATCTTGGACTACTGTTTGTACCCTCTATTGACTCGACCATCCAACTTAATGGAGACCATATTATTTCAACTATACTTGCTTGTACATGTAAATGGTCCTCTCTTAAACTGTCGTGGTTAGGCCGTCTTTCTACTATCCGAATGATGATTGTCCCTAAAATTAATTATGTTCTCAGCATGCTCCCCATGCTTCTACCTCACTCTGTATATACCCTGTATATACCCCATGCTTCTACCTCACTCTGTATATAAAGCTTCTTGTGCATTTCCTCTGGCAAGGAAAGCAACCCAGAATTGCTCTTAAAAAACTGAAATGCTCTCGAGTAGATGGGGGGGGGAGGGTTAATTTCCCTTGCTTTAGAAACTATCACATGGCTTTCCTGATGACACAAGGATCCCTTTGGTTAGCTCTCACTTCTCCTTCTATACACCCCAATTGGTTGCATCTTGAACATACTATAACTGATCCAATTCACCTCAAATATGCCCCTTGTATGACCATTCCTGTGTCTGTGAAGGAAAATCCCATTCTTATGAGCACTTGGACGGCACTTTGCTATATAGACTCTATTTCTCCTCATAAATGGGCATGTTCCTCTGCAGCTCCTATTTGGAGCAATCCGACTATCAAAATAAACAAGGAGGTGGTAGCATGGAAAGGTTGGCAACAGCGGGGAATTTGGTTTCTGCACCACCTTCTCCTTAATGACATCTGGCTCTCCTTCTCTGATCTTATTGCTAAGTTCCGAATCACTCAATCACAGTACTTTCTGTGGATCCAGCTCATCACTGCCTCAAATTTGCTTTTCCCTCTCCTTCCTCTCTTCATGACTCTCCAGACTTACCTGCTTTAACTGCTTCTTATTCTGCCACAAAAGTACAGTTGCCAAATGGCTCAAGCTCATACTACTACGCCCCCTCTCGATACTATAGCTAAATGGGATGCATCGCTACATATCTCATTTACAGAACAAATATGGCTTCTTATGTGGCCCAAATTATTAAAATCGCTTAGATCAGCCTCACATTTACAAACTGCCCTATTTCTATATCATAGAGCCTTCTAGACTCCTGCCAAATCGGCCAAACTTAACTGGTCATATGATGGATGCTGCTGGACTTGTAAATCCACTGACAAAATTCCAGATTTTAATCACATGTTGTGTGAAGAAATATTTTCTATGGTTTATTTTAAATCTGCTTAGTAGCTTCATCACATGCCCCCTAGTCCTAGTATTTTTGGAAAGAGTGAACAGAAGTTTTACATCTACCCTTTCCACTCCACTCAGTATTTTATAGACTTCTATCATATCACCCCTGAGCAGGCTCTTCTCCAAGCTGAGGAGCCCTAGCTGCTTTAGCCTCTCCTCATGGGGAGGTTGTCCCAAAACTTTTATCATTGTTGTTACTGTTCTCTGTATTTTTTTCTAATTCCCCTATATCTTTTTTGAGATATGGCAACCAGAACTGCACACAGTATTTGAGGTATGGTCATACCACAGAACGATACAAGGGCATTATAACATTTTCATCTTTGTTTTCCATTCCTTCCTGATAATTCCTAACATTCTATTTGCTTTCTTAGCTGCTGCTGCACACTGAGCTGAGGATTTCAAAGTTTCCTCAACAATCATATCTAGATCCTTTTTCTGGACAGTGGCTCCTAACATAGAACCCAACATCATGTAGCTATAGTTTGAGTTCCTTTGTTCCACATGCATCACATTAAATGTCATCTGCCGTAATATGCTACTTAGTCAATATACATTAAAATATTTTAATAGACCACAAAGGAGAAAATGGAAGTGGAACATATAGACAGAGTAACAGGAGTTCTAGATAGATACGGGTGACTTAAGGAAAAATTGCATGCACATTCAGAAAAAGTGCATGCTAGTGATCTCAGCTATTGTAATTTGATTTGTGTTCTAATAACCATAACAGCTTTTTAGACACTTTGGAGGCCATATATAGACAAAGATGAAGAGACAAATTTCTTTATATTGTCAGTGGTAGAAATGCACAGCCAGAGACCAACAGAATCAAAAAGCCTGATAATAAATAATAATAATAAATGACCTCACCTTGAAAAATGACACTGAACTGGTGTCCCCAAACTAGGACTAAGGGCATAATTATTTTGTTAAGCTCTGCTTAAAAAAAATAAAAAAATAAAAAAAATAGTAACAAAGCAGTGTACTTGTTATGAAATTAGTTAATTTCTACTTATTGCTCTCTCTTCTCCCAGGATCGTGATGTGCGGGAGGGTGCAGATATGCTGATGGTGAAGCCAGGAATGCCCTATCTGGATATCATTCGGGAGGTGAAGGATAAAGTAAGTTTTCATCATAAGCTTTTTGCTCCTTTTATCTTATCAATGGCCTATCATGTATCAGATTAATATTCAAAATAATTAGATTAGAAAGAGAGATTTTCATTCAGAAGGCAAAGAAATCAGACTCTTCAACTGACTGGACAACATTTTTTGTTTTGTTTTTTAATCAATAAAATTATATATTTTCAGCCTCATTTTAGACAGTTGTAGAAGTAGGAATTGAGATGTATAAGTCAGCGTGCTTCAAGTTTCAGCACAATTTTAGAACAGAATCTTCCAGTGTAGATGTAGTGTGTGTTGTGTTGATGTTGAAAGTAACATATGAACCTTATTGACCACATAACACCAGCCTACTTTAAAACACACTGGCTCCCAGTGAAAGGTCAAATCCTAATCAAATTCTATTGCCTCTTGTTTCTATTTCCCATTGTTTCACGGTGTGTACTTCTACACTGAGTTTCCAATTTTATTTAATCTTTGATATACTGTTTATCAAAAGTATACCTAAACGATTACAATTATCAAAATATTGTTAAAACAAAACTTAAGTTTGGAGAGGACGACAGAACAAATAGATTTACTGGAACAAAAAGGAAAAATGGGAAAAGGTAAGAGCATAAATACAATGAGAAAATAAAGCTTAAAAGGAAGGGAAGAAACGGAGGGGCTATAGCACACTAGGGTAGGGGTCGCTTCAAAAGAAGCATTTCAATTTGGTACTGCCGACTGCATAGAAGCTGTTAGGGCTCTAAGTGAATGAAATCAGAGTGAGTAGGCATCTTTAAAGAAGAATGTTTTTAGTTTACATTTGAATTTATCAAGAGATGTTTCTTGTCTAAGATCTGATGAAAGGGCGCTCCATAATGTAGGGGCAGTGACTGAGAAAATGGTTTTGCAGATAGAATCGAGAAATAGTTCACGAATAGAAGGGACAGAAAATAGATTTTGAGTACTGGAACGCAGATTCCAGTAAGAGGCATATGGAATGAGAAGTTTGTCGATAAATGCAGGTGAATTGGACTGCTTGGTTTTAAATGTTAACAAAAGTGTTTTTTGTAAGTGATGCAATGAATGGGTAGCCACTGAGCTTTGAGCAAGAGGGGGTTACATGGTCAAATTTTTTATTTTTGTAGATGAGTTTTGACTGCAGTGTTTTGTAATAGTTGAAGCTAGCGAATTTCCTTTTGTGTAATACCTTGATACAAGGTATTGCAGTAGTCAATGTAGGAGATAACAAAGGAGTGAATCAGGATGTTGATGGAGGAGGGATCTAGTAAGGAAAGGATAGAGCGGATGAGTCTTAGATTGTAAAAGCATTTCTGAGTGACATTAATGATTTGGTGATGAAAGTTAAGATCTTCGTCAGTAATAACTCCTAGGAGTTTGATTTTATTGTCAAGTATTTTATAATAGGCCATCTAGCTGTATATATAGCCATATATGTACAAAACTTATATGTACCTCTTTAGGAGGTACTTTATCGATGTGGGCTACTGTTAAGGCATGTTATTTTATTGTGAATTGTAGCTATTAATAACTAGGACTCATTGCATAAAATAGGACCTGTGCTAAAATAGCACAAGTTAGTTGTAAAATAGCATGTCTTAATGGTAGCCCACAATGGTAAATACACCACTTAATAGTCCTTCTACAATCTATTTTTCAGTGACTGCTAAACAAAGTGTTCAGTATTTTGTAGTTTATTACAGGACCTGATTGTATTCGCAGACATTTCTGGTAAGGGAGCATGGATTACAGGCAAATGAGGCTGCAGATGGTGATCGGTGCTTTTGTTTATTTGCAGCATCCCAACCACCCACTGGCAGTTTACCATGTGTCAGGAGAGTATGCCATGTTGTGGCATGGAGCTCAGGCTGGAGCCTTTAACCTCAAAATTGCTGTCCTAGAAGCCATGACCAGCTTCAGAAGAGCAGGTGAGTAAGCTTGACAACTCTTCTGCTATCACTTCTTGGTTTTTTTGCTAAGGTCATGTATAGTATTTTTATTTCCAGTGCAAAAGGAATACAAGTCTTACCCACGAGATTTGCAGAAAGAATCATCCAAAGCTTTTCAGCTCTGCCTCCTTGTGTCATCTCCTTAGTTTTATCCTTCTAAAAGCAAGTTGAGGTTGTTTTTTGGGTTTTTTAAAAAATTCTGTTCTGCAATGGATTTATTTTAGGGTTTTAATCTGAGGCTCGAGGCTTCACGGTGCTCCAGAGGTTCCCAGGATTTCTGGGACAGCTCTGCCTGGGAGAAGATACAGCCACTGGTTCAGAGGTCTGTAGCGGGGGAGGGGGGAGAGAAACCCTTTCGTAGGGCACCTAACTAGCCAGCCTGTGATAAGGTTGAGAATAGCTTGGAGTGTGTTCCCCTGGAACCTTGGCTCGCCCCTGATTTATCAGGCGCTTGAGTGCAGGCTGAGTGACCCTGCATTAGTCCAGAGAGCTATAGCGGATGCCAGTTGCGTTTCACTCCCCCCTCTGAAGATGCATGAGAAGCTAGAGGGTCAAGGATTTCAGCCTGTCTAAAAGGCAGTCCAAAGCGACAAGGGAAAGGGAATGAGGTTTTTATGAGGGTAAATCAAAAAGTAAAGGCAAAATACATTTAACAGCTTTAATAGAAGTAACTGTGAGCAATTGAACATATCACTTTTTCACATAGTCCCCATGCAAGACGACGCGACGCATTTGTTGTATCATTCGAACTAGCTTCTGCATTCCTGCAGATACTTTTTTTTTTTGGCTGCTCCCAAAGCCTGGTGAGGTCCACTTTCTTTACTTGCATCATCAGAGGTGAGTATGCATCCTTTCAGCATCTCCTTCAGTTGACTGAAGATATGATCATCGCTAGGCTGTATGGAGGATGTGAAAGACGTTCAAACCCAAGCTGTTGCACTGTCTCTTCTGTCGCTCCTGCTGTACGAGGATGTGCATTGTCATGGTGGAGAGAGACTGTTTTGACAACATTCTTCTTTTGCTGTGAATTTCAGGTTTAAGTTCATTTTGCAGCAATGCACAGTAATTTTCACTGTTTGCACGTTTGCTTGGAAATGCACAAGAATAGGCCCCTTCATATACTTCATTGTGCCAAAGAGAGGCTGAGATGACTGGAGGCTACATTTCTGCATGGAGACTGTTTAGTAAGTCATAGAGGCAGTGGCGCCAGGGGAGTTTCAGGCCTCAAGAGGTCTATCTCCACATTCTCATTTTTACAGTCCACAGGAGATACTTCTAGTTTCATGTGTTGGAGCAGCATTTCCAGTTCTCTGCACTCCTCTTCAGCCTCTCATCAGCACCTTGCACTTTTACTAAGGAGGTGATGGTGGTAGCAGTGCACCGCCATAAGGCAGGGATCCAGGTGCACCAATATATTTTGACGATTGGCTAATCAGAGCCCTGTCCAAAGAGGAATGCGAACTGGCTATATCGAAGGTGGTCCAGCTCCTCCAGGGCTTCTGATGGATTGTCCATCAACTTCAATAGGAGCTGACCCAGCACCTGGAGTTCCTAAGAGTTTTTTTCGACACTGCCTTGGTTCAGGTCTTTCTTCCAGAGCTATGCAGACTGAAGCTCTAGCAGCAGATTTCAGACCTGTTTCAAAGTCTGATACCCACGGTATCTATTGGTCCTGGGGTCAATAGCAACAGGTCCCTTGGGCAAGAATGCACATGAGGCCTCTCCAAAACTCTCTTCTCTCTCGATGGTCTCCTCAGACCGACTCGCTTCAGCAACTGCTTCCCTGGTTACTGGAAGCAAAGAGCAGTCTGCTGTAGTAGCTGCAGACAGCTGCCCTCTCAAGGGGCATGCCTCTCCGAATTTCCTCTTGGAAAATTATAATGACCGATGATTTTGCAGGGGCTCATAGCAACAAACATACACAGCTTAAGGGCAGTTGGAGACTGGCTCATCAAAAGTGGTCTATAAATCGACTAGAACTCTTTGTCATTCGACTAGTGCTTCAGGCAATGGAGAAGTCTCTGGAAGGCAAGGCAGACAGTCTTCTCTGACAATGTGTCAGCGGTGGTCTATGTCACCAGGCAAGAGGTACCATAAACTGATCCTCTCTTCTTTCTCAGCTCTATGGCGATTAACTTGTTCTATTGATCACTCTCTCCTCAAAAATGGATTTCCTGTCCTATTAACCCTCTTTCTTCCTCCGCTCTTAAAGTCCATCAATTTGTACCTTTGCTTAATCTTTGTAAACCGCATAGAACTTCACGGTATTGCGGTATATAAGCTGTTATCATTATTATTATTATCATTATTAGTATTATCCCAGGACAAGCAGGCATGATATTCTCACACATGGGTGACGTCATCTACGGAGCCCCAGCGCGGACAGCTTTTTCAGCAAACTTGCTAGAAGTTTCAAGTTTGCACACTGCACCACGCATGTGCTAGCCTTCTCGCCACTAGAGGGCGCATCCCCACCTCGTGGTCCTCAGTTCTTTTTCATCCGCGGAGCCAGAAGCCCTGTGGATAAAATTGTGCTATTTTTGCCTTCTGTCGCCGCGGCTGTGTTCGGAATTTCGACGCGGTCGCTGCGCTAAAGTTATTTTCTTTCTTTATTTACCCTGTTTTTAAAAAAAAAAAAAAAAAATTAATCTTTTTTCTTTCGCTCCGGGGGCTCCCGGTAGCCGTGGCCGAGGAACCTCGTTTGTTCCCGGCCTTGTTTTGGGCCCATGTCCCGACCCGTTACGGGTTTTAAGAAGTGTGGTAAGTGTGAGAGGCTTTTGTCCATCACTGACCCTCACAGGTGCTGTATTCGGTGTTTGGGGCCCCATCACCCTACAGCATCGTGCCCTAAGTGTGCCACCTTCCAGAAACGGGCCCTTACTCGGCGCAAAGGCCGCATGGCGGATCTCTTTGCCGTCGATACCCCGACGGGGAAGGCCTCGAGCTCGGCCTCGGCTTCGGCCCCGGCCTCGACCTCGGCCTCGACGTCGGAACCCTCGGCTCCCGCGAAGCCGGTTGCCTCGCAGAAGCAAGCCCCGGGTAAGTCTCCACTTCCTTCCTCAGTTTCATCTGCCAGGAAGCCATCCTCGGGCTCGTCGTCGGCGGGACCGTCGACCTCGACCCAGCCCAAGATGTCGAAGGGGTTAGCCCCGAGGGAATACTCGATACCGAGGTCGCCCTCTGCGGAGCGTCCCCAGGTGTTACCTCAGGGTCTCACCGTCCCGGCGTTCCAGGAGTTGCTTCGCGCTTTGATCTCCTCGGAGCTTTCCGGAGCCATTGAGACCTTACAACAGGCTTCGGCCTCGTCTTCGGTCTCGGGGGCCCCGCAGGTGGTGACCTCGGCCTCGGGCACCGGCCTCTCTGCGGCCGAAGCCCCCTCGGCCTCGGCCTCGACCCTTCCCTCGGACCCGATCCGGGTGAGTCAGCCCGAGGTCAGTGTGCGATCCCGAGACAAGCAGCGCCGGGTACGCCGGATCTCCTCTTCCTCGTCCCCGAGGTCGTCACGGGGATCCTCGCCCTCGAGTAAGCCTCGGGCGAAGCACCGTCTTAAACGGTCGAAGCGGTCTCGAGCCTCGTCTCGGAGGAGTCGTCACTCGACTCCGCCCGAGACCGGAGCCTTGCGGGTCGAGGAACTCCGCCTCGACAACCCAGATCTTTTACGGTCCCCGATCAGGGAGAGTTCCCGTGCCTCCTCACCGAGGCGGAAGGGACGGGCCTCTATACCCCGTACCCCGGGGGGTTCCCCACGGGGGTCTCTTCGCCGGACGGTGTCCCCGACTCCTTCGAGGTCACGGGATCGTGCCTCTTGGGGTTCGGGGTCCGGGGGTCAGGTCGGGTATTCTCGCCAGGCCTCTCCTTTCGGCTCGGTTGAGAAGTCTCGGTCACCCTCCCCGCCTGCACGGACATCTTCTTTTTCCAAGTTTGTCCATGACATGGCGAAGGCTTTGGGGGTGGACCTGACGGCAGGGTCGCACTATACCTCAGACTTTTTGGAGGAACAAGATTCTCCTGTCCCTCAACGGGAATCTCCCCGCCTTCCACTTCACAAGGTCCTCCTTCATACCTTACTGCGGAACCTTGAGACCCCTCTTACAGTGGCGGTAGTGCCCACTAAGATGGAATCCAAATACCGGACCCTTCCCCCTAAGGGGTTTGACAAGGGGCAGCTCTCCCATCAGTCGCTCTTGGTGGAGTCGGCTCTTAAGCGCACGCAGCCTTCTAGAGTCTCGGCTGCTGTCCCCCCGGGGAGAGAGGGTCGGACCCTTGATAAATTCGGCCGTCGGCTGTACGCGAATTCCCAGATGGCCACAAGGGTCCTCAATTATGCTTTCGCCTACTCTTCCTACCTCAGGTCCATGATCAAGGATCTGCCGGATTTTCAGGGGGTGATTCCGGAGTCGCACAAGGTTAAATTTGCCGCCTTTGCGTCAAACCTGTCCCAACTCAGATTCTATCTGTTCCATGCGGTCTATGACGCTTTTGAGCTTGCCTCGAGGGTCTCGGCTTGTGCGGTAGCCATGCGCCGGCTGGCTTGGCTACGGACCCTCGAGATGGACCCCAACTTGCAGGAGCGCTTAGCCAATTTACCCTGCATCGGGTCGGAGTTATTTGACGACTCCCTGGATGCGGCCACCAAAAAGCTTTCGGAGCAGGAACGCTCTCTGGCGTCTCTGGTTCGTCCAAAGCCTAAGCCGCCGGCTCAGAGGCCTTTTAAACAGCCGCCTAGGCGGTACCCGCAAAAATCTACACCGGCCTTTTCCAGGCCTCCACCCCGGCGCCCTACCCAACAGGGTAGAGGGGGACCCGCCAAAGCAGCTGCGCAGGGGGTGTCCAAACCGGCGCCGTCTTTTTGACGGGATGAGCGGCCGGGGGCTGGCCCCCGCCGCGAGGTCGCTCAACCCCCTGCCCATCGGGGGTCGGCTCACGGCTTTTGCCGAGACTTGGTCTGGGATTACGTCAGACGCATGGGTGCTCCGGACCGTCTCAGAGGGCTATTCGTTAAACTTCTCCAAACAGCCTACAGACAGGCCCCCCGGGGCGTGCCCGTCCAATCGAAGCCAGTTGACCCTTCTTCGAGAGGAAGCCGGGGCCTTGTTGAGCCTTCGGGCGGTCGAACGGGTGCCTCCCGACCAGCGAGGCAGGGGATTTTATTCCCGTTACTTTTTGGTCCCCAAAAAGACCGGGGACCTGCGCCCCATTTTGGACCTTCGGAAGCTCAACAAGTTCCTGGTCCGGGAGAAGTTCCGTATGCTGTCGCTTCCGATCCTATATACCCTGTTGGACGAGGGGGACTGGATGTGCTCCCTCGATTTGAAAGAAGCGTACACCCATGTTCCGGTGCATCCCGCCTTTCGGAAGTTTTTGAGATTTCAGGTCGGGGATTTGCACCTTCAATACCGTGTACTACCCTTCGGTCTGGCTTCGTCCCCTCGGGTATTCACGAAATGCATGGTGGTAGTCGCGGCTGCTCTGCGTTCCCGGGGGTTGCAGGTCTTTCCCTATCTGGACGATTGGTTGATCAAGGCCCCGACAAGGGAGGGGGTTATTTCAGCGACCCAACAGACTATCACGATTCTTCAGGGTCTGGGGTTCGAGGTGAACTTTCCCAAGTCTCACTTGCAGCCGACCCAATCCCTACAGTTCATAGGGGCCGTGCTGGACACGGTTCTCCTCCGGGCTTTCCTTCCTTCCCCGCGACTGGAGGCCCTGATTCGCCTGGGCCGACAGGTTTCGCTACTGAAGGTAGTTTCGGCTCGACGCATGATGGTGCTTTTGGGGCACATGGCGTCGACGGTCCAGGTGACCCCCTTTGCTCGGTTGCACCTGAGGATCCCTCAGTGGACCCTGGCTTCCCAATGGCGTCAGGACCGCGACCCGCTGTCTCGACGCTTGACTGTGACTCCGTCTTTCAGACGCTCGCTCCGTTGGTGGACCAGCTCTACCAATCTGTCCGGGGGTTTGCTCTTTCGCGTCCCTCCGCATTGCAAGGTCCTAACCACGGACTCTTCGGAGTATGCGTGGGGGGCTCATCTGGACGGTTTACGAACGCAGGGCCTATGGTCGGCCACAGATCGTCTGTGTCACATCAACGTATTGGAACTTCGTGCCATTTATCTGGCCGCTCGGACCTTCAGTCACCTCCTGCACGATCGAGTAGTTCTCGTTCGAACGGACAACCAGGTGGCCATGTATTACGTCAACAAGCAAGGCGGGACGGGCTCTTGGCCTCTGTGCCAGGAAGCCATTCGGCTTTGGACGTGGGCCGTCTCTCAGAACATTTTCTTGCGGGCGGTTTACATTCAGGGGGAGCTGAATTGTCTGGCAGACAAGCTCAGTCGTCTCCTCCAGCCGCACGAGTGGTCTCTGAACTCCCGAGTTCTACGCGAGGTCTTCGACCGATGGGGGACTCCTCAGGTGGATCTGTTTGCTTCACCCGAGACTTGCAAGCTACCCCTCTACTGCTCTCGGATGTACTCCCAGGACCGTCTCGAGGCCGATGCTTTTCTTCTCGACTGGGAGGGGAGGTTCCTTTATGCATTCCCTCCTTTTCCTCTGATTTTGAGAACGCTGGTTCATCTAAAATCGACCAGAGCCACTATGATTCTCATTGCGCCTCGTTGGCCAAGACAACACTGGTTCTCCCTGCTCCTTCAACTCAGTGTCAGGGAACCTCTGCTTCTACCTGTCTTTCCCTCTCTGCTATCTCAGAGTCGGGGTTCGCTGTTACATCCAAATCTTCAGTCGTTACATCTGACCGCTTGGTTCCTTTCCACTTGACTTCGATTCCGGTGTCTCACTCAGTGCGGGAGATCTTAGAGGCCTCTCGCAAGGTCTCGACTAGGCTTTGTTATTCCCAGAAGTGGACCAGATTTTCTTCTTGGTGTTCCACCAACCACCTGGATCCAGATTCAGTCCCTGTGTCTTCGGTACTGGAATATCTGTTGCATCTGGCGAATTCTGGTCTGAAGACGACTTCTATTCGAGTGCATCTTAGTGCAATTGCTGCATTTCATCATCATCTAGAGGGTCGTTCCCTCTCCTTACATCCTCTGGTTTCTCGTTTCATGAGAGGTCTTGTGAATGTTCATCCCCCTCTCAAGCCTCCCCCTGTGGTATGGGATCTTAATGTGGTCTTGGCTCAACTGATGAAACCTCCTTTTGAGCCTATTGATAAAGCTCTTCTTAAATTTCTCACTTGGAAAGTAGTCTTTTTGATTGCGCTCACGTCCGCTCGTCGGATTAGCGAACTGCAGGCTTTGGTGGCGGACCCTCCTTTCACGGTGTTTCATCATGACAAGGTGGTTCTTCGCACCCATCCTAAATTTTTACCTAAGGTTGTGTCTGATTTCCACCTCAATCAGTCCATTGTTCTTCCGGTATTTTTTCCAAAGCCCCATTCTCATCATGGTGAATCGGCGCTTCACACGCTTGACTGTAAGAGGGCGTTGGCTTTTTATCTCCAACGTACTAAGTCTCATCGGAAGGTTCCTCAATTATTTTTGTCCTTTGATCCTAATCGGTTAGGACATCCGGTTTCCAAGCGTACCTTGTCCAATTGGTTAGCTGCTTGTATCTCTTTTTGCTACGCTCAGGCTGGTCTCCCGCTCTCGGGTCGAGTCACGGGTCATAAGGTCCGGGCGATGGCAGCTTCGGTTGCTTTCCTCCGTTCTACTCCTATGGAGGACATATGTAAGGCTGCCACCTGGTCTTCGGTTCATACGTTCACCTCCCACTACTGTTTGGACTCCTTGTCCAGGAGTGACGGCCGGTTTGGCCAGTCGGTGTTACGTAACTTGTTTTCTTAAATTGCCATCTTCCCACCTGCCCTTTGTCTGGTTGGCTTGGAGGTCACCCATGTGTGAGAATATCATGCCTGCTTGTCCTGGGATAAAGCACAGTTACTTACCGTAACAGGTGTTATCCAGGGACAGCAGGCATATATTCTCACAACCCGCCCACCTCCCCGGGGATGGCTTTTCTTTACTGGAATATGGAACTGAGGACCACGAGGTGGGGATGCGCCCTCTAGTGGCGAGAAGGCTAGCACATGCGTGGTGCAGTGTGCAAACTTGAAACTTCTAGCAAGTTTGCTGAAAAAGCTGTCCGCGCTGGGGCTCCGTAGATGACGTCACCCATGTGTGAGAATATATGCCTGCTGTCCCTGGATAACACCTGTTACGGTAAGTAACTGTGCTTTATAAACACCCCATTAATGCCTAGAAACCCAATTTCTCTTTCAGTGAGCAGAAGCTCATTTTCAGGCCCTCTCAGCCACACACGTAGCAAGATTGGAGAATGTGCAGGTCAACTTTCTCAGTTAGCAGACTCTTGACCCAAGGGAATAGTCTCTGTCCTCCCAGGCATTCACCTTCATACATAGTTCAGGGGTGGGGGCATATACAGATGAATCTAATGGCCTCTGCTGTAAACACAAAGGCAGATTGCTTTTACAACCGAAGATATGAGCCCAGAAGCACGGGGTTGGACGCATTAGTCCAACCGTGTCCAGAGAAAGGGCTCTCGTACGAGTTTCCCCCATGGCTCATGCTAGGACGAGTCATTCACAGGATTGCGAGTCATCCAGGCTTGTTAGTCCTACTGGCAACTGATTGGCCCCTTAGACCATGGTATGTGGACCTACCATATTTACCTGAAAATAAGCCCTAGCATGATTTTTCAAGATGATCGTAATATAAGCTGCTACTACTACTACTATTTATTATTTCTACAGCGCTGAAAGGTGTACGCAGCGCTATACATTTTAACATATAGTAGACAGTCCCTGCTCAGAAGAGCTTACAATCTAATTTAGACAGGACATTTCAGGGTTGGGGAGATTATGGTAGAGGAAATGATACAGTGGGTATAGGTATCTGACAGCAATGAGTGGGAGTTAAGAGTTGAAAACGGTTTCAAAAAAGTGAACCCCCCTCCCTCTCTCCCCCCCCCCGAACGTCTGTGGCAGGAGTAGTGCCCAATTCCTCCTGCTGCAACAGCGAACCCTCCTGACACAATCCAAAGCAGGAGGGATGCCTACTCCCTCCTACTGCTGGCCCCATCATCCTCTGAACCCCACCAAACACTCTCTGACACTCCTAAACTCCACCTCTGACACTCCCCGACACCCCCAAGATCCCCCTGACTCCATTAAAAACACCTTTATCTGATGGCTGACAAGAGGGATGCCCACTCCTGCCAGCAGGCCTAACACTGCAAAATAGCGGGCCTTCCCCTTCCTGGTATGGCTTAGATGCCTAACGCCCCTCCCATAGGAAGAGCCTTAGGTACCGGAGTCTTAGACCTCCATCTCAGTGCATGACCAATTGGAGTACAGACACAATGCACTTGATTTAATGTTGGATTTAAAGGGAATAATATTGGTATTTTGACCCCCCTGAAAAATAAGCCCTAATGCATCTTTTGGAGCAAAAATTAATATTAAGACTTGGTTCTTATTTTCGGGGAAAAATAGTAGTTCGCCTCCACAGGGGTGAAGGTCTCAGACTGAGACCAAGTGGATCTCCTCACTCAGGGACCTGTCCGTATTGAAACTCTGGAACATTTTTGATTTAGGCATGGCTCTTGAGAAGGCAGCCATGACGAGCAAGGGTTACTCAGATGTGGTCGTTTCTACTCTGCTTAGAGCTAAGAAGCCGTTGACAATAGCAGCCTATTTTGATAGTCCTGGACTTTTTGCAAGAGGGACTTCAGAAGGGCCTGTTGATCAGGTCACTGAAGGTGCAGGCCTTTCCTGTTTCTAAGCTAAAGAGGGGGGGAGGGGAGAAGAGAGGCTCTTTGGCCTTATCAGTTGTCGCCCAGTTCATTAAAGGAGCTCTTTGGTTCTGCTATCCGATGGGTCTCCTTTTCCTTTCCTGGAATCTTAACACCGAATTACAAGGTCTCAGTAGAGCTCCAAATGAGACCTTATAGGAGGCTTCCCTTCTGGATCTTATAGTCAAGATGGTGTTTCTGGTGATGATTTATGTCGGCGAGACGAGTTTCTGAGTTACAAGCTCTGTTCTGTAAAAAGCATTCCTTATGGCAGCAGGGCTCTCCTCAAGCACGAGTTCCATCCATCTATCAAAGGTAGTTTCTGCGTTCCATGTCAATCAGAAAGTCCATTTGCCCGCTTTTCACCCCACAGGGTATAAAGGATAAAGTGTTTCATTTGCTGGATGTCAAACAAGTATTAGAACATAAGAACATAAGCAATGCCTCCACTGGGTCAGACCTGAGGTCCATCATGCCCAGCAGTCCGCTCACCCGGCGGCCCAACAGGTCCAGGACCTGCGCAGTAGCTCCCTATCTATACCCCTCTATCCCTTTTTCCAGCAGGAATTTGTCCAATCCTTTCTTGAAATCCAGTACCATACTCTGTCCTATTACGTCTTCTGGAAGTGCATTCCAGGTGTCCACCACACACTGGGTAAAGAAAAACTTCCTAGCATTTGTTTTGAATCTGTCCCCTTCCAATTTTTCTGAATGCCCTCTTGTTCTTATATGTTTTGAAAGTTTGAAGAATCTGTCCCTCTCTACTTTCTCTATGCCCTTCATGATCTTGTAGGTCTCTATCATATCTCCTCTGAGTCTCCGCTTTTCCAGGGAGAAGAGCCCCAGTCTCTCCAATCTTTCAGTGTATGAGAGATTTTCCATGCCCTTAATCATTCGTGTCGCTCTCCTCTGGACCCTCTCAAGTGTTGCCATATCCTTCTTAAGGTACGGTGACCAATACTGAACACAGTACTCCAGGTGCGGGCGCACCATTGCCCGATACAACGGCAGGATGACTTCTTTTGTTCTGGTCGTAATACCAGTGAAATATTGGAGGGGCGAGAGAAAGTGGAGGCAAGCTGTAGGTAGTAGACACAGTGAAAAGGGAAACTGAGGTCTGGGTAGTAAGAATTTAATCTAGACAGATGCAGAAAATAAATTGAGAAGGAAGATGAGGGAAGGGAAGGGAAGGGAAAGGAGAGAGTGAAATGCCAGACTATTGGAGGAGGGGAGGGGAGAGAAGGGAAAAAGATGGATGCCAGATAAATGGGGGTGAAGGGAGAGATGGAAGGGGGAGGCAGTCAGTTTTTGGAAGGGACATAGAAGGAGAGAAGTTGCCATATAGAAGGGGCAGAGAGAGAGGGCAGACAGTGGATGGAAGGAAGAGGGTGACAAGAAGATGAGGAAAGCAGGAACCAGAGAAGACAAAGGTAGAAAAACATTTTCCGTTTATTCTGTTTGCCTTCTTCGCGGCTGCTGCACATTGTGCCGTTGACTTCATTGTTGTATCCACCAGTACACCCTAATCTCTTTCAAGGTTACTTCCCTCTAATACTAATCCCCCCATTTGGTAGCTGAACATCGGGTTCTTTCTCCCTATATGCATGACCTTACATTTCCCTACATTGAAGTTCATGTGCCATTTATTCGCCCACTCCTCCAGTTTGTTTAGGTCCCTTTGTAGGTCCTCACACTCTTCCGTAGTTCTAACCCTTCTACAGAGTTTAGTGTCATCCGCAAATTTTATAACTTCACATTTCGTCCCCGTTTCCAGGTCATTAATAAATACATTAAACAGCAGCGGTCCCAGTACAGACCCTTGTGGAACTCCGCTCGTGACCTTCCTCGAGCCCGAGTAGTGACCCTTCACTCCAACCCTCTGTCTTCTGCCTGCCAACCAGTGTTTGACCCATCTGTGTATGTCCCCTTCCACCCCGTGGTTCCACAGCTTCCTAAGTAGCCGCTCATGGGGTACCTTGTCAAAGGCCTTTTGGAAGTCGAGGTAAATGATGTCTATGGGTTCCCCTTTGTCCAACTGGCTGTTCACCCCCTCAAAGAAGTGCAGTAAATTTATTTGGCACGATCTTCCTTTGCAGAAGCCATGTTGGCTCGCTTTCATCAGCCCATTTTTTTCGATGTGCTCACAGATACTGTCCTTTATCAGTGCTTCTACCATCTTGCCCAGAACCGATGTCAAACTTACCGGCCTGTAGTTTCCCGGGTCTCCTCTTGACCCCTTTTTAAAGATAGGTGTAACATTTGCTATCTTCTAGTCCTCCGGGATCTCCCCAGTTTTCAAGGATAGGTTGCAAACTCGTTGGAGTATTCCCGCTATCTCATTTCTTAATTCCTTTAGTACCCTAGGGTGGATTCCGTCCGGGGTCGCTTTTCAATCTATCTATCTGTTGGAGGACATCCTCATGGCTCACCTCTATTGTTAACAGTTTTTCTTCTTGAAGTTACCAATGAGTTTCGCATATCAGATCACCTTTTTGTTCTGACCAGTTATGCTAAGAAACAGAGCCCGGTTTCTAAAGTCTCTATTTCAATATGGATTAAAATGACCATTTTTTTCCACATATGTGGACTGCGGTAAGCAGCTGCTGATTGTATTGAAAGCACACTCCAGTAGAGGAGTCACTACCTCATGGATGGAGACTCAGGCAGTTTCGCCCAAGGAAATCTATAGAGAAAGTACTTGGTCTACTCCTCATATCTTTACTAGGTTCTATAGGGTGGACGTAGCAGCCAGGAATGATGCCACTTTCAGGTCCTCCATTTTGAAGGCAGACTCAGCGGGACCCACTGCTTTGGTACGTCCCTAGCATTCAGGACCACTAGACATATTGTATTAGAAAAAAATATTAGATTCTTCAGTTTTTGTTGTAGATGTGTCTAATGGCCCTGCCCTGTCAGTGGACTTCACCTATCCTTTTACCTTAAGATTAGTCTGTATTTGGAGAATTCTCTGTCTCTCAGATAAACTGAGAGAATTAAAAAAAAACCCAAAAAACCCAGGGAAAATACTCCTGTGGTTTGGTTAGTGGATGTTCCAGTCCTGTTTGGCCCTTCATTCAGCTGGCTCCCTCTTCTGCACCACCTACCCAAAGGTGTAGGTTGAGCCTTGGTCCTTCTCCAATGGTTTGGACATCTTTGTGTCTTCACTCTGCTGGTGCACAGGCCCCCGCAGACTTTCCTGCCACCAGTCACTCTCTCACCCTGCTGGTGCACAGGTTCCTGTGGGCCTTCCCACCACTAGTCACTTTAGCCCTACTGATGCACAGGTTCCCCATGGACCTTCCTGCTGCTAGTTGCTTTTGTTCTATGCTGACCAGGCACCCTGTCGGCGCTGGTTAGTATGGTTTTTGAGGGCTTACTGTGAGTTAGGCATTCTTCCTCCCGATTGCCCTTGAGTCCCAGTTTCCTAAGACTCCCTTAATGTGCTCTTTCTCTGACAAATCTTGAATAGTGCCTCCCCTCCTCTTTATGGTGAGTGAATTTCATTTCTGTCCCATACTCTTTAAAACCCTCTAACCCAGAAGAGGGGATTTCCTCCTCTTCCAGAGTTTTCTCCAGTCTTGAGGATCTCTTACATGGCATCAAAGTCCTTTTCTTCTGCACCTAAACACACGGGCATCAGAATGGGGGAGGCCACATAGGCTGTAGCCTCCCCCAAATTGCCAGTATTGTAATAGGGCCTGACAGGGATCCTGCGAGGAAAGAAGCACCTCTTACAAGGCTGGGAGCAGCACCTTGCTACTAGCCAGCGTGCCTGCTGGTCAGCTCTCTGCCGCATCCCTTCACTAACATTTACTCCTTTCCCCCCTTCCCGCCACGTGTCTACCTTAAATGTGAAAGCACAACGCCACCCTGCCATCATCCCTGGCATCCTCTCTCCACTGTGGCCAGCCCTAGTGGAAACCGAAAGTTGTCAGACAGACCACAGTGGAGGGAAGATGCCAGGGCCGGCGGAAGGATGGAGCTGTCCTTTTATGGTTCAAATCTTTTTTTTTTTATTGGTTTATAACAAAGTAAGCCAGTTACAAACAAGAAGAAACCCTCCCCACAGTTAGCAACAAGAACAGCAAATACTACCCCCTCTTTGCCCACCCCGCAGCACTCCCAACAAAAACAACCCTTGACACACTATAATCCGGCTCCCCCTCCCCCATAGCCGCATATAGTCCAATATATACAGTATATTACCAAAATACCTTCCCGAAACCAACCACCCTTACAGTTCAACTATACTGTATAGACACCTACCCACTCCACATACTGTAATAAGAACCAAAACAAAGGAGTTCAGAAGACTTATACCCTGATAGTCCTTTGAAAGGAACTGTGCAATCCTGAACCCATCCCCTTCAAAACCTAAATAATCATCAATGCCACACAGAAGAAAGAGAAAAGAAAAAAAACAACCCTGCACTCCCAGTGTCCCACACCCCACCCCTCTATTAGAGGGAATTCAACAAGATACTCCGTGCCCTCGAAGACAGAGATTGAATATGCTGATGCTGAGAAATTGAATATGATTAGTGCGTTTTGCCTTACATTCCAAGGGAAGGCATCATACTTATCAAGGAGAAGACCTGCAGCAGACAAGGGGATTGTATGATCAAGTATACCTTCTACATACCGTAAGATCAATCTCCAAAACCGCCTTATATTTGGACATGACCAAAAGGCGGTGCTGTGCTTTTACAAAACATTTAATGTAGGCACTCAGTGGGAAGGGGGGGAGAAAGGAGTAGATGGCGAAGGGATGCAGCAGAGAAAGCTGACCAGCATCCACGCTGGCTGATAGCAAGGTGCCTCTTCCACCTGAATGCCCTAGAAATAAGGCCCTACCCGAGATATTTCAGATTCAGGGAAGGAGTAGGAGGTAGAGATGGAGCATATAGGACTTTGGAGAGGGAGTGGGGGAAGGGAGAGATGTTGGACTCATATGAGGAAAAGAGGGAGTGATGTGAGGGAGGGAAAGATGTCAGATTTGTAAGGAACAGGGAGAGATGGACTTGAGGACAGCAGAGGGGTAGAAGGAGGACAGGGAAAGATAGCAGAGGGGGCAGAAGGGGGACAATGAGAGATGGATTTGGAGGAGGACAGAGAAAGAGTGGGAGAGATGGATTTGGGGGCAGGCAGGGAGAGATGACGGGGAAGAAGGGTGAAATACATGTGGATGGCAAAATGGGGAGAGGGAGAGAAAGATTTGGTGGAGAGGGCAAGATGGGAAAAGGGAAAGACGCAGGGGAGGAAGGCAGAAGGGGGAGGAAGAGATGGATGACTCGGGGAGCAGAGGAGGGAAAGGGGAGATGGACAGGGAAAAACGAAGGGGATATGGAGTGAGGGCTGGGAGGGGGCGGGAGAGATGTCGGACTTGGGAGGAGGGAGTGACGGGGCAGAAAGGAGAGATGTTCGACTTGTTGGAGGGAGAAAGAAAGAGAAGAAAAAAATGCTAGGTTACAAGAGTGGAGTAAGCGACAAGGAGGGGAGATTCTATAAATGGTGGATCCATGTGAGAGTTGTCAAAGAGATGAGTAAGCAGAATGAGTATAGGAGGGTAGAAATGTGGTAATGCAAAGCAGATAAAAGGGAATAGGAGGACCAGAAATGTGAAAACTAGGAGATGAGAGAAGGAGATAGAAAGTTGATTAGATAAAAAGTGAAAAGATATAAAGCAATGTTCCCCCTTAAGCTGCATGGCCGCACACCTTTTGGTAGCAGGCCTCTCAGCCAGCACACCAGGACTTCTGGCCATACTCTGCTGCTGCCTGTGGCTTTGTAAATAAAGAAGTGCAGCTGGAAAGGAGGAGGCCTACTTAGATGTCTTAGAGCCAGCCAGAAAGCAGGTACACACCCTTGGGAGCATGAGCTTGGGACCCAGAATGGAGGGAGGGAGAGAGGCGCATTGGGTCACAGAAGGAAGGGAAAGGGATGCTTTGGTACATGGAGGGGGGAGGCACATTGAGATACAGAAGGAAAGGGAGGGAACGTGAACTTGGGACGAAGGAGGGAGGGGGCATGAATTTGGGACATAGAAGGGGAAAGGGGGCGCAAACTTGGGACAAAGGCTAGAAGGAAGGGGGGTACAAACTTGGGACATAAGGGAGGGAGTTTGAACTTGGGACATAGGATGGAGGGAGAGGAAGATACTGAGATGGGGGAGGGATTAGAAAGGGAGGATCGTTAAGAATGGGTGTGAGTGAGAGGGAAAGAAATGGCATACATGGGGAAAGGAAGAAAGAGGAGAATTGTTGGGCATAGGAAGGGAGAGAATTGTCGGACGTGATGGTGGAAGAGAAGTGAGGTAAAGAGATGAGAGGGAGAAATGTTGAATATGGTGGAGGAGAGGGAACAGTGGGACAGATGGAAAGGAATACAAGAGGGAGGAATGTTGGGCATGGTGGTGGAGGGAATGGAGGAAGAGATGTGGCATGGTGCTGCAGAAGGGTGATAGAAGGAGAAATGTTGGTCATGGGGCTAGTGGGCAGGGGCAAAAGATGCTGCACACAATCTAGGGGATAAGAGAGGGAGAAATGTTGGATGTGGCAGTAGAGGGAGTTGGATCTAGGGTGCATCTCTCCCTCTCTCCCTTTGCAGCAAGGAAGGGAATAAGAGAGAGGGTGAGAGATAGTGGACAGTGAGAGGGAGGGAGACATTGTTCATGGGGGTGGAGAAGAGAAGAAGAAATGCTGTGCAGGGGTGGGGAGGAAAAAATGTATGCTTTGTGTAGTTTAATTTTGTGGTTACCATTATGTATCGCTACCTAAGAGAAAGTATTTCACTAAACACCTTCAAATCTAATTTTAAAACATTCCTGTTCAAAGTCGCCTTTGACCTATGATTATCCTTTTAAGGATACTATACATACTTTTTTACCGACATAACGCTGGCCTTTAAGTTTCCCAGCCCTTTTGTTCTTCCCTTCCTTTCTTTTCTATCCAAATATTGTAATTCTTCTCCTTTTCCCTTTAGCTCCTGTTCTAGTCTGTATGATTTGTGTTTATTTGTAATGCGTATGTTTGTTTATTTTTTTATTCTTTTATATATCCCCCTTTGTTTCAGTATGTAAACCGCCTTGAAACCCGATTTGGCGGGATATCAAATTTTTAATAAACTTGTAAACTTGTTAATAAGATATTGTGTGTATATGAAAAACGAATGGAAGAAATTACATTTACAATTAGTACTGTTATGGGGGGTGGAGTCTAGGGTGGAGCTTGGGCAAGTCTGGGGCGGAGCTTATGGGCCCTGTAACAAATCCAAGTCCGTTTCGGGTTTTGTCTATGACAAACCAAAGTTCGTTACGGGTTTTGCCCCAGAGATAGGGAAGAAATACACTATACCCCTATGCAAGAGAGCTGACCAAGTAGAACTACAGACTACAGAACTAGCTGACTACTAATGGGACAGAGAATTGGCATCAAATGAGGTATGGCAGGGAAAGGAGAGGCCGGAAAGCTGCACACAGTTTAAACCTGTCTTTAAGCCTGCTAGGAGATTACTACCTTTCCAGCAGCCTATCCATGTAAGAGTCAAGGCTGGAAAGGAACCTGCACTTAGCCAAATGGAACAAGCCTGTGTGTGGAAGGCCCTTCCCCCACCTAGGCTAAGGGGGAGTGTCTCTCCACAGCTTAAAACGAGGCAGTACAGAACACTAGGGGGGCAAGTAGAGTTGAGGCACACTGGAGAGAGGAAACCTGGGGAGAGTCAGTCACTCTCTCTCCACCCGGAGGAGTCTGATAATACAGACTGGCATATGATAGATGCAGAGGAGCTTGCTTCTGCCTCTGAGAGTTGGGAAGAAAACCCAGGGGAAGCAATGGACATGCAGGAAAGTCCGGTAGGACCTGAGGTTTTTCCCATAGATGTTGAAATGCAGTGAGAAATGTGTTGTGGCTTTGCCTACAAACTCTGAGCCACCAGAGAAGACAGTGTTTTGCTTTTGAAGGGGATTTGTATTTCTCTCCTTTATATTGAACTTTAAGGTTGTGCCTGAGAGCTTTAATTTTGAGCCTAACAAATGTTTGGAAGTATTTTCCTGTTAGCTGCTAGGCTGAGCTGGGTACGTTCCTCCCCCACAGCTGTGCATAATTGATCACAGTAATGTCTCAGCAGGGAAATGTTCTGAGAGCCCTGCACGTTCCCAGAGCCAAGGCTATCCAAAAGAAAATTTCTCCACAGACTTGGTTGTGCTAAGTTTTCCTTATAAAACCTGTGCATGTGAGTGTTATGCCTACTTACAGAACAACAATTTGTTTGGGGAAACGTTGAGCCGGCGATAAATCATATGATATGCTTGCCTGTTTTGTTGCTCAGTTTTGTTTGGAGTTTTTTTTTTCTTTTCTGAGCTTTACATGGCACAGCTGCTGGAGCATAAGCAGCTTAGTAAAATGTTCTAGGCTGTTCTTAAACTACCTGCTCTGGTGAAGAGGACTATGTATCAGAATACTGAGAAAGTCCAGAGGCAGGGGACTGAATGAAAAGGCTTTACTACTTACAAAACCTGGACACTGGATTTGACGGTTTTGCCTCTGATTGAGAAGCTTATGTTTGCCAAAGGTGAATGATTGTTTGTTTTGAAACTGCTGAGCTGAAGCCTGTCTTTTTGCTTGGTGAAACCAGTAACCATAATAAAGCTAAGATTTAATGCATTCTGATTTGGACTCTTCCCTTGCATGCCCTTATTAGGCTGATAATAAGCCAGGCAAAGTCCAGAAGGGTCTCTTGGTGGTAAGGGACATGCCGAGCCAGAGAACTTTGTCACGATCCCGGGGGCTTGCAACGCAGCTCAAGAGCGTGGGTGTGACAGCCCCCCCAAACTAAAAAGCATTCCGCTGCCGATGCCTAAGCACATATGCAAATTAGGTTCTCAAATGCAAATCAGTTCATTTTCTCCTTTTGGGATTCTGTCAATTTGGTAGTATAGCATTTCACTAAGTATTATTCCAGTCATCTTGAAACAGTGCCGTTTCAGCAGCCTGTTCCCAGTTATCCAGTCACATTGAAAAAGATGTACCAATTTCCCCAAAAGTAGCACTACAGAGAAAATCAACGATTGAATATAATTCAAATGTTTCAAACCAGTTTTTCAAAAAGAGTGCAATGCTTATCATGAGATGATTCTGAGCACAAATGTTTATATTCTTGCAATTAATGCTGGTCCCCAATATAAGCTGTGTTTTACAAAAGCTGCCTCAGGAAGACCATCTTCAAATTATTATTTTTTTAAAATCTTTATTAATGTTCAAAACTAATACAAAGTGACAGGAATTATACAGACAATAATCAACGTAAACACTTAAATTCCATCAATAACAATGCAGAAGAAAAATATCCCTCCCCTCCCATCCAGCAACAATCCAATAATTTAATCAAGAAATAAACCAAAAAGATTTCCCCCTCCCCCCATCCACCCCGTCCTGGCTATGTATAATTGTTATAGTTTTTGAACTGTCCCATTCAACATACTGCCTTCAGTGGTAAACACTGCAGTGTTCAAAGATAAATTTGCCATTCACTTTTCTTGTTTAACCCAGATGGCTCTTTAGTCTTCGTGTCCTGTTCAGAGTTGATAGATCAATGGAATATGAATTTGCAAGTATATTTTGAGACATGGTAGGGAAGAAGAAATCAGCTTCTTGATAAAATGCTACTAATGGCTAAATAAAGAGGAGTTTTCTAAAACCTTAGAGTCTTCAGAAATAAATATGGAAATACTTTTAATGCCAATAGAACCACATTTTATAAATAAATGTAAAATGATGTTGCTCTAACTGCTGTTTGCTGCTTTATTATTTGCAGGTGCTGACATCATTATCACCTATTATGTGCCTCAACTGCTGAAGTGGCTGCAGGATGCCTAAAGCTGCTTCTCCAAGATGGGACCTAAACAGGCAGGAGCCAAGGCAAAGATAATGTCTGAGCTTCCACATTTCTCAAGAGCTTGCAACAGTACTGGAAATGTATGGCATTATCACTGCACATGGGATAACTCATTTGGCATCCAAGTGATGATCTGATCATGTTTCCATCAGTGTTCCACAATTAAACATTTTGGGGATAATTTCATAAGAGTTCTTGTCAAAGTTCTAAAAACATCTATCTTAAGCAATATAAGCATTTTTATAAAATACGCCTCAAATTATTCCCAGTGGCACACAAGTTCTCATGTTCTGAAGGTATAAATATGTGCATATTCTCTATATATATACATTTTATTAATTATGCCAAAATTATGTTCCTGGAAATACTTACACATGATTTGCTTAAGTACATTTCCATTTTTATTTCTAAACCGCAAATACCTTACCTTGTGTACAAAAGAGTAAAATGGATGTATAATAACAGTGATTGCAAAGAACAAAATTCTAATAATAGAAAATTACCAGGTTTTCAATTACCCTTAAATTTAACACAAATAAATTATTTCAGTAATTTTCTAAATAACAAATATGAAGTGGATAGTGTTAACAGCTTCCGAAATTCGTCGTCCCATCTAGCAGCCTGAAAAGAAATCAACCTATTTAGAAACCTCTTGTGAGTACATCCTTTTACCGACGCACTAGGCTTCAATATTTTGTAGTCCATTTTACATATGCAAAACATATGAAAAATAGATTATAAAAGTACTCATTTTTAAGAGTATTTTTCAAAGTGTTTCTACACATAATGAAGTTTTACTTGACATATTTAAGTTATTTGTATGTAACCTGTACTCAAACTTTACCTGACTTGAGGAATTTCCAGGGAGCAGAATTGGAGAGAGTTTTGTGTATACTTTGGAAAATACAGAAATATGCACAGATTCATTTAGAAAATTATTTTATATATTGTAGCTTTTCTTTCTACAATTTATATTTTTTATCAATTTAACTGCTCAGATAGCTAGATCATAAGCGATGTGTCAAAATAAACATGAAAAGTTTTGCATGGGGAAGAGTAGGTGTAAATGTAATTTCTGGTAGACTGGTATAGTCCTTACAAATGGGTATATATATCTCATCATGACCAGCAGGTGGAGATTGAAACATAAGAGGTACCCCTATTCCTATCAGTTTTCTTTCAGTCTCAGCAGGTTTGAGGAGCTGTACCCATCTCCCTTGGTAGGGCTGTTGGAATTTGTTTAGGGATCCTAATCCCTGTTTTGTGTCGGATTGAGCTTGGTTGGGCCCTGTTTGGGGGTCCATCTGACCTCGGGGTATCAAACCCGGCAGGTCTCGTGCTGGGTCCCTTCCCCCCATTTCCTCCACCTTCCCACATTTTTTTTAGAGGTGTCTCAGCAGTAATCCTTGCCCCCTAATTCAAGCAAGGCATATTGCTTTGAGAGCCAGTGTAGTCTGTTCTGTTAAAAAAAAAAAATATATCCTGAGGTAGTTCCGGTCTGAAGGGTTGCTTTCCCTTTAAATTTGCTGTATTTACTGTTTTTTGTTTTTTTTTAAATTATGCGGCACTTTTTTCCTAGCTAAGTCGCGTATGGAGCAATGAGCAATTTGCAGGGGAAAATGTACTCATTGTGCTCCAGACGCGAGGCACTCACAACCGGCCTGTGCAAGCAGTGTACAGGCCGGTGTGGTAGTGGAGCTCCGTTGGCAGCCGCTGCAGGCATCCAGAGCTCCCCAATGCTAGTGCCTTGCAAGTCAGCTGGGAGCAGTGTGCGAAGCCCGGTCTTCCCCCCACCGCCCATGGAGGTATTTCCTCAGCCGCTGACGGTAAGGGTAAAAAGGATTCCCTTACCGCCGGTTTGGCTCGGGACTCCCTCTCAGCTGTTTTTTTAACAGCTGATGCCGACTTGCTTGCTTTAGCGGCTGGGACAGTTCAGGCTTCCCAGCCGCTACAGGCCATGGAGGGGTTTTTTGGCAAGAACTTTGCCATTTTCACAGACAGGTCCCTCCATTTTGTCTGCAACCTCAGGTGACCTTCCCCCTGTATTGAAAAAACAGGGGCAGGTTTCAGCTGGGTCCCACTTGCGCTCAGGGAGTTTGCGGGGGGAGGGGGGGTTGTTCCCTCTGCACCCCTGTGGCTTTGCCTCCCTCTTCTCATTTGGTGTCCCCTCATCCTCCTCCCTCGTCCAAGTGCCCGAGGGTGGTTTGGGATGAGGATTGGTGGTCAGAGGAGCGTGTCAGCCTGGATGAGGACCTGGACCCTTTTGAGGATTTCCAGGATCCTCTCGAGGGGGTGGCAGGGCATCGGGTTTCCCGCTTTCCAGCAAAGAGGCGTCCGTGGTGCACTTTTTCAAAGGGATAAGCTACCAGACCTGATTCAGCAGGTCTCAGTGCTGTATTTTGAGGAAGCGCCAGTGGATACCCTGCGTGTTGGGGGACCCTCTTAGGGGGATCCGTGCTGCTTCCTGCTCTTTTTCTATGCATCAGGATATTCCGGATCTTGTACTGGCGCAGTGGAATACGCTGGAGACACCGTTTCGGTTGGCGCGCATCATGGCTCATTTGTATCCCATCCCAGAGGGAGATAGGGCTACTTTGAAGTCGCCAATGGTTGGCGCAGTGCTCTCAGCGATTGCTAAACAGCATAGCATGCCTGTGGAGGGTGGTTCTGCCTTATGGGACTCTGAGGAGTGTAAGTTGGAGACCATTCTTAAGCAGAATTTTGATGTCTCTGCCTTGGGGGTCCAGGCGGCTATTTGGGGGGGGGGGGGGCTGGTGCCATGTTTCGGTGGGCCGAGCGTGTTCAGAATCATGAGTCTGACTGGTCCTTGGTTGATCAGGAGGTGGAAAAGATTGAGATGGCTGCCTCGTTCCTCTCGGATGCTCTCTATGACTTGGTGCAGATGTCTGTCAAGTCTATGGCTTTTGGAGTGGCAGCGCACTGTACCTTGTGGCTTCGTGCTTGGTCGGTGGATGCCACATCCAAAACTAAGCTTACTAAATTTCCCTTTCATTTGGGGAGGATTTAGACAAGTTGGTTCAGACTCTTTTTTTTTTTTTTATACTTTTGAATACATTTACAATATCCAATTATTTCAAGGAAAAAAAGAAAACATCTCTGAAAACAATTCCATAATCACTCATGGAGATTATGCGGTATATAAACTTAAGGTTTAGATTAGATTCTTTTAAAGCCCACATTATGGGGAAAACATGTTACAAAATCTAAATAAACAAATTTAAAGGAAAAGATTAAGGATAAGAATTCTCTGTTCATCCCAACGAACCTTGAATCATTCCTTACTAATAGGGATTCTAATTTCTCCTTTTATTCTCTTCTGATGAAACAAAAATCATTTCTGTTCTCTTGCTATTAAAAATTGTTGTAATTGTACGGGGTCCCAAAAAAACATACTCAATGTCTTGTAACTTAACTATGCATTTACAAGGAAATTTCAGGTAAAAGGATGCCTCTAGAGCCAAAACTAATTTTTAACTTCAAAAATTATTTTCTTCTGAGTTGAGTTGTTCTAGAGACATCCAGAAATATCCTAACTAAATCACCACAAAATTTCATTAACCTGTTTTTAAAGTAAAGTTTCATTAGTAACGTCTTGTCCATTTCACTCATGCATGTTATCACCAGGGTGGATCGACTGAATCACATCCTGAGTATCTTCCAAAAATTCAGTCAAATTTACTTCAGTAGTGACCAGATGGTCCACCTCCTGGGCAGTTTCTATTTTTTTAAAGGGAATATAATAATAGTTATTTATTGGAAAATTCTCAGCATTAGTCAATCCCAATACTTCCTTAAAAAACTTCCTCAATAGAATTTCAGGTGACAATAAATGAGTTATTGGGAAATTGACTAAGTGTAGATTTTTCCCTCTCTTCATATTTTCCATTGATTCTATTTTAGAACGTATCACCGTAGAATCTTTAACAGCAGATACTAAAACAGCTTGAAGTGTATTACATTGAGTCTCCATAACATTTACTCGTTTATCTAAAAGACTTAAATTGGAATCCACATTTTCTAATTTAAGGGACACTGACTGAGAAAAGTCCCCCATTTGTCTCATCGTGGTCCTGAGAAACCCTTCAACTCTAGATATTCCTAGCCATAAGTCTTTAAGGGTAATATCTTGTGTCTCCTCCGTTAGTGGATTATCTTCCTCTCTCGCTGAAAAAATCAGTGGTTTAGGTATTTCGGTATAGACTAGTTTATTAGTATGAGTGGAGGATACCACTAGTCCGTTGGAATTAGTAGGGTTTATATTCCCACTATCACAAGATACTGGGTGAAGGGGAGGAGTCCGTCCGTGGGGGCTCATTGAAGCTCCCGACTCAGAGGCATCAATATTTAATGATCCTACTGGAGGATTTTCAGACAGTAATAACAGATGCCTGTCCATGGGGCCAGACATAGTAGGTGTTGAACTTTTTGGTTTAATTTTTCTTTTCCCCATATCCAGATCAAATAGTCAACAATAGAATAAATGTAGGAAAAAGCGATAAGTGACCAACTTGAAATTCCAGTTCCCCGGCTCCTCGTGGCTCCAAGGGGCTCCCAAGGGGCCTAGCGTGCCCCTTAGGGCACACCCCTTCGGCCACGCCCTGTGGTTGCGCGGCTGCCCTATAAAATGATTAGAGACGGACCCGATGATGTCAGGGGTCCGTCTCTGTAGATGCCTGCGGGCAGGTAGAGAAACACCAGAAACACAGCGCACCGCTGCTGCAGGAGTCCAGGGATCGCAAACAAGCCTCCTCACTTTTTCCCTCCGGGTCGGTAACAATTCCCCGGATAGCCGCGGCAGCGGCTGCCCTTTAAAGTGATTAGAGACAGACCCGATGACGTCAGGGGTCCGTCTCTGTAGATGCCTGCGGGCAGGTAGAGAAACACAGCGCACCGCTGCTGCAGGAGTCCAGGGATCGCAAACAAGCCTCCTCACTTTTTCCCTCCGGGTCGGTAACAATTCCCCTGGTTCAGACTCTTGACGGACTCTAAAGTGCCCCACCTGCCTGAGGACTGTGCCCGCCCTGCATCTTGAGGGGGGGGGGCACTATTCGGGGGTGTCTATGAGAGTTCTGCAAATTGTCACCCGCAACTTCAGGGCAATGGGTCCAGGGCTGCGGGGACAAGGAGGAATGCTTGTGTGCCGCTGCGGGCGACACAAGGAAAAAGAAAATATAGAGTTTAGTGAAAGGATTGCCAACAAACCAGGAAAGTATTTGTCAAAACCAGGACTGGATTTATTGCTAACATCCAAGCAAGCAGGCTGCTTCACTTGAGTGTTCATATACCAGTCTTAACACAATACAAAAAAAATAACTTTGTCAGGATACTTCATCAAATTCAGCAACAATACAATTTATTCTCAAGCCGCAACGGGCTCTATATTTAGCAAGAGAGTCCCAGCTTGGAAAACTTTCTTCAAAGAAAAAAAAGTCTTTTCCTTCAGGTTACAAACCTGAACTAATGCCAGTGCAACAGCACTGTTCTTCCCCAGCAATGAAAAAGTGCTGGACAGGTGGTGTGCTCCACGTGGTATTAATTGCTACAATTTAGGCCCTCTCTCCCACCTCAATAACGTGGGGCAAACCCCCCCCCCCCCCACACCTTGGCAGAGAAAAGTCCACCTTCCCAACAAGGAAGAAAAATCAAATCAAACAAATCAGTGAAAGCTCTTTACAGTTCTTAGTCCATGTATTTTCCCTACTTCCAATTCAACAGGTAAGTAAAGCACAGCTCAAAAAAAAACCAGTCCAAAACAAAACACAAGCTTTATATTCCAGTTAGGCAGTTACTCTCACTTGCCTTTGACCCAGCACACTTCCATGGGATGAACTTCATTCAGTGCCTCAGTGTTAAGCTCCGGTTCTAATTCCATGTCTTGAATGCCTTCCCCTGGATCAGGAGTTAGCTCAGCACCAGCTTCTGTAAGCTCCATGCAATCAGGCAATCGTTGGCCCTGTAGAGCGCTCAGCCCTGAGCTTGGCTGCCAGTTCTTCAACTGCAGCTGCTCTCCTCCTCTCAACTTCTCCTTCTGCCTATTTAATAGCTCAGTCCTAAGGTTGAGGAACTTGCAACCATGCCCCAAACTCCCAGGTGCAGAGGATATCAGGTTACAAACCCTGGGATAGCGCGGGGAAGGGGAAAACTGCAACTCAACCCCTGAGCTCCCTCTATTTGACACAGCAGAAAAGTCAGTCATTTTACCAGAATGGATTTAACCTGGTCAGGCTGAGGAATGACAGCTTTGGAAATGGGTCTTATACTAGGGCCAGACCTAGCATATCACAAAATACCGCCCTGGGCATGGGGCTTTCCAGGCTTCGGGGTTTTCCTGGGTTCGTTTTGATCAGCGTATGCAGTCCTTTCAGGGGCCCGTCGGGGGGCAGGGAATCCCTCCGCCAGTTCCCCCACTGCCCATCCTGCCCAATGACTCCTTGCCAGCGCCCCCTTTGGTTCTGGTGGGTGCCCAGCTGCGCGAGTTTTTTCCCCAAGTGGGCTGAGATCACTTCTGATCAGTGGATCCTGGAAGTGGTGCGGGACGGTTATGCTCTGGAGTTTGCCCACTCTACCAGATATTTTCTAGCCTCTCCATGTCAGGCGGCAAGGAAGATGCAGGCCTTTTTCCAGACCCTTCAACACTTGCTAGACATCAAAGCAGTTGTTCCAGTTCCCCCTCGGGAGTGTGGCACCAGCAGGTACTCCATTTACTTTATGGTGCCCAAGAAGGAGGGGACCTTTCAGCCCATCTTAGATATGAAACAGGGCTCACAAAATTCCCTCTCTTTGCATGCAAACTCTGCGGTCTGTCATTCTAGTCATTCAGTCAGGGGAGTATCTGACTTCTCTTGATCTGACAGAGGCCTACTTGCATGTTCTAATTCGGGCCTCCCAACAGCGCTTCCTTCATTTTGCGTCCTTGGGTCAGCACTATCAGTTCTGTGCACTTCCTTTTGGCCTGGCCATGGCTCCTCGGACATTCACCAAGGTTATGGTGGTCGTCGTGGCGGCTTTGTGGACAGAGGGCATTCTGGTGCATCCCCACCTGGATGACTGGTTAATTTGAGTGAAGTCATTTCAGGAAAACACCCGGGTCACGGCTCAGGTGGTGGAGTTTCTGCAGTCGCTGGGATGGGTGGTCAACCTTTCCAAAAGCTGGAGTACCTTGGGGGGTTCTGTTTGACAGCTCCTTGGGGAAGATCTTCCTTCCAGAGGCTCGGGTAAGCAAATTGTAATCTCAAGTCCGCCTGCTTTTGACATCTCAGTGTCCTTGGGCGTAGGATTTCCTCCAAGCCTTGGGGTCGATGGCAGCTTACCTAGATGTAGTGTGGTGGGCACAGGCCCACATGCATCCTCTTCAGTATGCTCTGCTTCGGAGGTGGTCGCCCCAGAAGCACAGTCTGGATCTTCCTGTTCCTCTGCGGGGCTTGGTGCACAGCAGTCTTCGTTGATGGCTCCAGATCTCTCATCTTGTTCAAGGGACGAGTCTGGATCCACCACAGTGGACAGTGTTTCTCACGGATGCGTCTCCTCAGTTGGGGAGCTAAGTGGCTAGGTCACTCAGCTCAGGACACCTGGTCCAAGGAGGAGGCGTCCTGGTCAATCAATGTTCTGGAGACCAGAGCCATCCGTCTGGTGCTGTTAGCCTTCCACTCCTTCTTGAAGGGCAAGTCAATCAGGGTTCTGTCGGAAAATACCACAGCGGTGGCATATGTCAATCGTCAGGGGCACCAAGAGCACTCAGCGCGGGAGGCGTCCCTGCTCATGGTCTGGGCAGAGTCTCACCTTCAGGACATCTTTGCTTCACACATAGCCAGCATGGAGAATATTCAGGCAGACTTTCTCAGTCGTGCTAGATCCCGGAGAGTGGTGTCTAAGTCACGTGGCCTTTCAGTTAATAGTGCAGTCTTGGGGTCAGCCCCTCATGGACCTGATGGCCACAAGTGTCCGCCAACAGGCCCCGATTCTTCAGTCGTTGCAGAGACGGTTAGGCCGAGGGCCTAGATGCTCTGGTTAAACCATGGCGAATGGAGGGGCTGTTGTATGTGTTCCCTCTGTGGCCATTAGTGGGCAGAGTTCTTCTCTGCATAATTCGGCATCCAGGCCTTGTGGTTCTGGTGGCTCTGGATTGACCCAGGCGGCCATGGTACGCGGATCCTCTTCCTCTGCCTCCCTTGGACGACCTAACTCAGCATCTGCGCATGCTCAAGGCCTTCTGGCTCTCGTTCTCTCGGAGATCTCGTTCTCTCAGAGAGAGCGAGAGCCAGAAGGCCTTGAGCATGCGCAGATGCTCAAGGCCCAGCCCAGGCAAGAGGCAGGAGCTCGCATTCACCCTTACAACGAGCAGAAGGGGTAAGGACCGTGTTTGGGAAGAAGGGTGGGCGGATGCCGCTTTCAGCACGGGGGTGCTTTGCGGTTCTTGCGGGAGGGCGTTTGCGGGGGGGGGGGGTTGCAATGCTGGTTAGAGCGGGGGGAGGGGGTGATAGAGCAGCGCCGGTAGCCTCGTGGGGGGGGGGGGGTTGATGGAACGAACCAAAGCAAGTTTCCATTCATTCCTATGGGGAAACTCGCATTAATATATGAGTAACTTGATTTACGAGCATGCTTCTGGAACGAATTATGCTCGTAAACAAGGTTCCACTGTATTTGTTGTTACTCCTGTTTGGAGTCTTGTTTATTTCTGTTTCAAGTTCTTAGTTCTGCTTGGCTATTCGGCAGACTGATAGGAATAGGGGAAGGTATCTCTGTTCAACAGTTTTGTTTGTCTCCACCTGCTGGTCATGATGCTATATACCCATTTGTAAGGACTATACCAGTCTACAGGCTAACAGAAAGAAAATTAGCAGGTAAGAACCTAATTTCTCCTTCTAGTGCAAAAGACATACGAGTCTTGAACCAGTGAGTTATTCTCCTTTACTCATGAGTTTGTATGTAGAAGGCAACTACCTTTTTCTCTTGGCTCTGCCTTCTGCATCTCTGGACTATACCCCATCTTCTCAGTTTTTCCTTCAAGTGAATTGGAAGGTGTCTTTCTGATTTGCTCCAATTTAGATCTTTTATTTTTGGGTATTTATCTGAATTAAGAGGCTTGTAGTGCTTCAGAGGTTTCTAGTATGACTGAGACAACTTTGCCTTGGAGAAGACATAGACCTTGTGGTCAGAAGTCTGTAGTCAGGAAGGCAACCATTTTACAGGGCCCTAACACTGCCCTAACACTTTAGTGGCTAGGGAACTGTTCCCCTGGGAGTGTGGCTCGTTCTTTGTTTTTACTGGAACTTGTGTGCAGTCTGTGTGGCCCCATGTCTGTCCTGAGGGCTTTAGCAGGTGCTGGCTGCACGGGGAGAGGTTCACCCTCTCAGCGCAGTTTTCCTGCCAAAGTGTTATCTCCAGGACACATAGGTCCAGTCGGGGAAAGGTACCGAGGAATGGGGATCAGAGTCAATGACCTTAATACCCCAGTCTGAATCCACAATTTTGGAGGATGTAGGATCTCGGGGGCCACCAGCCAGGCGTCTGTGACAATCTTGGATCAGAGGCATGTAACATGCAAAATATCTGTGCCATTAAAAAAAAAAAAATGAATAAAAAAGGCCTGCAGACCTGTCGGTAACTCAGTGTCCTACAGGTCTGCAGCAGTCAGGTTTGTCAGTAGTAAAACCCGACTCAAAATAGCCAAGAAATTGTTAGTGAATCAATCGCTTGGCTATTTTGCAAGGGGTTTTACTAATTTGCATAGGAGGATTGGGATCAGATTGCTATAGGCCTTAGTGAATAGTGACAGAGGGAAATTTGGTCGCAAAGGGCTCGCAAACCGATCGGTACACGATCGATTTGCTTAGTGAATCTAGCCCTTTATCTTTACCACCTCTACTGGGAGACCCATCCATGCATCTACTATCCTTTCTATAAAATAAAGTATTTCCTTAGAGTACTCCAGAGCCTATCACCTCTTAACTTCATTCTATGCCCTCTCATTCTGGAACTTCCTTTCAAATGAAAGAGACTCTCCTCGTGCATTTATGCTACATAGGTATTTAAATGTCTCTATCATATCTCCCCTCTCCCGCCTTTCCTCCAAAGTATACATATTGATATCTTTAAGTATCCCCTTATGACCAAGACCACCAGCCATTTTAGTAGCCTTCCTCTGTACAGACTAGAGAATGACACGGTGAAAAAATTGGTCCCCGTCACCGCCCCGTCCCCGTCTCACCATCCTCTGCACCGCCCCGTCACCGCCATTCCCTTCACCGCCCCGTCACCGCCACTGCCACCCCATTCACCGCCCCGTCACCGCCACTGCAACCCCATTCACCGCCCCGTCACCGTCACCGCTGCATATATAAAAGCCTCAAACGGGTACGATTTTAAATACTTTTCTTTATTTACGTATAAAGGAAACATTCTTTAAAACTTAGTTAAATATTAGTTAATAACTATACAAAAACAAACACGACATGTACTTTTAATGCTTACAATGTTAGCCTACATGGTAAGTAGACGCGGCCGCTGTACCTAATCGCGGCAAATCGTGTACCTAATCGTGTACCTAATCGCGGTCACTATGCTAATCGTGATTAGCATAGTGACCGCGGCTACGGCTGCAAGTCTCCCCTCCCCCCAGCGATCACGGCAGGAGGGCACCCATCCCCTCCTGTAGACCCCCCCCAACGGCCCTCCCGACAATCGCAGCAGAAGGGTACCCAACCCCTCCTGCCGGTCCTCCCAATGGCCTCCCCTAAGATCGCCGGCAGGAGGGTACCCAACCCCTCCTGCTGGACCCCCCCCAACGAACCCTCCCACCCCGGAACCCCCTTAGTCTTACTTTCCAAGTTGGACCGGACGGCTCCTCACACGTATGGCCAGCAGGCTTGCCTCCGTCCAAATGAGGCGGGCCCGCCCCTACCCTGCCCAACCCACAGGATCCTAGGGCCTGATTGGTCTAGGCACCTAAAGCCACTCCCGCTATAGGAGGGGCCTTAGGTGCTTGGGCCAATCAGGCCCTAGGATCCTGTGGGTTAGGCAGGGGAGGGGAGGGGCGGGCCTGCCTCATTTGGACGGAGGCAGGCCTGCTGGCCAGACGAGCGAGGAGCTGTCCGGTCCAACTTGGAAAGTAAGACTAAGGGTGGTGTTTCGGGATGGCGGGGTTTGTTGGGGGAGGGTCCGGCAGGAGGGGTTGGGCACCCTCCTATTGGCGATATAGGGGGCCGTTGGGGGGGCCGGCAGGAGGGGTTGGGCACCCTCCTACCAGTGATCATAGGGGGGCTGTTGGGGAGCTGGCAGGAGGGGTTGGATATCCTCCTGCTGCGATCGTCGGGAGGGCCGTTGGGGGGGGGGTTGGGGTAGGCAGGAAGGGATGGGTACCCTCCTGCCGCGATCGTTGGGGAGGGCTGGTTCTGTTGGCATGAAGGGCTGAGCACCTTCCTGTCGGCGATCGTCGGGGGGGGGCGGGTTCTATTGGCAGGAAGGGTTGATCTGACAAATGAGGAGCCAGTATATTGGGGGGCGGAGTCAATGCGGCAACGTGCAGGTGAAACACAGGTAAATAGCGGTTCCTAGAAGGGGGGACATTGGCCTGCGGGGACAAATCTATTCACCGTTTTTGCGGGCGGTGAAAGGATTTGTCCCCGCGTCTGCGGCGATTTGCTAATGAGGTCACCATAACCCGCAGCCACGCAGCGGTTCGCTGCGGGGATCGCTCCCCGTGTCATTCTCTAGTACAGACTCCATCCTGTTTATCTTTTTGAGGTCTTCTTTTCTGCTTACTTTTACTTAAAAAATGATTTGTTGCCTTTTTAATGGCTCCTTTCAGTTTTGCCCACTGCTTTTCTACTTCTTCCAGATGTTCCCACCCAGACAACAGTTCCTTGAATTAGCCCTTTCTGCATCTGTCTTAATATTAAACCACACCATGCGGTGATCACTGGATGCCAGATGATCACCCACTATAACATCAGAAACACTTTCCCCGTTTATAAGCACTAATATGGCCTCACTCCGTTGTCACAGCACTCCTGCAAAGCAGAGATCCAGGTGCATCCATACTTAGACAACTAGCTGATCAGAGCTCCATCCAAGCTCAAGGGAGACACAGCAGTGGCACAAGTTGTCCAATGCTGCAAGACCTAAGTTGGATCATCAGCTTCTGAAATAACACTTGGAATCCACGCAGACCCTAAAATACTTGAAATTTGCTTCAACATGGCAGAAGGCTGTGCTTTTCTGACACACGCAAACTGAAATTAAAACATCAGATTTTGGAGATCCTGATGATGCCAGCTACCATGGCTTAGCATTGTCTGCAGGTGCGGGGGTTGATGATGGAGACCATAGAGTTTGTTCCATGAACAAAAGCCAATCTACGTCCTCTCCAAGATGCACTTGTCCCGCTGGTCTCTAAAGGCAGATTCTCTTCAGAAACCGCTGACCTGGATGGCTGAGGTGTGTCAAAATTTGTGTTCGTGGCTCCTGCCAAAATTGCTGGATAAAGGCTTGCTGCTCCACATGTCCTCTTGGGTAATCCTGATGACAGATGCCAGCCTTTACAGCTGGGAGACGTGAGGATCACCCAGTTCAGGCTCGATAGTTGCCCTCGCAGATGAAGTAATCTATCAACCGCTTGGAGATATGTGCCATTCGTTTGGCCCTACAGACATTGGAGAATATCCTGGAAGACAAAATGGTCAGGGTTGTCTCAGACAATGACACAGTGGTGACCCACATCAACCGGCAAGAATGTACAAAGAGTGCTCCATTGAAACTGGAGGTCCAATTGCTGTTTTGCTGGGCATTAGCCCACCTGCAGACTCTGTCCCCTTCTGATACATGTGCTGCTGACAGACTTTAGACCTAAGGGAGTGGTCCCTAGCTCAGAGGTCCTTCGACAGCATTGTGTGTCAGTGGGGAGCTCCGACTTTAGATTTGATGGCATTGGCAGTTGACAAAGTCTCAATTCTTCAGCTGAAGATTTGAGCTTGGATGCTCTAGTACAGCAGTGGACAGAGAAAGGGCTGTTGCATATGTTTCCCCTGTGACGCATGTTGGGCTAGGGTTGGTAATCCTGGTTGCCCCAGATTAGCTGCATCAGCTGTTGTATGCGGATCTGTTTTACTACTTGGGATCTAGCTAGGTACTTGGGACCTGGGTTGGAAACGGGATACTGGGCTTGATGGACCTTCAGTCTGTCCCAGAATGGCAATTCTTATGTTATGTCTACAGAGGGACAAGCATCTCAAACTGCCACTGCATCCAACTCTTCTCTTGCAGGATCCGAAACACTTTGGGCTTACGGCATGGCTACTAAGAGGTAGTTATAGATACCCACAGATCAAAGAAACCAGTGACTGTCATGGCCTATGCTAAGGCTTAGAAGATGTTTCAGTGCTGGTGCTAGAGTAGAAGAGGCTTCTTTGGTATCTCATCCAGATGTCAACAAATTTTTGGAAGGAGCATTGCAGCTGCATCCTGCTCTGTGACAGCCGCTCCCGACCTGGAATCCTAACTTGGTTTAGCAGGCCCTCAGTAAGGCTCCGTATGATCCTTTGCGAGAGGAGTCTGTTAAGACAGTTTTTTTTTCTAGTAGCAATCACTTTAGTAAAAAGGTTCAGAACTACAAGCGCTGTCGTGCAGTGAGTCTTTGTTCAGGTTTATGGAAGCAGGGGTTTCCCTCCACATGGTCCCTTCCTTTCTACCAAAAGTGGTCTTGACCTTCCATGTTTCATCCCACAGGCTTAAATAAATAAAAAAAGACAAACATTTTGGCATTGCTGGATGTTAAGAGTTCTTCTCCATTATTTTGAGGTGACAAATTAATTTTGTGTTTCAGATCATCTTTTTGTGCTAACGAGCCCTAGTTGCCTGGATAAGTCAGCATCTAATATTTCTATTTCAAGGTGGATTTGCGCACCTCTTGCTTCAATGTATATTGGATGTGGTAAGCAACCTCTGATCGCTTTGAGAGCACACACTAATGAGGGGTCAGGCTTCAGGGGCATAGTCCCAGGCAGTGTCCCCAAAGGAAATTTGTAGGGTGGCTACATGGTCCACTCTTCATACTTTCAAAAAATTTTAGAGTGAAGGTGGCAGCATGAAAGGATGCCACTTTTGGGTCTGCGGTGCTCACAGCAGGTTCATCTGCCCCGCCCTAGACTCAGGGGACTGCTTTGGTACATTCCACTGGTTCAAGAATCATGTGTCTTTTGCACTGTTTGGAGCTACAGCCTCAGCACCCTGGGGTTGTGGGTTCAAACCCCGCACTGCTCCTTGTGACCCTGGGCAAGTCACTCAGTCCTCCATAGCCTCAGGTAGTACGTTAGCTAGATTGTGAGTCCACCAGGACAGATAGGGAAAATACTTGAGTATCTGATTGTAAAAACTGCTTAGATAATCTTGATAGGTGATATATAATAAGTGTTAGTGCTGATTGCACTCAGGTAGGTGGCTTGCTCATTTTCCACCTTGTTCTCAGTTATAATTATATTGGCCTTGACTTGTTGCAGATCAAAACAGAATTAGCTGGTAGTGGAGTACCTTGCTCCCTGCTTCTTTATCTCTCCTTTTACAGGAATTGTCAACTGTTTTGATATGAACTGAGATGGAGCACAGCCCAGAGAAGAAGATAGATACCTTCTACAAACTCGCGAGTAAAGGAGAATAACTCATTGGTTCAAGACTTGTATGCCTTTCTACTAGAAAGATGATTATCAAGGTAAAAATCTAATCTTTCTGTATAAATTTCATTTGGTAATTATAGCAAAAGGTACATGCTTTGAAAACTTGACAAAACTCACACAGGAAAAGATTTGTGATTATAAAATTATCCCCTTTGTGTGTTGTAGCCAAAGCTGTCAGATGTACTGTAACACCATCTTACAGTAAATGTATTCTGGCAGTACTATTGCTTAAGTTTGTCTTTGTCACCCTGTGACAGTTTGTGCTGCTTACTGGTGTTTGGATATATTGGTATGTGTGTATATTTATTTATCTGTAGAAAGAGAGATGTGTAAGGACTTGTGGCTGTTGCATTTTACTTGTGTGTGATCACTTGGGTTGAATGCTGCTATGACTGAGCTGTCTTGGTATTCACACATATCACTTACAGCTGCTCTGGGTTATGCCCTCAAAGATGAGGGCTGTCAGGTAACCTGGAAGAAGAGCTTTGTTCATCTCCATGTGCACACATGCAATAGTGCACACATGTAATCTGCCCTGTTCAGATTCACAGAATAGCTTCCAATACAAATATAAACACTGCCTGGGTTAGGCCAGGAAGCAGATTCACCCAGTTTTCCTTCAGTGTCCATAGACAGACTCTACTCACCTCTATAGACTTGGTACCAGTTCAGCTTTTTCCTCCCAGGCTTATCAATCCAACCAGTTCCATCATGCAAGGATTTTGCTGTTGTTCAGTTATGATATAATCTTTCCTCTTGCTGTTTTGGGCCTTATTTTTCAACAAAAATGAAAAAAACAACCCCACATATGGTAATATAGACCAAGAAAAGGAGTGGAGAAGGGACAAGGTCAAACAACTGCAAGGATAACTAATTTATTTATTGACAATATATAAATAGTTAAAACATATATAACATATATACAAAATAGCAAGCCAGAGTCCTTTGATCCTTTTTGTACTGGACCCCAACACAGTCCTTGTTTCGGCTTGAACAGCCTTCCTCAGGGATATACTTTGGCGCCATCTACTGGGTATGTTTGGTTTTATTTTATTTGGTTTGCTTTTTTACACATTTCATGATTGTAATATACACATTTCTTTCTGAACTTATGATATTTTTGTAAATCTGGAAGACTCTGTTAAGTTGGATCCTCTCTCTCACATAACAGCAGATTTCTAGACCCGTAAGTTCTATGCGGTTAACAAAAGATTATACTAATGAAAAGAAAACAAATGATATTATAAAGAATACAACGATAAACTAATTTTTCAAAAATTTAGAAAACAGAAAAGTTTTCAGCAACTTTCTAAAGTGCTCATATGAAGTAGATCTAACTAATAGTAATCGGAAATCTTTATCATGATATGCTGCCTGATAAGCAAGAGTATATTCATGATATTTCTTACTTTTACAGCCCTTAACCGAAGGAAACGTAAAAATAGCATGTGATTTTCTACTATTCTTCTGTGACAAAATATCAAATCTGTCAACAAGATATCGTGCGGCAAGTCCAAAGGTTACTTTATAATACAAACATCCCAATTTAAAAATTATCCGAGCCTCGACCGGAAGCCAATGAAGTTCAAGGTAGCAAGGTGTCGCATGATCAAACTTCCTCAGGCCATAAATCAGTCTTACTGCCGTATTCTGCACCAAGATCAATCTAGCCATGTTTTTCTTGGTACTTTTCAGTTAGACTATGCATACAGTATTTTATCCTTTCATGCTTCATCCATTTTAATTTATTTTGAATTATTTTTTTATATGATTTATATGTAATTGGAGATATATTTTTGCTGTTCTGTTTTATAGATTTCAGTTATATACCCCTGAGGAAGGCTGTTCAAACTGAAACACGGACCATATAGGGGTCCAGTACAAAAAGGATCAAAGGACACTGTGTGGCTTGCTATTTTGTATATATGTTATATATGCTTTAATATTGGTCGAATTGTTCAGTGTTGTATGTTTTTGCAATTCTTCAATAAAAATTTACAAATTAAAAGAAATGAATATATATATATATTTTTCATTTCTTTTAATTTGTAAATTTTTATTGAAGAATTGCAAAAACATATACAACACTGAACAATTCGACCAATATCCCATACAATCTTCCCTCTCCCCCTCCCCCCCCACACACAAAGCTAACAGTCATATTGCCATTCTTCAGTACAAGGCTAAACAGTCCAACACAAAACATAACCCACCACCACCCACCACTCTCCCCATCTCCCCCCTCCCCATACCAGCCTCAATCCCAAGAAGAAAACCATATGTGTGTAGAGAACATAGTATAAAGCTCAAGAGCAGCAGGGTGAGACTACTAGGGAGTCAACGACCACCTAATGTAGGGATCCCAAACCTTAACAAAGAGAGAGAGAGGCAATGGTGCATTAAAGCTGTCCATTTAGACATATGGAAACTAAAAGCTAATTTCCCCAAAAAGTGGGTGTACCTGCTTCCACTGTGCAGCCAACAATAATCTGCTAACTGTAAACACATGAAAAGCCAGGGTCTGACAAGAGTGTGGCAACGCCCCATGGGGCATATGTAATAAAGCACTGCCTATAGATTTAAGAATTGGCTTATGAAAAATTTCCAAAAGAATATCAAATACCATAGACTAATGCTGCAAGATTCAGGAAAAAAAATTGATTCGATTCAGCCTATTGAATTGATTTTTAAATTCAATTTTTCTGCCCAATTGGCTGTTGTTGTTTTTGGTTTTTGTTTTTTTTCCAAACATCCTGATGGGTTTATTTTATAGCCTCTTCACCCCCTTTGCCCTCTCCTACCTACACTGGTGCTGTGGTGTAAACAAAAAAGACTTTTCTGCTCTCTATTAAATCCTAGCTCACATTTGCGGTTTAACACCAGCTCTGGCAGGATACACATTTCAAATCTGACATATTGTAATCACGAAACAGAAAATAAAATAATTTTTTCTACCTTTTTGTCTGGTCATTATTCAAATCATGTTGGTCCCAGGCTGTGGTGGTCTTCTGATCAGGGTCTCCTTTCTCCATGCTAACCATCCATCTTCCATCTCTGTCCTCCCCTGCCATTTCCCTTCCCTCCCCCGGAGGTCTGACACATTTCCTTTTTTTCATCTCCATTCTTGCAGCTGCAGAGATGACCCCCACCATCCCCAGATCAGACCATCTCTCCTTTTCTCTACCCTTCATCCAGCTTTTCTCTCTCCTTTCCCACCACCCCAGGATCCACCATCTCTCGTTTTCTCTTCCCAACTATCCTCCCAGTATCTCTATCCCCCACCCCTCCACACCATTCCTTGTGTCCAACTTCTCTCCCTTTCTGTTCCTTCCTTCCCTCCCTAAATCCCATTGTCCACCATCTCTCTCCCTCTCCTCTGTTTTTAGATCCATTATTTCTTCCCCCTCCCCCAATCTGGTATGTGCATGTCTTTTTGACACCCCCCTACCCTCCCTCCATGTACTTCTACACCAGGGCCCCCCCTGTATGTTCCCTCAGCTTCCTCGCTCTTACCTTAAGATAATACGGCAGCCTGCAGGATCGCCGGTGCTATAGTGATCCTTGCAGCTGCTGTTGTCCTCAGTGGCACATTCCCTCTGCCCTGATCATGCCTTGATGTCAGAGGAGGGGCGAGACCATGGCAGAGGGAACGTGCCACCGAGGACGACGGCAGCTGCAAGGATCGCTATAGCACGGCGATCCTGCAGGCTGCCATATAATCTTAGGGGAAGCTGGGGGAACATGCAGGCTTGCGGGGGAGGCAGGCCATCATGGGAAGCTGGGGGAATATGCAGGCTTTCCCGACTGATCCTCCCCCCTCGTCCCCTAAAGCAGGAGTGGCAGTGGACGGCCAGCAAAAGGCAGCACTGCCACTCCTGTTTAGGAAGGCACGGGGAGGAGGGTCAGTCATTGAATTGGTAGGCCGATTTTATTTTTTTTAATCGAATTAGAAATCGGGCAGCACTGCCATAGGCTAGTAGGGGACCACTTTCGGAGAATCCCACTGGATATGCAAAACCATACCCCTTTGCCCCACTATTTATATATTTTCAATAAATTAGTTGTCTTGCAGTTGGTTGACTGTGTCCCTTCCCCACTCCATTTCTTGATCTTGGGCCCAATTCTGCCACTATTCTAGAATCATAACTTTACAGTGGTGCTGAACTTCTGCTTCTCACTCCTGGGTGCTCGTTGCCAGCCATACCTGGAATGGGAAGAAGCCACCTACAAGGAGACAAAAATGCAGTTTGGCTGTCTCCTGCACTTTGATCGTTCAAGTGAGGACTAGGAAGAAGAGTTCCTGAGTGAGATTGGAGAGAATTAAACAACAATGTGCAAGTCAAATTGGGGGGGGGGGGGGGGGGAAAGTAGGAATGAGGAATAGAAGGTAGGTTCACATACTACCTTATGCACCATCCTGTATTCAACCACTACACATCCTATCCCCACCCATTACACACCTCAGCCTTCACACATTCTCCATTATCTACCACTTTTAAAAAATATCAGATGTTTCTTCTGAGACTGTGTTGTGTCTACCCATTATCAAGCCCCCTTAATTAAATTCCTCCAGCGAGAATAGTAGGGATGATTGCAAGAGAGAGTGACTGTTAGGGACAAGGAGGGGGTGATTGAAAGTGAGTGGATGCTAGAGATAGAATAGGATTCAAAAACTGCAGCCTATATGGAGGGCAGATTCAGAAACAGACTGCTGGCCAACAACCCCCAATAAAAAGCCTTCAAATAAGTTTAAATTACAATTAATTTATTGAGTACTCTAAGTCAGAATAGTCTACCATATTTAATAGATTAAAGAACAAATCCATTACTTATTTCCGTTAGAATAAAAAATAGAAGTTTATAACCTACCGAAATGGAAAAGACCAACAATATCTCCCAAATCATTCCCTAATATATACTTAATTGACTTTAAATATTACTTATGAATAATTTAAATTCATTCCCCATAAAATATTACCTAATATTTAATGAATCCCCTTGTACAAATACCTAATATTTAATGAATCTCCATATACAATTTAAAAACGAAGGCAATCCCCTACTAATATAATCAATGAAAAGCCTTCAATAAGCCTAAATTGCAATTAATATAGCAAAAACTAGTTCAGAATGATTTAAGTTCATATCCCATAAATGAATTCATTTAAATAGAATTAGTACAATCAATTCCACAGTGTATTCTTTTTATATGTACATATATATGTGTATATGTATATATACGTGTACGTATACATATACATGTCTGTATATATATGTATGTATGTGTGTGTGTATATATATATATATATATGTGTGTGTGTGTGTTATGTATGTGTGTGTGTGTATATATATATATATATATAGCGTGCACTAAAACGCTTAGCACACCTTTGTAAAAGGAGCCCTCAATTTAAACCCTTTCATAACTATACAGTTCCCCCGAACTATACCCCATCATTTTAAATTATCATAAAAAATCATTAGCCTAGGAATGATATTAATAATTATGATATTAAAAGCAACCCCCATATTTAATTAAATCCTAAAAAAGGTTTTCTAGTTCATCCCCTATATAAACATATGTGATTAATGAAAATTATAAATCTAATTCAATGCAAAAAAAAAACAAACCCAAACCTTCCTAGTAGTCCTACTGCCAACATTCTCTTTCGGAGCATTTCTTATCCTACTGATATGCCACTCCCATCTACCGGAGTCAACTCCGATTCACATTCTTTTCACCAATTTCCCTCGATATCAGTCAGACGTTGACTACATTTACCGCAGAAATTGCCATATGATCCAGGAAATTAGGTCTTGCGTTGTAGACTGGTCCTACTGCCACCTCTCCTCTCCAAGCTGATCCAATGATGGTGCTGCAGTGACTCGACATCCGGTCTCCTCTTCCAATCAAAAGCTTGGTGGATCTGTGGATTTTTTTTGTTTTGTTTTCCTTTCCTTTATCCCCCAGGCCAAGTTTGCAGAGATGTGCTAGGAAAACATTGCTGTGGGCACATTTAGGGCTGTAGTCACGGTACAATAGGAGACTATAAGAAGATGTTTAATTATTACTTTTCTTGAAAAAAAAAAAAAAAACAACAACAAACCCCCAAAACTGTTTAAAGCATAAAAGGATTAATGGAAACACCCACTGCCTGCTCCAGGGGTCTCTGTGGTCACTTTGATATACGAGCAATTTGGTTTATGAGCATACTTCTGGAACGAATTATGCTCGTAAACCAAGGTTCCACTGTAAAACCATTTTTCCTACCTTTGTTGTCTGGTGATTTCATGAGTCTCTGATTGCACCTCCTTCTGACTGTGCATCCAATATTTCTTTCTGCCACCTGCACACTTCCTCTCCTCTGGAACTAATTCACTTCCCCAGCCAACATCTCTCTGTCCCTCCATGAGTCCAACTTTTCTTCCTCTTTCCTTCACCCCTATTGGCAACATGTCTCTCTCTCTCACTGTCCATCTGTTTTGAGAGATCCAGGCATCTCTCCCACCCCCTCTACTGCCACATCTAACATTTCTCCCTCTCTCATCCCCCAGCAGCATTTTTTTACCACTGCCCACCAGCCCCATGCCCATTTCTCTTATGCCACATCTCTCTTTCCAGCACTATGTCCAACATTCCTCCCCTTCAATCTGTCCCTCTGTTCCCTCTCCACCACCATATCCAACATTTCTCCCTCTCACCCTTCTATTCCCCACACCTCTCTCTATGCCCAATTTTCCTCTTTGTTCCTTTCCCCATGTGCACCATCTCTATCCCTCTCACTCACACACTCATGCCCAACAATTCTCCCTTTCTATTCCCTCCCTCCTATGTCTCAAGTTAGTGCCCCTTCCTCCCTACCTTCTGCGTCCCATGTCCATGCCCACCCCTTCCTACCTTTGACCCAAAATCATGCTCCTCCTGTGTCCCAACATGCTCCTTCCACCCCCCTCCTTTCTCCCTTTGACCAAGATTATGTCCCCTCTCTCCCTTACTTGCTCGAGCCGCACTCGTGCCTTCTGCCTTCAGTGGCACTCGTTGCAGTGACATGCAGGCAGCAATTCACATGCACGTGGCTGACCCAGCTTTCCCTCTGATGTCAACTCTATCATCAGAGAGAAGGTTTCCGGGTCAGCTATGTGCAGTGTGAACCGCTGCCTGCACGTCCCTGCAATGAGGGTTGCAGAAGGCGATAACTGAGACACCCTACTCCCACGCTGACCCGAAAGGCTTTCCTATGATATTAGCTCTGACATCCGAGAGAAGCCCTCTGGGTTGGCTTTGGTGGAGGAGGGCAGGCGGAAAGGAGATATTCCCAGCAGTTGCTTTGACAGGAGCATGGAGGGCAGGAAGGAGGGATCCCCGGCAGCAGGCAGGCAGGCAATATATGTGGTGGTGACCAGTGCCGCGTATCCCCAAGCTGCTCCCATACTCCCCAACAAGCAGTTCATGTACCCCTAAGGGTGTGTGTACTGCATGTTAAGAAACACTGTTCTAGGGCCCATAGGAGTGAGTTTTAGAAGTTATTACTGAAATGGTAGATTTGCTTTAGTTCCTGCATATCTCTACCAGCTGTTCAGCTAGGCGGATGATATCACAATAGTCATCCCATACTGTGGAGCTTTACCCAATAGTATCCAACTTATTGAGTCCTATGGAATCCTGGATTCGGGCATTTAAACTGAAATTAAATCAGGACAAAACTAAGTTTTTTTTTCGTTTCATCTCAAAAGATCCCTCTCAAACCAATAATCAAGATTAATTCAGTAACACACTAAGTCCAACAATTAAAATACCGGGAGTTGTTCTCGATCAATGCCTGACTATGAAGAATCAGATCAATACACCATTAAACCCTATTTTGAGGTTGATGCTTTTAGAATCCTTGTTTAGTCACTACTTTTGGGTCTATTGGACTATTGTAATATAGTCTATTTTGAAAAGCACCAAGAAAAATATGGCTAGAACTACCTTAGTGTAGAATACGGCGGTAAGATTGATTTATGGCCTGAGGAAGTTTATCTTGTGACACCTTACTACCATGAACTGCATTGGCTTCCGGTGGAAGCTCAGGTAATCTTTAAGTTGGGATGTTTATACTATAAAGTAGCTTTCAGACTTGCCCCATGATATCTTGTTGACAGGTTTGATTTTTTTGTCACAGAAGAATTGTAGGAAATCACATGCTCTGTCTATATTTCCTTCGGTCAAGGGCTGTAAAAATAAGAAATATCACGAATGTATGAATTTGTTACAATTGGGACACTATAATAAATTCAAAGAGATTTGGGGTCTATTAACAAAATTTTGTAAGAATTGATCATTAGTATTTCCCTTTGATTTCCGAATGAATGATATCCACATCCAGGGAGGGTGCGGGAAGGGGGGTGTTATGTACTTATTATATCATTTGATTGTAATGAGTGCTGTTTATTGTATTAATTGTTTGTTAACCTGTTGCACTTTATGTTGGCTTTAAAAATGAATAAAGATGAATATATATATATATATATATATATATATATATATATATATATATATATATATATATATATATAAAATATTACAAACACACTCTCGCTTATCAGGCGCCGTGTTATGATAAAAGATTTCTGACTAATGTTAGTTAGATCTATTTCATATGAACATTTTAGAAAGTTGTTGCAAACCTTTCTCTTTTCTATATTTTTAATTAATTAGAAACTCTTGTATTCTTCATAACATTCTTTGGTTTTTTCCATAGTATAATCTTTTGTTAACCGCATTGAACTCATGGCTATGCGATCTATAAATCTATTGTTATGTTACCACTTGATTCTCTTAGGATTTGGACATTTTTATTTTTAAAATTTAAAACCACTTGCAAACCTAAAAACTATTGGAATGGTGTACATTTAGATATGCTAGGTATTCTGTTCCTAGAAGGCTCTGAATCTAAGTTTGTATCTGAGGCAATTGAGGGTTAAGATTACAAGGGACTGCCGTGGGTTTTGAACTGGGTTCCCCTGGTTCTCAGCCCATTACTCTTAACTATTAGGTGGCTACTCACTAATATCTAAATTTTTAATAAAATGTATCAACTACAACGATGCAGGCTTTATGCATATTGGACATAAACAGGCCAAGAAACAAACACCCACCACTCCAAGACTCACCTTACTTTAGCTTTCCTAAACAGCGAAGTCACCCACCGACCATCTATGGTTGTAATACTCAGATCCTATGGGAGCATGAGACAAGTGAACAACCTTTCTAGGATGAACTGGTGCATATTTTCTGCTGACCTAACAGCAGGAAATATATGTGGTTCATAACTTACATAAGCCCTCATGTAAGGCACATTTGAGCAGCATTTGATTACTGTTTGGAACACATACCATAAGCACATTCATAAAAGATTAACACTGCACTTCATCATGCAGTGTCAGTGGAAAAAAAGCATAGCAATTATTTGTATGCTTAGTCATTCTAGTCTTCCCCTAGGCCAGGCTAGTAGGGAGGTGGATGGCTCAGGTGAGAAAGGACAGCACATGTTAAAACAAAGATGGGGATTCTGATAGAGGATGTGATTAAAGCTGAGATAGATTACCACCTGAATCAATTGCAATTAAGTAGGCAGTGAAGACCCTCCTCTTCAGCTAAACAGTCACCAGCAGACTCCTCCTTATTTCATTCCTCCTGTGTACACCTTGTTTTGTAACCAGTTGTCCTTAATTTACTGTGAATGTTTTCTTTTTGTAACCTGTTTTAAGCTTCTGGGAGGACAGGATAGAAATAAAAAGGTGTAGAGATCTGTATCCAAATTCCAAAAATCTATTAAGAAAAAGAAAAGAGATTTTAGCACACTTGGCTCTAAATGAAAATAAGAGAACAGGGTTTCAACACACAACTAAGAAAAATTGTTATTATTAAGAGGAAAACACCTCAGATTACTGCACCACCAAAGAATATAAACTCAAAAGTGGTAAATGACAGGATTTCTATCATCAGTCAAAAACCAACACTAGTTACAGAATCCCCGTCCCCCCCTCCTGCTGTGATCCCCCCCCTGAACTGCTGCAGTTCACAGCAGTTTGTGTGTGGGGGGGAATTGCGTTTGCGGCAGGAGAGATGCCCAATCTCTCCTGCCGCGATCACAATCCACCCCCACCCCCGAACCCTGACAATACCGGCAGCAGGGAGCCCAACCCCTCCAGCCAAGGCATGAGCCCCCGAACTCTCCCCCCAAATCCCTCAAACCAGCCCGTGTGCCTAAGGCTCCGCCCACAGGAGGGGCCTAAGCCAATTGGGCAAATTCTGGTTGGCCCAGGCGTCTAAAGCCTTTCCTATGGGCGGGGCCAGTTCATAGACAACGGCGTGAAAGACAAAGGCGCACCCGGACAATTGAGCGCAGCACAGAGGCGCGCGCTGCTCTAAATTACTGTTTTTAGGGCTCCGACGGGGGTGTGTGGGGGGGAACCCCCACTTTACTTAATAGACATCGCGCCGGCGTTATAGGGGGTTTGAGGGGTTGTAACCCTCCACATTTTACTGTAAACTTAACTTTTTCCCTAAAAACAGGGAAAAAGTGAAGTTTTCAGTAAAATGTGGGGGGTTACAACCCCCCAAACCCCCCACAATGCGGCGCGATGTTATTAAGTAAAGTGGGGGGGTGCCCTCCCCGTCGGAGCCCTAAAAACTAATTTAGAGCAGCGCGCGCCTCCGCACTGCGCTCAATTGTCTGGACGCGCCTTTGTCCCGACACCATATTCCACACCTCAGTCACAAAGAAAATGGACAAACCCTCATTAAATAGAGAACAGGGGATCACAAATTAGAAATAGAAAGATAAAGATAAAAATTGAGCTAGGACCCCCTGACACATCAAACTAGGCATGTACCACAACATAGTGCATTTCTGTTTTAGTTCTCCTTTCTCATCAGCCAGTCAGGTTTTCAGGATAGCCCTAATGAATATGCATAAGAGAGATTTGCATATAATGGAGGTGAAAGGCATGCAAATCTGCTCAATGCATATTCATTAGGGCTATCCTGAAAACCTGACTGGCTGGTGGTCCTCCAGGGTTGGGAACTCCTAATCTAGACAAATGGGTTGTGTCTCTATGGCATCTGCAGAAGGAATCCACTCTGTGTACTTCACTGGGCTCCTTAGCGCTACCTATAGTTTTTCCCTTCTGCATGCATGAAGCAGGAGTGTGTTTATTCTGCTCTCCCCATTTTATTATTTTATTGGGTGTGTTTTCATCCTTTTTTGTGATTTCTTGTACTTGGAGCGATTATTAAGCTCTACCTGGGTTGAAATCACACAGACTTTGGTCTGCATCTGAGGCCAATCCCTGGTGGTACCTGTTAGCCACCTTGCATTTACTTCACAGGAGCTCGGGGCCATCCCCATCTTTCTCCTTTTGCCACACAAAGGTTTGATCCCAGGCTTCATCTCCCCTCCACTCATCCCTGAGCGCATCTGTTGGTCTGCAGGGATGGAGGTGCAATCAGGTACAAGGTCTGACTGGCAGCCCAAAGATCAGCATTAAAGGCATTCCCAGCATGAGGAATCTGTCTGTTCCTTTTGTAAGTGTGACCTGTTTCTTCATTTCTCACAGTTACTCGCAGGGATCTCAAAGTCCCTCCTTAAGGACCGCAATCGGGTTTTCAGGATTTCCCCAATGAATATGCATGAGATCTATGTGCATGCACTGCTTTCAATGCATATTCATTGGGGAAATCCTGAAAACTTGACTGGATTGTGGCCCTCAAGGAGGGACTTTGAGATCCCTGCTTGAATGCTTATAGCAAGTTTTGTTAAAGCACAATGAGTAGCTAATATAAAAGAAGCCCATGAGTCTGAGGAACCCTTAGGAAGCACAGCCAGTGTCCGATGTAGCGGTTTCGATGAACGATCTTGTGCAGCTCATGAAAAATGATCTTGGTAAGGCAATGGCAATAGAAGACACAGGATGAGAACCCTGTAGGATATTTTAAATTTGAAACGTTGGTGCAGAAATACTTTACCAGATACTTCTGCAGGAGAAAAAGCTGAAATAGGAGATTTCCTGAAACAACTGAGTTTGACTTATTTATTTCATATTTTTTAATTTACCGCTTATATCTTAAGCAGTTTACATTTGAATAGTAATCAGGTATTCTAAGTATTTCGAGATTGTAAGGAAGAGAACTTTTGGGGGTTTGTTCAATGAAGTGCTAAGCAGATTGCTGTAATAAGATTTCTTTAGTTACTTTAGTAACTTTAGTTACCAGATACACACATCCAGGTAGGGAGGGAGGGGGAGATAGGGGGAGAGGGGATGTGTAATTTGTTTCAGTTATTTGCAAGTATGTAAGTGCTGTTCTTTGGTATCTTTGAATGTATAATTGTTGCACTTTGTGTATGCTTAAATCAATAAAGATTAAAAATAAAAATAAAATTCTTACCAGGTTTCATATGCAAAGAATAAGAGTGCTGATGATCCTTATAGAAGTATAGGAAATCTGAAGTAGTATTTTTCCTCCACATAGGCTCAGCACTTCTAGCTTGTGCTTTAAAAAAACCCACAGACTTTTATGGGGGAAGGGATAAAACGCGGACCTTAAGGACCTCGTGGATGTAAAACCGCACATCCTTAAAAATCTGAGGTCCTTGCATTGACAAGTCCGCCTTTTAGCTTATTCCACCATTTTCCCTGCACATTCGGCTCAGGCCCCTGGCTCTGCCTTCCCTAATGGCTAAGGAGGGAGGAGGCGCACTGTGGCTTTTGCTAATTAGCCTGATCATCCCTTCCTCCAGATCTCTCTCTCCGCACTGATTCCGACAGCCCCCGCGCTATGACACTGGATGGCAAATAGCTGGGTTGGGGGGGGGGGGGGGAGTTAAAAAAATGTGTGCAAAGGTCTGCAGTGCGTCTGACCTTGCGGACCTCACAGATCTGAACTGCACATCCTTAAAAATCTGAGGTCCGTGCCACTTTTAGTCTCTGGTTCTGACAGACCTCTATGATATTTTTGCGCTGACAGATCCTAATGCTTTTCCCTCCCTATGCTGAGATTAAAAGTGGCACAGACCTCAGGGCAAAAGTTTTGCCGTTAGTCTCAGCATAGGGAGAGAAAAGCATTGAGATCTGTCAGCGCGAAAATGTCATAGAGGTCTGTCAGAGCCAGAGATTAAAAGTGGCGCGGACCTCAGATTTTTAAGGATGTGCGGTTTTAGATCTGCAATGTCTGTGTTTTACCCCTTCCCCTTTTATATCAAAGATAATGATGGCAAGACAAGGAATAACTTGATGCCTTCAGTGGGGCAACATAATCCAATGCAGCACCTAAGATGCAGTCCCAACTTTCTAGTTTTATTTAACATTTGATTATAATGCTTACCAGCAGTATTAAAATGTATCACTGATCGAAAGAAACATAAGAATATAGCCTATGCTCTAATCATAAATATTGAAAGCGTCCTTAAAGAGAACTTTTAAGGGAACCTTTAAATCTATCTAATTTAGTCTCCTTGAGATAGATGGCTAAGGAATTCCAAAGTTGGGGGACCTTATCAATAGTAGAGGGATGTTCAAAAGATTTGAGGCAGAGGGAACTCCACTGTGAATTTACTGCATAAAAATAAGCATGATATGCTCAAGAGTAATGAACATGCATATTTATACTGCAATAAAATTACAGCAGTAATTTGCTGCTTATTACTCCGATTGGCTCAGGCACTGACAGGAAAGTCAAAAACAAAAGATACCACAGCCTCCCCTCAATCCCTTCCTCTTCCCCAGGCCTCCCTCCCAACCTAAGAAATGCTGGTGGAACAGTGGACCCAGCCACCCAACCTACTTCTGGCCTTTAAAAAAAAAAAATCTGGTGACCCATCCTGGCCTCACTCAGCCCAGTTTGATCTCACTCTCACTCAGACTCTTTAGTTATCATTGATCCTGGTGGTCTAGCAGAACCCACTAACCACATACCTTGAATAGAAATCAGGAGGCACACTTTCTCCCCCCTCCCTCTTTGCCCACCCTTTTCAGAATTGCAGTACCCTGCCCCCTACCTGGTGCATCCTGGAAAGTAATTGGTAGAGCCTAAGTACTATATAAAGATATTTTTTTTCTCCCTTATATGGTACTTATGCCCTGCCCAATGCATTCCAAAATAAGAAGCTCCAATTGGGCTGGCCTGCTGGGTTATTGTATTAGGGTGTTAACTCTGTTTTGCCTCTGGCCTGCTATGTCCTCTCCCACTTATACAGAAACAGGAAGTACTTCACCCAGGAAAAGGAGACATGGCAGGAAAGAGGAGGACCTGTGGCTGGCAGCAGAGAAGAGTTAATGTGGTAACCAGGCAGGCCTGCACAATTGGGGCTTTTTGTTTTGTTGGTTCCTTAAATCCTTGGCCAATTTACCATTTTCAAAGGAGGAGTACAACAGTTCCAGAGCATGTCCCAAACACTCATTCCCAAAGGTAGGCTGTAAGAAGGAAGCTCAAAGGGGGGGGGGAGGTTGGCCCCCCAATAGCTGTACTGACTCATGCCACTCTATATATACAGTAAATTATTACAATATATTAAATTATAAATATTATCAAAATATTACTTTTGACCAATGGTGTGGGGCTTTGTCTTACCACCAGCAGGCCTATCTTTATCCCTGGTGGTACTGTAGAAGTACAACCCTTGCCACAAGAACTACTGTAGAGCTAATATACTAAATACAAAGATGCAGTGCTGAAGACTTCTACAGCATGAACTTTGCTTCAACCTTTTCTATGATTTATTCCAAGTCATACCTGCTTCAAAGGCTTCTTCATATTTGTGCTGTTATTGGAAACATGTCCTGGTAAGACCTAGCTTGCTTGTTTAAAAAGGACCTGTGACTGTTATCTGACCCCCAGGATGGTGAGTCACAAGGCATTCCTGTGGTTTCTCACGCCAATCATATGAGCAGTTATCAGATATGATATAGAAGATGGACATCTCCAACTGAAAAAGGAATTTTTCATCTGATATCTACTCATAAACTGTCCCTTCTACATCCTCTCACTGACTGACCATTATTAGAATATTATCAAGCACTGCCCTGTTCCTGCTGCTCCTGAGAGGTTCATTTGATCCTGGCTGTAAGCCACGCTCTGTAAACACTTGAGGGTAACAACAGGTGACACTGACTATTGTGTCTAGGGCAGGGGTGCCTACACCTTTTTGGCTTGCGAGCTACTTTTAAAATGATCAAGTCAAAATGATCTACCAACAATAAAATTTTAAAAATTTAATAAAATTTAATTTAATTTTAAATTTTAAAAAAATCACTGTACGCAGAGAAAATGTTAATTATCATTTGTATTCGGGTTTTTTTTTTCAGAGGTCAAGGCAGATGACTTTAAAATATGCAATATCACCTCAGTAACAACTATACATAAATAGAAAAATATACCCCCTCCCCTTTTACTAAACCTCGATAGTGGATTTTAGTGCAGGGAGTTGTGTTGAATGCCCTTCGCAACTCCCGATGCTCATAAGCTCCCCGCGCTAAAAACCACTATCACGGTTTAGTAAAAGGGGGCCATAGTGCAAAATATAGACAGCAGATTTAAATTCTCAAAACGGGCACATTTTGATCACTAAATTGAAAATAAAATAATTTTTCCTACCTTTTTGGCTGGTGATTTCATGAGTCTCTGGTTGCATTTCCTTCTTCTGATTGTAAATCCAATATTTATTTATTTCTGCCCCCCTTTTCTTTCTGTCTCTCTCTCCCCCTGCCTGCCTGTCTTTATTTCTTTCTCCCCTGCCCCCTGAAGCCATCGTGCCAATTTCTCCACTTCCCCTGATTCTTTCTCTCCCTGCCCCCCCCAAGCCACCACGCTGATTTCTCACTGCTTCCCCGAGCCAGGCCTGGTGCATACAAGCACCGGGCCCACAAGCCTTCCCCCTCCTGACGTCAATTCTGATGTCGGAGAGAAAGTTCCAGGCCAGCCAGGCAGCAATTGGCTGGCCCAGAACTTCCTCTCCGACGTCAGAATTGAAAATAGATGGACAGAATTAACGTCGGAGGTGAAGGCTTGTGGGTCTGGCACTTGTACGCGCCTGGCCTGGCTCGGGGAGTCAGGAAGAACAAGATCGCAAAGGCAAAGCAATCGACTTGCCTTGCCTTTGCGATCTACTGGTCGATCACGATCAACCATTTGGGAACACTTGGTCTAGGGAATTTACATGTTTATTTTAACTACTGTCCAATTAGTGTATATTCCAGCAGGTTTAAACTAACACTTTTTATTCTGTGATATTTAATTATTTCTGCTTTATTAATTTGTGAATAATTCTAATTTCTTTATGTGAATAAACCCCGCCTTTTACTAAGCCATGGTAGAGGTTTCTATTGCAGCCTGGAGCGCTCTGATGCTCATAGAATTCCTATGAGCGTAGGAGCATTTAGCGCCCTGAGCTGCGGTAGAAACCTCTACCGCAGCTTAGTATAAGAGGGCCAAAGATATTTATTATGTCTCTCAGTTTGATGTTTCCGGTTTAGTAATATAAACATAAAGGGGTTGAACTCAGAATTGCTCATTGAGAGGCATGGCATTATGTAATGTAATGTAATGTAATTTATTTCTTATATACCGCTACATCCGTTAGGTTCTAAGCGGTTTACAGAAAATATACATTAAGATTAGAAATAGGAAAGGTACTTGAAAAATTCCCTTACTGTCCCGAAGGCTCACAATCTAACTAAAGTACCTGGAGGGTAATAGAGAAGTGAAAAGTAGAGTTAGAGGAAAAATAAAAATAAAATAAACATTTTAACAAGATTTTAGTTTCCAGAAAAAGGGCTTCTTCAGGGAAGAGACTTGGCCGACAGTCCCAGGATGTCTATATTATCCCATAATTATCCCATAATTTCCAGAGTGCTTTATAAAAAATATTTGCATGTTTTTGTCTCTATTAATTTAATGTTTCCAGTTTAAGTAATAAAAACAAACACACTATGGAGAAGATGATGTTCAAGATGCAGGCTTTATTAAAAGTTCAATCCAATAATCCACAAAAAGAAATACCTAGGAACCAAATCTTTGGGGACTATGGACCCAACATAGTCCGTGTTTCAATAAAACTGTCTTCCACAGGGGTCCCAGAAGCTCGTGGATCAGAGGCTAAATACGACTCTGGGCAAAACTCTGTGCCGCTGAGATGTTCTCAATGGTGGGAGAAAAAAAGTGCCATTGAGGACTTCTCAACCACGCAGAGTTTTGCCCAGAGTCATTTTTAGCCTCTGATCCATGAGCTTCTGTACCGGGCCATGGTACGCCCTCACCTGGAATACTGAGTCCCACACTGGTCGCCGTACATGAAGAAGGACAAGGAACTACTCGAAAGGGTCCAGAGAAGAGCAACTAAAATGGTTAAGGGGCTGAAGGAGTTGCCGTACAGCGAGAGATTAGAGAAACTGGGCCTCTTCCCCCTCCTGGTTCCGGCGCCTATGGTGATATCTGATGTTGAAGACCTTAAACAGCGCCTCATCTCTGGGCAGAGCTGAAGCAGAGTTTTATTGACAAGGTTAAGTGGCGGCCAAGGCTGAAGGTGTGCCTTTATGCAAAGGGAGCGTACTTCGAATATCTGCTTAATTGAAACATTTCTTTTTGACTTTACATTTTTCTGCAAGATACTCCATGAAACTTTTTGATGTGTTTTATTCAGTTCACAATTCATTTTCACAAGCGGTGGGAAATATTTGCAACTTTTTACAACAACTTCATTCAGGACACAACCCACTAAATTTCATAAGAATTGGTAGAGTTCTGTGGAAGATACAAGTACAACGAAAAACATTTATATACATATATATTTTGTTCTGTGCTTTCTAACAAATTGAATTTTAGAAAACAGTCTGTAAAAGGGATTAAAGCTCCTTGATCTAGTCACAACTCTTCAAAAATGGGTCAGAAATTTGCCCAACTTGGCATGCTGCCTGTTGTGACAGGTCCTATATTAAGTTGTTCACTAAACTTAAATTTAACTGTTATCTGGAAGGAAAAGCAACGATGATTATGGAGTAAGGAAAGCAAAACAACTGAGGACAGGGAGGAGTGAAAACTAAATAGCAGCACTTGATTGATAAAGGGACTTAATTACAGCCAGGAAGAAAACTCAGGAAGGGTGGGAAGGAACCTAATTTCTTTAATCCAAAGAGGAAAAACTTGAAATGGAAGATTTATATTTAGGCAGCTGGAGAGTACTTATGTGACACCTAACCTATAGGGAAAAGTAGAACCTGCTTTCCTTTGAATACCAGCATAACCTGCTATAGACTTATTCAACTTTGAAATGAGTTTACCCTTATACAGTATCACAGATGCCAGCTCTATGGATGCTTCAGCACACTCCTTTCCGGTGTCCAGGAAGGGATAATTTGACTCCTATATCTATCTTCCACATTGTAACTGTAAAAAGAAGAAACTGCTCCAAAAGAAGGGAACCCTCCCCCCCCCAGTGTTTTGGCAGGCACCCATTCCCACCTGGCAGCTGATTTCAGGAAGGGACCCCAGTGACATGCTGGGTCAAGAACTGGTTGAGTGGAAGGGAAGCAATCAATGGAGATCACTCTGAGGAAAGGGATGTTACCAGTTGTGTGCCTCATGGTTCTGTTCTTTTAACATTTTTATAAACGATATTTCTGAAGGGTTGTCAAGTAAAATTTGCCTCTTTGCGGATGATACCAAAATCTGTAATAGAGTAGACACGCCGGATGGTGTGAATAACATGAAGAAAGACCTGGCGAAGCTTGAAGAATGGTCTGAAATTTGACAGCTAAAATTTAATGCTAAGAAATGCAAGGTCATGCATTTGGGCTGCAAAAACCCGAAGGAATAGTACAGTTTAGGGGGTAAAGAACTTATGTGCACGACAGAAGGACTTGGGTGTGATTGTATGTGATGATCTTAAGGTGGCCAAACAGGTTGAAAAGGTGACGGCGAAAGCTAGAAGAATATACGATTTGACTATATGACTTCCAAAAATACTATTTACAACTGGTCTTCTCTGTCTCTATTAAAAGGCAAGGCGATATCATCCTTCTACAGTATTTTAAGAGATCACTCCTTCACTTTTTCACCTCACTCTATGAAGCACTGGGACGCTATACTTACCACTCCGCTTTCTGACATTGATTGGGAGCTTTTCTGGTCATCAACAAATCGCCCGCTTTTATCTTCTAGAGTATCACAATCAATGTACTTTCTTATGTGGCAGGCAATATGGACCCCACTTCGCATGTGGAAAGCTAACTTAAAGCAAGACTCTGTTTGCTGGAACTGTTTGAAAGAGGAAGGAACTCTTGATCATATGTTATTTCATTGTACTCTAGTCCGCTCTTTTTGGACCTATGTATGGAACACCATACAATCTATTACTAACTGCTCAGAAGAAATCTCTATAGACATTGTAATCCTTCGCTCTCAACACCCATGTTTCACACAATCAAATTGTCCACCTAAACTCATTGATACCATGTTGGTGACTGCTCTCATGCACATTCTAAAAAATTGGAAATCACCCTCGCTATTAGATTATACCTTTTGGTGGAACTCTCTGAGTATGTATCATAGATTTGAATCCTATGCATATGAGAAGAGAGTTACATTCCGAACCTGCATGAACTTGAAATACAACAAATCTCCATGATCATTCTTAGATTCCTATGTACGCTCATCTTCTTAGACACTCCTGTTATCCTTTTCTTCTCCTCTCTTCTCTCTTTCATTTTTCTTTCCTTTTTCTTTACTGCTCTCTCTCATCTTTATCTTATATATCCCTTACATACATTTTTAATAATTGGAGCCTTTGCTCCTATACAGTTAAACATAGATTTATATATTTTATATACAGAAAGCTTTATTTTGTTTCTACGTACTTTAAATGATTCTTGTATCCTTTAAAATACTTAATAAAAATTATTGAACTTAGAAAGCTAGAAGAATACTAGGTTGAATAGGGAGAGATATGGCCAGTAGGAAAAAAGAGGTATTGATGCCCCTGTATAAGACTTTGGTAAGACCTAATTTAAAATATTGTGTACAATTCTGGAGGCCGTACCTTAAAAAAGATATAAAAAGGATGGAGTTGGTCCAGAGGAAGGCTACTAAAATGGTGCGTGGTCTTTGTCAAAGGCATATGGGGACAGACTTAAAGATCTCAATCTGTATACTTTGGAGGAAAGATGGGAGAGGGGAGATATGATAGAGACATTTAAATACCTACGTAATGTAAATGCGCATGAGTTGAGTCTCTTTCATTTGAAAGGAAACTGCAATGAGAGGGCATAGGATGAAGTTAAGAGGTGAGAGGCTCCGGATTAATCTAAGGAAATACTTTTTTACGGAAAGGGTGGTAGATGCGTGGAACAGTCTCCTGGAAGAGGTGGTGGAGACAGAGACTGTCTGAATTCAAGAGAGCCTGGGATAGGCACATGGGATCGCTCAGAGAGAGATATAATGGTTACTGCAGATGGGTAGACTAGATAGGCCATTCGGCCTTAATCTGCCATCATGTTTCTATGTTTCTTCCAGCAGAAGCTCCAAGCTCACTCTAGAACCATTTTTAAAACTTACTGTGCCCTTAGCGATGGTCGCAAAACCGATTCCAACCGGTTTAGTGTGCATGCATTTTAGTGGCCGCTTATCAAAACTGCTCACTGTGGTATTTTCTGAGCTCCCTGGCAGATCCCGACTCTGCCATGTAAATGTATTATAATGAGGTTATAAATATTTAAAAGGTAGTAAAATGGTCTCATCAATATTCAAAGGAGCACTCCTGGCGATTCTCCATCATTGCTGTGTGATTCCCCAAGCGTGGTGCCAGCTTTTAGTGAACAAAAGTCACCAACTGGTCTGGGGGTGCCAGTACTGTGAAAAGTGCATCTCAGGCGTTTCTGGCTGTGGCTCATGATAAAATTTCCCTTAAACAATGGCAATGTGGTTTAAGTAAATGCTTTATCCAGTCCAAAAGCACTATCAATAAATGTTCAAAAAGTATGTCTGGATCAATATAAGATTTTAATAACTTATGATAAGTTCAAAAAGGACACCTCAGCCCCACCACTCCACCGCATGTAATGTTTTCTATAGCGGGAAGCAAATTGTGGTGCTTCATCATTGGCTGTCACTTTTTGTTTTTGCACTGTTGTTTTTTGTTATTTTTTTTATATATATATATATGTGTATTTTCTTTTAAATTTTTATATCTCAATAATTTAAAGAAATAAATATTTCCTTAACACCAAACATTCTCAGTGTCATAGTGTATAGTTTAAAAGTAAGTAGTACCTATCTCAGCCAACACCTAGGGAGTCTGACCCGACATGTTTCACACAACCAAGTGTTTTATCAAGGGTCTCCCAAAGCTGCTGCTGTCATCCGACTCCATATCTAAGTGATAAAAGAAAGATAGATAGACTCACTTAGATATGGAGTCGGATGACAGCGGCAGCTTTGGGAGACCCTTGATAAAACACTTGGTTGTGTGAAACATGTCGGGTTAGACTCCCTAGGTGTTGGCTGAGATAGGTACTACTTACTTTTAAACTATACACTATGACACTGAGAATGTTTGGTGTTAAGGAAATATTTATTTCTTTAAATTATTGAGATATAAAAATTTAAAAGAAAATACACATATATATATTATATATAAAAAAAATAACAAAAAACAACAGTGCAAAAACAAAAAGTGACAGCCAATGATGAAGCACCACAATTTGCTTCCCGCTATAGAAAACATTACATGCGGTAGAGTGGTGGGGCTGAGGTGTCCTTTTTGAACTTATCATAAGTTATTAAAATCTTATATTGATCCAGACATACTTTTTGAACATTTCATGATAAAATTTGGCATTAAAAAAATTACAAGATTCACATGAATTATAGTAGTGTTTTTTGGGGATGTTTTTTTTTTTTGGGGGGTGGAGAAATCAAAAGCACGCTTCTTGAGTTTGTGTATTAAAGACATGTCTTATGCACAGGAATGCCTAATGGCTACAATCATGTGTCGCGCGCCTATGTGTGTACACTTCTCCCTCCGTATTCGCAGTTTCAGCAATTGCAGTTTCGATTATTCACGGTTTTAGCTTGCTGGCTCCTCCCCCCTATTTACATCAGCTTGCATAGAGAAATTGCTGATTCCAAGTACTTTTTTCACCATGTTTTGCCTCTCCTTCAGGAACAGGCCATGTTATTTGCAGTTACACCATATTCATGATGGTTTTTAATAGAAAACAGCGAATAACATATGAAAAAGTTATTCGCGGTTTTTCTGTATTTGTGGGTTTGCTAATCCCCTATCACAGCAAATATGGAGGGAGAAGTGTTTACTGTATATTGTGCTCCAATAAGGCATGCAGATGATGTGTGTCTACAGCGTTGCTTTTCCCAGTACATACGCACATTTATGGCTCTTTTCGTGGTGTATTCTGCACATGTGCCGATTGCTATCACCAGTGACTCATCACATATAAATTTAGCGATCCTTTGCCAACCTCACTTCCTTGCACGTTTTTTTGAGACTGACTCGTCTTTTCGAAATCATTACAACGATGGCTGCGACCCATCAGATTTTACCGCAAATATTATACAATCTAGCCCTTAGCTTGCTCCTTTCTCAGCAGTTCAAGGCAAGTTACATTCAGGTACAGTAAGGGGCTCATAATCGAAAGAGAAAAACATCCAAAAATCGGCCTAAGTTGGCACTTGGACGAACATTTCTCAAAAACATCCAAGTGCCGATAATAAAACCGGGTTTTGAACGTATTTCTAAATGACATAAGCCTTCATAGTGCCGCTCAACGTCCAAAGCTAAATGGGGTGTTTTGGGAGGCGTGTCGAGGGTGGGAGTTGGGAGGGACATGGGCCGGCTTAGACTTAGTCGTACAGCATGTATAACCGAAAGTTATACAGCCCATGATCGATGGAACTTGGACGTTATGACTTAGACCATGTAAAACTCACCAGATAAGCACTGAAAACACATAACACAGACCCCCACATACTCCCCCAGTGATCACCTACCGCCCCACCCCCATAAATATTTTATTCACAGCTTTAAATTTCAGTTTCCAGACCATCATCGCCTGGCATAGGAAAGCCTAGTCGTCCAGCCCAGAGGCAGCTTAAGTCGTCTTGGGGGTAGGTTAAGGACCCACAGAGAGGAGGACCCACGCCCATAAGCCCCTATAATCACTGCATTAATACTTAAACATGTGCACTGCCCTATACACCCCCAAAACCATTTTTTACTGGCTTATAAGTGGCTCCTGCAGCCATAAAGGCTATTGGGGTGGTAGATAAGTGGGTCTAGGGAATTCTGGAGGTGGTTTGGGGGGCTCACTGTCACCTATAAGGGAGCTATAGTGAGGAGATGCCATGGCACCATTTTTGTGAAGTTCACAGCAGTGCCCTTTAAGGTACTCCACTATTTAGGTGGCATGTTTGGGTGTTCAATCCATCACTTTGCAGACCCCTCCCATGTCCAACAGGGCTTGTTCTAGGCGTTTTGGACTTGGACGGAAATGTGGTATAAAGATGGACGATTTAGCGGCTTGGACGATCAGATCGGCAGGACTTATACTTAGATGATTTTCGAAAGTAAAAAAAAGTTGGACGTCTCTTTCGAAAATGTGTCTTAGGCTCTTTTTAACTTTGGACGACTTGCGAGATGGACTTAGACGTCCCTTTCGATTATGCCCCTCTAAGTGTTTTACTGGGCAGCCTAAATCTGTCTGCTCAGTAAAAATGTTTGGTAGCAGTTAGCTATCCTGGCCAACCTATCCTCCAAGAGTGGTTCCCAACCCTGTCTTGGAGGACCACCAGGCCAATCGGGTTTTCAGGCTAGCCCTAATGAATATGCATGAGAGAGATTTGCATATAATGGAAGTGATAGGCATGCAAATCTGCTCCATGCATATTCAGTAGGGCTATCCTGGAAACCCAATTGGCCTGGTGGTCCTCAAGGAGAGGGTTGGGAACCACTAGAAGCAGCTGAAAACATTAAGAATCTATAAACAGGACAAGCGCCGCCACCTCCCACCCCGGTCTCCCTACCACCAGCAGGCAAGGTTCTTTCTTTCCTCAAAAAAAGAGGAGTGGAACCCAGCAGGCAAAAAAAAAACCAACAACCTTCTTGCTCTCTTTACCTGTGGTGGGATGGTGCTTAGCAAGGAGGGAACGGCTGTTTTCTAAACCAGTACGAGGAGGCAGCAGCCAGCAAGTAGGGACCGCCTTCTTCCCGCCCCCGTTAGGTGCAGTCCTGGGAGTGGGAGCCGAGTGTTTAGTTTCCTCTTCGTTAGTTGCGAGGGTGAGCGGGTGGAGGCAGCTGTTGAGCAGGTAGGTGTGAATTGCCCTGGGCTGGGGGGGGGGGGGGGGGGAAGGACGGACGGACGGACCTCGTTTCGCGCTGTAAAATTAGCTTGCGGTCGCACTTCAGACTGGTTTCCTGGGATCTGAATCTGAAGCCTTCCTCGGCCTGCTCCTATTTCACATGATAAGAAGTGGGTTTACAGACTTGCTGTAAAAGTGTAGTTTTCGTGCTTTGGGGCTCTATTTGCGGAACGTTATTCGGACCGCTTTTGCTTTGCTTGCATTTGGCTGTAGCCGCCTTGGAATTCGCCCGGGGCCACCTGTTCACTGGTTATTAAAGGTCCTCTTGGCCCCCTGGGATGGGGGCGGCAGCGTGACTCTAGCAAAGTAAAACGGAGGGATTCGGTTGTGACGCTGGATCTTTTTTTTTCTCTTAAAGCTTCCTCCTTGTTCTTTTTGCTCTCTTCCTTGCTGGAAGGAACCTCATTTAAGCGCTGCTTTGTTGGCTAGCAGGGTTCACTTGTTCCTGAAGGTGTGAATTTATCATTTGCAGCTTATAGCCTTCCACTTATCCTGCTTTTCCTATACGAGATCTTGAACTTTTTTGGTGAAACTAAACCACGTACAGTATTTGTATGTTATAGGGCAGGCCGTTTCCAACAGCAAGTGCTGCCCTTCCTGTGTTATGATTCCCCCCTCCCCCCCCCCCTACCGTATCTGCTTACACTTAATTTCCAAGGTAATTGTTTTCCTCTTATTTTAGGATTAAAAATAATTTGTTATCCTTTAATTATTTTTCAAACATTAATCCTGTGTTTTATTTCTGGGTTGGTGGTGCACAATTTTGCTCATATGCTGTAAATTTATGGGTTTATCAATCTTTAAAAAAGGCCAGAGATGGAATGGGTTTTTTTGAATACCAGGTTAAGTATAAATGAGATTTGTTTAAAACTATAGAATGGAGGATATCATCAAGAAGAGGAAGCAGCAAGTGCAAAGCACTGCTTGAGAACAATGTATGAAAGGGGGAGACGGAAGCAAATAATTCATTCAGTCTCTCCTATTATGGCCTTATTCTCCCTGAGCGCCCCTTTTGCTCCTGGTTCATCCATTGGTCCCATGGATTCCCTCACAGGTTTTCTGCTTCTGATGTACATGAAAATAAGTTACTATGGGTTTTTTTTTGCCTCTTTAGCAAGTTCTCTTCATATTCTTTTGTGTAGCTTTTTATCAGTGCTTTGCATCTAACTTGCCAGTACTTATGTCTTTTCTTATTTTCTTCATTTGGATCCTTTTTCCATTGGGGGGCTGTAATAGCCTCTTTCACTTCACCTTTTAGCCATGACTGTTCTCATTTCCTCTTCTTTCCACCTTTAATATCTGTAATACATCTGACCTGGGCTTCCATGATGGTATTTCTAAATAAGATCCACACTTGGGTTATAGTCCTAACCTTTGCCACTGCTCCTTTTAGCTGCTTTTTAACCATTTTCCTTATTTTATGATAGTTGCCCTTTCAAAAATTAAGTGCCACTACAGTAGATTTCTTTAGCAACGTCATTCCAGATAGCTCAAATTTGATCATGTTATGATCATTGTTTCTTCCCTGCATTCAACTAAGGACCAAATCTAAAATAGCTCCCCTCTTGTCAGGAATTTTACCTCTCTAGCACTCCCTGATATAACATTTATCTAGTCAATTTTGGAGTACTGTATTTTTTGCTCCATTAGACGCACTTTTTTCTCCCCAAAAGTGGATGGAAATTAGGGTGCGTCTTATGGAGCAAATTCCCAAAGCGCCTCCTCCCCTCGTTACCTTATTTTAATGCAGCTGCCCTCCTTCGCTGGACGCAGCGCACAAGGCTTGCTGTCTGGTTCCCGCCGCTTCCTCCGAGAACTGTCCACTGACGCCTCTTCCGTTCTCTCGTGGCATAGCGGTGCACCAGGTTGCTTGCCTGGTCCCGTGCCTCATCCCACGAGAACTGAATTCTTGCGGGAAGTGGCGTAGGACCAGGCAGGCAACCTGGTGTGCTGCTATGCCGTGAGAGAACAGAAGAGGAGGCAGCCGCGTCAGCTGGCAGTTGTTGGAGGAAGCGGTGGGAACCAGCCAGCCAATATTGTGTGCCGCTCTCAGCGAGGTGCCGCGTCCAGAAGTTTAAAAAAAAAAAAAAAGGTATGCGCGGGGGATGGCTGGGAGGAGGAAGAGGGCCAGGGCCTGCCTGTTGCCTGCCTGGGGGGTGAGGAAGAGGCCGGGGCCTGCCTGCTGCCTGCCTGGGGGGTAGGGAGGAGGGAGAGACCGGGGCATGCCTGTCTGCCCTGCCAAATTAGAAATATGGAGGGAGAGGCCGGGGCTTTCCTGCTGCCTGCCTACCTACCCACCCACCTGCCCTGTCCCTGCCCTGTTCCTACCTGCCTGCCAGCAACTAGGCCTGCTTGCTCTGTCCTGGCCTACCACTAGATCACAAGAGGGGGGACAGGGGACAGAGCCTGGCAGGGAAGGGGGACAGGGTGCAGAGCTTGGCAAGGAGTGTGGGGTTGGGTGCAGAGCCTGGCAGGGAGAATTTGGTTCAGAATGTGTGTGTTCTTATTTTCCTCCTCCAAATCTAGGGTGCATCTTATGGTCGGGTGCGTCTTATGGTCAGGTGCGTCTAATGGAGCGAAAAATACGATAATTGAAGTTGCCCATTTATTATACTGTTGCTCAATTTGCCAGCTTTCCTAATCTCTGAAAACATTTCTTCATCTGTCTGCTCATTCTTTCCCAGGGGGGGGGGGGGTAGTATAACCCTACCTATATATTCTTCCCTTCACACATGGAATTTCTATTCATATGGATTCCACACTGCTTATTTATGTCAGTTTCTAGTTCTTGCCTATATAAAGGCCTTTTGACAAGGTTAAATTATACCTAGCAACAAGGTGTGTACCTGTAACTATTTCCAGTTCTGAGCATCGTCTACAATTTTTTGCTGAAACTTGGGTGTGAAACATCTTGTCTGTAGTACAATGCTTTCAATCTTCTTGAAATCTACCTAGAGGAGTTGCTGGTCGGAGCTGCTGCCTCGGCACCCTAAGGTTGTGGGATCAAATTCCAGTGCTTAATCCTCCATTGCCCCAGGTATAAAATTAGTACCTGTATATATGTAAACTGCTTTGAATGTAACCACAAAAAGATGGTATACAAGTCCCATTCCCCTTCCCCCTGGTCAGGATTTCAGGATTGTCTTATTGAATTTGCATGAGAGAGGATGTTAAAGAATGACATAGGGATCCCTGCAGGATCTATCTCCATACCCTGTCCTGTTCCTGCCCCATCTCTGCAAGCTTTGTCCTCATCTACATAAGCCTTGAACACTTTAAAATCATAAGTGTTTGAGGCTTGTGCAGATGAGGATAAAGCTTGCAGGGATGGGATGCAACGGGAATGGAGATAGATGCAATTGTATTCATGATAGTTATCATATTCATTGTGGATATCCTGAAAACCTGGCAGTATTTTTCTAGAGGAATCTCTCTTCCTTGTGTGTACACTTCAGTTATCTGCAAGTGTTACATTTCTTAGCATTGTAACACCAGGTAGGTAATGTGCAATATTCCGGTTTCTCCATCAGTCTGGCACTGCTGCGTAATGCAGGTTCTCAATTTCACAAGTCTTTTGGCTCCTCACTACCAGCCTCAACATACTTACTTGCAAGTAGCATTTCTGACTCCTAAGGCTTTCATACTCCTTGGGTGCATTCTTGATACCAAGAGATTCTGCTTTTATTTTGGTATGTCCAGTTTAAGAGGTGACCTAGGACATTGCAGGAAAGTTAACTCCCTAGACTCCACCAAAAATATATAAATTTGGTTGATTTTGCCTTTGTACATATATGTCTGTATTCTGTAATACTTACTCTGGTTGTAGTTGTTTTTCTTGCACGTTAAAATGAATAAACACATTTAAACATTAAAAAAAAAAAATATAGATGCTATATCACAGAACTGGAAATAGTTACACACCTTGTTGCTGGGTGTGATATGTCAGTACAGAATCTAAATTTTTAAGATGAGCACCCTCAGCGTGAGTTTGAAAGCTTTAAAGAGTGACTCAAAGAGCAGCTCTAAAGCTTAAAATAGCAAAGCCAGCAAACACTGAGCATTGATTACCACTCACTGCCAGCCGCACACCATCATCTGGAATCACTCTGACCTACAGTCGTGTTGGCCTGTTAGGTTCCTGAGGAAGGGGCTATTGCCCTGAAACCCTGCTGGGTTGAGCCATGTTGAAAGAGGACTGCACCTTAACTTTGGTCTTTAATCCAAAAAAAGCTGGACTCTCCGTGCACCTTTATTCAGCTAAGTAACTGGAGGGACAAGTGCCTACTTTTTTTCATTCTCTGTTCAGGTCAGTGGGTTAGGCATTTGGGGCATTGCAGGACAGTGAACTTTGTCTTCCATTTTTATATATATTTATTTATTGTACACTCTTTGCACTTGACTTGCACTTTAAAGCACACAGGAGCAACCAGATGATGGTGTATGGCTGGCAGTGATTGGTAATCTCTGCTCAGTGTTTGCTGGCTTTGCTATTCTAAGCACTAGAGCTGCTCTTTGAGTCGCTCTTTAAAGCTTTCAAACTCACGCTGAGGGTGCTCCTTATCTTAAAAATTTAGATTTGAGGTTTATATATATGTTTGGTGGAGTCTAGGGAGTTAACTTTCCTGCAATGTCCTAGGACATACCCAACTTATAAGAACATAAGCATTGCCTCTGGGTCAGACGAGGGGGTCTATCATGCCCAGCAGTCTGCTCCCGCGGCGGCCCCCTAGGTCCATGACCTGTAAGTGATCCTTTACCTAAATTGTGTATTCCTCATTCATTTAGTGTCCTTTATAGTTACCATCTATCTGTATCCTTCAATCCCCTTCACCTTCAGGAAGTCATCCAATCCCTTTTTGAAACCCAATATTGTACTTTGTCCTATCACCTCTTCTGGGAGCGCATTCCAGGTGTCCACCACCTTCTGAGTGAAGAAGAACTTCCTAGCATTTGTTTTGAAGCTGTCTCCTTTCAGTTTTTCTGAATGCCCTCTTGTTTTTGTTGTCCCTGCTAGTCAGAAGAATCTGTCCCTCTCCACCTTCTCTATGCCTTTCATGACTTTATAAGTCTTTTTCATGTCCCCTCTAAGTCTCCGTTTTTCCAGGGTAAAGAGCCCCAGCTTCTCCAGCCTTTCAGCATACGAAAGGTTTTCCATGCCCTTTACCATCCTAGTCACTCCAGACCCTCTTGAATATCGCCATATCCTTCTTAAGGTACAGCGACCAGTATTGGACACAGTACTCCAGATGCGGGCGCACCATCACTTGATACAGTGATAGGATGACTTCCTTCGTTCTAGTAGTGATACCCTTTTTGATAATGCCCAACATTCTGTTCGCTTTCTTTGAGGCCGCTGCACATTGCTTCATTGTTTTATCCACCAGTACCCCCAAGTCTTTTTCTAGGTTGCCTTCCCCCAGTACCCTCCCTCCCTCCCATCGTATAGTTGTACATCGGGTTATCTTTCCCTATATGCAAGACTTTACATTTCTCTACATTGAAGCTCATCTGCCATCTTTCTGCCCACTCGCTCAGTTTGTTCAGGTCTCTTTGTAGATCTATGCATTCCTCAACAGTTCTGACTCTACTGGAGAGTTTTGTGCCGTCCGTGAATTTTATAACTTCGCACTTCGTCCCTGTTTCCAGGTCATTTCTGAATATATTAAACAGCAGCGGTCCCAACACTGACCTCTGTGGGACACCACTTGTGACCCCTTTCCAGTCAGAGTAGTATAGTGTCCCTTTACTCCTACCTTTTGTTTCCTGTCCGCTAGCCAATTTCTGATCCATCTGTGCACGTCCCCTACCACCCCGTGGCTCCACAGTTTTCTTAGTAGGCGCTCATGAGGTAGGCTCATGTCGAAGGCTTTTTGGAAATCCAGATATACGATATCTATGGGGTCACCTTGTCCAATTATTTGCTTATCCCCTCAAAGAAATGAAGTAGGTTCGTTTGGCATGATCTTCCTTTACAGAAACCATGCTGGCTTGTTCTCATCAGATTATTTTTTCTAAATGCTCATTGATACTTTCCTTGATCAATGATTTGGCCATCTTCCCCAGAACTGAGGTTAAGCTCACCGGTCTGTAGTTCCTTGGGTCGCCTCTAGATCCTTTTTTGAAGATAGGTGTAACATTGCTATCCTCCAGTGGAATTACCCCTGTTATATTTTGGTGTCTTTTAAGGATATTTTGTCTTGGGGTTTTCGCTACAGTTTAAGAGGTGAGATAGTGAGATGCTGACTCAGGACATCCAAGCTTAAGGGCCATCAAACGACTGCCTCAGGATTTGCTCTTTCACTGCAGTTGCACTGCTGTTTGTTCCCACCATTTTGCTGTGCTGTTGTCACTGGCACATTTTTTAATGTTGGAGAGGCATTAACTTTTTTCTGCTGAGATGGCAAGTATCTCTTTGTTAAAAATGTGGCAGGGTTGTTGTATCACATTCCTATTATTGTGAGAGCATTGATCCTTCAGGGTAGAGGAAGGAGCGTGGTGGTGGTGGTTAAGAGGAGAGGAAGTGGCTGGCACTGGAAGGATGGAAGTATTCTGAAAGGGCTAGAAATAGGCTAATGCTAGAAAGGTGCTGATGTTAGAGTTGTAGTAGGGGGCTAATGCAGGGAGAGGACTGGAAGGAGGCTGATGCTGGGGGAGTGATAAGAGAGAGTATGACAATATGCATAGGGGGTATTTGCATGATCATATGCAGTGAAAGTTGAGAGGGGGGGAGCATAGTGTTAGATTCTGTTGTAAGGAGAAAGACAAACAGTAAATTATTGGAAAAGAAAGTACCGTAGATGGGTAGGCCCTAAGGAAGAGAAGACAGGATGACGGATGGACGATCTTAAGGACAAGTGGGCTGAAACCCTGACTGGTTAGATATTCCTGCAGGAGAGGATTGAAAGCATTGCACCACACTGCTAATTGCTACTGGCAGCTACTGGCATGATGTTTCACATCCAAAATTAGATTAAAAAAAAAAATATAGAAGATTTACAATGTACTCTTACTTCATGTCAGATACAGCAAGTTCTCAAAAATTTGAGCAAACTGTCTACTAATACCTTGCACTGGGAACTACAATTGAAATTTCTTCTTCGCCTTTACATTTCCCCCATACGAGCCTATAGGATGGGCATTTCTCAGTCTCATCAATGCCCTAAATGCTCACAAATAAATGCATCTTTGGGCCATATGTTTTGGTTCTGCCCTGGTGTCCTTCAGTTTTGGCACCGTTTGGGATCTTTCATTTCCACTCTTTGGGGTCGACGGTGGTCTCCAGCCCCTAGAGCGCTATTTGGTTTCTATGATATTGTCTCTCCTAAATCTAAAGGCATGTCAGCCTTCTTGGCTAGAGCCACATTGTTTGGTAAAAAAGCGATACTACTACAATGGATAACTTGCGATGCCCCGACCTACAGCCAGTGGAAATCTTTGATGATCATCCATGCCTCTTTGGAACGTCGGCACTTCACTGATTTTGATTCAGGTCCAGGCCGAAGATTTACTGAGATTTGGGAGCACTTTTGGATGACCCTTACTCCAGCGGCCAGGAACAGACTCTTGAACTGTTAAATTTTAATTATAATTTTTTTTTTTTTTTTCCCTTTAGGGATTTTCTGTTTGGGGTTATGTTGGGGGACAGGGGGTTGGGATGGTTGATTTTGCCTTTGTGCATATATGTCTGTATTCTGTAATACTTACTCTGGTTGTAGTTGTTTTTCTTGCACGTTAAAATGAATAAACACATTTAAACATTAAAAAAAAAAATATATAGATGCTATATCACAGAACTGGAAATAGAACACCTTGTTGCTGGGTGTGATATGTCAGTACAGACAGGCACTGAAAACGGTGTGCAAACTGTATAACAAGTCTGTGCCAGAAAAAAATCACTGGGATCATGACTGCCAAAATTGTGGAGAATGAACTTGTGCTCGCTCAGGACCTAACTATTTGGGGGGAGGAGGGGGTGAAAATCTTGAGGCAAGAAAACTAGGTGTTGTGCTATAGAAGAAAAGCACAAGGACAGTATAGCATATAGCTGACGGTAAGTGACTTTTCTGCAGTTAATGGGGGAAAAAGATCTTCAAGCATACAAAGCAGAGACCTAGAAAATATGATGGAATTGTATTGGGCTTTCTCTAGTCTGGAGGTTTCTCTGTGCAAATATTTCTTAGCTTTTTTTTTCCATTTAAGAGGTCCCAAATTTGGATATACAATGGAGGAAAAAGATTCTCCCTGGGGCAATTTCTCCAAATGGGTTAGTTTTGCACTAGAGATTGATACAGGGACAGAATTTGTCCCCATCCTTGTGGATAACCGTGAGAAACCATCCCATCATATTCTGTTTTGTTTTTAATTATCTTTATTAACAATTGCAAAGGGACCATACAACCAGGAGCAGAGTAAGCATAAAAACAGATCAACCAGAAAAACAGCACTGGAAAACCAGTACATCAAAAAGTGCACCGTCTCTCAACATCAGCATTCTTCAGTTCAAGGCTTGAGGAGGGTCAGTGGCTGTGCCCAATCATACTCTGATTCTTCCCTCTCTCCTTAAAGAATGACATGGGGATAGTTTCCCACAGGGACAAATTCTGTTCCTGTGTCACTCTTATGTTGTGCATCCCTGCTGTAAGATTCTGCAGTTGATTAAATAAATTAGCATAACATTTCAACCTTCAAATTCTGCAACTTTTCCAAAGAGGATGGAGATATTCATTAGAAAAAGGCAGGGGGGCCACAAAATAAGGGGATTTAGATTTCTATCAATTCTAATCTCTGCATAAGAAAAATAGGGATAAAGTGATGGATTTGATATACAGTCTTCTTCATTTCTGTTCCATACTGCTGGAGAAAAAGGAGTTCTGTTTGAGTGTCCTACAAATTTAATCTCTCCTTGTATGTACCAAGAAAGCTTAAATGGAACACGATAATAAATCAGGTAAACACTTAGCCTGGCTGTCAAAAAAAAAAAAAATCAAACAAAGCACCAGATAAAAAATTTGGAAGGATCCCAAGGCAAACCTGCTATAGCTAATAAGACTTTAAGAAACATTCAAGATTTTATGCAGACTTCATTTTTCAAAAGAAGAGGAACAGAGGTGGCTAGGGAGGAATATTTAGGCAATGGAAGCAGAGAGCAGCTGAAACTTGCTCTACATCTCTTAAAACCGAGGTAAACTCTGGACCCAATTGTAAGCCCCTTCCTCGGTCTGCCTTATTCTGTGGTGGTCTAGCAGCATAGTCAGGGTAGGAGCAATTACCAGTCGCTTCTGCCCATGCCATTTCTTGCATCTTGGACCAGTTATTCAAAGATAATTGTGTTTATCAGTGAATGCATAATTGGCTTATCTGTAACTTAAAGAATATCTGGATAATATTGGACTACTTACCTTAATCACCAATAAATTTAGCACTTGCCTTCATGAAGATTCATGCAAGGTGGAGTTCAGTTTGACACAGAACTTGCAATTTTTAACAGCATATAACAATAATAAAATGACCAAATAGAAGAATAAATATAATCTATGAAGTAAACTGGAGATGCCAAATTGAATCCTAGAAAAGAAATGCAACAATACAGTATCAGAAATAAATGGCACAGTAGAACAATTATATAATAGACATATGGCAAATGGCAAACGTACATGATACCGTAACAAGCAGAATACAAAACATTCATACAATTTAGATATGAAGCGTTAGCACAGTACAAATGACACACTTTAAAGGCATTCGTTAGAACAATTAAAGAACATGGATATGATGCTCATAATGCCAGTATGATGCAATGAAATACTTCATAGGCAGTTGAAGGTGCAAATGGGATTATGCAGATAGGACAAAGTTATTGGGATAAATAGATGGGTGGTTAAATTGAGGGCAAATTTTGTGTAGTTCAATAAGATAAATGGAACTGGACTTAGTTTCAGCATAATTAAAAGGGAGAACATTGGAAAAAGTAAATATTTTTTAATGATTTTTCTGAGCATTCATACTAAGGTTTGTGTGTGTTAGAGGCTGACTGAATTTTGGATTTAGCATTGAAAACAAGTCCAAAATCCAGGTCGGGGTTTTAGCTGAAAATGCTAGTGAATTTTTGGCTGAAAGCAAGCCTCCATTCTCATCCCACCCCAAGGTTGCTCGACCTTCTAAAGGCCCTTTAAATGCCCTAGTGGCTCTAGTCATGCTTGCCCCTGCAGATTCTTCAGCCAAAGTGGTAGCTGAGACTTCCACAGGGAGGTCCTGGCAGGGGCAAGAGTGACTGGGAGATCATTCTTAGCCAGAAAAGGCCACAAGGATATTTAAAGGTAGGCTCGGGGAGGTTGGTTGGGGAATGGGCAGGTGGCTGGCTGGTCTAGGAAGATATACTGCTTTGGGGGAAGGGGGGAGGCTGGCAGCAGCTGACCCGGGAGGACCTGCTGTTTGTGCAGGGGGGAGGTGCTTTTGTTGTTTTGTTTTCAGCCAAAACCAAACAGCAAATTCAGCTGCTGATTCAGTTTTGGTCAAAACTGAGAATCCTAGTTTTGGTCGCCCTCTGGTTTATAAGGAGTGGATGTATTTTTTTTTTTTTAATAAAGCTTAGCTATATTTTGTATGTTTGGGTATGTCTCAAAGTTTCCTGAGAATTCTGTATTTGTATTTTGTAGGTCAGAATTGGAAATTAGCACCTAGTTGAACTGAGGTCCTGGATACAACTGAAGACCCAGTGAGTCCCAGTGCACTGAACTCAGTTTAGGTCTTTTTGAAGGTGTGCCCTCTGGACTGCACTGCTGGATTTTTCATCTTAGTATTTGTGCGAATCTGTCTTGCATTACTAGTGCTAACATGGATAAAAGCATTGGCATTGAAAATCCATATGGTCATGTAACTATTCCCCGGGCCCAGCTGAACAGCAGTTTTGTGAGGCGACATCTGGGTGAGGATCTCTCTGATACTGTGATTTCTAACCCTGCTGCAGTGCCTTCTGTTCCCTCATACTCGCCCTGGGTGATGGAGAGATATATATCTGGTCAGTCTGCCAGCACCTGGGAAGGGGACAAAATCTCGACCCAGGAATCCTGGAGCAGGCCCTATAATCCCTATGGTAACCAGAACATCCCAAATGGAGGTCACCCAGAATCAATGTACACTGTTGATCTGGCCCATCGCAACAAGGACTTGAAGGATATGGAAAACGATGCGGCATGTTGCTGTTGCAAATGTTGTCCCTGCTGCTGTCAGAAGTGCTGCTGCGTCATCTCTTAAATTCCTGGATTTCACACTATCTTTCTATCCCAAGAAATTGAGTTGATATCTTGACTTTTTTGCAAATTTCATCTAACATATCCTCTCAAAGTTGTTCAAGGCCACGTGTGACACAAATTTGATGAGTCTTAGCTGCTATTCCTAATGATGTGTGTTAAAAGTGATGCAAACACGTTACTGGGCTGCTCATATGAGAGAAACTCACAACAATTCCATGTATGTGAAAGACGCTTGCTCATGAGTTCTGGCATTTGAGCAGAAACAAACAAAAAAGTAGACTTTAATGGAATATTTTGTATCTAACACATTTAATGTATTCTTAGGTGGGAATGGAATGAGGTAGTGGTTCCACTTCAGTTCGTGGGGCCAATCTTAAAAGAGGCTGGAGCGACACATACATACATCATATACCTCTAATTTGGAGTAATGGGAAGGGGGTTTGTGGATGATTCTTATACAGCCGTTGAAGTAGTTGAGGCAATGGGCTAGCCTTTGTATCATGTAAATCAGAAGATAGGGAGGGGTAAAATGTCCTTAGCGCTGTGGGTTATAAATTGGGGAGAAATAAGATGCAGTGGCTAACAAAGGAATTTGAAATAACCTCTTGCCAAGTCTGTGGCCACTCTTTAACTGCTTGGTAATGCTGCTGCTGCATGACTTATGCTGAGAGCAGGATCTGGCAGGATTACTCAATTGACATGATATCTGCTTATGGTTCAATCATGCACAGTATTACAAAAGCAGTGTATATCAGGTACCCAGTGCTGGGCTATATATGAAGTCTAATGCAACCTATTTTAATGTGTTTTTATTTAATAAGAGAATCCCAGCATCTGGCCACTATTTTTAAAGTTTGAGATATTTGTATAGATTTATATTTGTGGCTCTGTTAAAGGCTATAAGATGTGACATGGAAGTTAATGTAATGGTACTATGAAGGGTTTAAGCAAGTTTTGCACAGATGTGTCATGTCTCGGAGCACAGTGATCTATATCCTGAGCCACGGGAGCAATGTAGAGGAAATAAAGCTATTAATTTTTCACTTTTTCTGTTTGGTTTGTTTGGGTTTTTTTTAGCTCAATCTATTTATTGAAGTTTATCAAAAATAAGCATTGTAAAACAGTTAAAGTTCACGAAAGTCATTGAACATATTAAAATATATCAGGAATGTCATCTATATGCCTTTTCCTTCCTGTTGCTATCAGCTTTTGATAAACGCAAAGTAGAAAAATGAGCCCCTTACTGCATGAGAAGGATGGGTTAAGTGTAGCTATTCTCTCTCAGGAATTAATTTTGCTTCATATATGAAATTGGTTAATTGATCTAAAGTATAGTGGTGCTCATTGCTATAGGAATGAAAAATGTTCTTCTATAGACTTAGTTGCTATTCTCCATGGTCAGGCAGGATATAATCAGCCACACTCGTGAGTTATCATCCTAATGGTTATCGGCTGGATTCTGTATCCCAAAGCCCTGAGAAAATTGGAAAACTCTGGGTGTTTGTGAATGCTGCCCCTCAAGTGTGCTTTACCCACTTGGCAAGACAGGATCCAATAGATAGTTTTCAATTTTCTCTTACTATAGTTTCATCCTAAAACCTTGTACTCTGTGTTATATATCTCTTCAAAGCCTATGAATTTCAGTATATCTGTTTTGAATCTGTGGTGCAAGAACTTTCTTCCTTGAATCAGGTTTTCAGAGGCTATTCAACCATGGACCATAACAATCTGAAGAATCGACTTCACCAATTAGTGATTTTTAGACCTTGAGACACACGTCCTTGCCAGACTGCCACTGTATAGTTCTTGGAGGATAAAGCCAGAAACATTGCAGCTGCTGCTGCTGCATGTGGTTTCTGAGCTGACACTGGGCTGGTATTCAATTAAACAACAATGGGTTCTAATATATAACAATGTAAGTGCTTCTCTCGATTTCCAGTGCTGTCTCAATAAGCCCTCTGTGACTGTCAGCAGCTGTGTTTCAAGTGTTTACCTCAGCAGGCTTCATTTAACCTGCAATGAATAGTCTGCTAACAAGGAGAAAAGTTAATAATCTCTATAAATCAGGGGTAGGGAACTCTGGTCCTCGAGAGCCGTATTCCAGTCGGGTTTTCAGGATTTCCCCAATGACTATGCATTGAAAGCAGTGCATGCAAATAGATCTCATGCATAGTCATTGGGGAAATCCTGAAAACCCGACTGGAATACGGCTCTTGAGGACCGGAGTTCCCTACCCCTGTTATAAATGGTTATTTTCTTTTGCTTGAAACTATAGAACATTTTGCAACACTTCTTGTCCACTCTGCTCTTGGTGCCTTTTTCTGAGACACATGTCACACATTTCATTAGACTGAGTTCAAGAAGACAGATTCTGAATATCTCCAATTAACTGTTGTCTACAGCAGTGGTTCCCAACCCTGTCCTACCACCAGGCCAGTTGGATTTTGGGGGATAGCCCTAATGAATATGCATGAGAGAAATTTGCATATAATGGAGGTGACAGGCATGCAAATCTGCTCCATGCATATTCATTAGGGCTATTCCTAAAACCCGACTGGCTTGGTGGTCCCAGGACAGGAGAGTTCTTCCCTCCCCTTCCCCCCCAAAAAAAAAAGATCATGTTGAATGCAGTTCTTTACATTTTTGTTTTAGTACTGTTTGGTTCCCGTTATAAAGTATGAACGAGCTTGGTGTTAACATTTGCTCCCTGCTTTTAGCACAATTTATCAGTCTGTTATTACAAATTTGTGTACACTGTTGAGGTTTTAAGGTATATTTGATTTCAGAATTGAGCAGTTTTTCTCTTTAAAACACAGCCCTATTGGAGTGGTTTGCATTACTATCTCTATGAGCTCTCAGGACAAGGGCAGTGGCAGTAGCCAGAAAAATGCTGGGCTTTATAGAAAGAGGAATAAGCAGCAGAAGAAAGGAGGTGTTGATGTCCCTGTACAGGTCATTAGTGAGGCCCCCTCCTGGAGTACTGTGTTCAGTTTTGGAGGCCATATCTGGCTAAAGATGTAAAAAGACTTGAAGTGGACCTGAGAAAAGCAACAACAATGGTATGGGGTTTGCGCCAAAAGATGTACAAGAAGAGATTGGAAGACCTGAATATGTCTACTCAAGAGGAGGGATGAGGAGATTTTAAATTTTATTCCATTGATTTTACCCCTGTGTTTTTTATTAACTGAATTCTATTGTTTAACGGTTCCTCCCTTCTATTTCTTTTAACATATTACTTTAATTCATTTAAGAACATAACATAAGAACATAAGAACATAAGAACTGCCATCTCCGGATCAGACCTTTGGTCCATCAAGTCCGGCGATCCGCGCACGCGGAGGCCCTGCCAGGTGTACCCTGGCGTAATTTATAGTCCATCATATCTTTATATGCCTCTCTTAAGGAGATATGCATCTAGTTTGCTCTTGAAGCCTAGGACGGTCGATTCCGCAATAATCTCCTCTGGGAGGGCATTCCAGGCGTCAACCACTCTCTGAGTGAAGCAGAACTTCCTGACATTAGTCCTGAACCTGTCCCCCCTTAGCTTCATTTCATGTCCTCTAGTCTGTGTCAAATTGGACAATGTAAATAATCTTCTCTGCTCTATTTTGTCGATTCCTTTCAGTATTTTGAAGGTCTCGATCATATCCCCACGCAGTCTCCTTTTCTCTAGGGAGAACAATCCTAGTGTTATAAGTCTATCCTCGTATTCCAGTTTCTCCATACCCTTCACCAGTTTTGTCGCTCGTCTCTGCACCCTCTCCAGCAGTTTTATATCCTTCTTTAGGTAGGGAGACCAATGTTGGACGCAGTATTCCAAGTGTGGTCTGACCATTGCCCTATAAAGCGGCATTATAACTTTCTCCGATCTACTCGAGATTCCTTTCTTTATCATGCCCAACATTCTATTTGCCTTCTTCGCCGCTGCCGCGCATTGTGCCGACGGCTTCAGGGTCCTATCTATCAGTACACCCAGGTCCTTTTCTTGTTCACTCTTCCCCAGAGTTGCACCTGACATTGTATACTCGTATTCCGCATTCTTATTGCCTAAATGCATTACCTTGCATTTCTCCACATTGAACTTCATCTGCCATTTCTCCGCCCATGTTTCTAACCGACACAAGTCGCTCTGGAGTTCCTCTCTATCCTCCTGCGATCTGATTGCCCGGCATAGTTTTGTATCATCTGCAAACTTGATGATCTCACTGGTTGTTCCTTCCTCCAGGTCATTGATATAAATATTAAAAAGGATCGGCCCAAGTACTGAGCCCTGTGGTACACCACTAGTCACTTTCTCCCAGTCAGAGAACTTCCCATTTATGCCCACTCTCTGCTTTCGGTTTTCCAGCCATTTGCCTATCCACCTTTGTATATCCCCCTCTATGCCATGGCTTTGTAGTTTCCCGAGAAGTCTTTCATGTGGAACTTTGTCGAACGCTTTCTGGAAGTCCAAGTATATTATGTCCACCGGCTTCCCACTATCAATTTGCTCGTTCACAGTCTCAAAAAATTGGAGTAAATTCGTCAAACATGATTTCCCTTTCCTGAATCCATGTTGACTGGGTTTCATCAAGTCGTGTGCGTCCAAGTGCCAGACTATGCTATCCTTGATCAGTGCTTCAACCATCTTGCCGGGGACAGACGTAAGACTCACAGGCCTATAGTTGCCCGGTTCCCCTCTCGATCCTTTTTTAAAAATTGGCGTGACGTTCGCTATCCTCCAGTCGTCCGGTATCTGTCCAGTTCTGATTGTCAGGTTTGCAAGTTTTTGCAATAACTCTCCGATTTCAACCTTCAATTCCTTTAAGACTCTCGGGTGAATTCCATCCGGTCCAGGGGATTTGTCACTTTTAAGTTTGTCGATCTGATAGTATATCTGGTCTAAGTCCACTTCAACTGTGGTGAGGCTGTCTTCTATTTCTCCTGCAAACACTTTCTCCGCTTCAGGTATTGTTGAGGTGTCCTCCTTCGTAAAGACGGACGCAAAGAAGGAATTTAGTTTGTCTGCGATTTGTTTATCTTCCTTGATGTACCCTTTTCTTCCCTGGTCGTCCAGGGGTCCCACTGCCTCTTTTGCAGGTTTTTTCCCTTTCACGTATCTAAAGAAGGGCTTGAAGTTTTTGGCCTCCTGGGCTATTTTTTCCTCATACTCCTGTTTGGCATCCCTCACCGCCTTGTGACATTTCTTCTGATCATCTTTATGTTTGTTCCAGATAGATGGTGCTCCTATCTGTAAAATTAGGAATTTCTATGAAATATTCTACATGCTTCACTCCTGCCTGCCCTCCATAGTCCTCCCTACCCTCTTCTAACCCTAGAGCTTGTGTAGGTATGTGCGACGCATAAATGGAAGAAATAAAATTAAAATAAATACAGATATTAAAGGGGGAAAGTGTGGAGCAGTGGTTAAAGCTCCAGCCTCAGCACCCTGAGATTGTGTGTTCAAACCCACCCTGCTCCTTGTGACCCTGGGCAAGTCACTTAATCCCCCCATTGCCCCAGGTACGATAGATAGATTGTGAGCCCACCGGGACAGAGAGGGAAAACTGCTTGAATACCTGAATAAATGCATGTAAACCATTCTGAGCTCCCCTGGGAGAACGGAATAGAAAATTGAATAAATAATAAAATATATGAAAAGTATTAATATAGAAACAAATCTTTTCCAGAGAAAGAAAATAGTAAAACTAGGCATAGATTGAGGTTGTGGGGTGGCAGACTTAGGAGTAATGTAAGGAAATTTTTTTTCACGGAGAGGGTGATAGTTGCCTCCTGAGGGAGGAAGTGGAAATGAACATGGCGATGGAATTCAAAAATAGCGTGGGCTGAACACACAGGATCTCTAATTAGAAACAAATGGTATTAAACAAATTAAAGCTGGTACTGGGCAATTCTGTATGGTCTGTGTCCCATATATGTTGTTTGATGTAGGAAGAGTTGGGGAGGGCTTTGATAGAACCTAAAGACAAGACCGGATAGACTTTTGTAGTCTATTGCCAAGAAATATTAAAGAAAAGACAATTTAACCATGAATATAGTGTATAATGAGTGCGACTATTGGGCAGACTGGATGGCACATTTGGCTCTTTTATCTGCTGTCATTTACTATGTTGTTATTGAAAGAAGACAGACATCAGCTGGCAGCTACAGCTTTCTAAACGATCAACTCTCCTTTCGTACCTTAGTGCTTCCTTCCAGTAAGTTTCACAGGATGCCTCCAGGTTTGTTTGCTGTCTGTGAACTACCCTTTCAGCCTGGCACTTAACCTGCCTCTTGGTGGTATAGCTAGCAGGCAATTTTTGGGTGGGCATGTATTTCCTCTTCTCCTACTGCTCTCTAATGAATTTTAAACAAAATAGCTAATGAATACAGTGCACCAACCCATGTTTAGAAAAGCACAACAGTAAAAAGCAGTACTCTGAGCCACTGCTAGCAGCAGACTTAGTTCCCATGTATAAGTGAATAAGCTTAGGGTGCCAATGTTGGTCACTTGGAGTAATGTAGTGGGTAAAGCCTCCTGCCACAATATAACCAGTGTATCACAGAAAATATTCTAGCTCTTGCGAGGACCCACATACAAAAATATGTAAGCTCTAGACATGGCTAGCCACAGTTGTTTCACTGTTGGAATATGTAGGTCATTGTGAGTCACCCAGCGCAACATACGGTGTGGTTCATATGGCAGAATGCTATCCATCTAATGTTTTGGAGCCTTATTGTATATATAAAGATGCACCATGATCAGTAATTTATAAAGGATTTGATGTTCTAATTTTAACCAATACAAAGATATATAGCATTCTGTCACATGATCTCTCTTTCTTAATTGAAACAGAGTTCGAACAATCGCATTGTGGGCTACCTGCAGCGCTGATGCAGGTAAACCCAGAAGCACCAAATTGCAGTAGTCTAAGCATGATAATAGCACACTCTGCAAGACAGTCCTAAACATACAGGCAGACAAGTATGAGCACAAACTGTTCAACAGACACAATTTAAAAAATACCTTTTTTACTGCTGCACATACATATCCCTTGAACGTCAGACAAGAATCCAGTAGAACCCCTAAATATTTTACCTCCATGGATATTTCAACAGTAATGTCTAAAAAGTCAATTTTATCAGGAAGAGCATTGCTCAATGAACGAACAAAACATGTGGAGGGGCATAATAAAAATAAACGTCTAAGTCCCCTTTTGGCCTAAGACCTTAAACGTTGAAAGTAGAAGCAGGGAAAATGTCCATTATAAAAAAAAAAGTCAGCTGTTTAAATGCCCAGACCACCACTACGTCTAAACTTACACCATATAATCAACCTAAAAAAGCCTAAGTCCCAAACGCCCAAAACAAGGACTTTTAGGCGAAGGAGGAGCCAGTCATTCGCCTAAAAGCTGGATTCTGTAACCGGTGTCTGTCAAAAACAACACCGGTTACAGAATCCACCCCCTCCCCAATGATCGGGCCAGGAGAGAGCCCAAGCCCTCCTGGCCCCGCCGACAATGATCGGGCAAGAGGGAGCCCAAGCTCTCTTGCCCTGCGATCCCCAACCGGTGGGGATCTAGCTTAACTTAAGATGTCACCTGATTATTCTGTGGTATAAGACTTGTATCTTGCATCTGAGAAGATTATAGACCATGAGCCTGAGAACTTGTCCGCCCAGTGATGCATCTTACAATTCAGACTACTTTGTGCCCCCAGTATTGAGGGATATCCAAAGATAACCACAAAGACATTCTTGTGATTTGCCTAAGCTACAACAAAAGGGCATTGGCCGATCAGCTGAGAAGATATCATGCAGTAAAGGACACTACTTATGATAAATCATATATAAGATGCATCTGCAAAAGGCATAGTTCTATACGGTCACATTATGACCATAATGCACACTGATACAACAGAAAAGCACCACCTCCTTCCTGCTGTTCTAGCTGTTGCCTTGAAGAGTTGACCTTATACCAATGGCCTGAAGTTGTATAAATTAAGTTCTGTGATCACTATTTAGGTGGCCTTTGCCTATAGGAAGTTAGAGTATTCTACTGACCTATTTATTTTGTTATCCTAAGTGTTTGTAATAGGGCCTTATACAGTGTATTTTAAATAAATTTTTCTTTTTTCTTTATCCCACACATCAGTCCAGAATTTGTAGTTTGTCCCTCAACCAGTAGATGGAGATAGAGGCAGAGCAAGAGAAAGAAAGCAGTTCTTTGTGATCTGCCCATCATGGATGTCATGCAAGAATAGGTTCTTGGTATTCTCTATCTCTACAGGTGGTGATAGAAGCCAGGAGACTGCACAGAGCATCAAGCCATGTTGACTTCGGAAGTATTTATTTCTACCTACAGTAGCTTAAATTTTCTGCCTTTAGAGGAAATCTGTACTCTGAGGACTCTAGATATTTTCTAAGTTCCTTTCCTTTTCTACCCTGAGAGGGATGTGGAGTTGAGCTGCCTCCAGACAAGTCATCTGTGTCTAACTCTTGGTCCTATTTCTTGGTTGGAAATCTGGTAATTATGGGGAGTGCTTTACTGGGAATGGCTTAAACTAGAGGGTGCTGAATCTCTCTCGCTGGAGAAGCAAATTGCAGTAGTCTGATTCTGGATAAGAATTTTAGTAGTGTGATGAGAGGAAGGGTCAAATTTTGGTAATATTATAGAGAAAAAAACTGACAGGTTTTGGAAGTCTGTTGGATTTGTGCAAGCAAAGAGAGAGAGTAGTTAAAGAGGACCCCGAGGAAGCAAGCTGATGACACAGGGAGGATGAGAGTTATCCACTGAGCGAGAGAGTAGGGGGGAGGAGAGGAAATATAGGTTTAGTTGGAAGGCTAAGTAGCTCAGTTTTGACCATGTTCAATTTTATGTGGTGGGCCATCTAGGCAGCAATGTCGGACAGGATTACTGTAGAGAAGTAGATCTGGGCATTGTCAGCATGGGAGGAGATCAGAGTAGCAAGGGAATGAGTATAGATGGAGAAAAGAAGAGGTGCCAGGACAGAGCCTTGGGGTACCCCGACTGATAGTGTGATAGCAGTAGAGGAGGATCCACTACTGTATACACTACATCCCTTGGAGACCCATCGAAAAGGAAAGGAAGCTTGTATAGACTATAAAACAGGGGTGTCAAAGTCCTTCCTTGAGGGCTGCAATCCAGTCAGGTTTTCAGGATTTCCCCAATGAATATGCATGAGATCTATTTGCATGCACTACTTTCATTGTATGCTAATAGATCTCATGCATATTCATTGGGGAAATCCTGTAAACCCGACTGGATTGCGGCCCTCGAGGAGGGACTTTGACACCCCTGCTGTAAAACATTATTATCCAGGGTAAGATTAAGAGTTTCCAATTTCCCCATGTTAACCTTTAAGCTCAAAACCTGAGAATACACTTTAATTCCTTCATCACATTGGGAAGGGTAGTGATAGGAGATGTTAAGGACAACAAAATATCATCTGCAAAAAGATTAATCTTATACTTTATATCACCCACCTAATACTTTTAATAGAAGGATTGGAGCATATAGCAGAGGCCAGGGGTTCTACTACTAATGCAGATAACAAATGGGGACAATGGACAGCTCTGCCTCTTGCCTCGTGAAAGAGAAAACATTGAAGAGGTATCCCCATTAACTCTAACACATGCACGAGGAGATGAGTACAATATTTTTGCCCAATGACAAAACATTTCCCCAAGACCAAGATTAGACAAGGACCCTGTTAATCCCAGTGGACCCTGTTAAAAGTTTTTCTGCTTCTGTTTCCAAAAGAAATGCTTGTTTGGCAGTCTTAGTTAATCTCTGTTATATTTCTACTATCTTCCAGATATTTTCAGAAGCTTACCTTTTAGGGACAAAGCCCACTTGGTTTGGGTGGACATTGGCAAGACTTTGCCAGATCGCACAGCCAGAACCTTTGCTAAGATCTTATCATCTGCATTCAAAACAGAAAGATTGACAATCTGCCTTATTCTCTTCATTTGGTATGCAGAGATCCAAGAATCTAGCATTGCTGGTGGTAGAAGGCCTCCAGCTCTTACCCCATTCATAAGGTCTGCAATCAAAGGGGATAATTTCTGAGCAAAAGTTTCAGAAAACTCAACTGCGAGGCCATCTAAACCCGAAGATTTCCCCAATACTAAGACTATAATGGATCCTTTAGGTGTTACTAACTAGAGAGTCCTTATGAGTAGGAGCAAGGATAGGCTACATGACAGTTTCTAAGTAACTAGCAATATTTGAGGATTGAATATTAGTGTCTCTGGAATATAGGTCCTAAAGAAAATCCTTAAAACATTCCCTAATCTGTGCTGATTTAAGTAAAATTTGACCAGAAGGATCCTTAATCTTACCCACTAAACATTCAGTACGAGCCTTATGGAGCTTGTACGCTAACAAAGAGCTTGCCTTTCCAGTGTATTCATAATGGGTTTATTTAAACTGTAAGTTCTCTTGCTAGAGCCTTTCTAACAATAAGGGGTCACCCTCAGGGTACTCAGTGTCCATTTATGCTGAGTTTCATGATGAGCTAATTGAGACAAATATTTTCCCTAAGGGCATTTCTATGCTGCTTCTTCCAGGCTGCATGTTTTCTTCTTGTTACTGCTTTCAAAGCATCCTAAACTACATGAAGAGGAGGGCCTGAGCTCGTATTAGGCTTCAAGTATTCTGTAAGGGTTTGTCTATATTCCTGAACAACATCCTTGTCCTTAAACAGGGTGGTATGGAGGGTCCAAAATCTCTCGGGAGGTTGATCCCATATAGAACTCACATCCAGCCAGCAAGCTGCATAATCAGAGAGTTTGGTTCCTATCTCAGTCTGTCCAGTATTGTCTCTAAAGGTGACATCTAAAAAAAATATAATCAATACATGTGTATATGTTGTATGGAGAAGAGAAAAGAAGTGTAATCTCTTTGTTGATCATTGCTGTCTCTCCATATATGAAATAAGCCTAAGTCACCCAGCATTGATTTTAAGGCTACACTGGTCTTAGAATTTTCCCCCAATGATTTCTTTTCTTTTCCCTTACCTTTCCCTTCTCGTCTTTTTCCCTTTATTTTTCCTCCTTTTTTCCCTTTACCTTACTTTCTTCCCCTCTAATATCTTATAAGTGGAAATAAAAATTAATCATCCCAATAGAACAAATTCATGTAACAGAATTCAACTTCTATTAAATAATTCTTATTTTCTAACTGTCATGTATATCTTTTTAAGTTATACTATGACCATCCAAAAATGTAGAAATATTGACTACTTTTTCCCTTTGACTAATCCATTAACTTATCAACATACATTAGACCATCTTTTAATTTAATAAAATATTCATAAAACAACAAATATTGCTCAATTAAAAATTGGTAAAGTCCATTTCATCATAGATTCTTCCTTTGCTTTTATCATTAAGCGTGTCTAATAAATTTAAAATAAACTTTTCTAACTAATGCTGATATTTCAGAAGATTAATATCTTTTCATTAAGGAGCGAACTAGAGATACTGCTGAATAGGTCTCTTTCTTTTTTCCCCCCTTTTTCCTTTTCTTTATCCTTCCCATCTCCTTTCTTTTTTTTTTTTTTTCCTTTTCTCCATTCCTTTTTTTTTATTTATTTCATATCTTTAGATTAGAATTATATTCATCCATTTTTCCCTGTCTTATTATAGATGCTGATCCTTTTCTTTCTTTATAGTCTCTCCTCTTCTTAAATTAATTTGTCCAAAAACTTCAAAAAAAAATTTTTTAAAGACTAGGTTTTATTATTAAAACCATTTAAATAGATATTGGCTCAGAATTTGTCAAGAAGTCCTTTAACTTTTCTGGATCTTCAAAATATAAAGATTTATTTCCACTTGTCACCCTCATTTTTGCAGGATAGTATAATCCATATTTTCTTTTATTTCATTTGAGGTCTTAACTGGAGAAATTGTTTTCATATGTTTGCAGTATTCAACACATCACCAGAAATTGGAAAAATTACACAAAACTTAATTACACCTTCTGGTGGAATTCATTATGCCATATATATAAGATGGAGAGAATAATTGTTTTACAAAAAGGGAATTATAATAATTTTTAAAAAAATTTGGGGGCCATTGACAATTTATTGTAATGATTAGACACCTTTTTACATTGAAAGTATATTTATAATTATGGGAGGGGGGTATATAGTTATAATATAGGTATAATCAATATTTATGGATATAACATATGTATGTTAAATTTTGAATATAATATCTGTGAAAAGGGTGGGTGGGGGAGAGGGTAAATTTATGTATTTAAGATGATAATAGATAGAATTTCAAGTGATGTGTATGATTCAATTGATGTAATATTGTGTACTTGATGGAAGATGGAAAAATGAATAAAGAATTGGAAAAAGAAAAGAAAATAATTTTCCCCCAATGGTATCCAGGTTAGGATTCAAAAGAATATTACAATCCCCTCCAACAATCAATGTTTCCTTAAGGAAGTCAGTCAGTTTTATTTGAATCTTATTGAAAAATTCAGCTTGGCCAGCATTTGAGGCATGCAGACTGACAACTGTAAATTCAACATGGTCACGAAGCATCTTAGCAAAGATATATCTACTCTTTAAACGGTTTACATGGCTTACATACACAGTGTTAAAATGACAAAATAAAAACAAAGAGTAAAATACTCATCAAATAAAAGTAAAATTACATACAATCCTCAAGAAAATAGCATAGAATGGATAGCAAGGCTCTTGGACAATTAATCAATTTTAGCTAAGATAACTTTAAAAAGGAATCTACGAAAAGCTGCATCTTTAGTAATTTTCTGAACTTACCCTATTCACAGCAGTTTCGTATTTGACCCACTAAGGAGTTCCATAACTTAACTCCGGCACAACAAAAGGTCCTTTTACCTGTCTCAACAAGTCTTGGATTCACGGGCATCTTCAGTAAGGCCAAACTCAGAATGCAGAATCTCATTGGTGTATAGTTGAATATATTGCACTTTCTGTATGGTCAAATAAAGATCCTTATGGAATAACAGTGCAACACCTCTATTTTTTTAGTATTTGGCTGGTCAGAAGCAAACAAAATATGAGGGTAAACGCTATGAGGAAGCATATATTCATGTAATTTACAACATGGGTCTCCTGCACACAAGCTATCTGCTGCACCTTTTAGCAAAACAATTCCTGAAATAGCAGATGTTAGCCTAGAAAATTAAGGCCACTAACATTCAGCATAAGAACTCTAACATCAGATGTCATGACTTAATGGAAATACATAGCTATGTAGAGTGAAGGATAACAGACTACAGGCAATCAAACCACACCACAGCTCTCTCAAATAGAAAGTAAAATAGTACCATAGCAAAAATTAAAATAATGATCTTAGGAAAAGTACAACACCCCCATCTCCCTTCCCAAACCTCCCTCCCTCAACCCCAAGGTCTGCCCATCAACCAGACAGACTCCAGACCATAAATTCCCCACTTTTGGAACATATAATTCATGAGGGGAGAATCAGGAGAAAGTGACCCACTTTATTTATTTATTTATTCAATTTTCTATACTGTTCTCCCAGGGGAGCTCAGAACAGTTTACATGAATTTATTCAGGTACTCAAGCATTTTTCCTTGTCTGTCCCAGTGGACTTACAATCTATCTAATGTGCCTGGGGCACTGGGGGATTAAGTGACTTGCCCAGGGTCACAATGAGCAGTGTGGGTTTGATTCTCACAACCTCAGGGTGCTGAGACTGTAGCTTTAACCACTGCGCCAGCCGGTCCCCAACCCAGCACATCACAAGTCTATCAGCAATCAATTGTCCAGTTCCACTGTGTCAGTCTATTTATAACCAAACAAGTCATTGTCAAGTTGAACTGTAGGAAAATTGAGAATCCTACAAGAACACAGTACTCCAAAACTACAAAACCACAGAGTGCAAAGGAAGCAGCTCGACTAAAAGTATCCATAGGTTTAGTCAAGGTTACCGGTGATATGTAGAGTACTGTAAGTCAAGTTGGTGAAACAGTAGCATTCCTGGTCAGCCTCTTCCCTAGGTAGAAGGTCTGATCCAGCATTTAGGGTTAATACACTTCCCCCTCCCTGTTTGCGGTTTTGACATTCACGGTTTCGATTATTCGTGATTTTTTTTCCCCAGGCCTCCCCTGAGAATCGTTCATTGGCAGCCCACATAAAAAAAAACCCAGCCCCGGGACTTGGATTGGGGCGAGGAGAGAGGCGATCGGGGGGGGGGGGGGAGGGGGGGCAATCGGAGGCGGAGGAGGCGAGTAGCTGCCCCAGGAGCACAGACCTTATCTTGTGGTCTAGCAGTGATGCGGGGCAGGAGCGATGTTCCTGCACTCCTTCCCCATGCAGAGCCGTGCTGTGAGTTCCTGTGGTCTCATGAGACTACAATGGGAGTTCCTGTTGTAGTCTCATGAGACCACGGGAACTCACAGCATGGCTCTGCACGGGGCAGGAGTGTAGGAACATTGCTCATGCCCCGCGTCACCGCTAGACCACCAGGTAAGGTCCGGGGGTGGGTCAGAACGGGCCCAAAAGTTATTCGCAAATTTTTCCTATTCGCAGGCCGGCTCTGCCCCTAACCCCAGCGAATAGGGAGGGAGAAGTGTAGTAGGTATTGGCACAGATCTGGTATCAAGAATGTCCTCAGTCACCAGACCGCTGTGTTTCAAAAGAGCCCAGGCCTGTTGCATACATAGTTCTACTTCTATGCAGTGCTCCCTTCATTAGAAAACAAAGTGCAAGGGAAAAAGCTGAATGATATTTTATCTGTTCATGTTTTAAGATTTCCAAGACTGGTTTAAATACATGGCATTTCAGAAGGGTGTAAACAGAGAAGTCTTGATATACTGTCACTATAGCTTCCTGGTAATGTAGATAAACCCCCGACTGGTCTTCTGCAAAAGTAGATCTTTATCTACAAAATGAGTAAAGCGCACCACAATGTTAAAAGGGCAATTATCCAAGGGTGGCCTAAGTGCTCTACTACTACCGTACTTATTATTTCTATAGCAGCGCTGTAAATTACATTCAAGAGACCACTCAATGTGCTTCATCCGGTTCGTCCTCACTTCAGGCCAATAGCTGATGACAAAGGATTTGCACAATTAAAGATACTTTTTCTTGGTTATTATAATAATAACTTTATTCTTCTATACCGCCATAGTCAGATGACTTCTAGGCGGTTCACACCGAAGAGGGCTGGATAATCAGCGAATTACAGAATGCAAATAGTGAAGGTACAACATATTATACAAGAACTAGACAGAAGGAAAATATAAATTTAGTGTGGCTTCTGTTTAGGAGATAAATCTGTCAAACAGTACAGTTTTAATTACTCTCTGAAAGGTGCCGTAGGTCAACCTGGCTCCTTTTATGTAGTTACCCAGCCAAGATTGCTGTTTGCTTGCTTGAAACATGAAAGACCTGCCCAAAAAGGATTTATATTTACAGCCGGTGATCCTTGGGTATGCAAATATGTTACAGTTTCTGGTTGACTGTGTGGGGTTGTGTAGTACGAAATGTGGTAGAAGATAGGAAGGTGCTAGTCCCCAGGCCTGCTTGAAACAAATACAAGCAAACTTGAACATTATTTGCGCCTCCATTGGCAACTAATGTAACAGTCTGTAGTAGGGGCTAATGTGGTCGCTTTTCTTCAGTCCGAATATCAAGCGAACTGCCGTGCTCTGTACTATTCTTAATTTTCGTACTGTTTTCTTTGGGATACCCAGATAAATGATATTGCAATAGTCCAGTATTGACAGAACCAGAGACTGCACCAGTAATCTAAAGGATGTAGGGTCAAAGTATTTTTTAATGGTCCTTAATTTCCACAGTACACAAAAGCACTTCTTCACCACTATGTTCGTGTGGTCAACCATATTATGCTCTCTGGAACTCCTTGGGAGCATAAGTTTTTCCTGCACCCCTTATTTTCTCGGTTTTCCATTTTATACTGCAATTCCTCATATTGGGTAGATAGTACAGTATATTTCAATTGTAGAGCTAGCACTGCTTTATACTGCTCTTCGACCTGCCCTTTCATCTCTTCTTTGCACTTCCCAAGCTCTTTCACGTCACTATGCAGGGTATCAATCCACAAAACCAACTCCTCTCTTTCAGCTCAGTCTGTAGATCTGAAAAGCATTTTTTAAACTCAGGGTCAAAGTCTGTAGGTTAACCTGGACAGAGCCAACTTCATCAGCCAATCTTTCTGGGAAAGCTGCTTCTCAGTCATGAAGTGGGGATAAAGGCTGTGTTACAAGCTGTGACAGCTTTTCTCCTCCTGTTCAACAACACTACTGGAGGGATTCTTTAATATCCCCTGAAATTCGTCGGTCCTGCACAGATCGGCCACGGATCGGGAACGCAATAGAGGTTAGTGAATATAGCCCTATGTGCTTTACGGAAGCCAAATTGATTACAATCCAAACAATCACTGTTCTGTACATAACTATCTAATTGAGAGAGAACAATTTTTTCAAAGACCTTACCTATTAATGGTACAATGGAGATTGGTCTATAATTTTTCATGACACTCATATCTAAGCATTTTTGTTTCAAAACTCTAACCCTAACCCTGCCACGCCCCATGTATTTACCCATTTTCTTATTTACTTCTTTATTTCCACTTTATTTCTTTTATTTTAAAATTCAAAACAAACAAAGATTATCATACCAGTGCCAGTGTACAGTTTTTCTTCTATGCAACCTCCAAATATCTCTGAACAAATCCCCCCTTCCTTCCTAGAGGAAGAGATCTTCAGCTGGCAGGGCTTTGGGAAGCCCACCAATTTATATTTTGCATATGGGTAGGAGGCATGGGGCATGGCGGGAAGAAAATTTAGTGCCCATCATTTTATTGGACTAATACATTTCTCACTTAGCTTTCAGAAGTTAAAACCTATTTCTTCAGAAAAGTAAACTATACTGCTGTTACAGTATTCCTGTCCTGACCTGAGGAAAGGAGTTATGGCAGGGGTGGGCAATAGGTCGATCGCGATCGACCGGTAGATCGCCAAGGCAAAGTGAGTCGATCGCGGAGCCCATACCACCTTGCCCCCTTTCTCTCCCTCCATCACCCTTCCATACCATCCTTCCCTCCACCCTTCCATACCACCCTGTCCCCTCTCTCTCCCTCCACCACCCTTCCATGCTTCTTTCTCTCCCCTTCCAAACTGCAGCTGCCGGCTCTGCTCTCTGAGCTCCTTTGCAAAAGGCAGCCCGAAAGCAGAAATAGAAGAGCTGGCAGCATCAACGTCAACGGGCCCCCTGCCTCAACAGCAATGGGTCCCCTCTGCATCAACGGCAATGGGCCCCCGTCATCAATGTATTGCCCCCCCCAGCATTGATGGCAATGTGGCCGGCTCTGTTACAGGAAGGTCCCGCGATGACTGCGTCTGCCAGTCCATCCCCTCTCCGACATCACTTCTTCCAGAGCAAGTAAGTGACGGAGGGGGATGGAACTGCAGACACAGTCATTGCAGGACCTTCCTGTAACAGAGCTGGCCGCGTTGCTATCGATGGGGGGCATTGCCGTCGATGCTGGGGGGGGCCCATTGCTGTTTTAAAAAAATGGCAAGGTGAGTCGTCCTCCTTCAGCGGGCCCCCCCTCACAGTTTCGGGCCCTAGGCTCGTACCTACTGGGCCTATCCATTAATCCGGCCCTGGACTTATACATGGGGAAATACGGTACTGGAGTCTCCATCAAAGCTCACTCCAGTCCATCTTAACCATCCCAGTCATTGAAACCCTCCCCAGCCTGTCCTCAACTGAATGTTCATATACGGGACACAGGCCATGCAAGCCTGCCCAGTACTGGCCTTAGTTCCTTCAATGTATACCCATTATTTTCTGATTAGAGATCCTCTGTGTTAATCCCACACTTGTTTGAACTCTGTTACCATTTTCTTTTTCACCACCTCCCTCGGGAGTGCATTCCACGCATCAACCACCTTCTCCGTAAAGAAGAATTTCCTAACATTACTCTTGAATCTACCACCCCTCAACTTCAAATTATGCCCTCTGGTTTTACCATTTTACTTTCGCTGGAATAGATTTTGTTCTACTTTAATACCTTTCAAGTATTTGAACATCTGAATCATAACTCCCCTGTCCCTCCTTTCCTCTAGGGCACAGGTGTCAAACTCAAGGCCAGCGGGCCAAATCTGGCCCGTCTGGTCGTTTTATATGGCCTGCGGTCTGATGCCCCCAGTGTTACCTTGTGGCCGGTTCCCTCCTCACAGCCGTAGTTGCATGGAGCCACGTGCAGCGGCTTCTCATGCGTCCCACATCTCATCCAGAAGCATTCCCTCCAACCTTGTGACGTCAGAGAGAAGGCTTCCTGTTCAGGTGCAGGACGCATGAGGAGCCACTGCACGCGGCTCCGTGTACACTATGGCTGTGAGGAGGAGGGAACCAGCCACAAGGTAACACTGGGGGCATCGGACTGCGGGCCGCATAAAACGGCCAGGTTGGAGCCGGCCAGAAGGTTAGACACCCGACGGAGGGAGGCACAGCATGGAGGGAGAGAGACAACAAAGGTAGGGGGAATTATTTTATTTTCAAGTTAGTGTTTGAATTGTATCAATTTTGAGCATTTTAATCTGCTGTCTATCTTTTGCACTGCCTGGAAAAAAAGGAGGAGGCTTAGCAATTATTCTTAAAGAAGGTTTTGAGTTCGAATTACTAGATTCCAAAGTGACCGACCAACTAGAAATTTTAGCCTGCAAAATTAGCAACTGCCAGTTAGAAGAATCCCTATGCTGCATATTATTCTATGTCCCACCAAAAAGCTGGCCAAAAGCCAAAGAAGACTTCTGTGAATTTGTCCTACATAATTCAATTGGTCCTTCCTACAATATCATTGCAGGAGATATAAACATACACTTAGATGAAGAGGACAACACAAACACGAAAGATTTTAAACACTTTCTATCCCTACTCAATTACAACCTCCCTTTACCCACACAAACACATGAAAAAGGTCATCATTTAGATGTGGTAGCCATGTCCATAAAGGAAATCCCAGACCCTGTCATCTCTCTACCGCAAGGCTCCTGGTGCCACGATATCTGGTCTGACCATTTTACTTATTATTTCAAGTTAATTTGGTCTTATAGTAAAACTAAAACAGGTCCAATGATAAAAAGAGAACACCACACAAGAGGCTATATTAATCCAGAAGAATACTGGTCACACTATGAACTGCAAACGGAGATAGAAGGAATCGATTTCTGGGATCACTGGATGATAACCAGCACATCCATTCTAGATAAAATTGCCCCCAAACGTAACAGCAAAAACAATGCAAACAAATATAACAAATGGTTCGACATCGAATTTCTAAAAACGAAACAACTAGCCAGACGATTGGAAAGAACCTGGAAAAAAACAGGAGAATCAGCAGACCGTAACAAATGGAGAGCTATTATAAAAATATACAAACAAATGATAAAAGACAAACGTAAAGCATTCTACTCCACTAAAATTAACTCATCTTGCAATGATTCGCAAGGAATCAATACAAAAGAGCTATTCAACCTGGTCACGAATTTATTCGACACCACTCGATACACCATACCCACACACAACACTAAGTTACCCTCTGCAAATAACTTAGCGTTGCACTTCGATTCAAAAATTAAAAACCTTAGAAACCACTGCTCAACAAACGACTCTAATGATCATCAAATAGCTAACACCCAAGGAAATGACATACCAGCAGACATGAGTAGTATAATGGGTACACCTCATGTCAAACTGATTGACAGGTGAGATAAGATAAGGATCGACCAATCAGCGTTCACTTCCGGGTTAAGCCCCGCCCATTGTCCCGCCTTAGTCTCTGCCCATGGCCCCGCCCCCACCCATGGCCCCGCCCTAGTCTCCGCCCATGGCCCCGCCCCTCCCATAGGAATGAATGGTGGTAGCCCCGCCCATGGCCACACACCCCGCCCATGGCCCCACTCCACCCTTCACCTAAGCCCCGCCCCTCCCATAGGAATGAATGGTGGTAGCCCCGCCCATGGCCACACACCCCGCCCATGGCCCCACCCCTCAAGCCCCGCCCCGCCCCTGTCCCCACCCCTCAAGCCACGCCCCCACCTATGACCCCGCCCCCTCATGTCCCGCCCCCGGAAATGCACTTTTGATGACATCACCGGAAATGGGGGCGTGTTTAACCCCGAAAATACGCTTTCTGATGACATCACCGGAAATGGGAGTGCCTGCCCCCTACCGGAAATGCGCTTTTCTGATGACATAGGCGGAAATTGGGTAAATGACGCGGCGGAAATGCGCTTTTCTGAACACGTAGGCGGAAGTAGGGTAAATGACGCGGCGGAAATGCGCTTTTCTGAACACGTAGGCGGAAATAGGGAAACAGACTTAGTCAAAACCCCCACCCAGAAAAGAAGCGTCTTTATTTTAACAGTTTTTAGTTAAAAGACAGGGTTTAAGAGCTCACAGATAGAGCAGATCACAAAACAAAAGGCATTCACAAAATCTTTCCTGTTTTAAAACAGAGTAGGGGCAGAAACAAACGAGAAAAAAAAAAAAGTTGCATTTGCTTTTAACACCCTTTTCAGTAGGAATTCTGAGCTAATGGTTAATGGGTCAGCTCCCCTATTGTCATGGTAACAGCTGATAAGACCCTTGCAACACCCCTCCCCCTGATAAAACCAAGGGGAGAGATGTGGAAGTGTGTTTAAACATGTCTGAACTTGTCCCGGCCCCCTACTGTTGTCTTAACAATCTGAAAAAAAAAAACACAAAAGCAGATGTCACCTAACAGGGCTCTGTTAAAAAGGCAAAAGTCTTTATTGAAGCAAATTTATTATGATCCACACGCGGCAGGAAGCTATGGAGGCATTAACCCTCTACTTCAAGCGGCTAAAAAGAGTGATATAACAGTCCGGAGAAAAGATGTGGTGGATTGGGTCACCGGTCAAAACGCATACAATTTACACAGACCGGCTAGTATCCATTTAAAAAGAAATAAAACAACAGACAGTGGCAAAGTGACTTAGTCAACATGTCAGCCTTTGCCCCTTATAACAACGGTTACAAATACATCTTAACGGTAATAGATATCCTGTCAAAATATGCACGGGTCGTTTCTTTAAAAACAAAAACCGGTCATGAAGTTACCGAAGCCTTTGAAACAATATTTAATTTAGGGCGTACACCTGAAAAACTTCAAACAGACAAGGGTAAAGAATTTTTTTTTTTTTAATAAGTCTCTGAAGAATTTATTAAAACAAAAAGGTGTTAGCCATTTTGTGACCCATAATGATGTTAAAGCAGCTGTAGTGGAAAGATTTAACAGGACTTTAAAATCCATAATACCTTTACTTACCAAGACGTCCTACAGGCTATGGTGTACATCCGTATGGGCACGCGTTTCCGGTTGCCGCGCGGCGGCACACGTACGGCACAAAGGAAACATAAGTTTAACCCCCACCCTGACAGGGTGACATCACAGGAAAAGGGAGTGCCTGCCCCGACAGGAAATGCGCTTTTCTGATGACATAGGCGGAAATTGGGTAAATGAAGCGACGGATATGCGCTTTTCTGAACACGTAGGCGGAAACAGACTTAGTCAAAACCCCCACCCGGAAATGAAGTGGGGTTTAAGAGCTCACAGATAGAGCAGAGCACAAAACAAAAGGCATTCACAAAATCTTTCCTGTTTTTAAAGCAGAGTAGGGGCAGAAACAAACGAGAAAAAAAAAGTTGCATTAGCTTTTAACACCCTTTTCAGTAGGAATTCAATGTCTGTCACGAAGGCTCGTAGATTGAGTTACTTTCTTAAAGATCGTGATGTAGAAAAAGAGGGTTACCCAAAGACCGAAAAACTGTACGAATCAGACAAAGAAAATATGGATCCCTTTAACACACAGGTAACTGAAAAAAGGCCTACCAAGAGGCCTCGTAACTTTCTTAAAGACTGTAATGCGGAGAAAGAGGGTTACTCACCGTCTGAAAAACCGATTGACTTGACGGCAGATACCGGGGAGCATACGCACGAATTAACAGATTCTGAAATACAAGAGTTTCCAGATGCTCAAAAGCTATATGATTCAGACATAGAAAATGAAGATGTAGGCTATGAACTACCAGAGGATAATGCTTCAGATATTGAATTTTATGAAGCCGCTGCTGAAGCCGAAGCAACAGACATGTTGGAAAAGCCAGGATCTTTCACGGTAAGAGAGAGAGAGAGAGAGACACACACGCACTTTTTATTACCAGTGGTCGTTGAAGGGGTTTATGAAGCTGTATGTGTTCATGTGTTTTAAAAAGGAAAATTTATTTCTGTATGTTTGTTTTTTTTTTGTAGGGAAGTGGCGGATCTTCACGATCACAGAAACCTGTGGACAAGGCGTACATGCCGATGATAAATCTATCATGTTTGTGTTTTTTCTGCTCGTTTCAAAGAGAACCAGCGGTGAATGTGCGTAAACCTGAAGATTCTTGTGATTATGGACTGTGGACCGCCATAGGCCTTTCCAAAACACCAACAGAACTTAAATCATTTATAAAGGTCGTTGTATACTGCGTTCTAAATAAATGTCTGCAAGGCGTGAAGGATGAAGATTGTGGAGCCTGCTTAATACGTGCTGGGGGGCAAAAACACCACGATTGCTTGATATGGGGACATAAGGAAATACAGCAGAAACTCAAAAAAACTTGTGACATGCTATGCCTAGGACGTGTGGTAAATGTAGTCACATTTGTAGGCTATAAAATGAAAATATTGATGCTTTGTAATGAAAGCATTAATATAATCATTGATTTAATCAGAGATATTAAAACCTCTATAAATGGGCCACGGCTACTCAACAGAATGGTCAATGTCATGAGAGATGGTACATATGTAGAGATTGTAAATGATTTAATCCGTGACACCGATTATAAATCATTCTTCAAAAGAAATGCTTTTTAAAACATGTTTTGTTTTTTTATTCTCGGGATTGTGGGAAATACAATGTGTAATGGTATGTTTGTTTGTATAAAAGTTTAAACATTTTATTGTTGTAAAATAAAGATTTTCTTAAAAAAAAAAAAAAAATATATAAAATGTGTGGTGTGTTTTAGAAATGTATTATCAACCCAAACTAAAACAATAGAAGGTGTGACAGGTTATAAGGAACTAGGTTCTAGACACGTAGGGGTCATTTTGGTGTCTAAATTGACTAACCAAGACAAACAAGTTCTATCAGAGGTCTTAGACATACAATAAAGCCTTTGTGAACGGATAACCTCTATAGAGGGGATTGTAAGTGTATAAAATAAACTATGAGAAGACCAGCAAGCATTCTGGTTTTTGTGGGTGCTACGCCGGGCCCCCGGATACATCAACTGCTAACATGGTGTGTAGAAAAGGGGCTTTTATTTTTGGTTTTAGGGATATCGTTTTTTCTTTCTCTGAATCTATCATTGCATTTAAAAACAGGAACGGGGATCTGATGGTAGAAATAAACTATCTCTTACCAGAAAAAGACAACGGATATTAAACAGTAAGTGACAAAAGTATTATATGGCACATATGTTGGTTTTTAAAAACAGCATGTACAAAACATTCTTTTTTCGTTATGATTAGACCAAGAAACGGCTGGAGAGCCTACACCTTCTACATCGACATGTTCTAACCAACAACCGGCTCCAAAAGATAAACGAAATAGTAGGTATCCTGGTTTTGTAAGGAGACTAGGGTTAAAAGAAAATGTCATTACTTTTATAATGGTTGATGGGGAAAAAGTATTAACGGTTATGCTATGTTATAAATTGTAGATCGGGAAAATGTTAGAAAGTCACAAACAGACACCGTGAAGCCGACAGAAAAAGTTTAACAGCACAGAAGCACAGCCGGACAGCACAGAAGAAGGAGAATGTTATGAAGTTGATAATTATTCTGATAGCAGCAAAAAGTGTCAGAGGATGGTTCAAATAAGGGTGCATTAGGTCCTTCTGAAGATTCAGAACCAATCAACTATGTCCAATTTGTGAAAAGATGGGATCGTAAACTGGACAAGTTTCATGGTGTGCTTTATTCAGAAGAATTTCGTTTCATTAATTTAGACAGGATAACATCATTAAGTGATGCTCAAAATGCTATACGCCAAGGCATCCAACATATCCTGGACGATGTTAACAGCAGAGTATCGCCCGGTGACTACGTACAAGTGCACCTACATTCGTCACTTTTTCACAACTCCTTGTTTTCTGGTAAATTAAATCCCGAATCGCTAGATGCTGATGATTTCTTAGAACAGGTTGCTAAAATCCTTCAAAGTCACAGAGAAATACAGGTCTGTGATTTATTCCGTGTTGTTGTACTTGTAATAAGAAACAAGGGTGGTGGGGGGTCGTAGGGTGTTAAAATCTATACTGTTTAGCCAGATTTTGCAGAAAAAAGGATGTATTTAATAGATTTGAATAACACAGGTAATAACCTGTGTTTTGCCGGTAGCCTTACAGCCCTTATATCCCCCGTAAAACTCACAGATGCTGAACTGTTAATAGGTGCTGAAAAGCTACATAATGATTTGGGGTGGTCGGTACATAAAAAAGTCATGCTCGATGATGTAGCAACCATAGAACAACATTTAAAGATAAATATAAGAGTTGTGTTTTATACAAACTCTTGGTGTTGCTTTAAAACATCAGACCAGCCCATTTATCCAAAAAACGGTTTTCTTATCGCTACATGACGATCATTTCTACGGCATAACCGATGTCAAAAAATTCTATGGTGAGCGTAATTTCTGTACTTTTTGCCAGAAGCCCTATAGTCACGACCACTCCTGCACATTATGGTGCCGTCTTTGTTCGACACAGACATGTTTGAACAATGACGGTATACAGCAGAGGTGTCCTAACTGCAAGATGTGTTGTCGCTCTAAAGACTGTTTAGATAGACATACGCAGCTGGCGCAGAAAAAAGAAGTGGAGTGTTTATCTAAAACACTGTGTCTGAAATGTGAGTCCTATGTGAACGAAAAAACATAAATGTAAGGGTAGGATGTGTAAGCTATGCCGTGAACCCTTAAGCGGTGATGACATACACTTATGTTTTATGACACCCATCGATAAACTCAAAACATCTGAAAAGTATATTATTTACGATTGCGAGTGTATGCAGGAAACAGGCTGGCACATTCCTAATTACATATATGCCGAGGACTTGTACGAAACAAGAAAATGGGAATTCAAGGGTCTAGAGTGTATTTTTGCTTTTATACAGGTTTTTTTTTTTGTGACAAAAAATTTTAAAGACTATACCTTCATAGCCCATAATTTCAAAGGCTATGACGGGTATTTTGTTCTTAGCCAACTGTTAAAGGAAAAGATGGACACAGATCTGTTGGTTCAAGGTGGTAAGCTTTTACAAATCACAGTAAAACCTTTAGCTATAATAGCTATAGGTTTTACTGTGATTTGTAAAAGCTTACCACCTTGATGTAGAAGGTGTAGGCTCTCCAGCCGTTTCTTGGTCTAATCATAACGAAAAAAGAATGTTTTGTACATGCTGTTTTTAAAAACCAACATATGTGCCATATAATACTTTTGTCACTTACTGTTTAATATCCGTTGTCTTTTTCTGGTAAGAGATAGTTTATTTCTACCATCAGATCCCCGTTCCTGTTTTTAAATGCAATGATAGATTCAGAGAAAGAAAAAACGATATCCCTAAAACCAAAAATAAAAGCCCCTTTTCTACACACCATGTTAGCAGTTGATGTATCCGGGGGCCCGGCGTAGCACCCACAAAAACCAGAATGCTTGCTGGTCTTCTCATAGTTTATTTTATACACTTACAATCCCCTCTATAGAGGTTATCCATTCACAAAGGCTTTATTGTATGTCTAAGACCTCTGATAGAACTTGTTTGTCTTGGTTAGTCAATTTAGACACCAAAATGACCCCTACGTGTCTAGAACCTAGTTCCTTATAACCTGTCACACCTTCTATTGTTTTAGTTTGGGTTGATAATACATTTCTAAAACACACCACACATTTTATATTTTTATTTTTTTTTTTTAAGAAAATCTTTATTTTACAACAATAAAATGTTTAAACTTTTATACAAACAAACATACCATTACACCCTTGGTTTTATCAGGGGGAGGGGTGTTGCAAGGGTCTTATCAGCTGTTACCATGACAATAGGGGAGCTGACCCATTAACCATTAGCTCAGAATTCCTACTGAAAAGGGTGTTAAAAGCAAATGCAACTTTTTTTTTTCTCTCGTTTGTTTCTGCCCCTACTCTGTTTTAAAACAGGAAAGATTTTGTGAATGCCTTTTGTTTTGTGATCTGCTCTATCTGTGAGCTCTTAAACCCTGTCTTTTAACTAAAAACTGTTAAAATAAAGACGCTTCTTTTCTGGGTGGGGGTTTTGACTAAGTCTGTTTCCCTATTTCCGCCTACGTGTTCAGAAAAGCGCATTTCCGCCGCGTCATTTACCCTACTTCCGCCTACGTGTTCAGAAAAGCGCATTTCCGCCGCGTCATTTACCCAATTTCCGCCTATGTCATCAGAAAAGCGCATTTCCGGTAGGGGGCAGGCACTCCCATTTCCGGTGATGTCATCAGAAAGCGTATTTTCGGGGTTAAACACGCCCCCATTTCCGGTGATGTCATCAAAAGTGCATTTCCGGGGGCGGGACATGAGGGGGCGGGGTCATGGGTGGGGGCGTGGCTTGAAGGGTGGGGACAGGGGCGGGGGCGGGGCTTGAGGGGTGGGGCCATGGGCGGGGGTGTGGCCATGGGCGGGGCTACCACCATTCATTCCTATGGGAGGGGCGGGGCTTAGGTGAAGGGTGGGGTGGGGCCATGGGCGGGGTGTGTGGCCATGGGCGGGGCTACCACCATTCATTCCTATGGGAGGGGCGGGGCCATGGGCGGAGACTAGGGCGGGGCCATGGGTGGGGGCGGGGCCATGGGCGGAGACTAAGGCGGGACAATGGGCGGGGCTTAACCCGGAAGTGAACGCTGATTGGTCGATCCTTATCTTGTCTCACCTGTCAATCAGTTTGACATGAGGTGTACCCATTATACTACTGACATGATCTGGAGCTCCTTTCAAGACCTAAAATGGAGTGATTACACCAAACTATACAGCAAATACTCTAAAATTTATTGCGTTCTGGACTCATGCCCCCCAGAAATTATGAAAGCGGCACCATTACAATTCAAACTATCGCTGCTACAATACCTGGCCCACAACTTAAAAAATGGGAAGTTCCTCTTTAATAACAGTCACATAATAATAACCTCAATTTTTAAAAATCACAAAGAACCCTCAGCCCTAATAACCAACTACAGACCGGTAGCATCCATTCCGTTTATTGTAAAAATCATGGAGGGACTAGTACATACCCAACTGATGGACTATCTTAATCAGTTCTCTCTTCTACACAAAACCCAATCCGGTTTCAGACCTTTATTCAGTACGGAGACAGTAATTGCAGCTATTTTAGACAACCTGCGCCTACTGTTTAGCAGGGGCCTCAATGCATTGGTTATGAAATTCGATTTGAGTTCAGCCTTTGACCTGGTAGACCACAGGAAAATGCTACAATGGAAAATGCTACAATGCCTAGACCTTTAAAATTAAGATATAACAAAGCTCAGGGATTGACAAGGTGGTTCCCCGGATATGACGTCCTAAGGGCGGGTTATTTAAATCTCCGAGTCGGCCGACCCCGGCGTGCTTCGTCTGCCGGTGGTTGGTATGTGACGTTCGTTTAATTAAAATGTAAGTACTATGAAAGTATTTATATAAGAAAATTAGGGTAACTTGTTGTTCTTTAATACCTGTTTTTGCTCATGCTTGTCTTTCAGCTCCCCTTACTGCCTTGATAAAGACTATCGAAACGCGTTGGCGTTTTGGGGATTGATTACTATGCTACGCTGAAAGCTAAGTAAAGTTTTTTCCATAATGGATATTGCAGAGATGCAAAATTGATAAAAGTGATAAGGAAATAAGCAAATATATAAGTAAAAAATTTTTTTGATAAATATCGCATTAAATAGGAGGTGGAGGCACCGTTGGGTAAATGAGGAATTTTCCCACAAACATAGTTTGTTTGTTGGGCTGTCTGATACCTGTATAGGTCCTCCTTTTCTTCCTGTTTTGTGACTCTGAGATTGGTGCTGTATAGTACAATGCCTAGACGCCATTGGTATCAAAGACGAGGTGCTGAACTGGTTTCATGGCTTCCTTACATCCCGCACCTATCAGGTACGCTTCAATTATGAACTTTCCGATACCTGGAGCAATCCATTCGGTGTGCCACAAGGGTCACCATTGTCTCCATTGCTATTTAACGTCTACATGTCCTCACTGAGCTTGCAATTAACTTAGCTGGGGATAAAACTATTCAGTTATGCAGATGACTTCACGATTATAATCCCATTTGCTGACTCTATCTCAGAAACTATTCCCAAGGCTTCAGAAGCCATAAACATGATGGAGCAATGGATGACAAACTTTAAGCTCAAACGTAATTCAGAAAAAACAAAATTCTTCATTGCTTCACCACATCCGTTTGACACCAAAACACCTCTATGCATCAATGAACTTAATCACCCCATCCAGCCTACCATAAAGATACTAGGCGTAACTCTAGATCAATGCCTAACCATGAAAGACCAGGTGGACTCCTTAATCAGAAAGGGTTTCTTCACTCTCTGGAAACTCAGATCCATTAAAGCTTATTTCGATACGTCGGCATTCAGAACCCTGGTCCAATCCCTCGTACTAAGTCAACTTGACTACTGTAACATCGCCTACTTAGCCATTTCCCAAAAAAATATGCAACGTATACAATTAATGCAAAATGCAGTGGTCAGATTAATCTTCGGACTAAAGAAATTCGATCATGTATCACCTTACTACCAGCAGTTACATTGGCTACCGATGGAAGCACGCATAAAGTTTAAATTTGCCTGCTTCTGCTTTAAAGCGCTAAACGGACTTGTCCCTAAATACATAATTGACCTTTTCTCCTTCTCTGTCAACAGACACAAGAGAAGCTCTCATTCCTATTTCTTCCCCCCCCCCCCAGTTAGAGGTTGTAAACTGAAAAAACACCATGAACACCTTCTTTCACATCAAGCAGCATTGTGGGATAAAGACCTAGATCAACTGCATTCGCCCACTACTTATGAGTAATTCAGAAAACGTCTAAAAGTTCAACTGTTCCTAAAGTATCTAGACAACTGACTCACTCATCTTCTTTCTCCTCCATAGTGATTCCTCTGTCCTATTAATCTCTTTCTCCTCAACAACGCATTTCCGGTCCTATTAACTCTCCTCTTCCCCCCTTTTAAATTCAATCAATTTGTACCTCGCTTAATCTATTGTAAACCGCATAGAACTTAATGGTATTGCGGTATATAAGCTGTTATTATTATTATTATTATTATCTCAGTGAAGCATTGAAAGTTGTTGTTTTTATGGATCATCACAGCATTGCTTATACCTTACACCAGGGGTACCCAATAGGTCGATCGCGATCGACCGGTAGCTCGCCAAGGCAAAGTGAGTCGATCATCCAGGACTCACTTTGCCTTGGCGATCTATCGGGCCAATCAATCTTCCTCTCCCCGACGTCAATTCTTCCGTCGGAGAGGAAGTTCCTGGCTGGGCGGAACTTCCTCTCCAACGGCAGAATTGGCGTCAGGGAGAGGAAGATTGATCAGCCCGAAGCAGAGAGAGCATGAGGTGGCGTCGGCTTTGGGGCCTGTTATCCATTGGTGGCGTTTGGATCCTGTTCCCCGATGGCAGCGGCAGTGGCAGTGGCTTGGGGAAGGGCAGGGCAGTGGCGTACCTAGGGTATGTGGCACCCGGGGCCCATCATTTTTTGACACCCCCCCATGTAAAAAAATATTTTTTGTAATGACCATGAAATAGAATAAATGGTCAGAGTAGAAACAGGCAGTGAAAATTTTCTTATATTCCAAACATAACATAACATAAATTATGTCTGAATTGTCATGACATCAGAAGTACATATGGAGTAGTTGCAGGTGATGCTTGGGACAGTTCTGATTGTGTTAGTTCGGTTTTATGTGTTTTTTGAATAGAAGGGTTTTTATTTCTTTTTGAAGGTTTTGCAGTCTGTGGTCGATGTCAATTGGTTGTAGAGTTGGGGGTCGAGTGTTGCAGCTCGAATGGCTAGGAGGTTGTCGAACAGTTTTTTTCTTTTGACGTTTTTGGTTGGAGGGTGTGTGAATGGTGCGTGAGTTCTCCTATGTCTGTTTGAAGTGGATTGAATTATTTAGCTGAAGAAATTAGTTACCCCCTCATCCCACACACATTAATTCTCTTCCATTTTTGTTCCCATTATAAAAAACACTGATAAGTTCCCAGAAAAAAAATACATTAAAATAAGAAGTGAAAACAAAGGCCCCTACAGATGAGAACATAACATAAGAATAGCCTAACTGGGTCAGACCAATGGTCCATCATGCCCAGTAGCCCATTCTCATGGTAGTCAATCCAGGACACTAATAACTGGTCAAAACCCAAAGAGTAGCAACATTCCATGCTACCGATCCAGGGCAAGCAGACACTTCCCCCATGTCTTAATAACAGATTATGGACTTTTCCTCCAGGAATTTGTCCAAATCTTTCTTAAAACCAGCTACACTATCTGCTTTTACCATAACTTCTGGCCACTTCATTTTTAAGTTTAGATCTTTCCTTTCAAACAGAGACCTTGCTAGATGTCAAATACAGCACAAGGTAACTTCACATGGACTTAGCTGTGCAGGAAATGTGAATCTCCTCATACACCCACCATATAGTGCAAAAATGTGCAAAGGTCTGTTTTTTTCTTTCGATCACTACATAGCCTAATGCCACACAAGCAGCGCTGTTATAAACATATTCTGTAGGTCAATGCTAAGGATAACAAAGTTTCCTCCCTTGGACCAGAAGGAGATACTGATAAACCACTGGAAGAGATCCCAAAACAACACCCAAAGACCCACTCAGTGTGTGAACCAGTTGAGTGGAGTGGACTAACTGGGGGGTGGAAATGGGCCCGGAGTTTGCTCAGCAGAATTTCCCAGACCACCTCTTCCTCTCAACACATTGACACGCTGCCACCATCACCACTAGGAACACCTCACTGGGTAGGCCAGCTATGCTATAAACTTTATAAAACACATTATTATATTTTCTTATAAAGCACATATTTTAACTGAACTCTCTGACATCCTCAGCCTTTCCATTCACAAAAATAGAAGGAAGAAAAGTTCCCATTTCCTGCTGTCTCATGTCCCCGGCCTATACAATATTTTTTTTCTGCAGACCCTTCAAAAGTCTGACCAAATCCTCGTTTCACTTGCATTATAAAGTACTGAGGATGCCATCTCTCCCCAATCCCAGGTCCTAAAGTCTAAGACAGTAGCGTAAACTAATGCTGCCAGATACAGGAAAAAAATTTTTTGATTCGATTCAGCCCTATTGAATTGGTTTTTCAATTCGATTTTCCTGCCCAGTTGGGTGATTTTTTTCAAAACTCCTGGTGGGTTTTATAGCTATTTCACCCCCTTTGGCTTCTCCTAACCACACTGGCGCTGTGGTGTAAATAAAATAAAGAAACAAAAAGGACTTTTCCTCTCTCTGTTAAATCCTAGCTCACGTTTGCAGTCCAACACCAGCTCTGGCAGGATACACATTTCAAATCTGACATATTATAATCACAAAACAGAAAATAAAATTAATTTTTCTACCTTTTGTTGTCTGGTTATATTTCAAATCTTGTTGGTCCAAGGCTCTGGTTTTCTTCTGATAACTTGCTTGCCAGGGTCTCCTTCTTTCTGCATGCTAACCATCCATCTGCCAACTCTGTCCTCCCTTTCCATTTCCCTTCCCTTCCCAGGAAGTCTGGTATGTTTCCTTTTTTTCATCTCCCTCCACAGATCCACCTTTTCTTAAATACCCTTTCATCCGGCATCTCTCCCTCCTTCCCCACCACCCCAGAGTCCACCATCTCTCCCTTTCTTTTCCTAATTACCCTCCTATCCAGTATCTCTATCCCTCCTCCACACCATCCCTTGTGTCCAATTTCTCTCCCTTTCTGTTCCTTCCCTCCCTAAATCCCATGGTCCATCATCTCTCTCCCTCTCCTCTATTTTCAGACCCATTATTTCTTCCCCCCCCCAAAGTTTGGCATATGCACGTCTCTTTGAACACCCCCTTCCCTCCGTGTACTTCTAAATCATGGTCCCCCCCAAAGGCCTGTCCCCCCTTAAAGGTCTGCCTGTCCCCCCTTGAAGGCCTGCACCCCCCTTGAAGGCCTGTCCCATCCCCTTGTAGGCCTGTCCCCCCCCTTGAAGGCCTGCCTGCCTGTCCCCCCCTTGAAGGTCTGCACCTCCCGAAGTCCTGCACCCCCCCAAAGGCCTGTCCCCCACTTGAAGGCCTGTCCCACCCCCTTGTAGCTTCTCCCCCCCTTGTAGGCCTGTCCCCCCTTGAAGGCCTGCCTGCCTGCCTTTCCCCCCTTGAAGGCCTGTCCCCCCTTGAAGGCCTGTACCCCCTTGAAGGCCTGCACCCCCCCGAAGGCCTGCACTCCCTTGAAGGTCTGCACCCCCCGAAGGCCTGTCCCCCACTTGAAGGCCTGTCCCACCCCCTTGTAGCTTCTCCCCCCTTGTAGGCCTGTCCCCCTTGAAGGCCTGCCTGCCTGCCTTTCCCCCCTTGAAGGCCTGTCCCCCCTTGAAGGCCTGCACCCCCTTGAAGGCCAGCACCCCCCCGAAGGCCTGCACTCCCTTGAAGGTCTGCACTCCCCCGAAGGCCTGTTCCCCCCTAGAAGGCCTGTGCCACCCCCTTGTAGGCCTGTCCCCCCTTGAAGGCCTGCCTGCCTGCCTTTCCCCCCTTGAAGGCCTGTCTCCCCCTTGAAGGTCTGCACCCCCCTTGAAGGCCTGCACCCCCCCTTGAAGGCCTGCACTCCCCCGAAGGCCTGTCCCCCCCTTGAAGGCCTGTCCCACCCCCTTGTAGGCCTGTCCTCCCCTTGTAGGCCTGTCCCCCCCTTGAAGGCCTGCCTGCCTTTCCCCCCTTGAAGGCCTGTCTCCCCCCTTGAAGGCCTGCACCCCCTTGAAGGTCTGCACCCCCCCAAAGGCCTACACCCCCCCGAAGGCTTGCACCCCCCCTGAAGGCCTGCACCCCTTGAAGGTCTGCACCCCCCCCGAAGGCCTGTCCCCCCTTGAAGGCCTGCCTGCCTGCCTGTCACCCCCCTCCCCCTTGAAAGCCTGCCTGCCTGCCCGCCCGCCCCACCCTGAAGGCCTGATGCCCCGACCCATTCCGAAGGACCGCTCGCCCCCCTGGCCTCCCCGCACCACCTATGAAGCAGCCGCAGCAGGATCGTGAAGTCAGCATCAGCGATCCCTGCGCTGCTTCCTGCTCCACGGTCCCGCCCCTCCTCTGACATCAGAGGAGGGGCAGGATTGCGGCACAGGAAGCAGCGCAGGGATCGCTGACGCTGACTTCGCGATCCTGCTGCGGGCTGCTTCACAGGTGGTGCAGGAAGGTCAGTGGGGCGAGCGGTCCTTCGGGGATGGGGGGGAACTGAACGGCAAGGCCAGGAGCACCCCCTTAGGGCTGGCACCCGGGGCGCACCGCCCCCCCGCCCCACCCTTGGTACGCCACTGGGGCAGGGAGAAAGAAAGAAAGGGGGCAGGCAGGGAAACAGAAGGAAAGAAGAGAAACAGAAAAAAATAAAGGGGCCATGAAGAGAGAAAGAAAGAAAGGGCAGGGAGAGAGGAAGAAAAAGTTGGGGGAGGGAATGAGATTTGGAGGAGAGGAAGCATACATTAATAATAATAATAATAACTTTATTTTGTATACCGCCATACCCAGAGAGTTCTATGCGGTTCACAGCAATTAATAATGTTACAAAAGAAGATAACATTGGGAATTAACATTTTTTGGAATGAATATGTCATTTAAGTTGACAAGAATTAACATTTTTTGGGGTGTACAGGTCAATGAAGTTGACAGAATATCCAATGGAGTACATTAGGAATATACAAGAGTGTACAATAGGAGGGAAAAATACCTGTCAGTGAAGTTAGTTGGTTTGGAGGGTACATTAGGGGGGGAAGGTGGGTACAGGCTGAAAGAAAGATTGGATGCACAGTCAGAAGAAGAAAGTGCAACCAGAGACTCATGAAATCACCAAACAAGGTAGGAAAAATGATTTTATTTTAAATTTAGTGATCAAAATGTGTCTGAATTTATATCTGCTGTCTATATTTTACAATAAGTTCCCCTTTTACTAAACCGCAATAGTGTTTTTTAGCACAGGGAGCCTATGAGCGTCGAGAGCAGCGCTGGGCATTCAGCACAGCTCCCTGCGCTAAAAAATGCTATTGTGGTTTAGTAAAAAGGGAGGGGGTGGGTATTTGTCTATTTTTGTATGGTTGTTACTGAGGTGACAGTGCATAGAGTCATCTGCTTTGACCTCTTTGAAAAAACCCCGGAATAGGAATGATAATTAACAATTCTATGCGTAAAGTGTGCGTTGTGTTTTTTTAAAATTTTATTGTTGGTAGATCATTTTGACTTGGTCATTTTAAAAGTAGCTCGCGAGTCAAAAAAGTGTGGGCACCCCTGCCTTACACTAAGGATTCTTACATACATGTTAATATATTTCTATATAATTTAGTGATGTTTCAACAGCCCTCAGCATTTCACCTAAAGAGATTTTGCTATGAATGCTGTTTGGTGTTCTCTAGCATTTGGATTCTATAGTTCTGAATTTTCAGCCATCAGGATGATGTTAACCTCTATGGTTGGCTGATTTATCTTGCTGTCCTGGAGAACAGCAGTTTCACTTTACAACATGTTCGCATCTGCAGTGCTCTGTGTTGTTGTAATCACCCCATTGCAAACAGAGCACAAAAACTAACAGAGTTTTAACAACAGCTTCCATATGGAAAAAGACTCAAAACTAGAAGAGACACTTTAAATGAGAAGAGAGATGTGGGGGGATGGGGGTGAATCACGTTCATCTCTAGAGTTTAGCTAAATATTTTCTGTTTTTTAATATAAAAATATATTACAACTTGAAATATTTTAAACATCTTGGATTTTTAAATGGTGTGCCACCTAGCATACTCAATTAGTTAATATACACCTCTAGGCCCCTTCAATCTTGAATAGGTTTATTTCCTCTTGTCTGAGGTAACAGTAACTTAAGGATGAGTGCTGCTATTTTGATTTGTCCATCAAATATTTGACTGTAAAAAAAGATTTCTCTTTACCCTAATGTTCTACTCACTTTAACAAAAGCACTGAGGGTAATTTTAAAACCAGGCACCTAGACTGAGCCTAAATGAGTAGGGAAGTAGCTGATAGAGCAGTGGGCTGAGAACCAGAGAATCATGCTTCAAATCCCCCTATAGGCTCCCTTTAAACTTGGGCAAGTGACAAAAACCTTCATAGCCTTATGTACCTTCCAGGGACAGGAAATTACCTATTGTAGCTCAAGGAACATTACATTAAGTACAACTAAAGACAGATGTGAGCTAAATGCAAAGTCCCATCCCGAGTGACTACAAATGCATCTTTATGTAAAGTATATCCACTTATAGTATCCCTATCATTGGTATAAATGGCTATACACTATAATTTACATGTGTTCGTGCTAAATTTAGATGTAATTCACCTGCATACTTGGTCACGTTCATCCCAAACTTCACCCATGCACACACCCACAGTGAAAGAATGAGTCACACAAATGATGCATGGACTCACACTAGTAGTTAAGAGGAGGCCATTATCACTCAAGTGCATAAATGACTGACTAAAATACCCAAATTTATGGGTGGAAGAGTAGCCTAATGGTTACTGCAATTGTACTGGGGAACTGAATTTAATTCCCACTGCAGCATTTTGTGCCGCTTGGCAAGTCACTTAACCCTCCAATTTCCCAGGTACAAAATAAATACCTGTACATAACATGTAAATTGCTTTGACTATAACCACAGAAAGGTGGTATATCAAATTCCATTCCCTTTAGTGCCTAAAACTATACTCTACCTTATAGAATTACCCCCTTGTCTGCTGCTATTTTGTTTATCAAGTTGTGGCTGTTAGAGGAATGAAAGCTGCTCTTTACATGTTTCCTAATCCTTTAATAACAGTTATTTTATGCCTGCTGAGGAAAGAAAACAAATGGTGACAACCCATAAATTGTGCTTTTATTTTTTTACTAATGAACACCATGGGGAATATTCTCTAATGTTCATGGTAAAATCCGATGGGCTGCTATCGCGGCTCATATTATAATTTCAAAAAGACGAGTCATTCTTAAAAAAACACACATGCAAATGAGGTTACGGAGAGTTGCGAAGGGTCACTAAATTTGCATGGGATGAGTCACTGGTGATGGCAATTGGCACATGAGCAGAAAACACCTGCAAATTAAAAAAAAGACCCCAAAATGAATATTGACAGGAAGGATGCCCACTCCCACCACTGCCGTAAAGCAACCCCCTGACACCCCCCCCAACAGCAGGAGGGATGCCCACTTCTTTCTGCCACCGCTAGGAAGAGCCTTAAGTGCCTGGGCCATTCAGAGCCTTAGGCCCCTCCCTGATGCATCCCAGGATGCACCGGGAAGGCCCGCCATTTTGAAGAGGCAGGCCTGCCGCCCAGAGGGAGTAGGCATTCCTCCAGCTGGCCTTCCTAAAGACGGTAGGGGTGGACATGCATGGGTCATCGGGGGCACGACAATAGCTGCTAGAGAAATTGGGCATCCCTTCTGCTGCTAGGGTGTTTGTGTCAGGGGGGTTGTTTGACAGCGGTGGGAGTGGGCATCCCTCCAGCTGCCAGTGGGAGTTGTTTTATGGCAGCGGTAGGAGGGAGTAATGTGTGTCAGGGGGAGGGGAAGGTTGTTTGATGGCAGCAGGAGGGAGTGGGCATCCCTCCTGCTGCTGGTTGCTTGATGACGGCAGTGGCGGGAGGAGTTGTTTGATGATTGCAGAGGGAGGGAGCGGGTATCTCTCCTGCCAATCTTCGATTTGGAGTCTCTTTTTTAAAAATTTGTGTGTGTGTGTGTGTGGGGGGGGGGGGGGTTGAGCTGTCAAACCTTACTTTCCTGTCAGTGCCTGAGCCAATCAGTGCTTGGGCATTATAGGAAAGTAAGGCTACGACAGCACAGATTCTGCTGGAAAAATTTGCCCGCACATGTACTACAATGAGGTTAGGGAATCACTCAGTGACGACAGAGAATTGCCCAGAGTGCTCATTTTAATATTAATGACCTCGTTGTACTATATTTGCATGGCAGAGTTAGAGACTGCTAGAAAGCTCGGAAAGATTGCGGTGAGCCGTTTTGATAATCAGTCACTTAAAAACATGCACACTAAGGGCTAGATTCACTAAGGACACCAATCATGTCACGACCACTTCTTGCCGATCCTGTCCGCAGCCAATCCAATCTGCGCATACAAATGAGGGAAATGGCATGCAAATGTAGGAAGGCAGTGATTCACTAAACAATTTAAGGAACACCAACTGGGCTGGCCGATCAAAAAAGAAGCGACTACTGAGGACCAGTTGCTCATGTCTTTTCCTGCTCTCGGCCACTCTAAAATCCCTACCTTGTAGCAACAACCCTGCTCTCTGCCGCCCTGCTTGCATCTCTGCTGCTGTGCTCTCTGCCTTGAAAGGAATCAGCAACAAACTCTCCTGCTCTGCCCCGAAAGGAATCAGCGCCCCGACTCTCCTGCTCTCTGCCACCCTTCCCCACAGTGCGAGCCCATGGGTTTAACCCGTGGGTTTACTGCGGGGCTGCACTGCGGGGAAGGGCGGTAGAGAGCAGGAGAGTCGGGGTGGCATGGGCTTGCGAAAATAAGAAGCAATTATCAGCACAAAAAGTCTGCTATATGCCAAGCTGTATATTAGAATATGCTGCCGATAGGAAAAGAACATTTTTTTATTAGTGAGATTACCGTATTTTCACGCATATAACGCGCGCGTTATACACGGTTTTTGCAAACCTTGCGTGTTATACGCGTGAGTGCATTTTATAAATTTTTTTTTACATAGTTCCCCCCCGACGTCCGATTCACCCCCCCCGCAGGACCGCTTGCACCCCCACCCGAAGGACCGCTCGCACGCACCCGCACTCGCACCCCCACCCCGAAGGACCGCTCGCACGCACGCACTCCCACCTGCACCCGCACCCCCACCCTGAAGGAGCGCTCGCACCCCCACAGCCTCCCGACCCCCCCCCCCTCATCATGTAGAAGCTCCTACCGGTGTCCTGCTGCTTCCTCTTGGCGGTCCCGGCCCTTCTGTGAGCCCTGCGTCTGCGCTGCTTCGTCTTATGGCGGTCCCGCCCTTTCTCTGACGTTCTGTGTATAGCAATTAAGGCTGCCTGCTTGAGCAGTCTTGAGGGAGAACGCTGAATTGAAGATGCTCCGTTTATATTTTGTGTTTTGAGAAAGTTCTTTTGTATTCCTGTGAATGTAAATTCATGCCACCGGAAGTACCTGGTGGGCATGGGAGTGCTGTGAGCAAGGCTTTAATAAAAGCTCAGTATTTCATCTTGAACCCTCCTGACTGTTGGTTTTCCTTAGGAACCTGCACAGAAGTTGTGCTAGTGAGCAAATCCAGGTATCCCAGTGGAAAGGTTCCCCCCTACTTCAAAGGGGGCTCACGCCAGTAGTTGAGCGTATGTTGCTGCCTGGCTACCTAAAACCGCTCGGCCAGAGCATAGGTGGTGACAGGGGATTGTAGGAAGGGTAGGGGGTGGGTAGGTTGTTCAATAGCCTCAGTACGTAGTGGTAGGGGGGTTTGTAAGAGTGGTTAACCTCCTGTAGAGACAAGTTCATGACCATATCTTGGTACTGAGGTGTATGTATATGGGGGATGAATATTTGGTTGGCAGGTAATAATAATAATAATAACTTTATTTTGTATACCGCAGTACCACAAACAGTTCAGAGCGGTTTACAGTGTAAGAGACTGTACATTTACAGCGAAGATACAATGAGGACTGTACATATTCAGTAAAGGTGTTTATACAGTGAAGAACAATGCAGATTTACCATGCAGGAGATTGTACATATAAGCAGAGATATTTATATAGTGGAAAAAAGCAGTGCGAGAGACTTATAGAGCAAAATGCAATGCAAGGGACAGAATAATGCGGTGAAGCGGTTTACTATGCAATGATAGTTACATATATGGCAAAGATGCAGGGTGGTGAATGACAAGAAAAGCAACCAGTATCAATTACAGGATGGATGTCATTAGGGAAGCGGCAGAGGAAATTAGGCCAGTAGAAGACCTGAAGCAGCGTTTAGTGTGCCTGGGACGCTGCTCCTCCTGCCGGGTTTGTCAGCCCTGAGCGGTGGGAGGGTCAACGGGAGTTTCAGTTGTGCTGGATAGGGTCAGGTGGGGGGAGTCAGGCAGGCATGGGGGGGGAGTTTCAGTGGAAGGGGAATGGGAGGCAGGCAGGCAGGCTGGCATCGGAAGTGGGGTGGGGGGTTCAATGGAAGGCAGACAGCCAGGATGGCATCGGGGGAGGGGTTCCATGGAAACATGCTACTCAGGGGGATGGGAGGCAGGCAGGCAGACTGGCATGGGGGGGTGGGGGTTCGCTGGAAGGGGGATGGGAGGCAGGAAGTCTGGCATTGGAGGGGGTGGGGGGTTCAATGGAAGGCAGGCACGCAGGATGGCATCGGGGGGAGGGGGTTTCCATGGAAATATGCTGCTCAGGGGGATGGGAGGCAGGCAGGATGGCATGGGGGGGGTTCAATGGAAGGGGGATGGGAGGCAATGGAGGGGGTGGGGGGTTTTCAATGGAAGGCAGGCTGGCATCGGAGGGGGGGAGGAAGGAGGCACTGGGGGCACTAAGGACATAAAAAGGGGCACTATGGACATAGGAAGGGGCACTAAGGACATAGGAAGGAGGCACAGGGAGATTCACAGACAGAAAAAATGACAGACAGGCAGCATGCAAGGAGAGAGAGACAAAGAAAAAAAATACCCAGACAGACAGACAGACATGAAGGGAAGGGGGGGCCGACAAAGAAGAGGACTCGAGCCGCAAGGAAGAAGCTGGGCCTGCCTGCCTGTGGGGAACGCTATAAGGGAAGGGGGGGCATGGAGCAGGCTAGACCACGGGAAGGGAAGGGAGAGGAGCCGAACGGAGCAGCCAGATCGCAGCAGGCCACAAGGCGGGGGAGGGGACGAACGGAGCAGGCCAGATCGCGGTAAGAGAAGGGAAGGGGTGGGGGAAATGCTGAAACTGCTGCACAGGGACCTGGAGGGGAAGCCAAATACCACTGCTGCTGCTGCACAGGGAAGTCGGGGGGGGGGGGAGGGAAATGCTGTTGCTGCTCCACAGGGAAGTGGGGTGGAAATGCTGCTGCACAGGGAAATGGAGGCAAAGAATGACAGACAGACAGTAGGAGGGAGGGAGACAGACAGAAAGGAGGAAAGACACAGGGGCAGGGAGAAGGACAGAAAGACAGACAGAAAAAGGGAGCCAAGGAGAGAGAGAGAGAGACAGAGGGAGAGGGAGAGAGACAGAAAGAAAGACAGACAGACATATATTCTAGCACCCGTTCATGTAACGGGCTTAAAGACTAGTATTGATATAAAACCAGTAGAGAATTAATAGTAATCTAGGAAAAAGTAGTATCATTGTTAGAGAGACAATCAGAATAAATAGGTTATTTAAAAAATGCAGCAATCAATTCATTCTAAACGAGGTCATATTGACGTAAAAGTATAAATAGAATAACATAATAGAACTATATCATTATAGCAGAGCTGATGAATTTTATCTAAAGGGTGTGTTGGACATTCCATGGACATTATGATTGTGTTAGGTAAGGTAAGGAAGATAAGATAGTTAAGTTTAGCAATTCATCACAATCTATGTTATTTTTATAATGGTGAAGCAAACTAAACAGGATTTAGTTAGTCAGAGTTAATGTAATGTTAATTAATAATGTAGGTAAGGTAGTACAAGAGTTTTATAACATTTAAAATGCGAAGGACTCTAGAGTATAATTAATTAATAAGTTAATAAATTGATTCATAGTAGAACCGCATGAGATGAAATAGATTATTGTATTATGAATTTAATTCTAAGGGTGGTGCTACTGATTAGAGAGATTAAAATTGTCAATTATAATCATAAAAGCAGGACGATAGGAGAATTCATGAGTTAAAGAAACTAGTTGAAGAATACATAAGTAGGGAGCTAGATGGAAATCAGCTGAAAAAGAAGAGATATGAAGATATACACGATGAGTATCAAGAGTTATAAGGTAGTATAATTCATATTACAGAGGAAAATCTACATATAGGTAACAGAGAAGTGATATCTTGACATGCGCAGGAGGTTGCAAAGAGCAGGTACAGAATATATTATAATAAATGAGAAGCATGTTATAATAACTTTTAAAAAACCATCTTATAAAAATATTATTTATGAAATTATAGAAGAGGAGATTGGAGTCAAAACATCAACAATGGGTGTAATTACAATCTCAATATAACAAGAGAAGAAAGCTGAGTCAGTTTATAAAACAAAGAACTACCAAGCAGATTATGATAAAAAAGCTGGTAGTTGAGAATTAACAGAACCAAAGAGCTGCTGAAGAATCAGTCAAAATCCCGGACTCTGAGACTGGATCTGATCCAAGTAGGCTTGCAGGAGAATCAAATACATTGGTAGAGTTGTTGAGTGTGACGACCATGTGCGCTGGATATTGTAGGCCAAAGCGTGCCTTCATGAATTTCAGCCACGGTCTCATAGCAAGGAAAGATTTTCTTTTCCTGGAGGTGGTTTTGGCCAGGTCAGGCATTATTTAAATTTTTCTAACTTCTATGAACAGTCCGGTGTGGTTTCTAGCTGCGGTGAGGATTTGTAGGACTTGAGGAAATTGAAGAAATTTGGCTACCACGGGGCACGGGAAGGGCTGGCTGAGCTGCATGTGTGAGGGCACTCGGTGGGAGCATTCAATATTGATGTCACAGGTAAAATCAAGATTAAGAACTTTAGGTAGCCATTTTTTAGGAAGGCAGGGAATAGACTTAGTAGATAAAGACAGGTTGTTTACCCTCTCCAAGGTAGAGAGAACGAGAGGGCACTCTCTAAAGTTAAAAGGGGATAGATCCCGTACAAACGTAAGGAAGTTCTTCTTCACCCAGAGAGTGGTAAAAATTTAGAAAGCTCTTCCGGAGGCTGGTATAGGGGAAAACACCCTTCAGGGATTCAAGACAAAGTTAGACAAGTTCCTGCTGAACCAGAACGTACGGAGGCAAGGCTAGTCTCGGTTAGGGTACTGGTCTTTGACTTAAGGGCTGCCGCGTGAGCGGACTGCTGGGCACAATGAACCACTGGTCTGACCCAGCAGCGGTAATTCTTATGTTCTTATGTCCCCCCCTCCCTATACATACATACACACACATACATGCCCCAAGCATATAGCCCCAAGGGAAAGTTTCAAGGCACAAGGGAAAAAAATTAACCCCAAAGGTTGGTCAGGTGGAGTAGGGAGAAGAGACCTGGTATCCCAGGGGTCACATCCCTAATTTTTTTATATATATGACTAGCCAAGAAATGGAAATAAGATCATACCAGGTCACCAGAGATTACACAGAAAAACTACCACCTGCTGGAGACTGAGAAATACTGACTGACCAGTGGAGTTGCACAATCCCATCTCCCCAGCCCTCCACTCTGAACATTGGCTTCCAATTAACCAACGCTGTGCATTCAAAGCCCTGGTAATAGCGCATAAAATAATTTACGCCACCACTCCTACTTACATAAAATCCAAGCTAACCCTGTACACCCCCGCCCGCCCCCTCCGCTCAGAAATAGAGAAATGCCTATGCACCCCCCCCAGGAAGATCCCTCCTGTCAGAAACCGCCCGCAAATGTTCCTACAGCCATTTCATGTCCCAACTCTGGAACCAACTCCCCCCCCAAATCAGACTACAGAACTCATTGATGACCTTCCGTAAAGCGGTAAAGACCCTCCTCTTCAAATAAAATTCAACCACAGTCTACGCCTCACACCCCTTAAACCCCCCTCCCCTCTAACCTCTCTTCTCCATTCGAAAATTCTACTTAAATTGCTGTGCAGTCCATTCTTAACCTATGCTTAAATTACTGTATAATCCTTGTATTTTAATCTTCTGTATAGTCTTTGTATTGTCCAAATGTATTTAAACTACTATATAGTCTTTGTACTGTCCAAATGTACTCCACTGTGAATGTTTGCATGTAGACCGTTCTGAGCTACTGGGAGGATGGGATAAAAATCTAAATAAATAAGTGATGATATCATAGCTCATTAGTTCTTAGTCTCTACCTTCTGGCATGGCAGAACATGCCCAAGTATCTGGACTGGTCTGCTGGGTTGATAAAGAAGTGGCTACTATGGGGGCAGAGACCTGATAAGTTATCCCACCTAAGTATCTCCACATTTTTATCCTATGGAAAAACCTCCACTGTATTCAGTCCATTTGCCCCTGGGGATTAAAGAACCTTTACTACTGTTTTGGTGACTCACATTTGTAGGGGCTGTGGGCAGTGTTCCCTCTAAGCGGGCGGGTGTTGTGAGCAAACTTTTTTCACTGTGAGCTAAAAATATCGGGCGCCAGCAAGTTATGAGCCAAATAAATATGTTGCTTTCTACCACAGAACTTCCTTACGTTTGTATGGAATCTATCCCCTTTCAACTTTAGAGAGTGCCCTCTCGTTCTCCCTGCCTTAGCTACTAAGTCTATTCCCTTCAGTACCTTGAATGTTTCTATCATGTCCCCTCTCAATCTCCTCTGCTCAAGGGAGAAGAGGCCCAGTTTCTCTAATCTTTCGCTGTACGGCAACTCCTCCAGCCCCTTAACCATTTTAGTTGCTCTTCTCTGGATCCTTTCGAGTAGTACCGTGTCCTTCTTAAAGTACCAGTGCTGGACGCAGTACTCCAGGTGAGGGCGTACCATGGCCCGGTACAGCAGCATGATAACCTTCTCTGTCTCTTCAGTCCAGCATCTGCCCCTTCCATTCACTGTCTGTCTTTCCCTGCCATCTCTCCTCCTGCCCCCCCCCCACCCTCCAATTTGGTCTAGCATCCATCATCTTCCTTCTGTTCCCCTCATGGTCTGGCATCTCTATCCTTCCCTCCCCCCTGTGGTTTTTAGCATATCTCTCTTCTCATTTCCTCCACTCAGATCTGATCATTCTCTGCTCTCTTCCCTTTTCTTCTCTGGTCTTCCTTCTCTATTTTCTGCCTCCATCTAAATTAAATTCTTTCTTACTATTTAGTCCCGTTTCCCTCTTTTCACTGTGTCTACACACAGCTTGTCACCCCTTTCCCTCACCCCTCCATTATCTTACTATTTTCTTCCCCCTTTATTTATCTCCTCCTTCCATCCAGTATGTGTTCTTTCCCCACTTCCATTCAGCATCTGCTCTCCCCTCTCAACTGACATCCATCTGCCTTCTGCTCTCTCTCCCTTCTTCTCACTTCCATCATCTGTCCCCTTCTCTCTCTCTCTCATCTCCTCCATTCCATCATCTGCCCCTTCTCTCTCTCTCTCTCTCTCCCCCCCCCCCCAACTTCCATCATCTGCCCCCCTTCCCCTCACCTTTGTGGGTCACTTTCTTTCCCCTGAGGGTGGCTCATGTCACAGGGGAAGCTTTGGCCGAGCAGAACCGCTTGATTGACAGTGGAACTTACTTGATTGATGTCGATGCTGGGGCCCGTTGCCGTTTGAAGGAAAAAAAAAAAGGTGGAAAAAAGGAACCTGTAAGGCGAGAGGAAGGGAAACCTCCAGGATAGCTGCTTTTTGCCCTCCTTCAGCGGCCCAAGAGTTCAGACCAGCAGCGGCAGCTCTGTATGCTTTTAACTTCGGCACAGAGCTGCCCCTAATCAATAGTTTAGCGCGGTTTCATGAGGCAGCCTCGGGGCCTTTGATAGCCGGCCCGCTTCGATGATGCGATGTGGGCCGGCCTAGCAAAGGCCCCAAGGCTGCCTTATGAAACCGCGCTAAACTATTGATTAGGGGCAGCTCTGTGCCGAAGTTAAAAACATACACAGCTGCCACTGCTGGTCTGGAGGTGCGGAGACAAGGCAGGAGGCAAACGCGGTGGAAGGCAGGAGTCCCGGCACAGCGACTGCAACAGGAAGTTGCAAGTCAGCTGACGCCGGCCTTTCGGCGGGGACCGAATCCTTCGCGGACCGGCAAGATTTTGTTTGCGGACCGGCGGTTGAAGAACTGTGCTCTACACTGTGTGCGCTGTGACGAGAAACTTGTGCGCTGCCAGGTAATATTTTGTGCGCAAGCGCACACCAGCGCACCTTAGCGGGAACACTGCGTGGGTAAGTCAGAGCAGTCTACAGCGAGGTGGAAATAGAACTCTTTCCAGAATAGCATGTGCTCTGCCTGTAATGCTACTGAATAAATAGAGATTACAGAAAAATCTTGTCCAGCAAGTTTGACGCTTTAGTCTTAACCTCTTACAAAAGGCAATTCTTCATTGTGAACTTCCAGTCATGCCACATTCACCTGGAGTTTCACAGACTCTGCCCTCTTTGATATGCAAACTTCTTTAACAGACCCAATCTACAGCAAGTCACAGTCCTGATCTGTCAAAATCTATAATAATAATACCTTAGTTAGCGCATGCGCACTACAATTGAAACTCCGTGCCACATTAAAACGCATGCACAGTACCATAGATTTCTGTGCCACATTAAAATGCATGCACAGTTCAATAGAACCGCCGAGCAGGGAAGCATCTCTGGCACGATATGCTGTCGGTATTCCAGAGTGAATGGGAACTGATTTCATTGGACCAGGGTCTAAGCCACACTTCAGAGGCAAAAGGGGTCAAATAAGAGAAAGGAACTAGGGGCTGAAAAAGGGGTAGGTGGGAGAATGGGGCTGGAGCTGGGGTCGGCATTGTAAAAAGGGAACATGTTAGAGAAAGGAGCTGGAAGCTGACAATGGGGATGTGTAAGAGAAGGGGGCTGGGGGCAGAAAAGGGGATATGTGTGAGAAGGAGGCTGCAAAAGGGATATGTGAGAGAAGGGGGCTTGGGGCTGGAGGCTGAAAGGAAAAAGATGGGAGAAGGGGGCTGGGGGAGTTAAAAAGGGGTTTGGAGCTGGGGCTGAAAAAAGGGGACATGTGAGGGAAGGAAGCTTTATATAGGGGTTCTTGGGAAAAGAGACCTGGTGAAGGAGGCTGTTAAAAGAAGACAGTTTGGAGAAGAGGACTGGAGCTTGGAACTGCAAAAGCTGAGTTGTGAGAGAAGGGGTCTGGGTTAGAGAGTTGCGCGGGGACATAAATCCCACCCATCCCCGCCCGTCACCACCAGGATCCTCTCCGTCCCCACCCGTCCCCGTCAGGATCTTCTCCATCCCCACCCGTCTCTGCAAGGAATCCCCTCCATCCCCGCCCGTCCCCATAAAAAGCAGCAATTACTTCTGACAGGATCATCAATTCCACAGTTTCTTTTGTGTTTGTGCTGCTGTTTTCCATGTGGAATCTCTTTGGTGGAACCCTTTTTCTGTTTTCTGTTCAGGTAATTAACTTATATACCCCCTCTTTTACTAAGGCTGACGTGTCCATTATATTCTATATATTATTTTTTTCACAGCTATAGATCATTTAAAGTTGAAACTTATTGTGATTATGTAAAATAAATTCTATAAATAATTGTGAAGTGCTCAGACCAGATAACCCATTTAGTAGTGATGTCACTACATTGAGGTTAACAAAGGGACCATCATCGCCTTCACTAGTCCCTTACCCTCCCTGAATATTGAATGCTGAATCCAATCTAATGTTGGTACTTATCTGCGTTCAGGGGCAGTTCATGTTGGTGCTGTTAACTCTCAACGGTGACTAGTGCAAATTAAGATTTTAATGAAGCACTAGCACCTTAATTTGCACTAGTCACCGTTGAGAGTTAACACACCAACATGAACTGCCCCTGAACGCAGATAAGTACCAACATTACATTGGATTCAGCATTCAATATTCAGGGAGGGTAAGGGACTAGTGAAGGCGATGATGGTCCCTTTGTTAACCTCAATGTAGTGACATCACTACTAAATGGGTTATCTGGTCTGAGCACTTCACAATTATTTATAGAATTTATTTTACATAATCACAATAAGTTTCAACTTTAAATGATCTATAGCTGTGAAAAAAATAATACATAGTACCTGTTAGTCACAGATTACTAAGTAATTTATCTCTCTATTAAGTAGCCATTATATTCTATGGACATGTTAGCATTTAGCGCATGCTAAATCGGCTAGCATGCCGGACCAATCAGCAAGGCTTTCAGCTGTGTGCGTGCTGAGCTCACTGCTCAGCATGGATGTTTCCACCATGGCGCCGGACTGGCCTCTTAGTTGCGGCGGAATTTGGTAGGCCTCAGTAAGTCGAATCCTGCTTCCAAAGCCTTCAATCCTCGTAGGAGTCCCATTGGCCAGAGGGGGGGGGGGGGGGTTTCCCGTGAGAGTCCCGTGGGTCAGGGGGGATTCCTGCCGATCCCCGTTCCCGTGCAGACCAGTCTTGGTCTGGATTTGGGGGCTGAAAAGGAAGACAGGTGTGATAAGGAGACTGGGGCTAGAACTGAGGGCTGGGGGGTTGGGGGCTATAAAAAGGGAATGTGTGAGAGAAGGGAGCTGGGGATGAAAAAAGGGGGAGGTGGAAGAAGAGGGCTACAAAAGGGGACATGTGAGAGAAAGGGCCTGAAGATAGGAGCTGGAAAAATAAGTGAAGATGCAGAAGCAAAAGTTGATGGGGAGAGGGGGGAAGGGAGAGGGAGTTCTATGGAGGTGAAGGACAGAGAAAGGGGACAGATTTTTAAGATGGAAATAGGGAAGGTAAAAGGGGAAATAGGAGCCTGAATATGGGGGTAAGACATAAGAAGACTGGCCATACTGGATCAGACTAATCTAGTCTAGCACCCGTTAATGTAATGGGCTTAAATACTAGTTTGATTATAATGAGCTAGAGCAGTTTTAGTTAAAGATTGAGAAGAGTATATATAAATTGTTGCAGGGAACAGGACCAGAAGATTTAGGGGTCCTTTTATTAACCGATTTAGCGTGCACTAAATGCTAAGGCGCCCATAGAATATAATGGATGCCTTAGCATTTAGCACGTGCCAATCTGTAGCACGCTAAATCAGTAGTGTGCCTTAATAAAAGGACCCCTTAATGAAGTATATAACTTCCCCAATAAATAGAGCTACCTCCCGGTATAAACAATCATTGAGGCTTGGCTATTCTATATATTCATATGGTCGTTTAAAATCTTTGATGAACAAATCTTTTGAGTTTATAGGAACAAAGCTATGGAATGATCTTCCAACTGAACTACGAAAAGTTTCTTATTATATCTTTTAAAAAATTGTTAAATACTTTTTATTTTAAATGATTTTTAAATGAATAATTTTATTTGGACACAATATTATGAGAATAGTACGGAATATAACTATATAAGAATAGAATAGTAAAAAAACTGCTAGTGAATTTACTTATTCGCCACACCTTTCCTTAAATTGTCAGAATTCAACAGGTACCTTATAAATTACATATTAAGATAAATGACCTAACTGCCTAATGAGTGGTTAATGTTTAAACTGGCAATCCATGCAGGTAGCAAACTTCCCAACCCTGTCTACTTAGAAGGTGCAATTGGTGGAATAAAATACATTTTACACACACATTTTGGGAAAATTCCTGGATCTCTTTTCAAATTCAAACCTAGCCAAAATTGGCTCAGTTAAGTTTCATTAACTATTACAGGCATCTCTAGAAAAAAAAAAAAGTCTGTTCCCCTCTCTAATCTCCTGAGTACCAGTAAAAGATGTGAAATAGAGAATGACACGGGGACTGTTTACCACGGTAAACTGTGGTCACCGCAGTAAATCCGCAGTAATGGGGACATTTGCAACTGGTTTACCGCAGGAATGGGGACAAGACCTTTCACTGCCCCGTGGAAGCAGTGTAAAGTCTTGCTCCTGTGGTAAAAAAATTGTGCCCGTGTTAGACTCGGCATCTCCTCCCCAGCTCCTCTTGGGCCTATTTTACCTTCAGGAGCCAGCCATGCCACGATGAAGACAGAAGGAGCCCAAAACCAAAGCCTGAGACCAATGTGATTTGAAGAATAAAATTACCAGACAACAGGTAGAAAAAAAAATTATTTTATGTTTTGTGATTAGAATATTTCAGATTTGAAATATGTATACTGCTAGAGCTGGTATTAGGAATAACTGGGAACCTCAAAGCCCAGGCTGTGCTTCTTTAGCTTCCAGCTGGCTTAGGGCTCTCTCTCTAACCAGAGGGCAGTTGTCCTAGTTGCTCTCCCCTAACACAATTCCTGCCATGTTTGACTAAAGTATTCTGTTAGCTTGATTTTTCTATGTAGCATTCTGTAGTAATTTGGTTTGTTCAGTTTTTGCAATAGTGGAGGGGACATTTGTGAAAGGGAAAGGAGACAAGGTTTTGTTGATCCTTGCTCTGTATTATTTGTGTTTATAAAATGACAATTGTACAGAAGTCTTTTTTTATACTTTAATAAAATAAATTCAGTATAAAATAATAACTATTCGAGGCTTATGTGGGTGGGATCTGACAGTTTGCAGGGTGGAGATGGGGACTGAGCTCCCGGGGACAGGGCGGGAACGGTGCTAAATATTTTCCCCGTCTCATTCTCTAATGTGAACACAGCTTCATTAAAAAAAATTCTCTGCTGTATCAAGTGATTGCATAGAACATAAGAACATAAGAATTTCCACTACTGGGTCAGACCAGTGGTCCATCGTGCCCAGCAGTCTGCTCATGCAGCGGCCCTTAGGTCAAAGACCAGTGCCCTAACTGAGACTATCCTTACCTGCATATGTTCTAGTTCAGCAGGAACTTGTCTAACTTTGTCTTGAATCCCTGGAGGGTGTTTTTCCCTATAACAGACTTCGGAAGAGCGTTCCAGTTTGTACGGAATCTATCCCCTTTTAACTTTAGAGAGTGTCTTGTAATTTTGTGGAGAGGGATGTTGGATACTGTGGAGGTTGGGTGAAGTATTGAAGACTTGTGTTGTATAACTCCCAACCCTTAATGAAACAGAGTTAAATAGTGCCATCTTTAGTGTGAATGCACTCTTTTCCTGAAGGCATGCATTTCTGCATGGATATATCTGTTATAAATTGTGCTATTTCTACCTATAACTTCTATGAAGCAATTGGGGGGAGGGGGGGGGGGAAATTCTAGAAGGACTCTGCTCTGTAAGGGTTTGACAGTTTTCAAAGGCTGCAACACTGCAGGCCTTGAAGCATTCCAGTTAAGATAGATAGGGTTACCATATGGCTCCAGAAAAAGGAAGATGAATTGAGACATCCGGGTTTTACTTCCATTGAAAGCAATGGAAGTAAAACTCAGATGTCTCAGTCTGTCCTCCTTACTTACATTGCTGTCAATGGGAGTAAAACCAGGCTGTTTCAAATCATCCTCCTTTTTCTGGAGCCATATGGTAACCTTATGTGAAGAGCCCTGCTACCTGAACAGCAAACGAGAACAGGGAGAAATTCTCCCAAAGGAAAAAAAAAACTACCAGCAAAAGCTATAAATAACTGTGCTTCACTGAAAATGTGTTTGGACAAAAGAATCTACTACATAAAATATCTCTTTGAAATATGCTATAAAGTATGATTTAATACCACACATTTTCTCTTCTAATGAGATGATATATGCCAGATCCCCTCTCTTACTAGATTCAAATCTAGCCTGATAGCTCACTTTTGAGGCTGTATAGTATTTAATATCGCCTCAACACTTCCAGCTCAGGAAGTAGATTTATTGATGTGGCTTCTACAGTGGAAAGCATCTCTTATTGTTTCTTAGAGCGAGGCTGATATTCCACATAAGAAAAGCTGATTGACAACAATATAATCAGTGGTTTCCTTGAAATACTTTCATATGCCAAATATGATACTGGCAAATTTTTCCCTTCTTCAATTTAATTTCATCTGATTTTGTGACCTTAGTAATTCCATCTAGAATTTAAATGGAGACTCAGGGTTTCTATGTTGGCTACGACATGTTCATTTAGTACTGCTTTTTATAGGGGAACCAAAATTATATCTCCATGCATGCAAACCATGTCTGGCTACCTTAAATGTATTAGTTCACTATCCAAGTCATAAGCCCGTCCTAGTCTTGCCCACGCAACACCTCCAATATGCACCTTTGAGATTTAGACAAACTGCAGATGAACAGCATAGAAATCTATCTAGAAAATAGGTTTCAAAAATCCTGTATTGGAAGGGTTTAGGGAGAAAAATGTCCATCTGTCCCTTTATTCCACTTTTTGGATGCTTTCTCTTTTGAAAATGAGCCCTATAGAGAATTAGAGGATTAATTCGCTGATTGTACAGCTCTCTTCACTGTGAACCGCCTAGAAGTCACAAGATTATGGTGGTATAGAAAAATAAAGTTGTTGTTATTATTATTATTAATAATAAGCAGTTTACTGTCCTAACAGTCCTAACTTCTGTTGTCTGAAAATGTTTGTAGATGGAATTTCCCAAACTACCCTGCTTACCATCCCTTTTCTCTCTTTCATTAAATCCTATTGCATAATGCCCTCAATACATCACACAACAAATATTAAAATCATACATCTTCATTAAATTCTTCACCTCCAAAAACTGATTTCCAACCAACCTCCCCAATAATCCCTTCAATCACCACACAGGTAATCTCCAAATCCCCACATGCCCAAAATTAAACAGACCACCAATATTTCTACTTATAAAAATTATTAATGTTGCTAAGAAAGGTGAACATAAGAATTGCCGCTGCTGGGTCAAACCAGTGGTTCATCATGCCCAGCAATCTGCTCACGTGGCGGCCCCCAGGTCAAAGACCAGTGCTCTAAATGAGTCCAGTCTCACCTGCGTACGTTCCAGTTTAGCAAGAACTTGTCCAACTTTGTCTTGGGTGTTTTCCCCTATAACAGAGCGTTCCAGTTTTCTACCATTCTCTGGGTGAAGAAGAACTTCCTTACGTTTGTACGGAATCTATCCCATTTCAACTTTAGAGAGTGCTCTCTCATTCTCCCTACCTTGGAGAGGGTGAACAATCTGTCTTTATCTGCTAAGTCTATTCCCTTCAGTATTTTCAATGTTTCAATCATGTCTCCTCTCAGTCTCCTCTTTTGAAGGGAGAAGAGGCCCAGTTTCTCCAATCTCTCACTGTACGGCAACTCCTCCAGCCCCTTAACCATTTTAGTTGCTCTTCTCTGGACCCTTTTTCCTTCTTCATGTATGGCGACCAGTGCTGGACGCAGTACTCCAGGTGAGGACGCTCCATGGCCTGGTACAGTGGCATGATAACCTTTTCAGATCTGTTCGTGATCCCTTTCTTAATCATTTCTAGCATTCTGTTCGTCCTTTTCGCTGCCACCGTGCATTACGCGGACGGCTTCATCGACTTGTCGATTAGAACTCCCAAGTCTCTTTCCTGGGATGTCTCTCCAAGTACCACCCCGGACATCCTGTATTCGTGTATGAGATTTTTGTTACTGATATGCATCACTTTACACTTATCCACACTGAACTTCATTTGCAATGTCGATGCCCATTTCTCAAGCTTGATTATGTCACATTGCAGATCTTCGCAATCCCCCTTTGTTTTCACTACTCTGAATAACTTTGAATTATCTGCAAATTGAATCACCTCACTCGTCATACCAATGTCCAGATCATTTCTAAAGATGTTGAAGAACACAGGTCCAAGCATCGAATCCTGCGGCACCTCACTGGTGACGCTCTTCCAGTCCAAGTATTGTCCATTTACCCCCACTCTCTGTTTCCTATGCTCAAGCCAGTTTTTAATCCACGTGAGTATTTCACCCTCGATTCCATGGCTCGCAATTTTCCGAAGTAGTCGTTCATGTGGAACCTTGTCGAACGCCTTCTGAAAATCCAGGGTCGCCCTTGTCTATCTTCCTGTTTACTCCCTAGAAGTGCTGCAAATTCGTCAAACAAGATCTGCCTTGTTGAAACCGTGCTGGCTGGTCCTCATCAGACCGTGTCCGTCAAGGTGATCAATGATGTGGTCCTTTATCAGTGCCTCTACCATCTTTTCCGGTACCAAGGTCAGACTCATCGTTCTGTAATTTCCCAGATCTCCCTCAAACCTTTTTTGTAGATTGGCTTAACATTCGCCACCTTCCAAACTTCCGGAATCTTTCCTGATTTGATTGACAGATTGGCTATTAGTTGAAGCAGTTCAGCTATAGTCCCTTTTAGTTCCTCGATGACCCTTGGATGGATGCCATCCGGTCCCGGGGATTTATCACTCTTAAGCCTATCAATCTGCCTGCATACCTCTTCTAGACTGACCGTCAACCCTGTCAGTTTCCTGTCTTTGTTTCCAGCATATAGCCTGATGGGTTCCAATATGCTGTGTATATCCTCTTTGGTAAATACAGATGCAAAAAATGTGTTCAGTCTGTCGGCGATTGCTTTGTCCTCCTTTAGCACTCCCTTTATTCTATGGTGATCCAACTGTCCCATCGCTTCCTTCAAAACGGGGCGGGACCTGTCCCTTTGGTATGCCCCTTTGGCAGAATAGTTGATGTGCAGTACTTCAGAAACTGCCACCCTTTAATTCTGGTATGGGTTGAGATAAAAAGGCTGCTTTGCTGACCTCATTGGAATAACTACAAGACGGCATTGTATCTTCCAAAACAGACAATATTAGTTTATTGGTAGTATAAGAACTTACAATTGTACAGCAGCACAGGCATATCAGAAAAATATATATATATTGTCAGTTCAGAATATGCAATGGAGAGAAGAATTTGCACCCATATGCTTAGCAGGGGGCTAGCAGTTCCCCGTAGCATAAGTAAGTGAATCTTTCTCTGGCTTTTCTTAGAATGCACGTGTTTTTTATACAGAGAAATTCTTCCTTTGTTCCAAGAAAGGCCATCCCCGAATTCTACTTATGTACTTCCCTATTGGTACATAACAATAATGTACAGCTAACTCTTCCCTATCGTCCACGCCTCTCTCTCACCTCCACACCCCCCCCCAGTAAAAGGGGGGCCTTTCAGAAACAGAGAACTGTTGCTGAACTCTCATCTTTCAGCACGGAGACTTGCATCTACTAATTAGAGGTTTTACAATTCTATGCATATTCGAGTTGGTGTCCTTGTAAGATGAAAAGTTGGCAACGAGATGGCCTTTCCACAATCCAGCTGTCTGGTTCCCATAGCTTGGTTCAGAGACAGAGAGTCCATGGTTTGGTACCAAGATCTTTCATCTTGTTACACCCACATGAGCAGAGCTCCTTGCTCATTATAAAGGGTTTATGGCTTTTTAGGGTGTCTGGCATATGAAGTCATACAGCAGTGATAAGAGTCCAGCAGGGCCTTGATGAGATAGACTCCCAGCAGGGAATGAAAACAAGAACATCATTGCTGGCATTGCAAAGACTGCAGCTTTAGCAAGCTACACAGGCTGGGCCTGGCTATGGGAAAATATGTCTGTAGTTTCCAGCATACACAAGTGAAAATAGAGTCCAGTAGAATCATCCAGATGTCCAGGATATACATGTCAGGGTGATGCCATCAACGGGTTTTCTAGCATGCCTCTATCTCTTCCCACCATTCTGCACTTACTTGCCCAGCTCTCTCAATCCAGCATCAGGCAGCCAATGTTACTGCACAGGGGTAAGAATGGAAAACTGGCAGTTATAGAGATATCCATATTATGTTTTCATCCTACATGCTAATTTTGGTGAATTACTGTTCTTTTTATTATGTCTAAAGATTGATTGACAGAATCCATTTTAAATAATTCTTTCCAGTGTTCCATTTGTTGTAAAGCAGGGGTATCCAACCTTTTGGCTTCCCTGGGCCACATTGGCTGAAAAAAAAATGTTTCTGGGGCCGCACAAACGCTGCAGCAAGACAGAGGAGGGAGCCAGCAAGATGGTAAACACCTTGGGGTAGCAGAGGAAAACACTGCATCACCCTCGACCGGGGCCGCACAAAATACTTTACGGGGCCGCAGGTTGGACACCCCTATTGTAAAATATAAAAAAGATTTCCTTTTTTCATGATGATAGGCACTCTATACAGTAGGATTGTTCAAAGCAAATCAATGCTAGTCCATTAGCAACTCATCCAGGGATATATTTAAGTCTCTATGCACGCCTTATGTCCTATTCATCAGAAATTATTCCAATTAGCCATGAAAAAAGTTCAATTACACTAGGAAAATCCACACGGTGAAAGAATGGCACAGGAAAAATTATCTACCAAAGTAGTCTTAGGGGAAGACACATAGTTGTAAAGGAAATGATCCAAAGCAAATAGATACAAGGCAGCTTATTGAATTAGTCTAATGTAGAAATTGTAATAGAGTCTCACTGTCAGAAAAAAACCCTGATTCTTTAATACATTATATGCTTGTTAAATCTATTTCTTCTAGAAAAAAACTGGGATACAGCCTGTTGTTTTCTTTGTAAAGGTTACTATTAAGACCATAAAACATAATAATGTCTTGCATCCATTTAATTCATAAGAACATAAGAACATAAGAAGCGCCATCTCCGGATCAGACCTTCGGTCCATCAAGTCCGGCGATCCGCACACGCGGAGGCCCTGCTAGGTATACACCTGGCTTATTTTATAGCCAACCATATCTTTATATGCCTCTCTCAAGGAGATATGCATCTAGTTTGCTTTTGAAGCCTAGGACTGTCGATTCTGCAATAATCTCCCCTGGGAGAGTATTCCAGATGTCAACCACTCTCTGTGTGAAGCAGAACTTCCTGATATTAGTCCTGAACTTGCCCCCCCTTAGCTTCATTTCATGTCCTCTTGTCCGTGTCAAATTGGACAATGTAAATAGTTTTTTCTGCTGTATTTTGTCGATTCCTTTCAGTATATTAGTAACATTGGTTTCCAGCAACATGTGGAGGGGCATTTTTGATAGGACAACTGAGCCTGACTTTGGACGTTCTATTGAAGACACTCAATAATCACCGGTGATAATCAAACTATATCCCATGTATCGAAAATGGTCGATAGAAACGTCCAGCAAAAGTGCGTCCAAAATCCAAGCTACTGTTTGTTATAAAACATTTCCACATCTTTGGAAATACTTTGTAAAATGGCCATCCTCTAATCGACCATGGAGAATGTCATTAGTGATGTCAGGACATTCGTGCAGTATATATATATCAATAAGAAAACACTGGAGAGTCAAATCCACAAGATCAACACTCAAACACGATGGAGTGGATAGGTCCAAACAAAGACTGGTGAACTCTGAATATTTCACAAAATCCTTTATTCTTTAAATCAACAAACACGGACTTGACATGTGCATGTTTCGGCCCAAATGGCCTGCTTCAGGAGTCTACAAACATATATACATACATTAAAAACCAAGCAATATTAATAATATGACAAGAACATAAATTAAAAATGTGTTAAAAAAGGAAAATCTAATAAATGCTAATAAAAGGAAGCATCAAGACAAATGTATGTGATAAAGGGAAACCATTATAGTTATTGAGATAGGAAGGAGACATAATAATTAGATTCTAGGTTTTTACATCTGATTAATTAAGGTTTTACCCCTCTGATTAAGTTTGTACAAGAAACAAATTAAACTCTAAAAGTCTACCTCTAATTAATTAAGTTTACTACCTCTGATTAAGTTCTTACCTCTGATTCAGTCTGCACAAGAAACAGACACTTAGACCCATTCCACTACAATTTGATCTTTCCTCCCTAAATAACTATTATCCAGCTGAAACTTTCTAATTCTCTATAAAAAAAAAACACCTCAACCTCTTTACTTCCTCTTTATTTATCTCCCTCCTCCAGTCACAAAACCTTCACTAACTGCTCTCATATCTATAATCATGGATTCAGCATTGCCCATCCCAATCCTATAATTCTTGGTGACTTTAACATACATTTCAATCTACCCAATCACCCCAACACATCAGAGCTCCTAACTTTAATTTCTGATCTCTCCCTGACTCTAATGCTTTCATCTCCTACTCACTCTGCCGGACATACTATTGATATGATTCTTAGTCCAATAGCAATCAGTCACATTTTCCAAAAACTTCAAACTTATTCTCTCCCTTGGTCAGATCATGTTCTTATTCACCTTCAACTAAATTCTATAACCCAACCATCCACCACATCACAGAGCACCTATATTTCCAGAGATATCAACAAAATCACAGCCTCCGCCATCCAAAATTCCTTTAACTTAAACCTGCAAGATTTCACCAATCTCACCATAGAAGAACAAACTTCTCTCTGGAAAACTACTACACAATCTCTTAAGGACCTTCTAGCTCCCCCCTCAGGAAAAAACAACCAAATCGCAACCCAAAAAGAAACCATGGTATAATGAAAATCTCATCCTCCTCCACCAACAACTCCGCTCTACTGAACATAAATGGCGACAAACAAAGTCTAATAACTTCCTCCTTCAATACAAAAATTTGGCTACTCAATACAAAATAACTATACAACAAGCAAAAAAAGAATACTATTCAAAATACATTACTACAGCTCACAACCCTCTTCCATATAGTCCGATCACTATCCCCTTACTCTAAAAAGAAAGCCCCTCCCCTACCTGAACCACCACCAGCATCTGAAGTAGCAAACTACTTTGACAAGAAAATCAACGATATCAGATCAAACCTAGGCCAATCAAACCTAGGCCTATCCACAATCACCAGAATCCTGTGATCAGGCCAACCTTTTATCCTTCAGCTCATTCTCTAACTTTAAACTTCCATCTTCAGCTGATCTCCTCAAAGTCTTCCAATCTATTAATGCTCCCAATAACCTAATAGAAAGCATCCCGCCCTTAACCTTAAAAAATTATTTTCTATTTTTGGCCCATTTATGCTGGAAATGGTAACCAAAAGTATAACCTCCAACCTGGTCCCTAAAGCCTGGAAATCCGCTCTAGTATTTCCAAAACTGAAAAACCAAAATTTAGATAATACATCACCGGCTAACTTTCGTCCTATTGTCAACCTGCCTCTCATCTCAAATCTTACGGAAAAAATAGTACATAATCAGCTCATAGAATTTATTGATAAATCCAATATGCTTCACCCTGATCAAACGGGGTTTCGTTCTAATCATTCCACTGAATTATCTTAACTCGGTCTTATCACTACTATACACTATTTTCTTGACCACCGAAAATCTGTTCTTCTTGTTTCTCTTGACTTATCCGCTGCCTTCGACACTATTGATCACTATCTTCTTACTGATCGTCTCAGGAACTGCGGTATCACAGGTTCAGCGCTTTCATGGTTTATCTCGTACTTTAATGAGCGAAACTTTAAAGTTCACTCAAAAGAGAAAACCTCACCACTATTTTTCAAACTTATGGTGCTCCCCAAGGTTCTATTCTCTCCCCACTACTATTTAATATCTTCATTTCCCCTCTTCTCACCCTAGCTCAATCTATCGGCTTTACAATTTTCGCATACGCAGATGACATTCAACTACTTCACCCAGTCGATTCTACAAAAACAAACGAAATACAAGAAATAAATTATAAACTTGACAAAATCAGTGACTGGCTCCAAATAAATAAACTCTCCCTCAGCATCAATAAATCCTGTGGTATACTCTTTCCAATAAGGAACAACGAAACAATAACAGGAAAAATCTTCATTAAATCCTGCCCCGTAAAAATTGAACCAAAAATAAAACTTCTCGGAGTAACCTTAGACAAAGATCTAACCTTCCACGACCAGATAAGCTCTGTAGTAAAAACTTGTTTTTACAAACTAAGGCTCATTCGGTCTTTAACCTCAATCGTCGAAACTAAAGCAATCACAACCCTTGTGCACTCACTGGTTATTTCCCATCTAGATTACTGTAACTCGCTATATAATGGACTCCCACAAAAAGAATTACATCGTTTGCAGCTCATACAAAATACAGCAATCAAACTCATATATAAAGCAGGGAAATATGATCATGTAACTCCTCTCCTGAAAGAAGCCCATTGGTTACCCATCACGCACCGTATCACCCATAAAATCTTAATGCTGGTTTTCAAAATCAAACTCTCACGTCTTCCATCTTTTCTTGACAAACTTATTATCCCTCTCTGTTCTTCTTGGACCCTAAGATCAGCAGATCAAAACTTACTGGCCGTACCTTCCATCAAAGAATTCTATTACACTAGGAAAATCAACTTCTCTGTAGCTGCTCCAACCTTATGGAACGCCATGCCACCTCAACTTCGTCATGAAAATCTTCTTGATAAATTCAAGACCAAACTAAAAACATTTCTGTTTCAAGTTGCATATTATAATCTCTAAATACTTCCTTCCTCAAATCCAGTAAAATCATCTCAAACGCTTTTACGAAGTGATCTATCCCTGATGTTATATCCTTCCCCTCTCTTCCCTTCTTTTAACTTTCATTTTAATAATGTATTTATTGACCTTTCCTTCACCTTAATACCCTCAAATTCTTGTAAGTTTTTGTCCATTGTCTTTTAATGTTCACTCCTCCACATATATATATAATTATTATTTTACTTTTTATCTTTTTTTAGCATTGTAAACCGGCTAGATACATGTTGATGGTCAATATATTAAACTCAATAAAACTTGAAACTTAAACTTGAACCCTATGTCTAATCAACTCGATAGGTTTTATTCAGTCTTAGACCCAACCAGATCAAATAGACTCTAAGTTCTAAGTTTTTATCTCAAATTAAGTTTTAAAGCTGTAAGTTTTTATCCCTATCAAGTTTTCAAAGGTTAAGATCAACAACATCCTAACCCATGTTAGAAATGGCAAAATTAATTTGTTACTTATTGTCCTTTGGGGTGTTTTACCTAATCTGCTTTAAAAGTTGGGTTTGTACAATTATTAACACTGAATCTATCCCAGTCCTCTTTTCCTGGAATAGGGCTATAAATTACGGAGCCCCTTTTAGAACCCCACCATGTCTACATAACTATGGAGAATCCATAGTCCAAATTCCAGTCCTGGTTTCATCACACCACAATTCTAAACCTTATGCACGAAAGCAAAGAACTCTGAAACCTATTCATTTTGTTAACTCCCCCTCGAATGCAAACTTCTCCTATCTGAGGGGTACATACTTAAATATCCGATCAATTAGGAATAAATCATATCTAGCCCATGATTGGCTAGAGGAAACCAAACCAGACATTGTACTAATTACAGAAACTTGGTTGATCTCAGATAACGATGTAATCATAAATGATCTCTTACCCCAAGATTTCAAAATAGTTCCGCTATCCAGAAACTCAAAAAGAGGCGGCGGCTCGGCAATCATTCTGAAAGATACCCTAGATTTCATGATACTAGACTCGAGACAAACTCCCGATTATGAAATTTTAACCTGCAGATTGTCACAAAGATCACTAGATGACATTCTAATCGTAACGTTATTCTATATTCCCCCCAAAGAAATGGAAATTCACAAAAAATGATTTTTATGAATTTGTTTGATCTAGCACAATGCTCAGACCACACCACATCCTATTAGGGGATATTAACATCCACATGGACCAAGAGTCCATAGATATTAAAGATCTATTCTCTTTCCTAACGTACCTAGATTTCTCCATACCAAGTCAAGAAAAAACACACCAAAGAGGTCACCACTTAGATCTGGTGACCTTCTCCTCCAAACCTCACCTTAAGTATCATGGAGTGATACGGCTTGGTCTGATCACCGTTTATGTAATTTCAAACTAAAGTGGCAAGAAAAATCTAATAAACTGGGTCATAAAGATAATAAAAAGATTGAAAGGACAAGAATCATTAGTAGAGGTAAGGTAAACGAAACAGAATTCTGGTCACATTACGACCTAAAATCCAAAGAAGGATCATAAGAACATAAGAACATAAGAACATAAGCAATGCCTCCACTGGGTCAGACCTGAGGTCCATTGTGCCCAGCAGTCCGCTCACGCGGCGGCCCAACAGGTCCAGGACCTGTGCAGTAGCCCTCTATCTATACCCCTCTATCCCTTTTTCCAGTAGGAAATTGTCCAATCCTTTCTTGAACTCCAGTACCGTACTCTGTCCTATTATGTCCTCTGGAAGCGCATTCCAGGCGTCCACCACACGCTGGGTAAAGAAAAACTTCCCAGCATTCGTTCTGAATCTGTCTCCTTCCAACTTTTCCGACTTAAAAGATCTCAATATGTATACTTTGGAGGAAAGGTGGGAGAGGGGAGATATGACAGAGATATTTAAATATCTATGTGGCATAAATAGGCATGAGGTCAGTGTCTCCAGACTGAGAGGGCATGGCATGAAGAGGTAATAGGCTCAGGAGTAATCTAAGGAAATACATTTTACAGAGGGTGGAGAAAAAGACTGTGTCTGAATTCATAAAAGCATGGGAGAGGCACGTTTGATCTCTTAAGGAGAGGAGGAGATAGTAGATACTGCGGATGGGCAGACTGGATGGTCCATTTGGCCTTTATCTGCCATTGTGTTTCTATGTTTCTATAAGTAAAATGGCATATGTGTTTAATCTGACTTCCAGATGATTAAATTGATGACAAGGAGTAGACATCAAAATGTTGAAATGAGTGGGAGAGATGCCAGAATTATCAATATTTCTTTTATATAACACTGAAACATTTTATTATATCTTCATTTTAAAATTTTTATATACTGCAACTCTACAAATCTAACCCACTCTTCTACAAAACCGCGCCAACGGTCTTAAGCGTAGACAGCCCGCCCTGCTCTCGACGCCCATAGGAACTCAATGAGCATCAGGAGCAGCGCGGGCCATTCAGTGCGGCCAAAATCCGCTAGCGCAGTTTCGTAGATCAGAAACAAACTTCTAGACACTATAGCGCCCAAAAGAACATATTCCAGAAAAGATAGACTAGTCAATATCTGGTATGATAAGGAATTAATGGATCTAAAAAAAGAACTACAAAAATGGAAAAAGTCTGGATTAAATCTGGTAAGGACGAAGACAAGATCAAATGGAGAGGTTAGAGACTACAAAACTAAGATCACAGAAAAACGAAGTAAACACTACCTGCAAACAATTGGCAAGGTAAAAACCAACAGTAAAAAACTGTTTAAACTGGTCAAAACTCTATTTGAAGTTGATTCCAAAAAACAAACAATCATGAATTTCCCCCCAACTGCTGATACACTGGCAGGCTTCTTCAAAACCAAAATTAGCACTCTACGAGCCAATTTTGGAGGCCAAACTAATGACATGCCAAATTTAATTAGACCAACAGATGATATTAGAGCAGACATGATCTGGAACTAATTCGCCATCCCCAACTGGAACTTTTTCTGAAAATTGTTCTCTAAATATATGAAAAAGCACTGTCGGTTAGATATTTGCCCAAGCAACATACTGAACAATGCACCTTTTTCTTTCAGAGCAAACCTCTTCAAATGGGTCACTTTCCAATTGCATGAAGGACAATTTGGGCAGGAACTAGAACAAATCATAGTCACACCTATCATAAAAAACCCAAAGGACTCCATTACATGCGCTAATAATTACAGACCAGTAGTTAATATTCCGTTATTCACTAAAATATTTGAAGGATTAGCGAATGACGAACTGGTCAAATACTTACAAAAATTTAATATCCTGCACAATTCCCAATCTGGATTCCGTTCAGGTTATAGTACAGAAACCGTACTAGCTTCACTAATTAATCAACTTAACAACCTATTTAGCTTAGGTACCAGTGCCCTAATCCTCCAACTGGATCAGAGCAGTGCCTTCGATCTGGTAGATCATGATCTAATCATGGGCTGCTTGAATTCAATTGGAATCACGGGTAATGTACATAAATGGTTCCAGGGTTTCCTGAAAAACAGATTTTATCAAGCCGCGCTAGTGGGGTTAGCGCATTGGACATTTCATCACGCGCTAACCCCAGCGGCCGTCTAAAAATACTAATGCCTGCTCAATGCAGGCATTAGCGGCTAGTGCGGCAGGCGGTTTAATGTGCGATATTACGTGCGTTAAACCCCTACCACAGCTTGATAAAAGGACTCCATAGTGCAGGTAGATACTCTTCTCTATGGACAAACTCCTGCGGAGTCCCGCAAAGCTCTCCACTTTCACCAACACTGTTCAAGATATACTTAGTCCGTTTGGCTAATTTACTAAATGTGACATTCTACATATACGCTGATGATATCACTATACTAATACCACTCCAGTCATTCTCAACAGAACTAAACAACCTAATCTCAAATATCCTGGGAAAAAAAGAACAATGGATGTTGCAGTCAAAACTGAAACTCAATCCTGAGAAAACTAAGATCTTCCTAGCTAGTCCTAATGATAAACTCAGAGAAACTTCCATCCAACTTGATGGCCAAAAATTTGAAATACAAGTTATATCAAAATCCTGGGAGTAACTATAGACTGACACCTAACGTTCGAGAAACACTCAGACCAACTGACTAAAAAATGCTTCACTATTTTATGGAAACTAAGAACTATAAAAAAATATTTTGACATGGTGTCCTTTAGGATACTAGTTCAATCCACCATCCTATCCATCTTAGATTATTATAATATCACATATCTAAGGTCAACCAAGAAAACACTGCAAAGACTTCACCTGGTTCAAAATGTTGCTGTACATTTGATCTTTGGACTGAAAAAGTTTGACCATATAAGCCCTTTTTACATGCAACTCCATTGACTCCCTTTTGAAGCTAGAGTCATTTTCAAATTCAGCTGCTTTTGCTATAAAGCACTCTTTGGATTACTACCATCATACTTATCTTCCCAATTAAACCTATTCACATCAAGCAAGAACACAAGAAACTCGGGCATGTTCATGTACCCTACTCCGAAAGCCTGTCGTTTTAAAAGTTTTTTTTAGACAAAACTCTAGTCTTTCAAGCGGGGAAAATGAACTCTTGGATGTGTTCTCTGATTGCCCACTCCCAATCTTACTATGAGTTTAGAAAATCACTGAAAACCTACCTGTTTGGTAAATTTATGCAATGATTTTGCTTTGTATCTCTCTACATTGTATCATGTTGTATTTTATTGTATTGTATAGCATTGAATTCTACTGATTCCTACTGTATCTTGCATCTTCACTGATATGCCTCAGTTCTCTTGCTGTGAACCACCTGGATTTTCTGGTTGGGCGGTATATAAGAAATAAAATTATTATTATTATTATTATTATAACCAAAAGATATTAAAAAGAGGACCAATTTATATCTGTGGAAACATATAATTTAGCATATCATAAAATATATATATATACCTAATGACCAAATGAAAGACAGCATAACTTACATATCACATTAAAATTTCATAAAGATGCAGTAAAACCTTATGATCCTTAGGAACCATAATAAGATACACGTGTATAAAAAATGTGAATGTCAAAGCATGTAAAAATATATAATGAATCTCAAACATATAAAAATATATATAATAAATAAATATAAAAAAATCTCCATATTGACCAGCTCCTAAAAACTAATTTGAAATTATAATCTCTATTTCAAAACTAATTTGAAATTATTATCTCTTTCCAAAGAGTTAATGAGGCAAAACTCATGTTAAATAAATCAAATTCAATTCATAAATAGATATACTAGCCCCAACAATTAATTGAGCACAAAAACAGTATAAAGCAAATTAAATATACCTCACAAGTCTGTATATGAAGCACAAGAACATCCAAAAGACAATTGGGCATCATACTAATGAAAAGCAGATGTTGGACAGCCTTATCAGCCAGAAAATAGCCAGTGAACCTTATACTCTTTCAATGCAAACAGACCGGCACACATTCCTAGCACCTGTGAGAGATAATACATACTCTAACAGAGCCTATTTCTGATTCCCAAGAGACACCAAGTGGAAACACTATTGAAAAAGCAGGGTGAAACAAGCGAATATCAAAAGTAAGAAAACCACAAGGCTTTGCAAAAAACAAAAAGAAAAAGGACACCAGTGTAATCTTGAACGGCCCAAATCACATACCAAAAAAAGTAAGAAAGAAAAAAGAGAAAAACAACTTACTCATACGCAGTACAGAAACTGCCACCTCTTGCAAACAGCATGCGGTGAAAAAAATGCTGCCAAAAACCGCCGGATTAAATTTTTATTTATTTTTTATTCAATTTTCTATACCGTCCTCCCAGGGAAGCTCAGAAAGGTTTACATGCATTAATTCAGATACTCAAGCAGGTACTCATGAGGAAAAGGCAAAGAATTGCAAACCAAAATAAAATGATTTTGGTTAGCCTTTACAACATCAGCAAGAAAAGATAAAAAAGGGGAGGAAAAGTTAAAAAAGGGATTAAAAAGTAAAAACATAAAACGGAAGTAATGACTTGGTGACATCATAAAAATACATAAAAATATCTAAAAAAAACTTGTATCATCATTAAAAAACATGTATCATCATTTTAAAAAAGTAAAAGCCAGAACGCCATAAATATTCATATTCCAGTATACCAAACAAAGTTCCTGTAGTTGAAACTAAGGCATTGAATTGCATGCAAGGTACAGTACCTCCACTCAGCCACAAGAGGGCTTGCTAATACCATAAAAAAACATAAGAAAGTGCATGAATGAATGTGAATGTTAAAAACCATTGCATAAAGAAGTACATATAAAGAACAATTCATAATAATGAAAATTCATTCCTATAAACACCTGAGAATGCTGTGATAAAGTGTATGCAAATAGTGCCTTGCCACAATCACACAAAAGAGAGCCAGTTAGTTAAATAGCTTCATATAAAGGGTCTAAGGTTCAATTCCATATTTAGACCATGTGGTATCACTGTATTATACTCAAAGATGTAACGCTGTTCTTCTTTCAATAAAAACAAATCTGGGTCACCCCCTCTCCACCTATCCTGATGACTTTTAACAGAAAAAACTTCAAATCATCAATAGAGTGTCCCTTATCGTATCAGTATTCAACAATAGGTGCACTCTGTACATTTCTACTTATGCAGCTCCTATGTTCTATTATCCTAGTTTTGATCATTCATTTTGTTTTCCCTATATACCATTTTTTGCAGGGACATACCATCGCATAGATAACATTACTAGTGTTGCAATTACTGAAACCTTCAAACTAACTGGTACTCTCTTACATGGATGATCGTAAATAGAAACGGACATACTGTGTTTGCAGACTGAACAATGGCCACAAGGGATATGGCCCAGGGGTCCATTTGTGGTCACATGAAGATCAGAAAGAATGGATGGGACCAGCATATCTTTCAGATTTCTATTTCTAGAAAAAGCGACCGTAGGTGTCTTGTTCTGGAAACAATCATGGATCTGTAAAACATGTCAATTCTTTTAGATAATGCCTTGTATGTTGTGAGATAGATGTGAAAACCTAAGGGTACAAACCACATAACATTTGGGTTTAGTGTGTACCGGATGAAGGAGTTCCTCCCTGTGTTGGGCCTGTACTCTGTCAAGGCATTCTAACACACAGTCTTCAGGTTCCCTCTTGATAAAAAAACTATTGACCATTGTTGGAGCTTGTCGGTCAAAATCATTATCAGTGCATAATCTTCTTGGCCTCAAAAACTGAGCATACGGAAGATTCTTCTTAAGACCTTTGTTATGAAAGCTTGTATAATGCAGGTAAGTATTTCGATCTATATCCTTCCTATAAATAGAGGTCTTCAAACTATACCTAGTTATATAGATCCTAATGTCTAACAAAGGAATAGATTGTTCATCATATTGCATTTTGAACTTTAAATTCTTATCTTGTGTATTTAACCATTGGTAAAACTCAGAAAGTTTCTCAGTACTGCCTCTTCACAAAATAAAAATGTCATCTATATATCTGTTGTATAGAATTACATTCTCTTCAAAATGGTGTGATTCAAGAAAGATCCTTTCAAAATTAGCTACATACATATTCGGGGCCATCGAAGAGCCTATAGCAGTGCCTTTAATTTGTTGGAAAAAATTCCCTTGAAAACAAAAGTAATTGTTGGTCAAAGCAATACTAGCAAGAGTCAAAATAAAATGATTAGGAACCTGTCTATTTGCATCTCTTTCTCTAAGGGCTCCTTTTACGAAGCTGCATTAGCAGCTTTATCGCACGTGACTTTTTATCATGCGCTAACCCCTGCGCTAGCTGAAAAACTACTGCCTGCTCAAGAGGAGGCGGTAGCGGCTAGCGCGGCCGGCAGTTTAGCGCGCACTATTACGCATGTTAAACCGCTAACGTGACTTCGTAAAAGGTGCCCTAAGTGTCCTCTCTATGATATCCAAGGCCAACAGCTGTGGTATATTTGACTATATGGTGACTTGCTTAGTGTTTGTTAAATCCCCATCGTATTGCTCCAAAATATTTATCATAAAAGCCAAATCCCTACCATATGATTTAATCTTAGGGACAAACGGTCTAAGGAAAAAATCTACAAATTTAGATAAAGGCTCTAAAATAGAGTCATTTCCTGAGATGATTGGACGTCCGGGGGGAGAGTCAAGAGACTTGTGAATCGTGGGTAGCACATAAATGGTTGGAATCACAGGGCACTTGACGGTCAAAAATGTCTTCTCCTTGTCTGTGATGTATCCTGCACAATGTGCAATGAAAGTAGCAAATCAATTTTTTTCTTTCAAACCCAATGTGGGGTCTTCAGCGAGACGGATGTAGTACACTTAATCACCTGTTGTTCAATTTCTGCAATGTATGCAAATCTATCCATAATAACAACTCCACCTCCCTTATCAGCCGGTTTAATCACTATTTCATTATTATTCTTCAAGCTTTGAACAGCTTTGGCAAATTATAATGTGGTTTCTTATGACTAGTCTTTTCAAGAAAATCTATAGCATGTAACACACATTGATAAAAAGTGGCAATTTGTGGATCGGGAGGCCCTGGAAGTATCCACTTCGAATCAGGTTTCACCACAGACATATCAACCTGTGGGGCACTATTGGAGAAAATTTTCATAATTTGTAACTTTCTCTGAAAATGAAAAAGATCAATTTTGGTTTGAAAAGGATCATATTGTGCAGATGGAACAAATGAAAGACCCTTTTGTAACACATTCATTTGAGAATCAGTAAGTTCAATTATAGAGATATTAAAAACAGGAATATCTTCATTACCTAAATCCTGACCCATTGATATACACTTCCTCTGCTTCTTCCTCTTCCTCTTCCCCTTGGATAAAAAATGCGTCCTTGATATGAATATAGTCCCTGATGCTGGTTCTGCTGATTTTGGTAATAAGGTGGAAAAGGATCCATCACTGATCTGTATGGATGTCTCATAGGTCGCCTGTATGGTAGAGAGACATTCTTCCCTCTTTCTGGCCAAAGTTGCTCTAAAAAATCTTCTGAATTCACATCTTGATTTGTGGAGGGCAATCTAGTCGGACTTGTAAGTGGGGAGGCAAACAACTTGCCCATGTAAATATGTAGAAACCCATTTTAAAACCATATCTACAAGACCTAAACCGTCCAACTTTGACAATAAGAAATCTAAGTTCATCAAATCAAATGCTCCCAACAGATCCAGTGATATCATGCAATATGACAATTTTTGATCCAATCCCTCTTTCAAAGTATTCATTACCAAAGTTAGCAACAACTGTACACTAGGGCCCTGATTCTCCAAAGTGCGTCCCGATTTTAGGCAGCTGTAGGCGTCTTACAGCTGTCTAATCAGCCAATCGGGATGCACGTTTTTTAAAAAAATGCTCCCCAGGCAGGCCGCCTATATTGAAGGTGCCTCCGGGAGCCTAGGGAGACCCGCAAGATGCCTAAGCTCGCCTAAGGGCCTTAGGCGGGCCTTAGGCGAACCTAGGCGGCCCTATGCGTCTCCCTAGTAGAGGAAGAGACGCTTAAAATGTAGACCAACAAAATGCTGGTCTACATTGTAAGTAGATGCGGCCGCTATACTTATGGCAGCAAGGGATCTCCCTGCTGCAATAAGTATAGTGGCCGCAATCGCGTCCGCCTGTCCCATCGCCGACAGGAGAATGCCCAATCCTCCTGCCGGAACCCCCCTGGAATCCCCCTCCCCCCCCAAACTGGTAATCGCCGACAGGAGGATGCCCAATCCTCCTGCCGGAACCCCCCTGGAACCCCCCTCCCTTCCAAACTGGTAGTCGCTGACAGGAGGATGCCCAATCCTACTGCCGGAACCCCCCTGGAACCCCCCTCCCCCCAAACTGGTAATCGCAGGCAGGAGGATGCCCAATCCTCCTGCCGGAACCCCCCTGGAACCCCCCTCCCTTCCAAACTGGTAGTCGCTGACAGGAGGATGCCCAATCCTACTGCCGGAACCCCCCTGGAACCCCCCTCCCCCCAAACTGGTAATCGCAGGCAGGAGGATGCCCAATCCTCCTGCCGGAAAGCCCGACGACCCCCCCAAAAAAACTAACCTCCCTCCCCCAACTAACCTTTACATGTTGGTCGGCTGGACGGGTCTTGCTGCCGTCCAGCCGATGGGCCCGCCTCATGGAAATGAGACGGGCCCGCCTCTTCCCGGCCCATCCCCGCTAAATCTAAGGCCTGATTGGCCCAGGCTCTAGAAGCCTGGACCAATCAGGCCTTAGGCATAGCGGGTCCGCCCATCCCCACTAATCCTAAGGCCTGATCGGCAATGGGACAGGCGGCCGCGACCGCGGCCGCTATACATATTGCAGCAGGGAGATCCCTTGCTGCCATAAGTATAGCGGCTGCGTCTACTTACAATGTAGACCAGCATTTTGCTGGCCTACATTTTAAGCATTTCTTCCGCTACTAGGGAGACGCGTAGGGCCGCCTAGGTTCGCCTAAGGCCCGCCTAAGGCCCTTAGGCGAGCTTAGGCATCTTGCAGGTCTCCTAAGGCTCCCGGAGGCGCCTTCAATATAGGCGGCCTGCCTGGGGAGCATTTTTTTAAAAAAACGTGCATCCCGATTGGCTGATTAGACAGCTGTAGGACGCCTACAGCTGCCTAAAATCAGGACGCACTTTGGAATATCAGGGCCTATGTGCCAGTCAAAAACTGAATTGACCAGAATCCAAACAACTAGCATCCTTAACTTAGTCATCCAATTGCTGCAGCACCAATCTCTCTGACACTTTACCAAGAAAAGGGACAACAGAAATCAGATGATAACTTGTCAGTTGTTCCCCATTCAGCCCTGCCGTTTTCAAAATTGGCATAAACGTGGACTGTTGACCTCATTTTTAGAGTCTTGTATGATAATTTGGGTGGCAACATTTTGTGCAATTTGTAATGCATGTTATCACATATTTGGCTAAGCTGAGATAAAGGGAATTGCAATAATCAAACACTGTATGAAAATTATTCATTGTAAGATGATCTCTCAGTCTCTGTTACAAACGAAGCTTAAAAACACCTGAGAAATCACAGACTTACCCCCTCTTCTACGAAACCGCACTAACAGTTTCTAGCGCGGGGAGCAACGCTGAATGGCCCACGCTGCTCCCGACACTCATAGGAACTCAATGAGCGTCGGGAGCAGCGCAGGCCATTCAGCGCAGCTCCCCACGTTAGAAACCGCTAGCGCGGTTTTGTAGAAGAGGGGGGTTAATCTGTGGTTTAAATGATAAAGAGGAATCTAACAAGATACCCAAATATTTACATTGATGTAAAACAGGAACAACCATCTTATCCAGCATTATATTGGGCAGAAACCTCTTCAACTTTTCTTCACATAGAATTTCAGTTTTACCAACATTTAACTTTAACTGATTCTGATATATCCAGGTTTTAACAACTTGAAAACAATTCTGAAGATGTAAGAGTGCAACAGACACAGAGTCACTCACTGATATCAAGAGCTTTATGTCATCGGCATATATTCAAAAATTTACTCCTAATTTTCTTAATTTCTGACAAAAAAGGACAATAAATAAATATTAAATGAAGCTGTCAATTATGCTGAGCCCTGCAGCACATCTTTACCAAGCGCAGCCCACTTGGAACAGTCTTGAGCAATCTCCACCTGAAAAGTTCAAACTGAAAAACAATTCAAACTAATGAACTGCATAATCCATAACAACTGATCAACCACCAATTTTGAAACTAAAGAGCTTTATGTGCCAGCAGATCCATGTATAAATCAGTGCTGTATAGGACAATGCTTTTCAATCTTTTTACACCTATGGACCGGCAGAAATATAAGAATTATTCTGTGGACCGGCATCAGTCTGTGGACCGACGGTTGAAGAACACTGGGCTAAGTCATGGGCCAGACCCCACCCATCTCTACCCAATCTACACCCCAGACCCCGCCCCCATAATAGTACTAATTGCACCTTGCATATCCCGTGCCTCATCTGGAAGCCTTCCCTCTGACGTTGCAACGTCAGAGAGAAGGCTTCAGGTTCAGGCGCAGGATGCCCGTAGGAGCCACTGCCCGTGGCTTTGTGCACTGAATCAGTTAGGAAGAGGGAGCTGGCTCGAAGATAACGCCACATCGATCGCACCGTGGACCAGCGGTTGAAGAACACTGTTTTGGGCCTGATGCACGTGCTGGCCCTATGGACCGGCAGGAAATTTCTGTGGACCGGCACTGGTCCATGGACCGGTGGTTGAAGAACACTGGTATAAGACATGTTCGCAATAAACAACTCTTAATGCCGACAGCATGATTAACATGAGGTCAAAATCAGTAACCCAATTACAAATATCAACTAATAAAACACCAATTTTACAAATAGAGAGTGCACTAGATACCAGTTTATAAATTGACAAATCAATTACTTTTGAATGCTCATGAATTGAAACACACTCACATAACCCTTATAAAATATGAAATTGCTGACACAAATGACAGTTTAAAATATTTGCAAATTGCGATATTAAACAAACTTTAAATATAGACCTTATGCATACGAAAATATTAAAATATATAAAAGTGATACCTGTATTGATAAGATGATATAAACTCATCAAAAAGTCCTACCAACATGCATGTGCATTAGAATTAAACATGCGTGTGTGTACCTACGGCACTAAAAGGAACAATAAGGCAGAATGAAATGGATGAAGCCAATAATGTTATAAAATAAATAACTTTGAGAACAAAAGTGATTAATACAATTGTGAACTGCCAAGCTATGGAAATGCTGGTTTAAGATTGCTAAACAATGTGGCATTTTGATATAAAAAATAATAAGATACCTCCAATACGTGTGCACACTTAAAAACCAAACTGGCATTTGTATGCCAATAACATTAAAAACACTGGTATGAAATTTTGAATCTTGACCTAGCATAAATCCTAAATAAGGGAAACGTCAATATTCAGGACACGAGTGCATTAAATGCCAGTCTATAGGCAGCCAATTGGTTACATTTAAATACTCATGAACTAAAAAAACTCTCTTATCCCCTTTGCAAAAAAGTCATAACATTGAATTAAATGTAAAATGCCTAATGATAGTGTGAAGTGAATGCAAATAGCAACATAAAAAAAGAGATTATATACTTACCCTGGTAAGTTCTTTTCCAGTAGATAGGTGAGACATTCAAGACAAGTGTGTAGTGTCTCCATGACCACGTGCCATCTAAGAAGGAATCCAGTTCGGAGTTTTCTCTGTGCCTCTTCTGTACTTCACTGAGCTCCTTAGCTCCACCTACAGTTAGTACCCAAGCACCAAGGGCCACCAAACAAACATGAAGTAAAGATACCCATAACAATCAAGGTCATAATTAACTGTTCTGCTCAAAGGAGTAACATGAGATTATCAGCTATAAACATCTGGCAAAAACCTCGAGGTAGCTCAGAAACTACTCCTGCCAAAAAGAGGAACATATATACACAGTATACTCCCTAGCTCCCAAGGGCTAGCATCCAAGTTACAACTTGGAGATGGATGAAACAAACCGTGAAGTCGTCAGGTGCAGAAAAAACAAGGTGGGAGTCTAGAATGTCTCACCTATCTACTGGAAAAGAGCTTACCAGAGTAAGTAGATAATCTCTTTCTAGTGCAATAGCTGAGACATTCTTGACAAGTGGGACGTACAAAAGCAGTCCCCAAAAAGCTAGGTGGGCTTACTGTGCCTACCCTCAAGACTGAGGACCCAAAGGCAGAGTCCTGTCTCGCCATCACATCCACTCTGTAAAACTGGGTATACATGGGTAGAGAGAACCACTTTGCTGCCATGCAAATCTCCTCAGGGGAGACAGCTCTAGCTTTGGCCCATGAAGAAGCCACACATCTAGAAGAATTCACCTAGATGAAAACAGGAGACTATTTCCCCAGAATGAATGTAGACTGAGAAAAGGGCCTCACGGATTCATCTGGAAATTGTGGTTTTATAAGCGGGAGCATCCCGCTGGACAGAATGAATCAGCAGAAATGGTCAGAAAGACAAAACTCATTCGTGATCTCCAGAGAGTGAAGAAGCACTCTGTTCATATCTAGGTTCCTCAAAACACAATCCTGTCTTTGAACCAGTAGGCTGACAAACAGGCAAACGGATTCTCTGATTAACATGGAAAGCCAAAACCATCTTTAGTAGAAAAGAAGGAACCGTGAGCAAGCATATCTCTGAGATATGGAGGAACGATTCACTGCAAGAAAGAACCTAGAGTCCGGAGTAGAGAGTTGCACGGGAATGGGGACGATGGGAATCCTGTGGGACCCGTGGGGATCCCATGGGTTCCCCCGTCAGGTCACGGGTATCCCATGGGGACGCCCCCTCGGGTCTCAGGGATCACGTGGGGTCACCCCTCGTGGTCTCGGGGATCCCGCGGGGTTGGAGGCAGTTCGAGCCGAAAGGCTCGTCTTCTTTTCTTGCCTGCAGCACGTAGCCAACCCAGAAGTCTTCCCCTGACGTCGGAGCTATTGTTTCTCACACCCAACTTAACTGGGTTAAGTGACACTATGTAAGGACAAAGTCCACAGTATGTAGGAAGGATGGTTTGCTAACTCCCTGCTATATAGTATAAGAAATCATTCTTTTGACCTGAAAAATGTCAGTTCCCTCTCCCCCCCATTCCAGTACCATCTGACTTTTTCTACAGTGACTCTCTGTTAGGCCCTTAAAAGGTACCAATCACGAAGCAAACACAATTCCTCCCCCCAACTACTTGATCCCTGTGCAAAATTGAGTGACAGGTGAAGACATCCATATAGCATGGCTGTTCTAACAAGATGTAAAATATACAAACGCCACTGTGCTAAGATATATTGGTGGTTGGGTCTATGTGACTAACAGTAATATGTTCTCAGCTCTCAACATATATGCTTATAAACAGCACGGCTACACCCTCATACAAAAAAAGTTGTTCCTTAGGGTTAGCATGGGGCAGCAGAAAATGGACAGACAATTGACACATCTGGGCTTTACTTCCATCTGACCTCCTTACTTCCATAGATTTCAAGAGAAGTAGAGGGTGTAGCTGTGCTGTTTATAGGCATATATGTTGAGCACTGAGCACATTTAACTGTTTGCAATATAGCTCCTCCTGCAAATAACATGTTACACCTGATGCCTGTGAAATATAGGAATTGATGCTAACACTTACCTGCACCTTTGAATGTGGTATAATACTCGCTTCCCAGGCCTTGTAAGCACACAGGGCCCAGTCTGGCAGCCAGCTCCTCCTCCTCAGGGCTCAAAGTCAGATCCAACGCTGGTCCCTCCCCCCCCCCCGTCGCATTTGCATGCTCTCGTACGGTCTTGACCTTTGACCGGAGGTTGGCCTTGATGACCCTAAAGCGGTGCTTTATCTGCTCCATACTATGGGTTGTCACGGCAATGCCATTGACAGCCCGCAGTATGGTAGCCCAAATCACCTCTTTAGCCGCGCATGATAGACAGTGGCTGGTCTCGCCAAAATGGGTTCAGGACCATACGGAGCAGCAAAAACCAAGAGCCCACAGACCCGATCCTGCCAGGATTGTGTACTCCTCCCCCTGCAGTCCATTGGAGAGATCAATCTGCCTGCTTTTAAATATCAGCAGCAGTGGAGATCAACTGCTTTTACACCTAAGCAGCAACGAGACCAGCCACAACCACCGAGAGCACACAGACCCGATCCTACCAAGAGTGTGAACTCTTCCCCCCATGCAATCCGCTAAGAAGATCGACTGTCGGCTCCGGGCGGCTTTCCCACAGAGGAGAGAATCCTGCATTCACCGTGGGCCTCATCTGGGGCAGCCTCCTTGGAGCGGCTGGGGCACGGGCAGTGTGTCTGGGAGGGAATGCATGGATGGGAGAACATCGCAGGGGAGGAGACATAGACATAGACATAGACATAGACTTCCCTGAAGAAGCCCTTTTTCTGGAAACGTCATCGCTCCTCCTAAACTTACTTGCTCCACTTCATCACTGACGCTGAAACCGTGGATTGAAGACAAAGTTTTATTTTATTTTTCTTTCCAGCTTATGATTTATCTTTAATCTTATCTATTGTTTTGCATTTTGTCTTTGTTTTGTTCTATTTCTATCATTTAAATTTCTCCAGAATTCTACTGTTCAACGTCTCCCCCTTCTGCTTCTATTCCTTTCTCTCCTCTCTTCTACCTCCCAAAGTATTTAGATCAATGCTGTCTTGTTAAAATGTTTATTTTATTTTTATTTTTCCTCTAACTCTACTTTTCACTTCTCTATTACCCTCCAGGTACTTTAGTTAGATTGTGAGCCTTCGGGACAGTAAGGGAATTTTTCAAGTACCTTTCTTATTTCTAATCTTAATGTATATTTTCTGTAAACCGCTTAGAACCTAACGGATGTAGCGGTATATAAGAAATAAATTACATTACATTACATTACATTACAAATGGTTCTCCTGGTTGGTGAACCGGACTGCCCTCAGCCTCTCGTGTTGCCCCTCCTCAGCCTGTCTCCCCGCTGTCATCTGCCCGCTTTCTCTCCTCTGCCCTGACTGGCCATTTTATTCCTCCTACAACACTAACACAAAGGTGCAGCCATGGTTTGACACCTCTATTTCACCACACCCATTTTGGCTTACATTGAGATTTTTTTTCACAACCACATCTTCTCTGATATACCTGATTCACAACATATAGTAGGGAATATGAGCACATGTGTGCTTTCAATAGGCATCAGAAAAATGGGGGACAAAAGCATTCATAATTACAAAATTAGCGCGCATTCCCCCAATTACCGCGCATGCCTTAGACACACGCTGACGTAGGCGCACGTGCCACCATCGCGTGCAGGGCCGCCATCAGAAATTTCTGGGCCCCTTACTGAGCAATCCTATTGGGACCTCCCCCGCACCCCTTCCCCCACCCCCGACACCCCCTTCTTCCATGGGCCGAATACACACATACTTTTCTCTGTCGCCGCACTCTTTGACCAAAAGATTTGTAAGCCTGCAACCACGTCAAGGTAGACTCTTTCAGCAGGGCCCTGACCTAACCTAAACTAAACTAATCTATACCTATCTATTCTAAACTAACATATGTTTAATACTGAACTAATAACAAACTAACAAACATCTGCATAATAAATAACTAATAAATAATAGTGCTAGTATCTATAATTCACTTTTGAATGTAAAATCTCAGTTAAGGATTTCTTTTGACCTTTGTAGGCCAGAAGTAGATCACAATTGCACAATATTTTTTTGTAACAAGTATTAAATGTGTTTTTATAAATACTGTAAGCTTAATAAATATATCAGAAAAAACTACACATCTGAGCGCATATCTGAACATACACATCTGTATGATCCCATCCTCCTCAGCTTGCCTACAGCTGCATCATGCATGTTAAAAATGTACGATATGTTGATATGTGCACCTTCCTTCCTTCCCATCCATCCTCCTCAGCCTGTCCTTACACATCCACAGCTGCATGTTAATGATGATGTATATGTTATGATGATAAATAAGTGCATATGAGCACATCATTAACATGCAGCTATGGATGAATATAAAAAAGAAACAATATTCTGTACAATTGTCAATTTATAAATCAGCGTCTTCTCCCCATTCTCTCTTCCCTATTTCCCTTCAGCGTCTTCAGCCCACTCTCTCTCCACTTTCCTTCAGCGCACGCACATAAAAACAAGCAAGTAATTTATATCATTTTCATTCTATTTATTCATAGAAATTAAAGTCTAAATAATGCCAGTCACATAACAAAACATGATTTTACAAAAATAACTCCCTGCACAGTCAAGCCTGCAAGGATTACTAGATGTCTTTCAGCAGCTCCCCTCCCTCCCTCCCCCTTACCTTTGTGGCCAAGTCAAAATGATCTACCAACAATAAAATTTTAAAAACACAAAGCACGCTGTACGCAGAGAAAATGTTAATTATCATTTATATTCTGCGAGTTTTCAAAGAGGTCAAGGCAGATGACTTTATGCAATGTCACCTCAGTAACAACTATACAAAAATAGACAAATATTCCCCCTCCCTTTTTACTAAACCGCGATAGCGGTTTTTAGCGCAGGGAGCTGCGCTGAATGCCCCACGCTGCTCTCAACACTCATAGGCTCCCTACGCTAAAAAACGCTATTGCGGTTTAGTAAAAGGGGGCCACAGTGCAAAATATAGACAGCATATATAAATTCTCAAAGCAGACACATTTTGATCACTAAATTGAAAATAAAATCATTTTTCCTACCTTTGGTAATTTCATCAGTCTCTGGTTGCACTTTATTCTTCTGACTGTGCATCCAATATTTCTTCCCTTCTTTCAGCCTCCTGTATGCTTCCTCTCCTCCAGACCTCATTCCCTCCTCAAACTTTTTCTTTGTTTCACCCTGCCCCTTCTTTCTTTTTCTCTCTCTCCATACCCCCTTTCTTTCTGTATGTCTGGTTTTCTCTCTCTCCGTGCCCCATTTCTTTCTTTGTTTCACCCTGCCCCCTTCTTTCTTTCTCTCTCCACACCCTCTTACGTTCTGTATGTCTGTCTTTCTCTCTCTCTCCGTGCCCCATTTTTCTTTGTTTCACCCTGCCCCCTTTCTTTCTTTCTGGCTTCCTGTCCCCCCCTTTCTTTCTTTCTCCCTGCCCTCCCCTATGCCACCACCATTGGGAAAATGTTGCCTCCCCCACTGGGGAATAGGCTGCCACTGCCGCCATCAGGAACAGGCCGGCGCCGAGTTCGCCCTGCTTCTCTTCCCCGCGGGGCCGACCAACTCTCACCACCCGACGTCAATTCTAATGTCGGAGAGGACATTCTAGGCCAGCCAGGCAGCGATTGGCTGGCCCAGAACATCCTCTCCGACGTCAGAATTGACGTGAGTGGCGAGAGTTGGTCGGCCCCACAGGGAAAAGCAGGGAGAACTTGGCGCCGGCCTGTTCCCGATGGCGGCGGTGGCACTCAAGTGGCTAAAGAGCCGCAGTTTGCCGGCCTAGGGAGAACACTGGAGGGTGGCCAGCTGTGCACCCCTTTGGGACGTAAACCCAGGGCGGGGCGGGGCGGACCTCCCCCTCACCGTCCCCCATCTTGGTATGCCACTATCTGTACCTCACTCCCTCCCTATGACCAAAAATTCTCCTTTCTTCTATTCCCCGTGTACACAACCATCTCTTTCCCTCCCTTCCTCTCTCCCAAGTCCATGCCTTCTGTGTCCAAAAACACATTCCCTTCCCCACCTCAGCATCTCTTTCCCTCCCTTCCTCTCTCCCAAATCCATGCCTTCTGTGTCCAAAAACCCATTCCCTCCCCCACCTCAGCATCTCTTTCCCTCCCTTCCTCTCTCCCAAGTCCATGCCTTCTGTGTCCAAAAACCCATTCCATCCCCCACCTCAGCATATCTTTCCCTCCCTTCCTCTCTCCCAAGTTCATGCCTTGTGTCCAAAATGCACTCCCTCCCCCCTTTTGTGTTCTGCATTTGCCTCCTAGCCCATCTTTGCAACTTTCTCAGCAAAATGGAGTTCGAGCCGAGAGGCTTGTCTCCTGTTTCCTGCCTGCCCTGCCGTGCACAAATAGCCGACCGGAAGTATTCTCCGACGTCAGCGCTGACGTCGGAGGGCAGGCTTTGCTTAAGCCTTCCCTCCGACGTCAGCGCTGACATCGGGGAACACTTCCGATCGGCTATATGTGAGCGGCAGGGCAGGTAGGAACAGAAGACGAACCTCGCGGCTCGAGATGTATTTAACTCCGCGGGTCCCCCGTGCAGCTCTCTCCTGTGCACCCCCTTGGGGCGTGCACCTAGGGCGGACAGCCCTTCCCCCCCTAGGTACGCCACTAGGACCGGCGGTTGAAGAACTGTGGCCTAGGACCCTGGGGGAGCCCGGGCCCCCTGTCAGCTCCGGGCCCCTCAATGCAGGACTGGTAGTACTGCCCTGATGGCGGCCCTGATCGCGTGTATATATAAGGCGTCACCTCTAAACTGATTTTTCCTAGATGGGCTGCATGTTGGATGTTTGGTGTGCAGGTAAGACTGGGGATGTGTCTCTTGTTCTCTCAATTGATATGGTGTGTGCTGTACTAAATTGTGCTTTCTCCCATCTAGGTGTTTGGTGTGTTTGAGGTTGAGCCAAACCTATTTTAAAAAATGGAATTAACTACTTTGTATTGTATGCCTTGAGGATGTATATTATAGTTGATTCTAATTTGGTGTGCTCATGTAGGTTATGGACTAGAGGTACTTTTTTTGACCAAAGTTTCAATGTAATGTGGGCTGTGTTTGTGTCTTTTTTTTTTTTTTGGATAGATAATGTGCCAGCATAATGAGATCCCCCTCCCCCACTTCATATAGTAAGTATAATGGAGCAATGAAGCTACACAGGTGTGGAGTTGAGTTCCTTAACTGAATCACCTTTCATTAATGCATTCTTAAGGAACCAGTTTGAATGTCAGGTTGTTAGTAATGAATGTAGAAAGTGAAAAAGTGATAAGTTTAAAAAAAATGATATGTCTTAAATCAGAGGTGTCCAATGTCGGTCCTCGAGGGCCGCAATCCAGTCGGGTTTTCAGGATTTCCCCAATGAATATGCATGAGATCTATTAGCATACAATGAAAGCAGTGCATGCAAATAGACCTCATGTATATTCATTAGGGAAATCCTGAAAATCCGACTGGACTGCGGCCCTCGAGGACCGACATTGGACACCCCTGTCTTAAATAATGTGTGTTCTCTATATTCTCAATTACAAGATGTGCAGTATGATATAGACCAGTGGTCTCAAACTCAAACCTTTTGCAGGGCCACATTTTGGATTTGTAGGTACTTGGAGGGCCTCAGAAAAAATAGTTAATATCATATTAAAGAAATGACAATTTTGCATGAGGTAAAACTCTTTACAGTTTATAAATCTTTCCTTTTAGCTAAGTCTTAATAATAATATTGTCATTTATAGCTAAAGAGACAAATGATCAAGAAACGGTTTTATTTTACTTTTGTGATTATGATAAACATACCGAGGGCCTCAAAATAGTACCTGGCGGGCCGCATGTGGCCCCAAGGCCGCGAGTTTGAGACCACTGATATAGACTGTTGTGTTTGCTTTATCAACTAATATTTTTGAAAGGTTACTGAGACCTACAGGGCAAGTCTATCATTAGAAGATGTGACAAAACACTTGAAACCAGAGGCTGCATGAAAGGACATCTCAGTGCAGAAGGTAAGCTAATTACCTACATGAAAGGAAGGCTGTGAGTTAGATTAAGATATATATTGTGGCGGGGCCGGGGGTAAGCCTAGCGCTGGCAACCTGGCTCCCGCCCCAAGCGTAAGGACGGAGCGCTCCCAGGAGGACTCCCACTGGATAAGCAGTGGAGACTGCGTTCTTGATAAAGTTCAGCTTTTATCTTTATTACCCCTAGTTCACCGCACTAGGGTTCCAGTAGTCCCTCTGGTCTGAGGAGACTTAAAACAAATCATATATTCACAAGGTTTCTTCCTTACAACACAGTCCAGCCTGCTACCCAGGCAGAAAAGCCAAAAAATAAACCAAAACATTTTCTCCTTAATTTTGCTCCTTTTGTTTGGAAATACTTCAGGAAGCTCTGTGACCTAACCCACCTGAAGTCCAATGCCCCCCCACTACCCTATGCTCCTGGGTAGGGCTAGGGAACTTTATATAACCCAACCTTTTATGACTGGTGTAAGTCCCCTCCCGAAAGTTCCCTGCTTCAGTGTTACACAATGTCAGGTCTCTGAGTTCCGTTACACTTCTCGGGGAAGTTAATTAAAGGTTCTCACCTCCTTCCCTTTATCTACACGGCCTGCCTCTCAAGCTCTAAGTGATTCATTCACACATGCTCACAGTTCTGCTACGGGAGAAAGAACGCTACACAAAGATACATTCCCTTTCATTCCCCTCCCCCATTCATACCATGTTAACTGTGATTCTCCAGGAGATCCCATACTGCGAGACTGCACTCCATCTCACTGCTTTCAGATAGCTCTCCCTCTAATTCCATTAGGGAATCTCCGTTTTCTGAGACAGGGTAAGAACTCCCTTCAGGGACAGCTAATGGCCAGCCCTGCTCTGGAAGTCTTTCTACTCCCCTGCAGTTCTGCTTAGGAGTCAGAAGTCTGTTAGCTCGGGAGGGTTGTAAGACCAGCTGTGCTTTAGCTAGGGTCTGGGACAGAGACCTCCTAGCAGGCTCTTTCCTGCTTAGCACGGCATGTCTCTCCCCTGCATTCCTCCCTGCAGTCTTCTCCCCAGTGTTCTCTCCAATCTTCTCCCTAATCTTCCCCCTAGTGTTTCCACCTGTGCTCATTTTATGCTGTAAGCCTAATCCCACTTTCCCTCTGGGTTCGTCCTGCTTGCCAGCCACACCCCTCTCATTAACCATGCCTGTGCTGGTTTTCTTTACTAGAGGTTTTGTTGGAGATTTGCCCAAGGTATTATAAAAGGGATTATAGTGCCCTAAACCAGATGTTATGGTTTCTGCCCTTCTCTCTCTGCCTTGCCCTGCCTGTTGGCTCTTGGTGATAGGTACAGGATTACTAGGCAGCTTCCTGGGCTTAGGAATAGGGGCCAGCCTTTGCAAGGCAGGGTTTAAAGCTGGGTTTAAACTGCTGACAGACTCTTCCCTGTCACAATATACAGTATATATAATATAGTAGCTTCTTGATTGGTGGTATATGAAGAGAAGTTTTCCATGAGGCAAAAAGCTTGCCCTAAAGGATAGGTGGAGAGCTTTGTGGCAAATCACATCTACTAGTTTGGGGGAGTAAAGGTTGTCTTAATCTACTGATCACTATTTAATAGCTGAGCCTAATTAGAGGTAGCTTTGGCTATAAACACACACACACACCAGATGTTAACTCTCAATTAGTCTCACCTATGTAGGTAGTGGAGTGAAGTGTGTTAAGACTTTGGAAACATAAAATATACATTCACATTTGTGTTTTTGCTACTCTTTTTCTCTAGGTCACCTCCTTAAGAACAGCACCTACCTGTTGTGGAGCATAAACAGCTATGACTTTGGAAAAAATTTCTTCCTATCCCACATTAAAAAATTATTATTACGACTGCTGCCTAGCTGGTATATTTTTACCCCCTCCCCAAAAAGAAGAAACCTGAGTCCTTTTAAAGTTAATATAGTTAGACTCAGGAAATGTGTATGTCTTTTGCCATTTTTTTTTTTTTTTGGGGGGGGGGGAGCACCTGCTTGTGTCATGCTAGTCTGTCCTGGTAGAGGTGACCTTTAGCAAAGAGAAGCATGTGTTGCAAGGGCATCTGATTTCAATTTTATTACACATTTAAAAGTTGTTGGACACAGCTGAGCTATGTAGTGAGGCCAGGTGGCAACCGTGGCAAGTCCAAATAAGAGTAAAATGAAGTTAGACTATGCAGCTGTGGGTGAATGCTTTCAGATCCTATCTCTGCCCCCATCATCATACAATGTTTATGGTTATAAGTTCCAAACATTTGACCTATACCAGTTTCCTGTAGGCAGAAAGTTATAATTAAAATAAGTAAGCCCCGCCCCAACTATCCAGGTCTGTGGTCTTCAATGGGCTGCCATGTGTGACAATCTCTGGGACTAGCAGTAAAGTGTGGTACATTTGTCTAGGGAATTCAAAGGTTACTAGTGTGGCCTTGTTTACACTCTGTAGAGGTTAGAGTAGGCAGCAACCTTGGCCTGATGTGGAAGTAGAAAAGGTCAATCTAGATTTAATTGGAGGCAGTAGATGAGACCACCATAGCCTAGACAAAGTTTAATGACCCCGCCATAGGCTGCTATTTGTGCATTAAAAAGAAAGGCACAGTAAAAAGATGAGTTAGCATTTTTGCTCCCATCGCAGGCACAAAACCAAGTGGTTTTATGGAGACCACTGAATAGTAGCAGCAGAGAAATAAAAGGCAATCAGATAGTGGCAAATATTGTCTTATATTAGCAGACATTGCATAATTCAATTTATACAAGCAACCTAGGTAGGGTTACCATAAGACTGTAGAAAAAGAAGGATGGATGGGAGACATCCAGGTTTTACTACCATTGCTTTCAATAGAAGTAAAGCCCAGATATCTATCTATCTGTCCTCCTTACTTCCATTGCTTTCAGTAGAGGTAAAACCCGTATATCTCAATCCGTCCTCCTTTTTCTAGAGCCATATGGTAACCCTTCACCTAGGCAGCTGCCTAGGCCTGTTTCTATTCAGTCCTTAGATAAACACTGCTCAGAAGTCCAGCAAAAGAAGAGCCCCCACCAAAAAATAAAAAATGACCAAACTAGCTTCCAGGCAGGCAAAGTCCAGCTGTCACTTGTATGTCATTCAGGAATCCCTGGTCTGCCTGGCTCTACTCTCCTTCTCTCTCTGTAGGACTTTTAATACAGCCTGCACGTTTAAAGGCACTGCAGGAAGTAATTGTACCTGACTTCCTGAATAAGGTATTACCCCCAAGTTAACCAGCTGGGTTCTGGGCAGGGGAATAAGGAACCTACACCACCCTCTAATAATAAATGTCTTCAATTCCTCCCTGGTTCCTATAACTATCAGGGCTCTGGGCTACCTTTAAAGTTTATTTTAAGGAACAGAGACCTGCCTTTGCCCAACCCCCACCAACATGCTTCAATGGCTGGGAGGGTGTGGATGGGCTGGAGTGAGCTTTGACGGAGACTTCAGCAGTTGGAGCCCAAGCACAGTACTGGGTAGAGCAGGGGTGTCAAAGTCCCTCCTTGAGGGCCGCAATCCAGTTGAGTTTCCAGGATCTATTTGCTTGTACTGCTTTCATTATATGCTAATAGATCTCATGCATATTCATTGGGGAAATCCTGAAAACCCGACTGGATTGTGGCCCTCAAGGAGGGATTTTGACACCCCTGGGGTAGAGCAGGTTGGGCAGACTGGATGGACCATTCAGGTCTTTATCTGCTGTCATTTACCATGTTACTATGTTACCATGTTGCCCTTTTGAGTCAGTTTATGAGAGAGAAGCAGGCTAAGAATAACCCTTACCTGGGGCACTGTTTTATACTGCCCGACTCTCTGCACTAGCCCTGAAGGCAGTGCTGACTAGGTATAGCGAAGTAACAAGTCTCTGCCCAGATGTCCAGGGAGAAACCTTGCTAGGTTCTCTCAGTTTAAATCCATTGCCAGCTCACACCCCTATCATGTGACCAAGGAAGCTGTGAAGTCACAGTGTGGCTAGAATGGCAGTTGCTCTTTCAGAATGTGAGGTTGGTGTTACAGGCTGAGGTTGTAAGTGGTGGTTTTTATTTACTCATTTGCTTTCATGTGGAAACCTGCTCAACATAGTAGATGATGGCAGGTAAAGACCTGAATGGTCCATCCAGTCTGCCCAACCTGATTCAATTTAAATTTTTTCTTCTTAGCTATTTCTGGGCAAGAATTCAAAGCTTTACCCGGTACTGTGCTTGGGTTCCAACTGCCGAAATCTCTGTTCAGACTTACTCAAATTTATTGTTCTCATATTTGAATTGAAAAGATTTGTTGTTGTAAAGTCTGGATAAATTAGGAGTGATACGTTTCTGCTTAAAAACCTAGTAAAAGAGTTTCAGTGAATGAAACCATGGATGCATAATTGGGTTTGATATGAGCAGCATTTGGAGTATTTTACTCTGTTTTCATACACAATCTAGCAGGGAATACACAGACATGTTCAAACTGCAATGGGACTGGGAGTCACCTCTGTAGATTGAGAATGTGACAATTTTTCTATCCATTCCTGACAAGCCTGTAAACCCCATAGGACATCTGCCTCAGGCAGTTTTAATCTCTAAACTTCATATGAATCAGTCTCGCAGAGACTAGCACAACTGCTTCACCCCAGCCATAAAGGGCCACAAACAGGTCTGGATTTCACAGTAACAAAAATATGCAAATGAACCATATTCCTAAATAATTATGAGCAAGCTTTGTGAAGTCCTAGAAAAGAGATATTTAAAGCTTTCATTATAGGATCTATCATTATGTATAACTTGGGAAGAATGCAAAATAGCAAAGAGTTAGGATTTATTTTCCTAACAAATCCTCATATTTTTCTAATGTATTGCTTGTGAGCTGCTGCTACACAGGGCTTAAGTTTCTCCATCTAATTCATATCAATGGTTATTATACACACCTGCAGATTAATTTGCCTGCATGGGTTTAGGAACTTGCACAGCACAGAGACATATCTAGTAAACCTGGTATCTAGAGTAATCTGGCGTAATTTTTTTTCTCTGTTCTGTGCTATTTCTGGTAATACCTGAGTGTTCCCTTAGTGCAGGGATGTAAAACTCAGTCACATTAAGGGACCGAAATCCAAAACACAGGCTGTCATGGGCCAGACCCCGCCCAATCTCCGCCCCCACCCCCATAATAGTACTAATTGTTACACCATTTTCTATATATACACACAGTATAATCTTATTAACTAATCTAATCTAATCTAATCTAAACCTTAAGTTTATATACCGTATCATCTCCATGAGAATGGAGCTCGACACGGTTTACAAGAACTTAAAATAGTGGGTAGAGAAGAAGAAAAAGGATTACATGAACTTATGTGTAGAAGGGGGGAGAGAAAGGGGGGAAGGATAGAGCTGCAATTTGCTGAAAAGCCAGGTTTTCAGTTGTTTGCGGAATAACTGAAGGGAGCTCAGGTTCCGCAGCGGGGTGGTGAGGTCGTTCCAAAGACCTGTGATTTTGAAGAGAAGGGATTTTCCCAGTTTGCCTGAATAGTGGATGCCGCGTGGAGAGGGGAAGGCTAGTTTAAGCCTTTGGGCAGTTCTGGAGGAGTCGGGACTGGAGGAGTTGAAAGACAGTGGGATAAGAGGAGGCAGGATTCCGTGAATGATCTTGAAAGCCAGGCAGGAACATTTGAAATGGATTCTGGAGATTATTGGGAGCCAATGAAGTTTGGCAAGGAGTGGGGAGGCATGGTCAGACTTGCGTTTTGAGAAGATCAGTTTGGCTGCAGTATTCTGGATTAGCTGGAGTCTTAGAATACTTTTTTTTGATAGATTTAAGTAGATGGCGTTGCAGTAATCTAGTTTGGAGAGGATGATGGATTGGACAAGGATGGCAAAGTGGTTAACCACAATATTAAACTACACAAAGCCCACTGAATGCTGCTCAACATTCATTCCTACCAGAACACAGATAACCCCTATGCAAATATGGGACCACAAACTAAAAGTACTAATATATACAAACCAAACCCTAAGATTCAAGACTCTGCATGCAGTACAACCCCAGAGAAACAGAAACAAATGCATTTCTTTCTGAACAGTGCAATTTTAGATTAAAACCATGCCTTCATATTTCAAATATTTCCTTCTCATAATATATCTGAGTTTAAACATATGCATCGTACTCTCACACAACTCCGAGTGCACATGGTCCAAGCAGCATATGATGCCTTTGAGATGTCTTCAAGATTCACAGCATTTTCAGTGGCTATGCGACGGTTGGCATGGTTAAAGCTGGTGGACATGGAACCTAATCTCCAAGACAGATTAGCAAACATCCCCTGTCTTGGAGAAGAACTTTTTGGGGAATCCATTCAGGATGCCACTAAATGCTTGTCTGAGCTTGAAAAATCCTTTGCCTCCTTACTCAGACCAAAACCTAAACCTTTGGTTTCTAGGGGATTTAAGCCTTCCTCCTCTTACCAGAGGCACTATCCCCCCCAATCTGTGCCGTATTCTAGACCACTGCCAAAGAAGCAGTCTTAATAATAGTAACAATGCCAGCGGAAGCCTCAGACACCGGCTGCGGCCAAGTCTGCACAGCTTTTTTGACCATCTCAGCCAGAGCATAACATCAACATCTCTGCCTCTGTCTCCTCTTCTTCCCATCGGAGGTCATCTACACCATTTTTAGCAACGATGGGAATTGATCACCTCTGACCTCTGGGTGTTCTCCATCAAGGAGGGTTATTCTCTTCATTTCCTTCAGATTCCATCAGATCACCCTCCAGGAGAGTTTCCTTCCAATTCTTAGCAGACTCCCCTTCTCCAGGAAGTACAAGCTCTGCTCGCTCTCCTTTGTTTAATTTTCCATCTATCCAGTTTCTGTAAAACCTTTTAATATCCCTCCTGAAGTAGTTTCTCCCTAAATGTTTTTTCTTTTGGTTATTTTATTTTAAACAAATGTAATTTATCCTTCTATTCCTTATGTATCTTTAGATAATTATAGATAAGATTGTATGTTTTTATTGTTTAAATTGTTATTTGTCCCCCCCAAAATTACTATTGTTAAACGCATTGAATTATTTGATATTGCGTTCAAATCAAAATTTTAATAAACTTGAAACTTGAGCTATACTGGACACTGTACAACTCAGAGCATTCCTTCCCCAGCAACGTCAGGATGCACTTATACACCTCTGCCAAAAAGTGTCTACCCTCATGTCACTCTCACCAAGACACATGATGGTTCTCCTAGGTCACATGGCCTCCACGTGACTCCTTTTGCCAAACTTCACCTCAGAATTCCTCAGTGGACCCTGGCTTCTCAATGGTCGCAGGCTTTTGACCTGCTAACTCAGCACATTACAGTGACTTCTTCTCTACGGCAATCTCTTCAATGATGGATGCTCTTGCCCAATCTTTCCAAAAGTTTGCTATTCCAGATGCCCCTTCATCAGAAGGTCCTTACAACAGATTCCTCGACCTATGCTTAGGGAGCTCATTTCAATGGTCTCAGTACTCAAGGGCATTGGTCTGCCACAGACTGTCAATATCACATCAATCTGTTGGAACTCAGAACGATCTTCAATGCTCTCATAGCTTTTCAGCATTTCCTTCACAATCAAGTTGTGCTCATTCGTATAGACAATCAAGTAGCCATGTACTATATGAACAAGCAGGGAGAAACAGGCTCTCTCCCCCTTTGCAAGGAAGCTCAGAAAATTTGGAATTGGGCAATTCTTCACATTTTCCTCAAAGCTGTTTATATTCAAGGAGAGAAAAATTCACTAGCAGACAAATTGAGTCTTCTGCAACCTCATGAATGGACACTCAATTCTTCATCTCTTCATCACATTTTTTCTCAGTGGAGGACTCCTCAAATAGACCTGTTTGCATCTCCCCACAACAACAAGCTGCTACAGTTCTGTTCCAGAATATACTCTCCTCACCGACTGAAGTGGACAAACAAGTTCCTCTATGCGTTCCCTCCATTTCCTCTCATTCTCAAGACACTTGTCAAGCTCAAACAAGAACATGATTCTAATAGCTCTTTGGTGGCCCAGACAACCTAGGTTCTCCCTTCTACTTCAATTCAGCAGCAAGGAGCCACTACTTCTACCAGTTTTTCTGTCTCTGCTTACACAGCGTCACAGTTCTCTCCTTCATCCCAACCTGCAGTCTGTACATCTGACAGCTTGGTACCTCTCAACATAACTTCAAACCTGCAGTTTTCTCCATCTGTTAGAGATATCTCGGATGCTTCCAAAAAACCTGCCACCAGATAATGTTACAATCAGAAGACTAGGTTTTCTGCTGGACCCATGTGGTAGGGGGACTGGAGCTGGAGGGAAGGGAGAGGTGCCAGACCCATACCTGGACACTTAAGGGATGGGATAGAAGTGTTGGACCCTTGGAAAGGGGGCTAGAAGGAAGGGAGAGAGGTGCAGGACCTGCAGGGAGGAGGAGATAGAAGGGAAGGGAAAGAGAAAAGTTGAACTAAGGAGATGAAGGAAGAGAGAGTGAAATATTGAACATAGCGGAGGGAGGGAGGGAAGAAAGAGAGAGTGTGAGAGACACATTGGTGTAAGGGAATAAGAGAGGAGAGAATATGAAGGGACACGTCTTGTAGTTTTCCATAGAATGTGTTTTGGAGCAGTAAGAAACCCAGGCCCTGTTTGTTTTTCCTTCTCTGTAATAATGCAAGGACATCCATGTTTGAAAAGATGTGTGTTCTTATGCTATGTTTAATCCCTTCTCTGTAATAATGCAAGGACATCTATATTTGAAAAGATGTGTGTCCTTATGCTATGTTTAATCCAGATATTGTTTGCCTTCTCTTGCCAAATATTATAAGGCTATTCTATTATGTAGTTTTCCTTAAGTTGTGTTTGAAGTTGTAAATCCAGATTGTTTGCCTTCTCCTGCTGATATACTACAAGGCCATTGTATATTTGAGAGATGTGTTTTCTTCTGTAGTAAAGTGAATCTAATTGTTTTCTTAGCTGTATTTGTATGAAAATTTAGATAAAACTTTGTTAGCCAAAGCACCTTTAGACTTTGGCTTTAGATAAGTAAAGGATTTTGTTATTTCTTTTAAAGTTGCATGTGATCTGATATGGTTTGCATTTACGTCATATGCTGACGACCCTTACCCATGTAAGATGATATAAATTGAGGTATAGAACATTCAATAAAGTGGACATGTTTGAGAGACAATAGGTGTCTGTTTTCTCTTAGATATTGTCCCCGGATGCATCTGCTTGTCAAATGACAGAGTGTGTACAGCCATAATCGGGCCTTAACAGTGGGGGCTCCTCCGGGAGGGACGTTGATATCACCGGTATTTTGTGAGTATTTCTGAATTTTGAATTCTGTTCTTTAATACTCACGGGTATTAGGTGCCCTGTTCCCACCCTTTATTTGTTAAATATAGATTTTTGGGAAGTCTATAGCGGAGTTTATAACAATAAAGAAACTCCTATTGTTCTTTTGGGAAGAACTATATTACTTATAGAGCTGCCTGCGCACTCTGTCGTTTGTGGGGTTAACACTTTTTGTATGTGCTTTCTCTCTTCTATTGCTATTCTTTTCTATTGCTTAGAGATAAGATTTTATAGAGTATAAGACTATATTGTATATTACTGTTCTGTATCTCGCTTATAAGGTAAGATAAGCGGGATTCCTGCATTGCTATATTGTTTTTGTAATGGGTCAGAACGGTAGTAAGGTTCCCCCCCCCCCTAAGAAAGCTGAGACCTGTAAGGCTTACGTTGCCCGTGTATGTGACACGGGATATTATCTTATTGATCCTTGGATAGATAATATGGCTGGCTGGACTGAAGGACTTCATAGTTCGAGTCCGTTTCCCCGAGATGGGGCAAATGATACGTTTCATATGGATATGATAAAGGGATTGTGTTTGGGGGATCATGAGGCATGGCCATATTATTTAGGGGATCCGCACTGGGACAAAGAATATATGAGAAGGGGAGGCATTAATTGGCTTACATATGCTCCTTATTGGTCAGCTACTGATAAAGATAAAACATCCAAGCTGTCCATTCTTTCCCCTGCTCAATTACATGCTGCAGAACAATCTATCTGTGCTGCTAGCCCTCCTCCTTATCATTTACAAATTCCTTCACCCAGTGCTCCTCTTAAACTTTATCCCTCTTTATCTAAGGATGATATTGACCTCCTTATCGGTAGTACTCTTATTTCTCCTCCTCCTCCACCTCCCGTCCTGTCCGGTGCAGTTGCATCAGGACAGATTGCTGACACTTTGCCACAAGACATTACATTTCCCACTGTATCCACGACCAGCCCCACTGTTCGGGGGCCGATAATCTCTTTTTCACCCCTCCACACTCGTAGCGGTACTCAAAGGGTTGCGGAAGTACAGGAGCTGATGCAAGAACAGATGCCCTTTCTCACAGTGGGGGATACTCTTTTGAAGAAACCCATTGAGTTAGAAGACATTAACAAGATCATTAAACACTGCCCCAAGCCTCTTGTCTCTGCTAGTGCGACTTTTCACTATTTAAAACGAGCATGCAAGGGTCGAAATTATACGCAGGAAGATATGCGCCTTATTATAGATGGCATTGTTGGACACAGTTCCCCTTGGGACTGGTCTAACGTCCCTAGTATTAGTGTTTTAGAGCCTGCTACTGTCACAGCTACTGCTTATAGACTGAATACTGAAGCAGGAAATGCTGTTATGTGGAATGAATTACAGGCAGAGCTTGATCGGTGTTTTAAGTCTCGATCTTCCCTTCCTATTGCAGTAGCCTGCAAACAGAAATCAGGTGAAACTGTTGTGGATTTCTGGAAGAGGTTTAATGAAACCTGGACCCAAGAGGCGGGTCTCAGTTCTCATGCTAATATGGATTCCCTACTTATTCAGACTTTCCTTTCTAACCTCCGTTCTCCCTTGCAAATTCTGGTCAAACAAATGATTTCAGAATGGCCCACTAGTTCTCGTGCTGAATTTCAAAATAAATTAATGGAAAAAGAGGCAGCAGGTTGTTTTGAGATCTCTAAACCTCGGGAAATCCTGCATCAGGGCCAGCTACCCACCTGGGGACCGCGCCTGACTGCTACTCGTGGAAGAAGGGGTCGCGGGTTTCGCAGGGGGAGGGCTCCAGTCTCCGGTCGAGGTGGTAATAATCCATCCAGAAGTACTGGATGTTTTAATTGTGGGGACCTTAGTCACTGGCTTAATCAATGCCCTCATCCCAGACCCCCCGCATTACCAGTTCAGCCCGCCCCACCGGTGGTGCCTACCCCTCCCTCTACTGTGAGACCATCTGCCACTTCTCCTCGTTTTCCTATCTCCTGGCACAGCCCCCCTACTCCCCAATGAAGGGGCCCGGAGGTTTACACCCCAGCATTCACTTTGGTCTCTGCCTTTGCTAAGGATTCTCCTATGATATCTCTTATTGTACAAGGGAGTCCAGTGCCTTTTCTTGTAGATTCGGGTGCCACTTGTAGCACCATCAGTGAGGATTACTATCGGGGCCCACGCATGAATGCTGAACCTTCTATGGGAATTAATGGGGTTTTGACTAAATCCTATCGTACCACACCCCTGTCTGTAGCTCATCCTGATACAGGCTTTACTCTTTTTCAGCACTCCTTTCTTATTATTCCCCATTGCCCTGTCAGCCTTCTTGGTCGAGATCTTTTTTTTCCTCTTCTCATTCAGCTCACTACAGATGATACAGGAGGTTTGCATGTCTTTTCCTCCGTTATTCCCATTCGCCCTCCGTCCACCCTTTACCTTTCTACTTGCCCTGACACACTTTTGCCCCTTCCCCCAGACTCTCCGGTCTGGGCTTCTACTGACACTGATGTAGGCTTTATTTCATGTACCCCCTATCGTGCTTCTCTGAAATCACTCATTCCTGTTTTCATTAAGCAGTACCCAATCTCCCAAGAAAAGGAGAAAGTCATGATTTCACTAATTGCTTCATTTCTTTCCTCTGGTATTATTAAAACCACCATCTCTTCCTACAATACGCCCATCAATCCTGTTGTCAAAGCTGATGGCACCCCCCGTTTTGTTCAAGACCTTAGGGCTGTTAATGCTCTGGTGATTCCCATTGCACCCATTGTCCCGGATGTCCCTTCTCTACTCTCCTCCATTCCACCTGCAGCTCATGTTTTTTCAGTCATTGATTTGAAGAATGCTTTTTTTTCTGTCCCTGTTGATGAGGACACTCAGCCCCTTTTTGCATTCACTTTTAAGCAACAGCAGTATACCTGGTGTAGAATGCCTCAAGGATATGTTGATTCCCCTGTGGTTTTCTCCATTGTCCTGCGGGCTACTTTACAGTCATGGACTGCCCCCCATGGTTCTATTCTCATTCAATATGTGGATGACCTTCTTTTGTGTTCCATAACTCAGGAGACCTGTCAAGCTGATAGTTTGCACCTTTTACAATGGTTGTCTCTGTGTGGTCACAAGGTGTCACGAAAGAAACTACAATGGTGTAAAACTGAAGTGGAATACCTGGGTTTTGTCCTGACTCATGGTCAGAGGAAAATTAGCACTTCTCGCATTGCTGCTGTTCTGAGTTTGCCTCGCCCAGCTACTCAAAAAGACATGCTTACTTTTCTTGGTATGATTGGTTACTGCCGCCAATGGATCCCTGATTGTTCCTTCTATGACCAGATTTTGAGACAGACCCTAGGTACTGAAATGACTGATCTTATCAGATGGACTAAAGAAATGTTGGACGCTTTTGGACATTTGAAATGTGCTTTGGTTTCTAGCCCCGGCTTGGGTCTTCCTGATTATGAACAAATGTTTCATCTCTTTGCTCGTGACAATTGTAAAACTATGGCGGGCGTCCTGGCTCAGGATCATGGCGGTAAGTTACGCCCTGTTGCTTTTTTTTCTAAAGTTACCCCTGTTCAAGTTCAAGGCATGCCTGCCTGTTTAAGGGCCCTAGCTGCATGTGCTATGGTGGTAGAGATGGCTACTCCTCTAACCCTTGGTCACCCCACTACCCTTCATACTTCTCACGATGTCCAAGCCCTCCTTCGCAATATTCATACCCAGCATATGTCAGCTCAGCGCCTTAGTGGTTATGAGGTCATCCTCCTTTCTAATCCCAATCTCACCATCAGATATTCTGCCCCGACATATGGCCCTGCTCTACTTTTAAATGGTCTTTTGGGTCTTAAGGGTGAACAGGATGCGCTTCCTCCTGATCATTCCTGTGTCTCCTTGATATATCAAGACACTTCCCCTCGCCCTGATTTGTCCTCTACTCCTCTCCCTGATGCTTCCTCCATTTTTGTTGATGGTTCTTGCTCACGTCCTAGTGACAACACCTTCCACACAGGATATGCTGTGGTTGAACTCCCTGATATCATCCATGAGGCCTTTTCCCTCCCCTATCCATCGGCACAGGCTGCTGAACTCATTGCTCTTACTCGCGCCTGTCACCTTTTTTCTGGTAAACGCGTTAATATTTATACTGACTCTAAATATGCCTTTGGTGTTGTACACGACCATGGTGTTATCTGGCAGCGTCGCGGCTTTGTGGCCGCTGATGGTAAGCCTATTTCTCATTCTTCCCTTGTTTCGGATCTTCTCTCTGCTTTACTCCTGCCTGCTGCAGTTGCTATTCTTCATTGTCGTGCACACACTGGCCTTCAGACTGAAGTTGCCAGAGGTAATGCTCTGGCTGACCGCATTGCTAAACAAGCTGCTTTGGACCCCCCTCCTTCCTCTGTTCTCTTTCCTCTTCTTTCTCCTCCTGCTTTTCCCCCTTCTTCTCTTTTTTCCCAGCTTCAATCCTTTGTTACCCCCTCTGAACTTGATGCCTGGCAAATTGCTGGTGCCCAAAGCCGCCCTTCGGACGGACTTTGGTGCAAAGAGGGGAAACCCTGTATACCAGCCGCTAGTTCTCCCTTATTCATTGCTCAATATCATGGCATTGGTCATCGTAGTGCTCGCTCGACACTCCAGCTCCTTGCCAGTGATTTTTTCATTCTTGATCTTCGCTCCCTGATACAGACATATATAGCTCGATGTCTAACTTGTCTCCGTGCTAATCCCAACATACCCCATAAAGCACCACACCAGCATCTTACTTACCCCACTTCTCCTTTTTCACACTTACAGATTGATTTTACTCATATACCTCATGCCACTGGGACCCGCCAGGATTATGCTCTTGTTATTGTTGACATGTTTTCCCGATGGCCTGAAGTCTTTCCCACTACAAATGAAACTGCTCAGACTGTAGTGAACATTTTACTTCGTGAAATCATCCCTAGGTGGGGATGTCCCATACACATCAATTCAGATAATGGTCCTGCTTTCACTGCCAGAGTATGCAAAGCTTTAGCTACCGCACTCCGTATTGAGTGGAAATTTCATCTTCCATATCACCCACAGAGTTCTGGTATTGTCGAACGCATGAATAGGACTATTAAAGACAAAATCAGGAAAGCCACAGCTGGCACGTTTGTGAATTGGAAAAAATTCCTCCCTATTGTTTTAGCTGAAATCAGGATGCAGCCTCACTGCACCACTGGCTACTCTCCCTTTGAGATTCTCATGGGACGACCTTTCCCCGCCCCATGGGTAGACAGACCCTCCATAGTTGAGAGTAGTGATCTTCCTTTGATACAAGAAGAATATGTTCGGAAGCTCATTGAAACATTAGGGCATGTTGAAAGAACTGTGTCTTGCACTTCTCCTTTCTCTCCACAGACTCCTACCCATTCCTTCCAGCCTGGTGATGAAGTCATCATCCAGAAGCTTTTCAAGGATCGGAAGCAGACGGATTTCCCCTTTGGCCCTCCCACTACTGTGATCGCTGTGACCAGGACCGCTGTACTCACTGAGGAGTCTCCTGTTTGGATCCACGCAAGTCGCTTGAAGAGGGTTAACCTAAAACCCCAGAAGCAAGCCGTCTCTGCGCAGATTTCACCCCCTTCAGAGGAACAACATGATGATCTCATCACAGCATTCCACCAACTTTATCTTTCTCCTCCTGGCAGCGCTGCTGCTAGTTTTCTTTCCTGTATGGATCATTTCTAACTGTGTCTACAGGGATGATGTGTCCTGGGTTCACGACACTTTCTGCCCATACCCATCTGTAAATGACACTCCAACAATGTACTCATCTGCAAACAGCACCCCCGGCGCCTCTTTGCGACTGAGACGTCAAGCTGGACTACTCCCTCGCAAAGGCTGTCCTTCAATTGGAATTCAGAAAGATAGACAGTATACTACCTTTTGGTATAATTCCAGTAGTGTGCAAGTTGCCACCTTCTCCTTTGAGTATTGTGACATTATGGACTGCTCATCAATTGATATCCCAAGGCTATGCCATTGGTCCTCAGAGATTCCTAAAACTAAAGATATATATATATGTGTTACTGACTTACGTTGGGGGGATAAGTGTGCATCCTGGGGAGCAGTAGGGTGGAATACTGGCACTGACTGGGCTTATAGACCAGAAAGTGCTCTAAAAAAAGTGGATCAAAATGGTAAATCTCTGCTTACTCGTATGACCCTTCGTAAGACTGGAAACTGTTATAGGAGAAGGGCTCCTGAACAAATTATTAAGCTTTCTCTTACTATTGACAACCCTAGACCTACTGATGAAGGTATGTACGTTATGGGCATATGGTTTAAGGGTGGGTCTAGCTATCCGACCCATCAGTTTTTCTTACGGGATCTATCTACCTCCACTCATCCTCTCCCGCCATTTTGTGGGGGCCCCAAAAATACTAACCCACTGGCCCCTACATTCAATAAACTTACTGACATGATGGCTATTGCCAATCCCACCTTTGAAGATACTATGGCTGTTGAGGTAGGGTTTTCAGAACGTAACCTTTGGTTAGAATGGATGAAATTCACTGCTGATCAACATAATAAGAGTAATTGTTACATATGTGCTCAAGCTAGACCCCATCTAGGAACCGTACCTCTGGACCTCCCTCCTGGTATCCAACCATGCTTTTTTGGGTTATTTACCAATATCTCCTCTAATTTTACTGATCCCCTTTGTGCGCTGTGGCGTTCTAAATACCCTTTGCTGCCAGGACAGAAAACACTTGACATAGCCGTTACTATCTATAAGGGTAATTACACATGTCATGTTTCTAATTTGACACAGGGAAGTTTTGTGGGCAACTTTCCCCCAGGTTATTGTTCTGTCTTGGATTATAGGTATGCCCCATTGTTACAGCATCAGATTTTCACTCTAGGTGATATTTACTGGCTCTGTGGAGACTTTAGGCTCCGTGTTAAGCTACCCAGCCAGTGGATAGGCCAGTGTGCTTTAGCTAAGGTTATTATGCCTCTGCATATCCTTTCTGAAGGGCACTCTTCCTCTTATTCACTTTCTTCCTCTCCTCTGTCTCGACATAGACGTGATCTCCTTGGTAGTTTTGATCCGCATGTATATATAGATGCTATAGGGGTCCCAAGAGGGGTCCCAGATGAATTCAAGGCCCGAGACCAGGTTAAGGCTGGGTTTGAATCCCTTATTCCCCTTATTACTATCAATAAGAATGTTGATTGGATTAATTACATTTATTATAATCAGCAACGCTTTGTGAATTACTCTAGAGATGCCTTGCAAGGTATTGCTGATCAGTTAGGCCCCACTTCTCAGATGGCTTTTCAAAATCGTATGGCCCTAGATATGATTTTAGCTGAGAAGGGGGGTGTTTGTAAAATTCTTCCCAGTACTTTATCGTGTTGTACATTTATTCCTGATAATACAGGTCCTACAGGAAAAGTTACTATGGCCATTCAGAAATTAGCAGACCTCTCTGCTGAGCTCAAACATAACTCTGGTTTATCTCATCCTTGGGACCAGTATTTTAGTTGGATGCAGGGCTGGGTAAAAGACCTTCTTATTGTCTTAATCACTATTATTATCTGCATTCTTGTCTCTTATGTAAGTTTTCGACTGCTCATGCGCTGTGTTATTCGTATTACAGCTCCTAAAACTCCTCCTCGAGAGACATATTTGGAATATCTCTCCCTCCAAGCTCATGCTGTACATTCATGACGTCATTTACATGACGTAAGAGGGGATTTGAAGGGACACGTCTTGTAGTTTTCCATAGAATGTGTTTTGGAGCAGTAAGAAACCCAGGCCCTGTTTGTTTTTCCTTCTCTGTAATAATGCAAGGACATCCATGTTTGAAAAGATGTGTGTTCTTATGCTATGTTTAATCCCTTCTCTGTAATAATGCAAGGACATCTATATTTGAAAAGATGTGTGTCCTTATGCTATGTTTAATCCAGATATTGTTTGCCTTCTCTTGCCAAATATTATAAGGCTATTCTATTATGTAGTTTTCCTTAAGTTGTGTTTGAAGTTGTAAATCCAGATTGTTTGCCTTCTCCTGCTGATATACTACAAGGCCATTGTATATTTGAGAGATGTGTTTTCTTCTGTAGTAAAGTGAATCTAATTGTTTTCTTAGCTGTATTTGTATGAAAATTTAGATAAAACTTTGTTAGCCAAAGCACCTTTAGACTTTGGCTTTAGATAAGTAAAGGATTTTGTTATTTCTTTTAAAGTTGCATGTGATCTGATATGGTTTGCATTTACGTCATATGCTGACGACCCTTACCCATGTAAGATGATATAAATTGAGGTATAGAACATTCAATAAAGTGGACATGTTTGAGAGACAATAGGTGTCTGTTTTCTCTTAGATATTGTCCCCGGATGCATCTGCTTGTCAAATGACAGAGTGTGTACAGCCATAATCGGGCCTTAACAGAATAGATTGGTGTAAGGGAATAAGAGAGGGGAGAATCTGGACACAGTGAGATATACAAAAAGAAGGGAGATGGTGGGCATGGATGGGAGTATAGGAGCAGGGACAAAAAAGGGGAATGCTGCAAGGGGGTGTTATATAGATACACAGGGGTAATGCCAGACATGGAAGAGTATATGGACACAGAGAAGATGGCTAGACATGGGAAGAATAAGAACATAGAAGGAAGATGTTAGATTAGGGGAGAGCATAAGGATATAGAGGAGTAATACTGTACACAGGGGAGGGATTATAGAATGATGAGATGATGAAGACAGGGAGATGGACACAAGGGAAATACCAGTAAGAGACATATAGGAGACATAGAAAAGGGAGATGTTGAACATGGGGAACAATACATACACAGAGATAGAAGATGGATAGTGAGCATGGAGAAAGAAGAAATGTAAAATTGTCAGGAGACTCTGGCAAGTGAATTAAGAGAAGACAAAAGAAAGGAGAGACCAGTGCCCGAGACCAAAATGATTTGAAGAATAAAATGATGAAACAACAAAAGGTAGAAAAAATCATTTTATTTTCTATTTTGTGACTAGATTATATCAGATTTGAAATATGTATCCTGCTAGAGCTGGTGTTGGACATAACTGGGGACCACAAAGCCCATGCTGTGCTTCTTTAGCTTCCAGCTGGCTTAGGGCTGTCTCTGACCAGGGGGAAGTTGCCCTAGTTGCACTCTCCTTTTCCTGCCTTGTGTGACTGAAGTATTCTTTTAGCTTGATTTTTCTATGTAGCATTCTGTAGTAATTTGACTTGTTCAGTTTTCTCAATAGTGGGGGAATATTTCTGAAGGCGAAGGGAGGGGAGACAGGGGTTTTGTTGATCTTTGCTCTGTATTATTTGTGTTTATAAAATAATAATTGTACAGAATATTGTTTCTTTTTATACTTTAATAAAATAAGTTCAATATAAAATCATACCTATTTGAGGCTTGTGTGAATGTGATCAGATGGTTTGTGGGGACAGGGCAGGGACAGGGATCGAGCTCACGAGGACAGGGACAAATTTTTTCTCCATGTCATTCTCTAATTACCAATTGGTATGCACTATTCTCAATATTAATCTTTTAAGTATAATTTAAATAATGGCAATAGTGCTTCTGGACATCTTTGTATGCAATCTGTGGTTTTTTCCCTCTGCAACATGTATGGTTGGAATGTTTAGCGGTAAGCAATGACATTTTTCTGTTTTTAATTTATGTGGTGAGCAATATCTTGCAGAGATTATTTAGATATAATATATAAGCTAGAGGTTTGTGAAATCAATATGTATCACAGTGCCAAGTTTTAATGAATCATGAATTTTCAAATATGGAGGTTCATTGCGAAAATACGTGCTTTTTGTGCTCGACTCTGTGATGATATTTCTGTTGTCCAGTTGATTGTTTAAGGCATTTTTTGCAAAAGTTTTAATTCAAGTTGATCTATAGTGTTTGCCCTTATACATTTATGTATTTCTTGCCTTGTTATCTTTAAAACTTCTCTAACTACCAAAAGCTATTTGACAGTCATTCACACGGTTTTCAATATGAGGCTTTTATGTATAATTCAGATAGTGACAATAGTACCTCTGGACATCTGACATCAGGCTAGCTAGTCAACGAGGAGAGGAGGCTCTCATGTGGCAGACCTCTCCCTCACTCTTTGGGTCTCATTGTGACTCCATCCCTGGCCTCAGGGGACTGTGATCTCTCCAGTATTAGACTGGCAAGGCTTTCGGGCAATGGCATTGACTTCTGCAGTATTGGCCTCATACCAATCAGTTCTTGATGGGGACTTCTCCATGGGTTTTGGCTCCTGAGGTCCCCCACAGTTGAGGGGACTCCTTCAAGTTCTCCCTTGGACAAGGCGCTGGCCTGATCTTCACTGCTGCTCCTTTCAAGTCTCAAAGACTTTCCTCGCACTTCTGGCAGCTTGGGAATATTGGTACCGGGTCATGGCAGTGCGAACATGATGAACATTGTATATGACTCATTAACCAACCTCCCTCCAGCATGATGGAGCTTTAGGCACCTAAGCCACTCAGGGCCTTAGGCCCCTCCCAGTGTATCTCAGGATGCACCAGGCCTGATTGGCTCAGGCACATGAGGCCCTACCCAAGATGCACTGGGAAGGGGAAGGCAGCCATTTTGAAGAGGCAGGCCTGCTGGCAGGAGGGGTTGGGCATCCATCTTGCCAAACTTTCCAGCTGAAAGGTAGAGGGGGATGTCAGGGTTATAATGGCCCGCGAGACCACCAGGTGTTTTTATGGAGGGACTCAGAGGGAGGGAGGGCTTTGGGGACTTGGGGGGGGAGCTCTCTCTTTCTTTCTTTCTTTTCTTTTTTTTTTTTTTGCTGCTTTCCCTGCTAGTCCATCAGCTGAGCTGGCAGGACTCCCCAAAGCTGCTAATTAGTGGCTTTGGGCCTTCCCCTGTCTTCTCAGCACTGAATCGGCAGGGGAAACCCAAAACAGCTGAACGACAGGTGAAGCCCCGAAGCTGCGGAGGCTTTGGGCAGTCCTACCTGCGGTGATCAGGCAGGGAGAACAGCAAAAAAAATTGATAGTAGGGATAGGAGCTGTGCCTAGTGATTGCTCTTCTGAGCAAGTTCCAAGCACAGTTCCTCTTTCTTTTACCAGCGCTGCTCTGCATGAATAGCGTGCATATAATTTGCATGCTATTTATGTTGAGCATCAGCCATTGATGAAAAATTGCTCCTGCCATGGTAATTTTTACTGTGGCATCGGAGTGCTGTGCATCAGGGCCCAAGTGCCTGGCCATTTCCAGAGGTGCCTGCCTGTCTGGACTAGTTTGGACATAGGGTTTTTCAAAGCACTATGCTTTCTAGTAGAATTCTTAGATATAATTTCTATATGATATTCTACATGAAGCAACTGATTCAGAAATTAGCTAATTTATTTCTGAAGATCACCTAAACACATTTCAACATATCTCTGATGATCTGCTTGAGACAAGGAAGTATATGGCATGGCCTGCATTTGATTCCTTTGATGTAACATCAAGAACATCAGCTGTCTCTATAGCCATGTGACAACAAGCATGGTAGAGTTTCTGATCTGGATGCTAATGTTCAAGAGAGCTAATATATCTTCTCTGGGAGATGAATTGTTTGGTGAGAAAATTGAAAAAGCAACTAAAAAAGAGAAAGAGAAGACTCAATGACTACCTTATCTTCTGCCATGACATCTAAATCTCAATCAACAAAACATTACTACAATCCTAAACATTCGATATGTTACTCCAGATTTAGATATGCTTCATCAACTCTTGCAGAGTACCTCAGGGCTTCCCTTTGTCTCCTACCCTGTTTAACATCTATCTTGTTTCATTGGGCAACCTTTTGCAGAGTTTAAAGCTTAAATTCTTCATCTATGCAGATGACATCACTATTGTTATCCCACTAAGCTCCCTTACATCTGAGCTGATAAATTCCCTATCAATCATTCTAAGGGCTCCTTTTACTAAGCCATGCTAGTGGGGTTAATGCGTGTGACTTTTCATCATGCGCTAACTCCCGCGCTGGCCAAATCTACTGCCTGCTCAAGAGAAGGCAGTAGCGGCTAGCGCATCCTGCGGTTTAGCGTGCGCTATTACGCATGTTAAACCACTAGCCCGGCTTAGTAAAAGGAGCCCTAAGTCAGGTTGAACTCTGGATGTCTGATTTTAGACTAAAATTAAATAAAGAAAAGACCAAATTCTTTGTAGCAGCCCCTAATGATAAAATCAAGGCAACCATGATACACGTAAATGGGATGAATTATAATATTGCACAATCTCTAAAAATACTAAGAGTAACCTTGGATAAACATCTTACATTAGAAAAGCATTCTGATTTAGTGTTTAAGAAAAGTATTTCAGTGCTCTGGAAACTCTGTACCATTAAAAAATATTTTGACGAAGTTTCCTTTCGTCTATTAGTCCAATCCTTTATCCTGAGCATTCTCGACTATTGTAATATTATTTATGTAGGCGCTCACAAGAAAATTATTAGAAAATTAAGGGTGGTCCAGAACATGGCTTTCCACTGTATTTATGGCCTAAAGAAATGGGAACATATCACCCCTTCCTATCAAAAGCTCCATTGGCTGCCATTTGAATCCAGAGTTCTGTTTAAGTTTTCTTGCTTCTGTTATAAAATAACATTCGTTATGCTTCCGAGTTACCTAAACTCTCATTTTAATCTGAGTTATTCAAACAAGAGTTCTCGAAGATTACATCTGTTTGCCTATCCCTCAGTTAAATTTTGCCAATATAAAAGGTTTTATGAAAGAATATTTGCCTTTCAGGCAGCTAAATTAAATATTTGGCTTGCCTGGTGTGTGTTAGAAGCCACTTCTTACCTGGATTTTAGAAAACAGATAAAAACTCAATTATTTAACAGGCTAGGGTCTTAATACTTTTTTTATATTTTTATCTTGCTATGCAAAATTATCTGTATTCTTTTATACTGCATGCATTTTATCATCAAATATATTTTATTGAGCACCAAAAGAAAACAACAACCAGAAAATGAGTACATATGACAACAAAGGCAGCTCTATAATTCACCCAAAATCCACCAAACCCTCCCCTCCAACCCAACCCTCAGCCCATCCTCCCCCCTCTCCCTCTCACTGATACCCAAACAAAAATCACAGGAAACAAAACAAGAATACAAATACCATTGGCCTAACAGTTCAAAAGGCGGCTACGTGCCACCGGAGACAATGTGGTCCAAAAGGGCTCCCAAATTCGTTGGAAAGCCCGTCCAGGTAAGGAAGAAATATCCTGAACTCCTCTCCGTTCCCAAGAAAGCAGCGTAATTATGTGACTATGCCAGAGGAAATAGTCAGGTGCATCTGCTTCCATCCACTTAAGCAAAATGCATTTAATAGCAATCAAAGTAGCCCAACGAAGAAATGCGGAGGCCCCCGGTCAATGGGGATGGAAGTGTAAGGAGGCTCCAAATAACACCAAGGCTGATCGCAGGACTTTAATGTTCCAGGTATCATCCACAAAAAGAAAAACAGCATCCCAAAAGGTTTGTATGGAAGGACAAGACCAGAACATGTGGCCGAGAGCTGCGTCAGCAGCATTACATCGCTGGCAATGCGCAGTCAGGCAAAGCCCCGCCAAGGAAGCTCTCCGAGGAGAAATATTCAGGCGGAGAGTCAATTTGTAGTGTTGTTCCCAAAAAATAGCATATTTACTATACAAAGGTAATTTTTTTATGGCATTCAAGATTACTTCTTCAGATAATTCCATATTTAAATCACCTGCCCAAGCATCCCGCAATCGGAGACAATCAAGCAAAGGGGATTCGTCCTTCAAATGTCTATGGTGAAATTTCAAAGGAACAGGCTGTTGGGAACCAAAGGTAAAGGCCTCTATCAACAACTCCTGACAGGAAGCCGAAAGATGGATACCCGACAAGGAAGAAATATAATGGCGAATCTGAAGGTAGGCATAGACATCCGTAGGAGGAAGAGCAAATTCCCTAGCAACAGCAGCAGATGAATCTAGAGACCAATGGGATAGCACACATCTACCAGCAGGTGGAGATAGAGAAACTGATTAACAGGTGGTCCTATTGACTGGCACTCCTCCTGTTTATCCAGTATTCTCTATCTCCCAGCAGGAAAAGGTCGCTATTCAACTAGCTCCTGAAGTCTGGCTGTGACTGGAACTTTATTTTCTCCTGTTGAGGTTTCTCTTCAGTGAGACTGCCATTCTGTTTCTCCTGTTGAGGTTTCTCTTCAGTGAGCTGGCAATGCTATTTCTCCTGTTGAGATTTTCTCTTCAGTGAGACAGGGGTGTACAGCTGAACGGTGCCGGCTTTAGGGGTTACACCTGGGCCCCCCCAGGTCCCTGCCTCACCCTCCCTCCATTGCTAGAGGGTCTGACTGGGTCTCAATTTTTTTCTTCTTTCCCCTTCTCTGTAAAAAAAAAAAAAAAAGAGAGACCACAGTTCCTCCATTCTGCTCGGTTACTGCTAATCAACCAGCTTTAACTGGCTTCAACCGGCCCTAACAACAAGCTTGTGAGTATGTCTGGTTTTTTACTGTCGGTTGAACTTCAGGTTCTGTTTGGGAGTCTTAGTAATGTGGGTTCGGTCAACATATGTTTAAGGAATGGATATTTTATTGAGGCTAAGTTTTATGACTAGAAATCCGTGGAGGGAGCCGGGACTTCCCGCCCTTTGCATGCACGCACTTGGTTTCCTTGTTGGTTACAGCGCGGCAGTAGCGGTGCAATTTCATGCTCGCACTTGTTCTCATTGTTGGGTTTCAGTGTAGCAATAGTAGTCCTGTTTATTCTGAGGCTCTCTTTCATCGGTGTTTGTCACGGCCATGTGCAGCTGATTGTGCAGGTGCCGGTTTATAGCAGCGCGCATGAGATGGGACATGTTTTTTTTTCCGGCGCTGTGGGCCATTCTTTTGGTTATTCCCTGAGTCTGATTTTCTTTCTATGCAAGCCGCGGCAGGGTAAATTTTGCGGGGCTTGAATCTGACTATGTTTCTAGGAGCATTGATGCAGCGGCCACGTGTCAGCGAGAATCAGGCGTGCGCTTGGGTCTCCGGTGATGGCGGGAGAGCTGCAGCGTTCTGGTAGTTTGTTTCTAGCTGACTTTGGTCAGGGTATGCCGGGGCTTCTCTCCTTTCCGGTTCAGACAAGTTGTATGTGTTTCACCAGCTTTGGGACAAGCTTGGGCAGATTTATATGTCTATGTCTGTGTTCCTGCTGTACTCCCTTGAAGGAAGCTGCTTGTTTAATCGGACTCTGGGGTTAGCACTCAAGGGGTTTACCAGAGAGACTCTGACCTGTGCTAGGTCACCCAGTCTCGGTTTGTCTCCGGACTGGAGCGACATACGGCAACTCACGGCACGGTGAGATCAGCAGTAAGATAGTGCCCTGTATTTCACACAGGTATCTCATTGTCTCTCTTGGGGTCCCTGCAGATTGAGCCTTTGTCTGTTGGTAACTGTCCTTATTTGGGCCTCTGTGCTGAGCTGCATGTGTCTAGTAGTGGCACAGGATATATATGCCTAAAGGTAGTACAAACAGTTTCCAAGTTCAGGCTGTCTCTATGGGCATAATGACACTGCACATCTTCCTGCGGCCAGGACTCTCTTTCTCTATTTCTGAGGGGGCCTGGACTTCAGATTTCCATGCTTATCACGCTGGTTTCTCCTGTCACCATTTTCTCATGGCACATACTAGACGGGCCCCCCGACCAGACAGGAAGGGCTGTACAGCTCCTTTTAACCAGGAGCCATTACCTATTCCAGTGGTTCCCAACCCTGTCCTGGAGGAACACCAGGCCAATTGGGTTTTCAGGCTAGCCCTATTGAATATGCATGAAGCAAATTTGCATGCCTATCACTTCCATCATATGCAAATCTCTCTCATGCATATTCATTAGGGCTAGCCTGAAAACCCAATTGGCCTGGTGTTCCTTCAGGACAGGGTTGGGAATCACTGACCTATTCTATCAAACCCGCGGAGGATCACACGCTATGTGGCTGTTAGCCTCATCCCTGAAGCTCTCATTAGCGATGTGAGCTTTGCCTGATACCTGTAAGGATGCTGTTGTTTTCCACGGGGCGGTAGATGCAGCATCTTGATTGAGTCTAGTACGTATTCACTTAAAGGACATATGTATTTCGCTCATGTTGCATGGGATTAGTACTGTTTTCATGGTTCCAGTATATTCCTCTTTACATTGTGAAACTTGATTTTTCCTAGGAGAATCTTCTTGCAGATCCTACAGTCTCATCCTGCCATTCCCTGACCTTCTGCACTTCATTCTGAGGGGATCTTGACTTCTTCCAATGACTCTTCAGGCTTTCTCATGAGGGAGAAGACGCTATAATGTCAGGTCAGGGGGCTGTGAAGATTTTTCAGGATGCTTGCATCTTTGCATCCTCCTCAGGTTTCCAGTTTGTTCTTGGAGTCTCTATGTTTTGTGTTTCCCTTTTCAGTGTTACTGGTCCTCAGGACAGTTCTTGTAGTTCTTCGGGAACTAAGGGACGTGTTCCACTTACTGCATGGTGCCCGAGACGGGGGAATTGGGCAGGCTGGATCCCATTCTGCTGAATTAGTTTCTCGGGGTTATACATTTCTGCAGACAACCTGGGAGTATATTTACATTTTCTCTATGGACTCCGAATCGGTACCTGGTTTGCCTGCCTCTCTTGGAGCAGCGCTTTCGGTTTTGGCACATGCCATTTCACCTACCCAAGGCTTCACGAACGTTTTAGGTGATATGGGCGGTGGTACCGTTTTGGCGCTACCAGGCGATTCATCTAATTTCTTCTTGACTGCCTGCTTGATTCGGACGACTTCCAGTCGGGCCATTTGACTGACATGAAAAGGGTGGTATCTTTTCCTCAGTTCTTTACACATGCATCTTCGAATTTGCACAGCTCTCTTTTCTCCTGTACTATTTATAGGTATATCGGGGTGATGTTTTTATTCAAATGGGAGAGACATGTGTTTCTTTCCGGAGACTTGGGCATGGGGTCTCGGTCTCAGATTGGTATTCTTCTTCGCTTACCATGACCAAGAGTATAGGATTCTGTACAGTTTCTGGGATCCCTATTGCTGACTCCACTGGGAACTTCGGTTTGCTTTCCCCTTCTTACGCTACAGCAGTCGCTTTTGTTCTGGTGGTTCCCGGTATCTCAGGGCTCCAATTATTTGGTATGCTCCTCCTGCAATGCTCTGTATGATTTGGTGGCTCAGCGCGATTTCTCTTTTCAAGGCATGCCTCGGTCTTTGCTGGACTAGCTCATGACCACCGACCATCCCGGGCTGTCGGGTTCGGGGGCTCGGTGGCTTCCATCCTCAGCTCCAGGAGTCTGGTCTTCAGAGGTGACTCAGTACTTGTTCATTCTTCTACTCTTGAGCAGGGTCAGGCTACCTTTCTGGAGCTTCAGATCATTCTTCCAGATTGCTGCTGAGGGTCCTTTTGCATGTATATCAATCAGAAGATCTCATAAAGATTTATCTTAGAACTTTACACACTCACAGACCTCAGTGATACCGTCTATATGCCACTAAACTTTTAGATCATACAGAACATCAGGTATCCCTAATCGTCTCATTATTTTGCAAAAACTTTTTTATAAATATTTCAATAGATAAATTTAGATTAAAGTACTCATCTTATACTACGCGGGTGGGGGTAAGCACTCCGACGTAGTCCTACGTTTCGCCCATAAGGGCTGTATCAAGGAAATCCCCCTGCAATCATAAGATATAGATTAGATATATTAGTAGGTATTCAATTAAAAGGTTAGATGTAAATATTTATTCAAAAACAGTCAAATTGAGTTATCAGTTACCTTAGTACAAACAGCTCATGCTCCCCGCGCTACAGATTTTAGTCAGGAAACATGGCCGCGGCGTTTAGGCATTTAAATAGCCCAACCTCTTTCATCCGGGGTATAGATTTAATTAAAACCTGATGACCTCACATTAACGTGAGAAAATCCCCTTACGTTCTACCAGCCTCATATTAATGTCATCCATTCTATTTCAGCATTCAGACCCATAGGAGTTACAGAGTTTAACTGAAAGATCCATTTTTGTTCTTTATAATTTAATTTATCCCAGGACAAGCAGGCAGCATATTCTTGACTGATGGGTGACGGCACCGACGGAGCCCCGGTACGGACAATTTTAGAGTGATTGCACTCTAAGAACTTGGAAAGTTCTAGTAGGCCGCACCGCGCACGCGCGAGTGCTCTCCCGCCCGACAGAGGCGCGCGGTCCTCAGCTTCCTCGGTATCCATGCCAGTTTTAGCGCCGGAACCGAGATCTTTACACCAGGCGGTGCAAACCTCGGCACCAGTACTCCCGATAACATCTCCCGGTACCGGTTCACAGAGGTCTGGTAAGTCGACTCACAAAACTCGACACCTAGAACCCTCCACACCGGAGTCTCGGGACCGTAGTTTTCAGGTGAGGGACCCTGATCTGTGGGGTGATTCAGAGGAACCACTTCTCTCTGAGGGAGAGTGTTCGTCAGGGGACGAGGACCCTTCTGTATTAGATCCGTCCTCTAAGCCTGATGCATCTTCTTTTACCTCTTTTCTCAAAGAGATGTGTGACTCTCTCTCTATTCCCTTGGAGGCTGAATCCAAAAAATCCAAGGCATTTCGCGATGCACTGGACTTTGACCAGCCTCCAAGGGAATTCTTGAAATTGCCTCTCCATGATATTTTGCGAGAGACTTTCTATAAAAATCTAGAGACACCTTTGACCATTCCAGGATCTCCTCGCAAACTGGACTCCTTGTATAAGGTCATAGCTATTCCTGGCTTTGACAAACCGCAACTCCCCCATGAATCTTTACTAGTGGAATCTACTTTAAAGAAATCCACGGGGGCTAGTGTATACGCCTCTGTCCCTCCTGGCAGAGAAGGTAAGGCCATGGATAAGTTTGGCAAGAGGTTGTATCAGAATGCGATGCTGGCTAATAGATCTGGGAACTATGCTTTTCATTTTTCGTTCTACCTTAAGCATCTCATTCAAAATTTGTCATCTTTTGAAAAATACCTCCCTGGCCGTAAAAGATCTGCTTTTCGCCAAACCTCTTCATCCCTCTTACAACTCCGTAAGTTCATGGTCAGATCGATCTATGACACCTTTGAGCTGACCTCTCGGGCCACGGCTATGTCGGTGGCCATGCGTCGCCTGGCCTGGCTCAGAGTTTCAGAACTTGATGTCAATCATCAAGATCGACTGGCTAATGCACCTTGCCTAGGGGATGAGCTGTTTGGAGAATCCATGGACTCCACTACACAAAAGCCCTCAGCTCATGAGACCAGATGGGATACTCTTCTCAAAACTAAAAAGAAGACCCCACCTACCAGGCCTTTTCGATAGCAGTTGGCCTACCAGCGTAGATTTGTGGCTCGTCCTTTACCACAGGCCCAGCAACAACCCAGGCGTCAGAGGCAACAACAGAGACAAGCTGCTAGACCAGCACAGCAGCAACAACAAGGGAAGCCTCCTCCTTCACAAAAATCCACTCAACCCTTTTGATTTGGTTCTCCAGGACATAGCCAGTCGCCATCCTGCTGCCCACCTTCCGCAGCCCATAGGAGGACGCCTTACTCTTTTCATAAGCCGTTGGGAAACCATTACCTCGGATCAGTGGGTCCTCAACATCATCCGCCACGGCTACTCTCTCAACTTTCAGACACTTCCTGCCAAAGTCTGCCCAAAGTCTGCCAAGAGAGTCTGCTTCAAACACTTCTCAGGTTTCACTCCTGCTTCAGGAGGTTCAATCCCTCCTCCTTCTGAACGCCATAGAGGAAGTCCCTCTAGATCAAAAGGGGCAGGGATTCTACTCCCGTTATTTCCTAGTCCCCAAAAAAACAGGAGATCTCAGACCCATCCTAGATCTTCGCGATCTCAACAAATGCTTAGTCAAAGATAAATTCAGAATGCTCTCTTTAGCCACTCTTTACCCTCTTCTCAATCAAGGCGACTGGCTATGTTCCCTCGATTTCAAAGAGGCATACACTCACATACCGATCGATCTGGCCTCAAGACAGTACCTACGCTTCATGATCAATCGTTGTCATTAACAGTACAAGGTACTACCCTTCGGTCTTGCCTCCTCTCCAAGAGTATTCACCAAATGTCTGATTGTGGTGGCTGCTTTTCTGCGTTCCCACCACCTTCAGGTGTTTCCTTATCTGGACGATTGGTTAATAAAAGCCAATTCATCTCAAACAGTACTTCAGGCCACCAATCAGACCATCCTATTTCTACGTTTGCTGAGGTTCGAGATCAATCTACCCAAATCTCATCTCATCCCCACACAGAGACTTCAATTCATTGGAGCAGTCTTGGACACAGTCCTCATGAGAGCGTTCCTGCCGTCCAACCGTCTTCAAATGCTTCAATCTCTATGTCAGCAGGTGCTTCCACAACGTTCCATCTCTGCCAAGCAAATGATGATACTCTTGGGTCACATGGCCTCTACAGTTCATGTCACACATATCTGTAACATCATCTCTTCGTCAGTCTCTACAATGGTGGTTGATATCCTCAAATCTCTCCAGAGGTCTTCTGTTCCATCTACCTCCTCATCAACTTGTCATCACCACCGACGCCTCCCCTTATGCCTGGGGGGCTCATTTGAACGAGTTCCAAACTCAAGGACTTTGGACAGCTCAGGAAATGAAGCATCACATCAATTTCCTGGAACTCAGAGCAATGTTTTATGCCCTCAAGGCCTTCCAACATCTTCTCTTTCCTCAAGTCCTCCTGCTGTGCACAGACAATCAAGTTGCGATGTACTACATCAACAAGCAGGGTGGGACGGGCTCTCGCATCTTGTGCCAGGAAGCCCAGAAGATTTGGGCTTGGGCCACAGATCACCATCTATTCCTGAAAGCTATCTACATTCAGGGAGAACAGAATTCCTTGGCGGACAAGCTCAGCAGAATTCTCCAGCCTCACGAGTGGACACTCGATCCTTTGACTCTGCAGTCCATCTTCGCTCAGTGGGGCACTCCTCAGATAGACCTCTTTGCAGCTCCTCACAATCACCAGCTGCCCCTATTTTGCTCCAGACTCTACTCTCCTCACCGTCTGGCAGCAGATGCATTTCTCCTCGATTGGTCCAATCGGTTCCTGTACGCTTTCCCTCCTCTACCTCTCATGTTAAGAACCTTGTTCAAGCTCAAGAGGGAACGAGCCACCATGATTCTCATTGCTCCATGGTGGCCCAGGCAACATTGGTTCTCCCTTCTACTTCAACTCAGTTCCAGAGAACCTTTTCTTCTTCCACTGTTTCCTTCTCTGCTTACACAGCATCAGGAGACCCTTCTACATCCCAACCTCCAGTCTCTGCACCTGACAGCTTGGTTTCTCTCGGCCTGACTTCTCATGATACTCTTTTGTCCCAGCCTGTTCGTTCAATTCTGGATGCCTCCAGGAAACCGGCCACTCTGCAATGTTACCATCAGAAGTGGACACGTTTTTCTTCCTGGTGTCTTCTTCATCATCATGATCCCACTTCCCTTGCAGTGGAGACCTTGTTGGATTACCTTCTTTCTTTGTGTGACTCTGGTCTCAAGTCTACTTCCATCAGAGTCCACCTCAGTGCTATTGCGGCTTTTCATGAGCCAGTCCATGGAAAACTCCTCTTAGCTCATCCCTTGGTGTCCAGGTTCATGCGGGGTGTTTTTAATGTGAAACCACCTCTTAAAGCTCCTCCGGTTATCTGGGATCTCAACGTAGTTTGTTCCGCCTTAATGAAGCCTCCATTTGAACCTTTGGCTACCGCGTCTTTCAAGTTTCTTACTTGGAAGGTACTTTTCCTTATTGCTTTTACCTCTGCCAGGAGGGTCAGTGAGCTACATGCACTAGTTGCGGATCCACCTTTTACAGTCTTCCATCATGACAAGGTGATTCTGCGTACACATCCAAAGTTTCTCCCTAAGGTTGTCTCTGAATTTCATCTCAACCAATCCATTGTCCTGCCTGTCTTCTTTCCGAAACCTCACTCGCATTCTGGAGAACAGGCTCTGCATACTTTGGACTATAAGCGGGCTCTGGCTTACTATTTAGACCGTACTAAGCCCCACAGATCATCTCCCCAACTCTTTCTGTCCTTTGATCCGAATAAATTGGGACATCCTGTTTCTAAACGTACGTTGTCTAATTGGCTGGCAGCGTGCATTTCATTCTGTTATGCTCAGACCGGACTGACACTGGAAGGTTCTGTCACGGCCCATAGAGTCCGAGCTATGGCAGCATCTGTAGCTTTCCTCCGTTCCACTCCTATTGAGGAAATCTGCAAAGCTGCCACTTGGTCCTCAGTTCATACTTTTACATCTCATTATTGTCTGGATGCATTCTCCAGACGGGATGGACACTTCGGCCAATCTGTTTTGCAAAATTTGTTTTCCTAATGGCCAACCTTCCCTCCATCCCTCTTTTTGTTTGCTTGGAGGTCACCCATCAGTCAAGAATATGCTGCCTGCTTGTCCTGGGATAAAGCACAGTTACTTACCGTAACAGGTGTTATCCAGGGACAGCAGGCAGATATTCTTGCGTCCCTCCCACCTCCCCGGGTTGGCTTCTTAGCTGGCTTATCCTAACTGGGGACCGCGCGCCTCTGTCGGGCGGGAGGGCACTCGCGCGTGCGCGATGCGGCCTACTAGAACTTTCCAAGTTCTTAGAGTGCAATCACTCTAAAATTGTCCGTACCGGGGCTCCGTCGGTGCCGTCCCCCATCAGTCAAGAATATCTGCCTGCTGTCCCTGGATAACACCTGTTACGGTAAGTAACTGTGCTTTCTCTTTGAAATCGCCTCCCTCCCACCCTACATGAACCTGATCTATGACACGCCATTTAAGATCCATAATTTTATGTTTCTTCTCCCTCCAATGTTGAACGAGGGGAGCTTCCATATTCCCTGTATTAATTCGAGATTTGTGTTCAGTCAATCGAACACAAATCTTACGACTAGTCCTGCCTATATATAAAAGCTGGCACGGACATTGGATCATTTAGATCACTAGAGAACTTTGACATGAAGTATTAGATGTAGCCCTATATATTTTATTAGTCCGTGGATGTTTCCAGGTCGGACCTGACATAATGTGCTCACACCATTGACATTGATTGCAAACTATATGATCATAAATAACAGAATCTTCTTTATTTCTAATCTCAAAACGATGATAGGCCAATATCTCACCTAAAGTTCTTCCTCTCTTATAGGAAGCAATCGGCAGATTTTGAAACTGAGAATTTAATTATAATACCGGCCAATATCGTTTGACTATATAAAAAAAACGCAGCACTTAATGACGTAAAGGGGAGTACTAGAATGAGAGGGTCATCCTGAATTTCTTCACTCTTTTCATTCTTTTCTTTTATCAGAAGGGACCGTTGAGCATATTTCGCTCGAATATATGCCTTCCAAATTGATTTGTTAGGATATCCCCTTTCATAAAAACGGCCACTTAGTATCTTAGCTTGCATCTCAAAATCTTCTTGGGAAGAACAAATGTTCTTCAGTCGCAAAAATTGACTTACTGGGATGTTAAATTTCAAAAAATATGGATGAAAACTCAGGAAGTGGAGAAAATGATTCCTATCCACCTCTTTCCTATACAAAGTAGTTGTTATATGTTGACTTTCATCTCTCACCAGTAAAATGTCCAAAAAGGATATAGAATTCATATGGTATGTCATTGTAAAAGATAAATGGGGGTTTAAGGAGTTCAGCCAGATCAAAAAAGCCTTCAATTCAGTTTCAGTCCCATCCCAAAACATCAAGATGTCATCCAGATATCTCTTCCAGAGCAGGACATGCTGGAAATTCAAAGTTGAATATACTAAAAGTTGTTCAAATTTTGCTACATAGAGACTTGCCACCGAAGGGGCAAGGGTCGCCCCCATTGCTACCCCCTGGATTTGATTGTAGAAATCACCATCGTACCAAAATAAATTTTTATTGATGACCAAACGAGCAAGTTCTAATAACCAGTCACTATTGAATCTACCCAGATCACTCTGCATAAGAGCCTCTCTAACTATTTCCACAGCTGCCACTTGAGGAATACAAGTATACAAAGAGACGATATCAAGAGTCACAAAAAACGTTACTTTCTTTATATCCCTTTGATCTTCTAAGATTCTCAAAATATGAGCAGAATCCTTTATATAGGAAGGGATCTTTAAAACTTCATTTTTCAGAAAGTAGTCAACAAACTTCGAGAGAGGTTCAAGCACAGAGTGTCTGGTAGAGACAATAGGTCGCCCCGGAGGGGCCTGAAGCCTCTTATGAACTTTAGGTAGCATGTAGATTCTCGGGGTGACCGGGCAAGTTTCTAGCAGGAAATGAGCTTCCTTCTCCGTAAGAAATTTCCTTTGTAAACCTTCATCTGTTAGTAGTTTAATTGTTGATTTCAGTTCTTCCTTCGGGTCTTTAGAAAGCTTCAAATATGCTTTTTTATCCGAAAGTTGATGACAGACTTCAGTCTCATAGGCCTCTCTATCTTGGATAGTGAGAGCACCCCCTTTGTCAGCTCTCATAATCATGATTTTAGTATTATTTTGAAGATCTTTAAGTGCTGAAGCAGCTGTTTTTGTAATATTATATCTCTTTTCTTGAGTATAGTAATGATCTTCCAGACCCTTAAGGCCCATTAGCACTAAATCTCTAAAGGTAGACAAAAAGGGTTTCAAAGGTCCCGAAGGGCACCATCTAGAGGGCCTCTTCATAATAGAGATATCTATATTCGGAGGATTTTCAGCAAAAAATACTTTTAGTTGAAGTTTCCTAAAGAAACGAAAGAACGCTACTCTCATCTTGAAGGGATCATAAGAGACTGTAGGGACAAATCCCAATCCAAAATTAAGAACCTGAGTCTGGATATCCAAAATGGAAATGGAGGATATATTTATAATCAGTTCTTCTGATGTTGTTTGGATCAAAGGCTTGGACCTATTTGGTCGCGAGTTTTTTGGGGTGGCTTCCTCCTTCCTTTGAGCGTCCCGTATTGCTTTAGAGATGCCGTTGAGCTGTCTTCGGTGCTCGATTGGACACTGAAGCAATCTGTTGTGTCACCACTACTACCTTCTGTCGTAGCAGAGGATCCATCAAAAGCAACTTTTTTAGCATTATTAACCGATCTTGAGATGTTCCTAGTCTTATTACTCATGGGTTTTTTCATCCATGAGTAGACCCTATCATATTGATAGTCTCGCTCATCCTGTTTGAACTTTTTGATTTTATTTATTTTCAATGAATCTTTAAAGCTAGAAATCATCTCATCTAAGTTCTTTCGCTTCAGTGCCAAATCTCCATCTGCCTGTTGTTCTTGTTGAATCGCATTTTCAATAGTTTTAGTTTACTCACGAAGTTCATTTTCAACGTTAGAAGTTGTTTCTATTAGTAGAATCATCAGATCCCTACTACATCTGTTTAAAATCCCAGTCCATTTTTCCATGAACGTTTTGTCCATAGTAAATGTCTTTGGTTCTTTTAGAATACGGAGACCCCTTGGGATCATACTCTTACGAAGATATTGTACAAGAGTACTTTCATGTAGCTCTGCTCTCGTCAGTCTCTTCCAAACATTTTCTAATTCGGCCCAGGAGCTAGGCGATTTCAAAGAGAAATTAAATTATAAAGAACAAAAATGGATCTTTCAGTTAAACTCGGTAATTCCTATGGGTCTGAATGCTGAAATAGAATGAATGATGTTAATATGAGGCCGGTAGAACGTAAGGGGATTTTCTCACATTAATGTGAGGTCATCACGTTTTAATTAAACCTATACCCCGGATGAAAGGGGTTGGGCTATTTAAATGCCTAAACGCCACGGCCATGTTTCCTGACTAAAATCTGTAGTGCGGGGAGCATGAGCTGTTTGTACTAAGGTAACCGATAACTCAATTTGACTGTTTTTGAATAAATATTTACATCTAACCTTTTAATTGAATACCTACTAATATATCTAATCTATATCTTATGGGGGATTTCCATGATACAGCCCGTATGGGCGAAACGTAGGACTACGTCGGAGTGCTTACCCCCACCCGCGTAGTATAAGATGAATACTTTAATCTAAATTTATCTATTGAAATATTTATAAAAAAGTTTTTGCAAAATAATGAGACCAATGACGATTAGGGATACCTGATGTTCTGTATGATCTAAAAGTTTAGCGGCATACAGACGGTATCACTGAGGTCTGTGAGTGTGTAAAGTTCTAAGATAAATCTTTATGAGATCTTCTGATTGATATACATGCTGGTTGACTGAAAGGAAGATCTAACTAAGCAATAGAGTCAGTGATTAGAGGGTCCTTTTGGTCAGTATTAGGATGGGGGTATTTCTCTACAGCTTGGGCAGTAGGTGTTGTACTCAGTTGGCAGGTGAAGTTGTTCTGCTTCCATGGGTGGACTCTCATCTTTGCCTTTTGTTGGCAGATCCTTTTATGGATCAGGATAAGAGTTTGGATAGACTTTCTCTCCGCGGAATCTGAGCATGGCCCATTTCTTGTATGTTACAGTGTACAGCGCTGTGTACGCTCTGGAAAGTGTGCATGTTAGTAATAGTGTAATCTTCTGCATCCTGGATATTGAGATTTGTGGCTCAGGCATTCTAGCTCTTTTTATGGGCGTGAGATCTCCTTGACCTAGACCTCAAGGCCTTGTCTCTCAATTCTAAGCTTCCTAGCTTCTTTGGCGGGCCCAGGGAGTGGGAGTTAGAGGGGGTAGCTGCATGGCTCCTTTCTCGCCTCTGCCTTCTCTTTTTCAGTGTTTTCCGCTGGCTGATGATGGCTTGGATTTGCCATCTCGAGCTCGCTTTCCGGGCACAGTATTTGTAGAATCTCTGGATTGGCGGCACCATCCTTACTATGCGGATTTGATGAGTCTTTCAACAGCCGGACTAAGAAGTTTCCTGGTATCTCCGGCTTTGCTCACCTAGGGTCCGATCAACATGGATATTTGTACTACTTTAGTATTACGACCTAGTTTTTTGAAAAATCTTGGCTGACATGTAAGGGTTGTTTCTTCTCTTATCCAGGTGTTATGGACATCTTCTCCTATGGCTTCTGCTTCCTTTTGGAGGTTTTTCCTTTCTTGGGTGCTTCTTAACATTTGAACCACTCCAGAGTTCCTTTTTGGCACAAGTGTATTGCCGAGGGCTTAGCGTTCAATTCCCTTCAGCTTCTAGTGCCATTCTTGGCTTGTTACAAGGGCTAGGTATATTGCTCTTCGCTTACTTCTCAGCTTCATGTAGTTCAGTTCCTAAACAGAGTTCGGTATATTCATGCGCCTCTTAGAAAGCTCGGTTTGGAGTACAATCTTCACGTACTTCTTCTCAGTTTACCGAAGGCTTCATTTCATCTTTGTCTTTTGGGACTCTAAAGGGCTGGGCCGTTGAACATGGGGTTTCTTGTGGCCACGGCTTCAGCTCTGCAGTTTTCTATGTTGCAGGCCTTGTTCAACGGGGATTCCTATTTCTGATTTCCGAAATATGGGGTATCAGTTCGGATGGTACCACTATTTCTTTCTAGGGGGTGTCATCCTTTCTTTTATGTCATGCTCGCTTTTCCTTCCTTCTTCCTGGGAGGAGAAATTGGGAGCAGTGCTTTTATTCACTGCATTTTTTGATACGTACGTAGCATTCTCCGCGAGCTCGGTTTCTAACGACTTTTAGTTGTTTATATCTCCTTTTTGTATTCTTCAAGGGATGCCTCAAACGTATGGCGGCGTCCGAAGCCTCCATCGCTCGATGGGTCCAGGAGGACATTCTTTATGCTTGCTTGCTGGCAGGGAAGCGGTTGGCAAAAGAACTTCATGACCATTCCGCCGGAGCAATGGCTACTTCTTGGGCTCAGCCCAGAGGTTTTTTCCTTGGAGGAGATTTGTCTCACGGTTAATTGGTCTTCCGAGAGTGCTTTCTCTCCGCATTTCTGCTTGGATGTGGGGGTGCATGCGGTAGGGGTGTTTTGTACTTCGGTTGTTGCGGAGGCGGCGTTTGCTTCCCACCCAGATTGAGGATTGCTTTGCTACATCCCATTGATCTCTGGATTCATCTGCTGCTATTGCTAGGGAAGGAAAAATTATGTTCTTACCTGTTAATTTTCCTTCCCTTAGACGCAGCAGATTAATCCAGAGCCCCACCCTTTCTGGATATTGTCTCTCGGTTTTTTCTTTTGCAACTTTCGCAGTTTGTTATTATGGCAGGTTGTTTTCTGTATTATTGCATTTTGAGATTTGTTATGGGAAAGAAGTTTTTTACATGCTATGCCTATTGATGGTTACGGATGCTTGGCCAAGGAGCTATACTGGATAAACAGGAGGAGTGCCAGCCAATAGGACCACCTGTTAATCAGTTTCTCTATCTCCGCTTGCTGGTAGATGTGGGTTATCCCATTGATCTCTGGATTCATCTGCTGCGTCTAAGGAAAAGAAAATTAACAGGTAAGAACATAATTTTTCCTTCCTCACAAAGCAGGTCAAAGGGTTTGATCTGACCCTCATCATCAACCAGGTGAAACAAGAAACGAATCCCCTTTTCTTCCCAATGTACAAAGCTAGCATTGTCCATCCCAGGAGGAAAGTGTGCATTAAAACGTAATGGTAAAAAGGGAGAGACAGTAGAACTGAGGGAATGAAACTTACAAACCCAGTGCCAGGCCCGCAAAAGGGAGCAATGCAACAGCGCACTGGGTGCAGTCTTCCATTTAGAAAGCAAAGGAGAGTGAAGAAACGCATTAAAGTGAGTAGTGGTAAAACAGGAAAGTTCCAAGGAGGTGTTAGTAAACGTGGAGGTGCTGCAAAAAAGGTCATTAATGTGGCGCATGCTACAAGCAATCGTCAAGAAACGAAGATTCAACAACCCCAAGCCTCCCTTATACCAAGGGGAGGCCGCCCTCCGATAGGGAATTCGAGTACGTTTTCCCATTCAGAGGAACCATTGAACCATGCGCTCAAGTCGCTTTTCTTCATGAGGGGACAGATAAAGGGGAAGAACCTGAAAAATATACAGCCACTGTGGTACAACAAGCATATTATAAAGACTTACCCGGCCCAACAAGGAAAGGGGTAGACCCCGCCACAATTGCAGCCGTGCCCCAAAGGCAGAAAACAAAAGGCCTACATTCAAAGAGTAAAGGTGGGAGAAATCCATAGGGATGCGGACCCCTAAATAGCGGAGCTCAGACTCCGCCCACCTTAGAGGAAATGAACCCCTCCAAGAAGTACGAACTGCCAGACAAGAAGGTAAAGCCAAGGATTTGTCAAGATTCAAGGAGAGGCCGGAATGAAAACCAAATTCAGAGGTAAGGTCCAACGCGAGGGGCAAGGAAACCTTGGGATCCGTCAGTATCAAAAACATATCATCCGCGAAGGCCAGCGTCTTCAAGGACTCACCCGCGACTCGGAGACTTCGCACGTCATCAATGAGGCGTAAGGTACAAAGTAAGGGTTCCAAAAAGAGTAGAAAGAGCAGAGGAGAAAGGGGACAGCCTTGGTAAGTACCTCGTAAGATGGGGAAAGAATCCGTACGGATACCATTAACCAGAAGGGATGCCCTCGGATTAGAATATAAGGTATGTATCGCGCTAAGGTAAAACCCCCCCAACCCCACATATTCAAGCGTAGGAAACAAAAAGGACCAGTTAACACTATCGAATGCTTTAGAGGCGTCCAGGCTAACAAACAGCGAATCAATGCCCAAATCCTGGCAATGGGCCAGCGCAAAGAGGACCTTGGGTACATTGCGAACTGATTGCCGAACCCGAACAAATCCAACCTGGTCTTGCATGCATTTTATAATTTATGTATTTCTTCCATTAGCTGCCTTCAATTGCTGCCTTTTTAAATAACTTGTACTGTTTGTATCTTATCCAATTGTTGTGAACTGCTTAGAACTCCCGGGTATGGCGGTATATAAAAATAAATTTTTTATTATTATTACAACCTCAAGACTTCTTGCTCAGAGACATCCAAGACAACAGTGTCCTCAGAAGTCTCAATCTCAGATTTAGCAAAAGACTCAGCAGTCTTTTTTGACTTTCTCATAGAGAGCTTAGCCAGTGTTCTCTGACCTCTCTCTTCCACTCTTCCAATAAGAACATAAGAATTGCCGCTGCTGGGTCAGACCAGTGGTCCATTGTGCCCAGCAGTCTGCTCCCGCGGCAGACCTTAGGTCAAAGACCAGTGTCCTAACTGAGACTAGCCTTATCTGCGTATGTTCTGGTTCAGCAGGAACTTGTCTAACTTTGTCTTGAATCCTGGAGGGTATTTTCCCTTATAACAGCCTCTGGAAGAGTGTTCCAGTTTTCTACCACTCTCTGGGTAAAGAAGAACTTCCTTACGTTTGTACAGAATCTATCTTTTAACTTTAGAGACTGCCCTCTCGTTCTCTCTACCTTGGAGAGGGAGAACAACCTGTCTTTATCTACTAAGTCTATTCCCTTCATTATCTTGAATGTTTCGATCATGTCCCCTCTCAGTCTCCTCTTTTCAAGGGCGAAGAGGCCCCATTTCTCTAATCTCTCACTATACGGCAACTCCTCCAGCCCCTTAACCATTTTAGTCACTCTTCTCTGGACCTTTTCAAGAAGTACTGTGTCCTTCTTCATGTAAGCAACCAGTGCTGGACGCAGTATTCCAGGTGAGGGTGAACCATGGCCCAGTAAAGCAGCATGCTAACCTTCTCCGATCTGTTTGTGATCTCCTTCTTAATCATTCCTAGCATTCTGTTTGCCCTTCTTGCCGCTGCCTCGCATTGCGTGGATGGCTTCATTGACTTGATGACCAGTACTCCCAAGTCTCTTTCCTAGGGGGTCTCTCCAAGTACCGCCCTGGACATCCTGTATTCGTGTATAAGATTTTTGTTACTGACATGCATCACCTTACAATTATCCACGTTAAACCTCATTTGCCATGTCGCAGCCCATTTCTCGAGTGTGTTATGTCGCGTTGCAAGTCTTTGCAATCCTCCTGTGTCTTCACTACTCTGAATAACTTCGTATCATCTGCAAATTTAATCACCTCACTCGTCGTACCAATTTCCAGGTCGTTTATAAATATGTTGAAGAGCACAAGTCCAAGCACCGAGCCCTGCGGTACTCCACTCGTGATGCTTTTCCAGTCTGAGTATTGTCCATTTACCCCCACTCTCTGTTTCCTATCTGCCAGCCAGTTTTTAATCCCTGTATGACATCTTGAAAGTCTTTGCTAAGCTTTTTGCCTATTCTGTTTTGGCTTGCAGGATGCTCTGGATCCGGCAGTGCTCTGGTGATTCATCTTCTAAAGCGACCTAGAGCCTGTTGCCCCTTAAAGGACAGCTGGTTTTCGGCCAGGGTCTGGATGACTTCATGGCCAATGTGCAGAATCGCAGGCCCAAGTCACTGCCTGTGAATAGATCCTACCCTTCCAGGTGTTTTGAGCATCCTAATTGTTGTCCCTTCAGCTGCTCTCGTCTGTATGTGGTCTCTCCCACTGGCCAGCGGTCCTCTCCACGGTCCTGCGGTATATAAATTGTTATTATTATTAGTATTCATCTGCCAGACCACGCTTTGGTGGTTCCCGATGCCAGCCATGCATGGGGAGTTATCTGGAAGCGCCTGTAAAGAAGCAATTCTGATGCTAGGCTGGTGTCTCCCGTCTGTGCATCGGGAGCAATTGTCGGCCTTTCTGGCAGAATGGCAGGCCATTGCATCTGACCACTGGGTCTTGGAGGTTCTCAGGGATGACTGCAAACTGGAGTTTCTCTGTCCTCTGACTGAGTATTATCTGGATTCCTCGGTGGGCCACCCTGAGAAGGTGGCTCGGGTGCAGGCCACAGTCCACAGATTTGATATTGCTGTAATAGAACCCTAACCAGAGTAAGACTCAGGCTCTGGGAGATACTCAATATATTTCATTGTTCCAAAGAAAAGATCCAATGATTGGTGACCGATTCTGGACCTCAAAGCAGTCAATGCGGTGCTGAAAGTGCTCCGCTTCCACATGGAGATGTTTCGCTTAGTGATAGCATCATTGGCACAGAGGAAGTTCCTAGCCTCTCTGCATCTGATGGGGAAAGGGAGTTCCTAGCCTCCCTGGTTCTGACGGAGGCATATCTCCACATTTCTATTTTTCTGGATCACACGAAGTATCTGAGGTTCCACATCTTGGGGCAACATTTCCGTTTTTCAGTGATGCCTTTTGGATTGGCAATGGCACCCAGGACCTTCACCAAGGTAGTGTCCTGGTTCACCTGTATATGGACAACTGGTTGATCAGAGCTCCCTTGGAGTCCAAGGGGCATCAGGCTATTCAGTAAGTGATACAGTTCCTGCAGCGATTGGGCTAGATGATCAATTTCAGGAAGAGTCATCTCGAGCTGACGCAGGATTTGGAATACCTAGGAGTTCAATTTCACAAGAGACAGAACAAAGTGTTCCTGCCTGTGTCCCGACTGGAGAAGCTTCGCCAGATTATCAGGGACTTTCTGGCTACCCTGAGGATCATGGTGGCAACAATCGATGTGATCCCTTGGGCAAGAGCCCATCTGCGTCCGCTGCAGGATGCTCTGCTTTCACTCTGGAGTCTACAGCGGGACCCATTACATGCACCCCTGCCCTGGTTGACTGTGGCTCAGAACAGTCTTGCCTGGTGGTTGCGACCTTGCTATCCAGGAGCCTTTGTAGGGCAGCTACATGGACCATACTCCATATTTTTTCAAAATTTTTCAGAGTGGATATGGCAGCATAATAGGACACGGTTTTTGGGTCCTCAGTGCTTCAAGCAGGCTCATCTGTCCCACCCTAGATTTGGGGGATTACTGTACTTTTTGCACTTGAAGGGAAGATTAGGTTCTTACCTTAATAATCTTCTTTCCAGTAGACAGGTATAGTAGTCTGGACAACCTGTCCTGTCAGAATATGCCTGTTTAAGGTCTCAGTAATATTGTGGAGTTCCAGATATTTGCCTTTGGGCAGCCAAGAGTAAAGAAATGCTCGTGGATACCCATCTAACAGAGATGAAGAGTGATACAATAGTTCTCTATAACAAAAGCTTACAAGAAGCAAGAAATGCTGTATAAATGTTAGTGCTGGTTTAATTCAGGTAGGTGGTTTGTTACGTTCCACCTTGGTTATGGTATGTTTCCATTTGATTAATTACTTGTTTTCATTGCAGAGTAGAACAAAATTGACTTTGTCAGGGAGTTCATCCTGTTGTTATTTCTCCTGTTTAGAAGTTATCCATTGCTCTGGTATGAACTGAGGGAGAAGGACACTGTGTAGTGACATAAAGTGGCACAGCTGAAGAATATGTTTGATGCCTTCTGCAAGTTTCTCTTGATTAGGGGGATAAAACCTATAGTCCAGACTAAGAACCTAATCTTCCCTTTCTGATACAGGTAACCCCTGTGAGTCTCTTTGGAGATGGCAGAAGAAAGTTGCTGGCAGCAGGGGGTGAGAACTTCACTGGAATTGACACTACTGGCCTACTATGGTGAGGACACGGAAAGCAGTTATTACTGTATGATATATAGTATTAAATTGTATTCTAGAGATGTACTTTCGTTCCCTGATCAATAGTAAAATGTGATGACTGAGGGCATTTTTGGTTTGTATACCTTTAAATGAACTGAATAGTCAAGGGCCCTTTTTAAATCGACTTTTCAAGTGTTCCATTTTTTTGATGGCAAAACCATACTTGTGCAGAGAGGATAGAGTAGAGAAACTGGAGTTTCTTTGAATGAGGAGAAGACAGAATCAAAAGGTCCTTCACCAATAATGTTGAAATTGATAAGCAGACAAAATTCCATGACTGATAATGTCATCAGCACCTGATTATGAAAATGAAATAAATTTGTCGCAGAGTACTATTTTCTGTTCTGTAGTCAGACCTAGAAAAGGAAGAAAAGTACTTTCTTGAAAATAATTTGCTGAAGTAAAAATCTTAAAAAAAAAATCCCCACAAAGAAATCCTTACAATAGCACAGATGGGCCCTTGAGGCAGAGTAGTAGCAGGACTGTTTTTTCTCTCAAAGTGGCTCTTGTAAAATTCTCAGGCTAATTGTCTAAGTACGCATAAATTAGTCAGTATGAGGGTGAGAAATAGAGGTGTACATGTAGACATAATAGTCCCCATCCACACCCATCCTCAGTCAATTCTATTCTATCCCTATCTCATTTCCCATCATATTGCTACTGTTCTCTCACCATCCAGTCATAGTAACATAGTAAATGACAGCAGAAAAAAACCTGAACGGTCCATCCAGTCTGCCCATTAGTTATTCTCATTAAAAATACATGATTAAATTAACTTGTCTCTTCTTTCATATTTCTGGGCCATAAACTAAAGTCCACCTGGTATTGTCCTAGGTTCCAACTGCTGAAATTGTCATCTAAGCTCACTCTTTTCTATTCCTGCAGCATCCCCATTATGTTGGTACCATTCCCTCACCAACCTCAGTTTTCTTTCCCATCCTTGTATCCAACCCACATTTAAATGATCTTGTAAATTCAAACAAAAGCCATCATATAATTTGTTAAAATTTAACACAAAACAATAAGCATAAATTTGTTAATAAACAATGCTTTAATATGATGATGCAGAGAAATGGATGATGCAGTGAACCTGGAAGACATACTGAGCCACAACAACAAGTTTAAAGAGTGATAAATCACCTGTACTAGATGGTACAGTCGACTCCACCTAAGTGCACGTCGGTTAAACACACGCTTCGGTTATTCAAATGTGACTTGCATGGTCTCGTTTTTTTACATTAAAGTAAATGGACATAAACTCCGGATAATTGCACTTCTGATAAGCATACAAGCCGCTTATGCACACAGGTGTTATAGGTCCAACTGCCATTCTCTCACATCACGTTCATTGGAGCTGTTCTGGAATTCTTCAGGGATCCTATGGATAAGGATATACGTGATAAACAAATATGAATTGGTATGTATTGTTATATGTGCTATGTGAAAGTGAAATGCAATAAGATTCAGTTGACAAGAATAGTGTTGAAAAATATTGAAGAAAATAAAGTAAAATAAAATATAAAAGGTGACTGGTGCCGTCATATTTGAATACACAAAATGAGACTGAGAATCTCTGTAGGCAAATCGTGCTGGTGAGAGAATGATGCATACCTGGTGAAGAGTGCAAACAATCAAGAAGTCAAGGTGAATGGAAAACGTGATCCAAACCTATGTGTATTACCAACCTTGAGACAACACAATAAATGTGCATAACTCTAATTACCAATATAGTAGGAATAAAACTTTCTATTGGGACATAAGCAAAAAAAGCAAATTGAAATTGTCAAAACACTGACTGTGTTGGGTCTATATGATTCTAGTGATTCAGGCCCTAGACATTTTTATGTGGATTATTTACTTGTTTCAGTAAAGCCTTAATTTTGGACATCAACTCTCCGTAAGTCGTTTGTTTCTAAGGAATTACCAGCAAGCCTGGGCAAGATAGTGGAAACTATTATAAAGAATAAATTTATGGAACACTTAGACAGGCATGGTTTATTAGGACAGAGCCACCATTGGGTGCAGTCAAAGGAAGTCTTCCCTCACTAATTTGCTTCATTTCTTTGAAGGCATGAATGGATAATGGTGAGCTAGTTGATATGGTGTTTCTAGATTTTCAGAAAGCTTTTGACAACGTTCCTCATTAGAAACTCCTCAGAAAATTAAAAAGGCTACAATGTTTTGTTGTGGATTAGGAATTGGCTATTGGACAGAAAACAGGGGTAGGATTAAATGGCCATTTTTCTCAATGGTGGAGGGTAAATAGTGGAGTATTACAGAGTTCTGCAGGGACCAATGCTATTTAACATATTTATAAATGATCTGGAAAGTGGAATGACAAGTGAGGTGATTAAATTTGCAGATGATTCAAAGTTATCAAACACATACAGACTGAAAAATTGCAGGAAGATCATAAGAAATTGAAAGACTGGGCATCCAAATGACAGATGAAATTTAATGCAGACAAATGCAAAATGATGCACATTGAGAAAAATAATCCAAATCATAGTCACCTGATGCAAGGATCTACCTTAAGCGGAGTGCATGAGCAACCGCTCATATATTTAACATGGTTGTTTAAATTTTTATAATTTAATTTTGATTGAAAGTTGGGTCAGTAATTTTGTGAGCAACCATTTAACTAAACTACCCCTCCCCTTTACTAAACTCCCTTTACTAAACCATGAAAGTGGTTATTAGCACAGGGAGCCACGCTGAATGCTCTGTGCTGCTCCCGATGCTCAGAGTTCCTTTGAGTGTTAGAAGCAGCGCAGAGCATTCAGTGCGGCTCCCTGCGCTAATAACCGCTATCGCGGTTTAGTAAAAAGGGGAGGGGGTGTAAATCAATTACCATATGTGTGATTTTTTTTTTTGTTCTATATACAGAAATATATTGCTAATAAGAACATAAGAACATAAGCAGTGCCTCCGCCGGGTCAGACCATAGGTCCATCCTGCCCGGCAGTCCGCTCCCGCGGCGGCCCAAACAGGTCACGACCTGTCTGAATCACCAGAAGGGGCTCCCTTGCCACCTTGGTTTCTCATTGAAGTCCTATCTTCCCATCGAAGTCCTAACCCTCCGGTCTTGCACATGCACGACCTGGTTGAGTTTCTATACTTATTACCTGATTAGCTTTCTATACTTGTGTTACATCCCAGCTCCTCCCTCAGTATCCCACGATCCCTTTATCCCTCAGGAATCCGTCCAATCCCTGTTTGAATCCCTGTACCTTACTCTGCCTGATCACTTCCTCCGGTAGCACATTCCAAGTGTCCACGACCCTTTGGGTGAAAAAAAACTTCCTTGCATTTGTTTTGAACCTATCTCCCTTCAGTTTCTCCGAATGCCCCCTCGTACTTGTTGTCCCCTTCAGTCTGAAGAATCTGTCCCTATCCACCCTCTCTATGCCCCTCATGATCTTGAAGGTCTCTATCATATCTCCCCTGAGCCTCCTTTTTTCCAGAGAGAAGAGCCCCAGCCTATCCAACCTCTCGGGGTATGGGCAGTGTTCCAGCCCTTTTACCAGTTTCATTGCTCTCCTTTGGACTCTCTCAAGTACCGCCATGTCCTTCTTGAGGTGCAGCGACCAATACTGAACGCAGTATTCCAGATGTGGACGCACCATCGCTCGATACAATGGCATGATGACTTCCCGCGTCCTGGTTGTTATGCCCCTCTTTATGATGCCCAGCATCCTGTTGGCTTTTTTCGAGGCTGCTGCGCACTGTGCAGATGGCTTCAGTGATGCATCCACCAGCACACCCAAGTCTCTCTCAAGTCTGCTGTCTCCCAACAATGCCCCCCCCAATTTGTAGTTGAACAACGGGTTCTTTTTCCCTATATGCATGACCTTGCATTTTTCCACGTTAAAGCGCATTTGCCATTTGTTTGCCCAGTCTTCCAGCTTGTCCAGGTCCCTTTGCAGGTCCTCACACTCCTCCCTGGACCTAACTCTGCCGCACAGTTTGGTATCGTCTGCAAATTTTATAACCTCGCACTTTGCCTCCTTTTCCAGGTCATTGATAAATATGTTGAAGAGTAACGGCCCCAGCACTGATCCCTGTGGCACACTGCTTGTGACTCCCTGCCAGTCAGAATATTGGCCCTTCACTCTGACCCTCTGCAGTCTACCCGACAACCAGTGCTTGATCTATCTGTGCACATCCCCTCCCACCCCGTGGTTCCACAGCTTCCTAAGCAGCCTTTCATGTGGCACCTTGTCGAAAGCCTTTTGAAAATCGAGGTAAATGATGTCTATGGGTTCCCCATTGTCCACCCGACTGCTTATTCCCTCAAAGAAGTACAGAAGGTTCGTTAGGCATGACCTTCCCTTACAGAATCCGTGCTGGCTTGTTCTCAGTAGGCCATTCCTCTCGATGTGCTCGCAAATGCCGTCCTTGATCATAGCTTCCACCATCTTCCCTATAATTGAAGTCAGGCTCACCGGCCTGTAGTTCCCGGGGTCACCCCTCGATCCCTTCTTGAAGATAGGTGTGACATTCGCTAATTTCCAGTCCTCTGGTACCTCACCAGTTTTCAAGGATAGGTTGCAAACATGCTGGATTGTGCCCGCTATTTCTTGTCTTAGTTCCTTCAGAACCCTTGGGTGGATCCCGTCCGGGCCCGGTGATTTACCGCATTTTAATACTGGAATCAAAAATTGTTGCTCACGCACAAAAAATATTTACACATACCCGGCCACTCCTTAGAAAGAGCATTGCTTAGGAGTCAGCACCCAAGAAAAAGATCTGTGTCATTGTAGACAATACGCTGAAATTTTCTGCCAGTGTGTGGCACCAGCCAAAAAAGCAAACAGGATTCTAGGACTTATTAGAAAAGGGATGATAAATTAGTTTAAGAATTTTATAATGCCTCTGTGTTGCTCCATGGTGTGACCTCACCTTCAGTATCGCGTTCAGTTCTGGTCACCGTATCTCAAAAAAGATATAGTGGAATTATAAAAGGGAGTATGACAATTTGTAGGAAAGGAAGACAATTCATAGGAAGACAATTGATAAAGTGAATTTAATAAAGCATTTGTGAGTGTTTTCAGCCTGTTGTCAAATATTATGAACTACTTTTAAAACTTCTAAGCGAATAGCGTTAGGTGGTGTGATGAAATTCAGTCATATTAATACTGGACAAGACTGAAACACAGTAAAAAATAAAGGATATTAACTAAAGGAAAGAGATAACCACTACAAAACATTTTTTTTGTCATCCTAGCAGTCATAGGTAGCAGAACCACCAAATTAAACTACATAAAGTTACTGTACCCTTTTACTAGAAAGAAGATTGAGGTAAACACCTAGGGCTCCTTTTACTAAGGTGCGCTAGCATTTTTAGCGCGCGCTAACCACATGCTAAACAAAAAATACTAATGCATGCGGTATTTAGCATGAACTAAGTGTGCGCCAAAACCGCTAGTGCACCTTGGTAAAAGGAGCCCCTAATCTCCAATTCTCCTTTAGTCTTAGTCACCAGGATAATTACATTTCATGGGGGACAGTAAGTGGTGTACTAAGTGAGCACATTATGCTGCATTGGCCCAAAGATTATATACTGTAAGTGTTTGTACATATCATTTATATGCCATGCAAAAGTAATGAACCTGTAGAAATGCTGAGTTTTCTTGGGCCTAGGTTTTCCTGTCTAATGTGGACACTTGAAGCTTATTACTGACAAGAGCCTAACAATTTGAAGAGCCTTATGACAGTTACAAAACAAATTTTTTTTCTTCTGTTTTTCATCTTTCTTGAACTCTCCTGGTAGTTTTGGGAATCTGTCCTTCCCTCTGGGTACCGTACAGATCTTCACATTGTGTCTATATCCCTGTTGATGGCCTAATCTTATCCTGGAATGATTCAAGGATGTTTTGCTTGGAAAGGAAAGCAGACTTAATAGTTGTCAAGGATCACAACAAGCAAGTAAGAGTCTTTCTTAGTGCTGTCAGTACCAGTGCTGAGGCTTTCTGGTTCCTGGTGATAATATTTAGCACAAAGCATTAGTCTTAACCAATGGGTTATTTACTTGTATCTTTACTCTTGAGTTTGGTGTAGAAGGCATCCTATCCATCTTTTTCTTTAGAACCTCTTCCTGTGACTTTGTTCTGCTCCCCAGTTCTTCCTTCTACACGCAAGTAGGAAGGTGTCTCTATGTTCTGTTCTTTGAGTTTTTATTTTCATTTTTATAACCACCATTGAGGCTTTTTTGGTGCTGCAGAAATACCCAGCACTGGGTCAGCTCTGTCTCTGTGGAGATATAGATCCACATTGTGTGGGTGTGATCTATAGCCAGGAGGGAGATGCTGTTGCAGGACACCTGCCTGTCCAGCCTGCTCTAACTCCGTGGTATCTTGGGGTCCATTCACTGTGGAGCATTACTTGCCCCTTTGGTTGGTCATTTGAGGCTTGAGCATAGGCTGCTCAGTTCCAGTGTTGATCTGGAGGACTTTATCTGGTACTGGCTGTGTTCCCCTATGAAGAGGAGAGAAGTGGGGTATACGAATTCGGGCTCTAACCCAGTCTGAGTGGCAGCCCGAAGAAACAAGCTATGCCCTCTTTTCGGCACTCTTTATTTTTGCCTTTTATGTTTGCTTGTTTGATGCAGCAGTCTCCACCATTTTCTAGTCTGGTTCTATGGGGCTCATGGGGGGGGGGGTGTCTTTTAAATTGGGCTTCTGGGGCTAGATTTTAGGTTCCCCCACCTCCAAAAACCCCTTCCTTGAATTTTTGGCACTTTTTCCTGACTCCCCAATGCTGTTTTTTTGGTGACCACATGCTGCTGCAGCAGCAGCCATCTTGGATTAATTGGGATGAGAGGTTTTCCATACCCTTTATCAGTTTAGTTGCTCTTCTCAGGACATGGCGGTACTTGAGGGAGTCCAGAGAAGAGCAACTAAACTGATAAAGAGTATGGAAAACCTCTCATATACTGACAGACTGAAAAAGCTGGGGCTGTTCTCCCTGGAAAAGCGGAGACTTAGAGGAGACATGATAGAAACCTTCAAGATCCTGAAGGGTATAGAAAGGGTAGACAGGGACAGATTTTTCAGATTATGGGGAACCACAAGTACAAGGGGGCACTCGGCGAAATTAAAAGGTGACAGGTTTAGAACAAATGCCAGAAAGTTCTTTTTCACCCAGAGGGTGGTGGATACATGGAATGCGCTTCCGGAGGCTGTGATAGGCTGGAGCACGTTACAAGGCTTCAAAGAAGGTTTGGATAGGTTCCTAGAGGATAAAGGAATTGAGGGGTACAGATAGGAGTAGAGGTAGGTTTAGAGATAGTCTGGGACCACTGCTTAGGCAATGGGCCTGATGGGCTGCCGCGGGAGCGGACCGCTTGGCGAGATGGACCTCTGGTCTGCCTCAGCGGAGGCAACTTCTTATGCTCTTATGTTTGTGTGCCTCAGAAACTTCTTGTCTTGACTTACATACCAGAAAGATGGATCCTTCTGGGAGATTTTCTACTATATTATGCCAAGTTTGTGCCCAGTGGGCACCTGAGGAGCATCCATGTGCTGTGTACCGCAGAACACACAAGGGAGGTGGTGATCAGTATGCAATCTCCTCTGGCCACCTGAAGATCTTTGAATCATGGGAGGGTGGTTTTCATGTCAAATTTCCCTCTGCAACACCCTTGGACAGCGTGTCTGCATCTTCTGTGAAATGCAGGCGCATAGAGCCAGTGGCAGGACTGCGGGTGTGGGGGGGAGGGGGTTCCAATGCTTGAGTGTTCTGACTACCCTCAGTCAGGCTTTATGCCTGAGTTTGTGTGTCTCATATTTGACATATATATGGACTACTAAGGTCTATATAGTTCTTCAGGTATGTCTCCTGTTTCAAATAAGCTGTTGCCCCAGTCTCAGGATATTTCCTCTCAGCAGCAGATTGGACCACAAGTGGTTGAGGAACAGATAGAGGGAGACTCAGAATACTGGAGGTTCTTCAGGGTCTTGGGCTCCTCTTAAGGCCTAGCAGTTCTCTTAAGGTGCAAGTGGCTGGCCTGTACTTCTTCAGAGTCCGAGTGGACAATGTCTAGTTGGCCTATCATCTGGATATCCCGAGATTTTTGAAAGGGAGTTTGAAGCTGAGACCACTGGTGCGACAGTCTTTCTCAGCATGGAACCTTAATTTGCACTCTGTGTGAAGATGTTTACAAGCCAGTAGATGAAGTGTTCCTTATGGATCTCACTCTTACGATAGTTTTTCTGGTAGCTATCTCCTTGATGAGGAAAGTGTCAGATTCAAGCTCTTTCATGCAGGGAGTCCTCCCTCTGCTTTACCAGAGCGGGTGTTTCCCTATGTATGATACCTTCCTTTCTGCTGAAGGTCATTTCTGTTTTCCATGTGAATCAGAGGTACAGTTACCCACATTCAAGGCTATGGGGTTGAGAAAGAGGGACAAAGTGCTGTCCCTCCTGGATGTATGCTGGGTTTTACTGCATTATTTGGAAGTGACAAACCCTTTTAATCTTTCAGATAGTAACATAAAAAACATAGTAACATAGTAAATGACAGCAGATAGACCTGAATGGCCCTTATGAATCCTAGTTTTGCATTAGATTTGTTTGGCTATTTCAGCGGCATATATCGGGTGCAGTAAGCAACTGTCTTTTTCTTTGTGGGATCACTCCACTAGGGATGTTTTGATTTCCTAGGCAGAGTCGAGGTTGGTGCCACTGGAAGAGATTAGCAGAATTTCTGTGTGGTCAACGATCCATACCTTTATGAAATTCTATACGGTGGACATGGCAGCTTGGGAAGAGGCAGCTTTTGGGTATTCTGTTTTGGCAGCAGTCTCCTCTGTCCCACCATAGCCCACAGGGACTGCTTTATATATCCTTTTGGTCATGCCTTTTGCACTAGCAGGGAAGATTTGGTACTTACCTTGATAATATTCTTTCTAGCAGAAAGGCATATGAGTCTTGATGGTCCACTCTATCAGTTGTTGACTAATTCCATGGTCATTTCTTGCATGCCACAAATGAAAGTTGCCAGTGTTTAATCGGCTGCCACTCCAGAGGCTGCAGTCTTGAATCCTCTGGATTCAACTGAGGTTTGTCAGGTAAGAGCCTCTTCAAGAGGAGATGCCATCTTGTTCTCCATAAACCTTTTAACAAAGGGATTAATTAACAATAATGCATACCCATATTAGAATCAGTGTATGTTATGCTATGGTTAGATGACTTGTACTGACTGTCACCTGGGTTTCTATTGTGTTTATCAGTTAATCTACTTGTTGTTTTTTCTCTAAAGGACAGAGAAGACTTGAAGTGAGCGGGGAGTTTCCCCGCACCACTCCTTTCCTTTGTCTTTTGTTCTAGCAGTTTATTCTCTTCTTCTTTGGTGCAAACTGAGGATCAGAGCAGAGTCATAGTAGGAGGAGATAAAGAAAAAGATAGACAGGATGCCTTCTACACCAAACTCATGAGTAAAGATAAATAACCCACTGGACAAATGCCTTTCTACTAGAAAGAAAATTATTGAGGTAAATACACAGTCTTCACTTCCTTAGTGTCTTCACTATGAGTTCTAGACTTGTTTAGTGGGACTAAAAGAAAAATATTAACAGGTAAAGTGTAAACTTTTCTTGGGGTTGGCAGAATTGGTGGATGGATTTATTTATTACATTATATTCCACTCTATCAATTTGTTTATAGGTGGATTACAGATAAACATACACATTTTCATAGTACAACACACTCTTACACATTACTTAAAAACAATATATTCGACTTCATCGTACTGCAACTAGTTACCACATCTTCAAGCTCTTCCATTCATTCAACTGCTGTAATCAATTAAATTTTTCTACCAGCTCTTCTGGACTTATATACATCCTTACATAAGAATGTTTTCAATAAACTTTTCAAAGCTTTAAGATCTGTTGCTATATGAATATGTTCAGAAAGCATATTCCACCACTGACGCCCCCTAACATTAAAACCCCCCCCACATTTCTGGGGGGCGTGGCTTGGAGCCGCAGTAAGATGGTGGGGTGATAGTGCAAGCTCCTCTACAACAGGTTATAACTATAAGAAAATCGGCTGTCTATTTTAATTATTTTAATTTTTTTTTTTGCGTTTGCCTATAATAGTATGGCATCGAGTAAACAAATGAAGGGGGATGTTGCCAGTACGAGTGCTGGTTCAGTGAAGAGATCAAAAATGGAGCCTGTGACTCCTTCAAAAGCGTCGCTGCCAAAGGATGACAGCATTGATATCGGTGCTGAGCTTAAACAAATTAAGGAGATAGTTTTGGGTAATTCGTTAAAAATACAAGAAGCGATTGATGAAGTGGCCAGCCTCACACGAAGAATGGCAGCTATGGAAGTGAAAGTGGATCAGATAGAGAGAAGGACTGAAGCGAATGAATTTGAAATTCGGCAGTTGAAGGTAGAAAAAAAACAATTGGAAACTTATCAAAAGAGCTGGAAGATTGTATTAACTGGGAGAGTATTAGGGATCCCGGAAGGAGTGGAAAAAAATGATCTGGTGGCATTTTTAGAGAAGTTTTTACCCAAGATCTTGCCGCTTAAATTAGCATACCTGATGGAGTTTGAAAGAGCTCATAGAATACCGACTCGAAGGATAAACAAACAGCTGGGACCGCGTCCTTTAATTTTCAGGCTATTGAGACATCAGCAAGTGATAGAAATCCTCAGATTGGCAAAAGAAAACCGAAATTTGAAGTATCAGGATTCAAAAATCTTCATTGTGCCTGACTTTGCAAGGAATACTGCACAAAAAAGAAAGAAATTGCTGGAGCTGAGACCAAAGCTGAAAAGTATTGGGGCTAGATATGGTCTGGTATATCCAGCCATAATGAAAGTCACTTATGATAATATGACTTTCAATTTTGAGGACCCTGTAAAATTACAAGAATTTTTGAACAATTGTGAACATCCCATGTCTTCATAAGGTACTTTTATTATTGGAAATATAAAGGATTGGATGGATGGATGGAATATTTTCAAGTTAAAAATCTAAACGGTCATGGATATTAGCTGCAGATGTCAACATTTTCTATATAAATGCCTGTGTGGTTTATTCATAACTTATAGAGAATGCTTTGTGGATAACTATGCACAGCATGCAAAATGTATACTGCAATAGATGTGAAAGAGCTGCTGATATATAATTTGGAGAAAGGGTTATGAAGATAGTTATGGAATTGGTAGGAGTAATTCTGTTTCTTTCTGGACTGAGATAGTGATCACAAAATCCTGCATTTGACTGTTCTCTACTCTCCTGTCTGGTTGAGATACTGTGTGGAGATATAAGTGGATCATATTTATGGTTTTTACTGGATTTGTTATGGTTCTGAAGGTTTGACTGAAAAGGTTAAGCATGGTATGATGCTATTGGATTTTTATTTTATATAATTGGCAGCATTTTAGTGTTTCTGGCCTAATATGAAGTGGCTGAAAAAAGAAGGTGTAGTAATGAGAACTTGCACACGTCATTATTACAAGTTATACTATGCATATTTTTGGATCAAACTATTTTTGTGAAAGGCTTAGTATAACCTGAATATGGATTGAGACTGACAGGGTTAGTTTGGAAATGAAAGTGACATTATACTATCTTATGCAGTATACATTAAATAATGGTGTCATCGAAATAGAAATAGAAGGTTAGATAGAATATTAAATATTAAGATTTCAAGAATTAAATCTTAATATGACAGAAAAACTTTTAAAATATATACTGTTTGCTTCCTATGAGATTTTAATGTTATTTTGTTTTAATTTTATGAGTTATTTCATATAGGTTTTTTTAAAAAAAATTTATTTCAAAGGTTTTTAATAAAATCTAGTATGCATTTTATTAATGTTATAAATTTTATTTTATCAGGATGCATTATGGGTTTTTGGTTTATTAACTATATAAATGAATGTAGTTTGCTAACTTTATAAATATTTATGTTCATTTTTTATTAGTAAATGATAAGAAAATGAATATGAATTGATGCTATTTTACGGTTATAAATAATAGAGAGTGATGTGCATTCTTTTTGAATATGAGTAAATCTATGAAATTAGGGGAAATTTATTTTTGGTAAACAAGATTAATGGTTATATAAGTATTTAAAAAGTATAGATTACAGGGGTAGTGGAAAGTATTAAATGGGTATGGTTAATTAAATAATTTTGTGGTAATTTGGGAATTTCAAATAGGTTTATTTGAGAATGTTTTTGTTTTTGTTTGTATATGGGAGGAGAATATTTTATATAGGGGAAATTGAGCTTCATGGGGTAATTGAGTTAATTTATCAAAATTTAATTTTTGGATGTATCAGATTAAGTAATTATAATTTGGGCTGATTATTTTAGATAGCTTATAATATATGGAATAACAGATACAAATGTTAACTTGTAGGAGTTTGTTGTCATCCGATACCACATGTATGTCTCCAAGTTTTCACTTTTATTTAGGGGGGGTTGGGTGGGGATTGGGAGGGGAGAGGGAAAATGGGTTATGGGGGGGGGGGAGGGATTTTGTTTCTTTAAAATCTGATTTTGGGAAAGGTAATAATTTAATATGTTTTCAGTATAATTATATTTATTGGAAGAATTATGGAAAGGCAATGTATACAATCTCATAATGAATCTTAAAATATTTTCCCTAAATGTAAATGGCTTAAACCATCCGATCAAGAGGAAAAAAACGTTCTTATTTTTAAAAAATCAGAATGCAGATATTTGTTTTATCCAAGAGACTCATCTGTCTGCTGAGGAGTCTAAGAAACTGATGGGTAATTGGGTAAAACATTGTTTTTTTGCCCCTGCTGTGGGGAAAAAAGCTGGAGTTGCTATTCTGATTAGCATAAAATGTAATGCAGTATTTAATAAAGTAGCTTCAGATCCTTTAGGAAGATGGTTGCATGTTGACATGAGTTTGGGTAATACTACCATGGCGCTTTTCAACGTATATGTCCCTAATTCGAATCAAATAGAATTTTTAAAGTCTCTACAACAATTGGTTCTACCACTGGCCGCTTCTAATTTAATAGTGGCGGGAGATTTTAATGCTGTAATGGATCCTTTAATGGATAAAAAGCCTAGTAAAATTATAAAGTCATTAGGGCTGGATAATTTTGTGCAGTCTTTTAATTTAAAAGATAAATGGCGTATTCTTCATTTTAATGATCAAGAATTTTCTTTTTGTTCCCATGTTCATAAATCATTTTCAAGAATTGATTATGTTTTTATTTCAGATAATTTAGTACATCAAGTAACACAAGCCTCCATCGATCCCGGCAGCGTTTCTGTTTTTTTTCTTTTAATTGCAGGAGCGGAGAGGCAGAGGGGAAGGCAGAAGGAAACAGCCAGAGCAGGCTGTTAGACCGGGGTCGCGGCGAGAGTTAGCTCCGCCCACCCCCACCCGCGTCAGAGGTTACATCGGGCCCGGGCTCCCCCTATAAGAAGAAGGGAGCCAGGGCACGAGGTAAACCCGGCAGCGTTTCTGTTTTTTTTCTTTTAATTGCAGGAGCGGAGAGGCAGAGGGGAAGGCAGAAGGAAACAGCCAGAGCAGGCTGTTAGACCGGGGTCGCGGCGAGAGTTAGCTCCGCCCACCCCCACCCGCGTCAGAGGTTACATCGGGCCCGGGCTCCCCCTATAAGAAGAAGGGAGCCAGGGCACGAGGTAAACCCGGCAGCGTTTCTGTTTTTTTTCTTTTAATTGCAGGAGCGGAGAGGCAGAGGGGAAGGCAGAAGGAAACAGCCAGAGCAGGCTGTTAGACCGGGGTCGCGGCGAGAGTTAGCTCCGCCCACCCCCACCCGCGGCAGAGGTGACAGCGGGCCCGGGCTCCCCCTATAAGAAGAAGGGAGCCAGGGCACGAGGTAAACCCGGCAGCGTTTCTGTTTTTTTTCTTTTAATTGCAGGAGCGGAGAGGCAGAGGGGAAGGCAGAAGGAAACAGCCAGAGCAGGCTGTTAGACCGGGGTCGCGGCGAGAGTTAGCTCCGCCCACCCCCACCCGCGTCAGAGGTTACATCGGGCCCGGGCTCCCCCTATAAGAAGAAGGGAGCCAACGGCGCCCAGCCATTCGGCGCACGGCGAAGGCGAGCGGCAAAGGCGCTCGCCTTAGCGAGAGCGCCTTTGCGAAGGAGCCTTGAGAAGGAGCCCAGACAGCAGCAGCAGCAAAAATCTTTTTTCTCACTCATTACTCTCTTCTCTCTCTACCCTTTCAGCTAGCTGCACGCCGGACACCACTCATACACACCGAGGAACCAAAGGAGCAGGGAAAAAGAAATGGAGGCTGCAGGAACCCAGCGGAGCTACCCAGTGTACTGCATCGAGTGTCATATGTATGACTACCTCCCCTCCGGGAGGCAGGCGTACATATGCGGTCGATGTCAGGAACTGGATAGCCTGAGGAAGGAGGTCGGGAGACTGCAGGCCAAGGTCCAGGAGCTGGAAGGACTGTGCACCTTAGAGGAACCATGCTGGACAACGGAGGATACCACCGGAGAGAGTCACGTCACGGAGCAAGTAAGAGAGCTCGAGAAATTCATCGAGGAGGCCTGCAGGATGGTGGCGGCTCAGGACAAACAGCACATCGGAATGGAACCAACAATTGGACAGAATCCACCAGACGCCATGAGAGTAGGACCTTGCGGAGGAGCTGGACAGACAGAGGAGATAGTGACCCAACCGAACCCAGAGGAAATTCTAACGGATCGCGACACGGACCTGAGACCAGAGAGACAACCAAGGAAGGGGAAGTCTGCAATTGTAGTGGGAGACTCAATCCTGAGAGAAGTGGACAGTCACATAGCAGGAGGGAGAGAGGACCGACTAGTGACATGTCTCCCGGGGGCGAGAACGAAGGACGTCATTGACAGAATAGAGAGAATCCTGGACGGAGCTGAAACAGAGGAGACAGCGGTGATAATCCACGTTGGAACCAACGACATCAGCAGGAGGAGCTACAACAGGACTACACTAACTGAGCAGTTCAGGATCCTGGGGAGGAAACTGAAGCTGAGGACAAGGAGGATAGCCTTCTCGGAGATCCTGCCAGTACCGAGGGCAGATGCTAAGAGACAGACCGAGCTGCAAGCAGTAAACGGTTGGCTGAGGAGATGGTGCGAAGAGGAGGGTTTCCAATTTGTACGGAACTGGACAACTTTCTGGGGGAAGAACAAGCTCTACAGGAGGGACGGACTGCACCTGAGCACGGTTGGGACGAGGTTGCTGGCACGCAACGTCCAGAGCAGCATAGACTTGGCTTTAAACTGAGGAGAAGGGGAAAGCCGACAGTCGACCTGACCTCGACACATCGGACCAAAGTATCAAACAAGGATACTGAACCAGAAATTTGTAAAAGAGGGCTCGGGACTGAGAGGGAACTTTTGGGAAAAGGATACATGGATGCAATGCAGGGAGCCAATGCACAAACGAACCTAGCAAGCAGAATTAAGAGAGAGCAACAGGAGCCAGAGGGTCATCCAAACATGGGGGAGCAGGCTGAGGACAACATATACACACCGCAAGATGGGGATGAACACAACAAAGCTCCGGGGCTGGCAACCCATGAGGAGGTTGGCAGGGGCGCCAAACCACGAGGAAAACCAGCGGAAAAGGCAAACAACCAGGACTTAAATTGCCTATACACTAATGCTAGGAGCCTAAGAGCCAAAATGGGAGAACTAGAAGTCATAGCCAATACAAAGGACCTGGACATAATAGGAGTCACAGAAACATGGTGGACTGACGACAACAAATGGGATGTGGCCATACCAGGGTACAAACTCTACAGGAGGGACAGGACACACAAGAAGGGTGGAGGAATAGCGCTTTATATAAAGGACTCCATACCTTCAACCAGGATAGAAACAACAGTAAGGGCGGACGACTTGGAATCACTATGGATTAAGCTACCTGGAGGAGCTGGAGCAGACATAAAATTGGGCCTGTACTATCGCCCACCTGGACAAACGGAAGCACTCGACCAGGACCTGGAGGCTGAGCTGAGGCAGATATGCAAAAGCGGAAGCGTGATGGTGATGGGAGACTTCAACTACCCTGGGATAGACTGGAGTATTGGACACTCAAACTGCACAAGGGAGACCAAATTCCTGGAAACCACGAGGGACTGTTTCATGGAACAGCTGGTCACGGAACCAACACGGGGGGATGCAACTCTCGACCTAATCCTCAATGGGCTAGGGGGACCTGCAAAGGAGGTGGCGGTGCTAGAACCCCTAGGAAACAGCGATCACAACATGATCCAGTGCAAGCTGGAAATTGGACCATCAAAGGTGAAAAGATCCACAGCGACAGCACTCAACTTCAAAAAAGGGAATTATGATGGCATGAGGAAACTGGTGGGAAAGAAACTCAATGGTAGCGAAAGGAAGATGGAGTCTGTAGAAAAAGCCTGGTCCCTACTCAAGGGCACGGTGCAAGAGGCACAGAACCTGTACATCCCCAGATTCAGGAAGGGGTGCAAAAAAAACCGAACAAAAAACCCAGCGTGGATAACAACTGCAGTGAAAAAGGCGATAAGTGACAAGAAAACATCGTTCAAAAAATGGAAAAAGGACCAAACAAAGGACAACCAAATGGAACACAAAGAACACCAAAGGAAGTGTCACCGTGTGGTTAAAAAAGCTAAAAGGGAATATGAGGAGAGACTGGCGGGGGAAGCAACAAACTTCAAATCGTTCTTCAGATATGTGAAGGGGAAGCAACCGGCAAGGGAAGAAGTGGGGCCATTGGATGATGGAGACAAAAAAGGAGTGGTAAAAGAGGAAAAAGAGATAGCAGACAGGTTAAATAAGTTCTTCACGTCAGTCTTCACGAGGGAGGATACATCCAATATTCCGGAACCGGAGGACATCGTAAATGGGGATCGGGATGAAAAGCTGGTCCAACTAGAGGTAAGCCAAGAGGATGTCCTCAGGCAGATAGACAGACTAAAGAGCGACAAATCGCCAGGTCCGGACGGCATTCACCCAAGGGTACTAAAGGAACTAAGGAACGTAATAGCAGAGCCACTTCGCCAAATATGTAACCTATCCTTAAAGACTGGAGAGATCCCGGAGGATTGGAAAATTGCAAATGTCACGCCCATCTTCAAGAAGGGTTCAAGGGGGGACCCAGGGAACTACAGGCCGGTGAGCTTGACCTCGGTCCCGGGAAAAATGATGGAAGCACTGATTAAGGACAGTATCTGTGAACACATAGAAAACAATGGACAGCTAAAGACGAGCCAGCACGGCTTCTGCAAGGGTAGGTCATGCCTCACAAACTTATTGTACTTCTTTGAGGGAGTAAATAGACAGGTGGATAAAGGAGAATCCATTGACATCATTTACCTTGACTTTCAAAAAGCCTTTGACAAGGTACCGCACGAAAGATTGCTTAAAAAACTGTGGAGACACGGGGTGCAAGGGGAGGTCCACCGATGGATCAAAAACTGGCTGGCAGACAGGAAACAGAGGGTTGGAGTGAAGGGCCATTACTCAGACTGGCATGGGGTCACGAGCGGAGTTCCGCAGGGGTCGGTGCTGGGACCGCTCCTGTTCAATATATTTATTAATGACCTGGAGGCGGGAACAAATTGCGAAGTTATTAAATTTGCGGATGACACCAAACTCTACCGCAGGGTTGAAACCATGGAAGACTGCGAAGATCTGCAAAGGGACCTAACGACGCTAGAAGAATGGGCCAAAAAATGGCAAATGAACTTTAATGTAGGGAAATGCAAGGTCATGCATGTAGGGAAAAAGAACCCGATGTACAGCTACAAAATGGGAGGATCACTGCTAGGGGTAAGTAACCTTGAAAGAGACCTGGGAGTGATGGTGGACACGTCTTTAAAGGCGTCGGCACAGTGCGCCACAGCCTCAAGAAAAGCAAACAAAATGTTGGGTATCATTAAGAAGGGTATCACGACCAGGACAAAGGAGGTCATCCTGCCACTGTATCGTGCAATGGTGCGACCGCATCTGGAGTACTGTGTCCAATATTGGTCGCCGTACCTCAAAAAAGACATGGCGGTACTTGAGGGAGTCCAGAGAAGAGCAACTAAACTGATAAGAGGTATGGAAAACCTCTCATATACTGACAGACTGAAAAAGCTGGGGCTGTTCTCCCTGGAAAAGCGGAGACTTAGAGGAGACATGATAGAAACCTTCAAGATCCTGAAGGGTATAGAAAAAGTAGACAGGGACAGATTTTTCAGATTACGGGGAACCACAAGTACAAGGGGGCACTCGGAAAAATTAAAAGGAGACAGGTTTAAAACAAATGCCAGAAAGTTCTTTTTCACCCAGAGGGTGGTGGACACATGGAACGCGCTCCCGGAGGCTGTGATAGGCCGGAGCACGTTACAAGGCTTCAAAGAAGGTTTGGATAGGTTCCTAGAGGATAAAGGAATTGAAGGGTACAGATAAGAATAGCGGTAGGTTATAGGGATAGTCTGGGACCATTGCTCAGGCAATGGGCCTGATGGGCCGCCGCGGGAGCGGACCGCTGGGCGAGATGGACCTCTGGTCTGCCTCAGCGGAGGCAACTTCTTATGTTCTTATGTTTCTTATGATCCTATCATTTTGTCTGATCATGGGGGTGTGTGGGTGGAATTTAATGGTATTGATCAAGATAATAGTAGACCAATTTGGAGATTTGATAATGCTTTGCTTGCAGATCAAAAATTTTGTGAGGAATTTCAACTAAAGATGGATGAGTATTTTCAAATTAATAGTATAGAGGAAGTCTCATTAGAAAATTTATGGGATGCTTTTAAGGCAACGATGAGAGGGCAAATCATTTCATATTCAGCATATGTAAAGAAACAAATAAAAAAAAACAATTTTCTAGCCTAGAACAAGAAATAAAATTTTTAGAATCAAAATTGGTTGAGAAATGGGAACATTACACATTGCAAGCTCTTTTAAAAATTAAATGTAAGTACAATGAGATTTCTTCTAAGTTAATAAGGAATGATATTTTTTCGCAGCAAGCTCTGTATTATGGAAGCTCTAATAAGGCGGGAAGATTATTGGCTAATTATCTGAAAGTAATAAAAAGGAAAACAAAAATTAGTATAATTAAAGATGAAAAAGGAGTTACACATTCTCAAATTGGTCCTATCTTAAAACAATTTTTAAATTATTATAAAGCCCTATATTCTTCTGAGCTTTATTTGGATAGAGAAAAGGATGGATTTGAATTTTTAAACTTAATTGAAGGTCCAAAAGTTCTTGATCATATAAAAAGAAGTTTAGAAGAACCTATATCTGAAATAATAAAACGCTAGCCGCGCATGCGCACTCAACTGCGTGCTTCCGTTTTCCCTGATCCGACATGTAGGTCCGTGGACTTGCAGGAGTGCGCATGCGCGACTCCCCAGCCTTACTTGGCCAGTAAGAGTGCGGATGCGGCGGCAACACAAATCGAAAAACGCTGGGCCGGGACCGCAGCCAGCCAACGATCGCCTCCACAGCCCGACGACTCCTCCCTCCCGCACCAACCGCTGCTGCTCCTGTTTGAAGCGGCCTGATGAGGTTTGTGGCCGGCTGTAGCGAACCTCGCAGGCCGCTCTCCACATGAAGCACGTTCCCTCTGACGCGATTGCGTCAGAAGGAACATACTACCATATGGAGAGTGGCCTGCGAGGTTCAATACAGCCGCCCATGAACCTAAGCAGGCCGCTTTGAACAGGACCGGCAGCGGCGGCAGGAACCATGGATGGATGGACGGAGGTAAGAACGGGAGGGGAAGTCAAAAAAGAGCTATGGAGCAGGCAGAAAAGGGAGCTGTTTCGGTGAGAGGGTTGTGCTGAGTGCACGAAGCAGGCAGGCAGGCATTGCACAACAGGGGGAGAGGCAAAGTGGGCTGCTTTGGGGGGATGGTTGTGCTGGGGGCCGACAGCAATCATGGGGTGAACAGAAAAGGGCCACGGAGCAGGCAGGCATGGCACAACAGTGGGCCAGAGGGAGAGCAAAAGGGGGCTGCTTTGGGGGAAGGGGTGTGCTGGGGCAGACAGCAATCAGGGTGGGGGGAGGAACAGAAGGGGGGCCATGAAGCAGGCAGGCATTGCACAACAGGGGGAGAGGCAAAGGGGGCTGATTTGGGGGGATGGTTGTGCTGGGGGCAGAAAGCAATCATGGGGGGGGAGGAATAGAAGGCCATGGAGCAAACAGGCATTGCACAACAGGGGGATAGGGGGCTGCTTTGGGAGGAGAGTTGTGCTGTGGGCAGACAGCAAATATGGGGGAGAACAGAAGGGGGCCACGGAGCAGGCATGCATTGCACAACAGGGGGAGAGGGAAAGGGGTCTGCTTGGGGGGATGGTTGTTCTGAGGGCAGAAAGCAATCATGGGTGCGGGAAATAAGGGGGCCACAGAGCAGGCAGGCATGGCACAACTGGGGGCCAGGGGGGGAGGGAAAGGGGGCTGCTTTGGGGGGATGGTTGTTCTGGGGGCAGACAGCAATCATGGGGGGGAACAGAAGGAGGCCAAGAAGCAGGCAGGCATTGCACAACAGGGGGAGAGGGAAAGGAGGCTGCTTTGGCAAGCAGGGGGGCCAGGGAGACAGACAGAAAGAAAGATGCACAGACAGGGGACCAGGGAGAGACACAGACACAAAGAAAGACAGACAGAGTCCATGGAAAGAGAGAGAGACAAATAAAAAAAACAAACAAACATACAGACATCTACTCTAGCACCCGTTATTGTAACGGGCTTAAACACTAGTCATTAATAGAATTACAAACAGCATTGAAGTCTCTTAGGGTTGGGACCGCTCCAGGTGGTGATGGATATACTGTAGAGATCTATAAATATTTTCAAACTACTTTGTTGCCCCATTTATTAAATTTATATTTGTCCAGTGGCGTACCAAGGGGGGGGGGGGGGGGCGGGAGGGGCGGTCCGCCCCGGGTGCCAGCCCTGAAGGGGTGCTCCTGGCCTTGCCGTTCAGTCCCCCCACACCCCCGAAGGACCGCTCGCCCAACTGACCTTCCTGCACCACCTGTGAAGCAGCAAGCAGCAGGATCGCGAGGTCAGCTATCCCTGAGCTGCTTGGGCGCTGCTTCCTGCGCCGCGGTCCCGCCCCTCCTCTGACGTCAGAGGAGGGGCGGGAATGCGGCGCAGGAAGGAGCGCCTAAGCAGCGCAGGGATAGCTGACGTCGCAATCCTGCTGCGGCTGCTTCATAGGTGGTGCAGGAAGGTCAGTGGGGCAAGCGGTCCTTCGGGGGTGGTGGTGGTGGTGGGGACTGAACGTCAAGGCCGGGAGCATAGGTAGTGCTGCTTCATAGGTGGTGCGGGGAGGCCAGGGGGGCGAGCGGTCCTTCGGGGTGGGGCGGGTGGGCAGGCAGGCAGGCATTCAAGGGGGAGGGGGGTGACAGGCAGGCAGGCCTTCAAGGGGGGGGACAGGTCTTTGGGGGGGTGCAGACCTTCAAGGGGGAGGGACAGGCCTTCAAGGGGGGGCAGGCAGGCCTTCAAGGGGGGACAGGTCTACAAGGGGGGACAGGTCTACAAGGGGGTGGGCAGGCCTACAAGGGGGTGGGACAGGCCTTCAGGGGGGGGTGCAGGACTTCGGGGGGGTGCAGGCCTTCAAGGGGGGGACAGGCCTTCAAGGGGAGGACAGGCAGGCAGGCCTTCAAGGGGGGGACAGGCCTACAAGGGGGGACAGGCCTACAAGGGGTGGGACAGGCCTTCAAGGGGGGGACAGGCCTTCAAGGGGGGACAGGCCTTCAGGGGGGGTGCAGACCTTCAAGGGGGGGGACAAGCCTTCAAGGGGGGGACAGGCTGGCAGGTCTTCAAGGTGGGGGGGACAGGCCTACAAGGGGGAGGGACAGGCCTTCACGGGGGGGACAGGCCTACAAGGGGGTGGGACAGGCCTTCAAGGGGGGTACAGGCCTTCAAGGGGGGACAGGCAGACCTTTAAGGGGGGACAGGCCTTTGGGGGGACCCTGGTTTAGAAGTACACGGAGGGAAGGGGGTGTTCAAAGAGACGTGCATATGCCAAACTTTGGGGGGGGGGGATGAAGAAATAATGGGTCTGAAAATAGAGGAGAGGGAGAGAAATGATGGACCATGGGATTTAGGGAGGGAAGGAACTGAAAGGGAGAGAAATTGGACACAAGGGATGGTGTGGAGGAGGGATAGAGATACTGGATAGGAGGGTAATTGGGAAAAGAAAGGGAGAGATGGTGGACTCTGGGGTGGTGGGGAAGGAGGGAGAGATGCCGGATGAAAGGGTAGTTAAGAAAAGGTGGATCTGTGGAGGGAGATGAAAAAAAGGAAAGATACCAGACTTCCTGGGGAGGGAAGGGAAATGGAAAGGGAGGACAGAGTTGGCAGATGGATGGTTAGCACGCAGAAAGAAGAAAGAAGGAGACCCTGGCAAGCAAGTTATCAGAAGAAAACCAGAGCCTTGGACCAACAAGATTTGAAATATAACCAGACAACAAAAGGTAGAAAAATTAATTTTATTTTCTGTTTTGTGATTATAATATGTCAGATTTGAAATGTGTATCCTGACAGAGCTGGTGTTGGACTGCAAACGTGAGCTAGGATTTAACAGAGAGAGGAAAAGTCCTTTTTGTTTCTTTATTTTATTTACACCACAGCGCCAGTGTGGTTAGGAGAAGCCAAAGGGGGTGAAAAAGCTATAAAACCCACCAGGAGTTTTGCAAAAAATCACCCAACTGGGCAGGAAAATCGAATTGAAAAACCAATTCAATAGGCTGAATCGAATCGAAATTTTTTTTCCTGAATCTGGCAGCATTAATTTGCGCTACTGTCTTAGACTTTAGGACCTGGGATTGGGGAGAGATGGCATCCTCAGTACTTTATAATGCAAGTGAAACGAGGATTTGGTCAGACTTTTGAAGGGTCTGCAGAAAAAAAATATTGTATAGGCCGGGGACATGAAACAGCAGGAAATGGGAACTTTTCTTCTTTCTATTTTTGTGGATGGAAAGGCTGAGGATGTCAGAGAGTTCAGTTAAAATATGTGCTTTATAAGAAAATATAATAATGTGTTTTATAAAGTTTATAGCATAGCTGGCCTACCCAGTGAGGTGTTTCTAGTGGTGGTGGTGGCAGCGTGTCAATGTGTTGAGAGGAAGAGGTGGTCTGGGAAATTCTGCTGAGCAAACTTCGGGCCCATTTCCACCCCCCAGTTAGTCCACTCCACTCAACTGGTTCACACACTGAGTGGGTCTTTGGGTGTTGTGTTGGGATCTCTTCCAGTGGTTTATCAGTATCTCCTTCTGGTCCAAGGAAGGAAACTTTGTTATCCTTAGCATTGACCTACAGAATATGTTTATAACAGCGCTGCTTGTGTGGCATTAGGCTATGTAGTGATCGAAAGAAAAAACCAGACCTTTGCACATTTTTGCACTATATGGTGGGTGTATGAGGAGATTCACATTTCCTGCACAGCTAAGTCCATGTGAAGTTACCTTGTGCTGTATTTGACATCTAGCAAGGTCTCTGTTTGAAAGGAAAGATCTAAACTTAAAAATGAAGTGGCCAGAAGTTATGGTAAAAGCAGATAGTGTAGCTGGTTTTAAGAAAGATTTGGACAAATTCCTGGAGGAAAAGTCCATAATCTGTTATTAAGACATGGGGGAAGTGTCTGCTTGCCCTGGATCGGTACCATGGAATGTTGCTACTCTTTGGGTTTTGACCAGGTATTAGTATCCTGGATTGGCTACCATGAGAATGGGCTACTGGGCATGATGGACCATTGGTCTGATCCAGTTAGGCTATTCTTATGTTATGTTCTCATCTGTAGGGGCCTTTGTTTTCACTTCTTATTTTAATGTATTTTTTTTCTGGGAACTTATCAATGTTTTTTATAATGGAAGAGAATTAATGTGTGTGGGATGAGGGGGTAACTAATTTCTTCAGCTAAATAATTCAATCCACCTCAAACAGACATAGGAGAACTCACGCACCATTCACACACCCTCCAACCAAAAACGTCGAAAGAAAAAAACTGTTCGACAACCTCCTAGCCATTCGAGCTGCAACACTCGACCCCCAACTCTACAACCAATTGACATCGACCATAGACTGCAAAACCTTCAAAAAAAAATAAAAACCTTTCTATTCAAAAAACACATAAAACCAAACTAACACAATCAGAACTGTCCCAAACATCACCTGCAACTACTCCATATGTACTTCTGATGTCATGACAATTCAGACATAATTTATGTTATGTTATGTTTGGAATATAAGAAAATTTTCACTGCCTGTTTCTATGCTGACCATTTATTCCATTTCATGGTCATTACAAAAAATATTTTTTTACATGGGGGGGTGTGTCAAAAAATGATGGGCCCCGGGTGCCACATACCCTAGGTACGCAACTGTATTTGTCTCAACTGAATAAAGGTTGTATTACAGGTACTATGGCAAAATCATTAACTATCGTTTTGCCAAAGCCAAATAAAGATGCCAAATTGGTTTCAAATTACAGGCCTATTTCTTTAATTAATGTTGATGGGAAATTATTAACTGAGATTTTAGCCTTACATTTGAAAAAGGCTCTTCCTTACATAATTGGAATGCATCAAATGGGTTTTGTTGCTCAGAGGCACTCTTCTAATAATACCAGATTGGCTCTTCAGATGTTATATTTAACAAAAGACCTAAAAGACCCGGCATTTTCTGTGTCTTTAGATGCGGAGAAGGCTTTTGATCGAGTAGAATGGGTCTTTATGTATCAAGCTATGGAGTGGTTTGGTATGGGTTCAGGTTTTATACAAATGATTCAGGCGTTGTATAGTTCCCCTGTTGCTAGAATATATATTAATAATAATTTTTCAGAATCTTTTAAGCTGCAAAGGGGAGTTAGACAAGGTTGTCCTCTGTCTCCTTTGCTTTTTGATATAGTATTGGAACCCTTATTATTAGCTATTCAGCAGGTAAAGGAGATACAGGGTATTCCATATTCTGGAAAAGAATATAAGGTATCTGCTTATGCAGATGATTTATTGCTTCATTTGAGGAATCCTGAAACAACCATTCCAGGTTTGCTTGAGCTAATAGAAAAGTTTGGTAAATTCTCAGGATATAAAATAAATTGGAATAAATCAGAAATTCTTCCTTTAAATGTACATTTTATAAAAGGTTTATTTAATTCTTTTCCTTTTATTTGGAAGGAGGATGGAGTAAAATATTTAGGAATATGGATAAAAAACACATTTGAGGAAACAATGAGAGTGAATGAAAAAACTTTATTACAAAAAGTTACAGAATTGTGTGAGCAATGGAATCCGTTACATTTGTCTTGGTGGGGAAGAGTCCAAACGGTAAAGATGATGATAATGCCTGTTGTTTGTTACCAAATGGGTATGATACCAGTTTTTTTTCAGGGATCTTTTTATAAAAAGTTAAATAGTATTGTATCTAAATTTATTTGGCTGGGTAAAAGAGTAAGAATTGCTTTAGTAACCTTACAAAAGCCAATTGCGGAGGGTGGGGTAAATTTTCCAAATTTTTATAGGTACCATCAATCCTATATCTTGCGCCATGGTATGTATTGGGTCCTTCCAGAACTCATGGAAAAGCTACCTGACTGGTTATGGTTAGAATGGCAACTCATGTTTCCGATTAGGCTTCGTCATCTTCTCGGTATTAAAATGCCTAGATTGCGGAAAAATAATAAGATATTAATGGATACGTGGAAAACTTTAAGATATGTTAATAATTTAACACCTCTTACTATTCAAAATTCTACATATCAAAATATCTGGTTAAACTCCAGGATTCAAATCGGCGGTTTTAAGATTGTCTGGAAGGATTGGATTAAGGTAGGTATACGTACTTTAAATGATGTTATATCTGATGGTAAGCTGCTGAATTATACACAGTTGCAATTAAAATTTGGTCTTGATAAAAAAACAAAATTATAAATGGGTGCAACTGAAGCAGGCCATTCAGGCAGGGTTCCCTGAATGGAAATCTCTAAATAATCAATTTAGTTTAGATTTCCTCTGCTTTCAGGCAGATATTTTGGGTCATCAAGCCGTACAGTGGTATAAATTGTTATCTGGATTTGTAAATAAGAAATCAAAAAATGGACTCAGAGATATTTGGAGCATTGAGATTAAGCATCAAATTAATGCATCTCAATGGCCACGTATTTGGTCCTGGAGGTTGAAGGGTACAATGTCGGCTTCTATGAGGCAAACATGGTTTTTCCTGTTACATAGAGCATTCTGGACCCCTGTTCATTTACAAAAATTGGATTGCTCTAGGTCTAATAGATGTTGGCATTGTAACTTGGAGGCTGGAACTTTAGACCACTTATTATTTTATTGTCCATTTATTAAAAATTTTTGGAATTCTATTTGGGATCAAATAAATCAGTTAATGGAAAATTATGTATCATTATCTTATTTATTAATAATAATAATAATAATAATAATATAATAAATAGGAGACTGACTATGTAGACTACATAGTAGACTCCTATTTATTATTTCATTCAATTTACTGACTAGTATTCACATATGAGTCCCTGTATGTTTTTCTAACGTCAATATCTTATTTGGCATGCTGATGAGAGCTAAGCCTCAAATATCTGCTAAAAATAATAAACTTTTGCTGATATTGACAGGAGTTGCCATTCAACAAATAATGTATAACTGGAAAGATCATACTAGGTTGAATTTCTGTTTTTGGTGGAATTCAGTGTGTCAAGTGTTTAGAATGGAAAGAACGTTGGCAATTCAAAAAGGATGTTATAAGAACTTTAAGGATGTGTGGGGGCCATTTTTAGATTTTTATAATGACTAATTTATACTTTTCCCAATTTTTAATTTTTACATGTGAATCGGGGGGAGGGAGGGTTGGATTCATAATAATATATATGAATGATAAGATGTTATATTTATGTGATATATTCCTTTTTTTTGTTGTTGTTGTACATGGATATGGGAGGGGGGAGGGTTATATCTTTTTGTTGAAGGATGTGGTGGATTTTCAAATGATATTGTATGATAATAGTGTTTATATTTACTGTGCACTTGTTTGTAAATTATAAAATGAATAAAGAATTTTAATTAAAAAAAAACAAAAAAACCCCACACATTTCTACTGTACATTCTTCTATGTGAATCAGACGAAAAGAGGGAACATTAAGCATGTTAGACCCAGATGACCACAAAATTCTAACAGGTTAGTGAATATGCAAAATTGCAGCTGACACTAGTGACATCTTACCAACTAATGCCTTAAACACAATCATCAGTATTTTATATTGGGAATTGGGAAGCAATTCTATATACTGTAATATGTAATCAGTGGACTCAGCTGTGTTTTTGCTTTGAAACTGTGACATTGTACTTATTAATAATTCCTCAGACATAAACATTCATATTTTTTTGTTTTCTTTTGAACACACTTTTGCACTGGTACAGTACCTTTATTTATATTGGACTATGAAATGTGGGGTTGACTGGAAGGTGGCGAATGTTACGCCAATCTTCAAAAAAGGTTCGAGAGGAGATCCGGGAAACTACAGACCGGTGAGTCTGACTTCGGTACCGGGAAAGATGATAGAGGCGCTGATAAAAGACCGCATCATTGATCACCTTGACGGACACAAACTGATGAGGACCAGTCAGCACGGCTTTAGCAAAGGACGATCTTGCTTGACGAATTTGCTGCACTTCTTCGAGGGGGTAACCAAGCAGACAGACAAGGGAGACCTTGTATATCTGGATTTTCAGAAGGCGTTTGACAAGGTTCCGCACGAACGACTACTTCGAAAAATTGAGAGCCATGGAATAGAGGATGAAATACTCAGGTGGATTAAAAACTGGCTAGCAGATAGGAAACAGAGAGTGGGGGGTAAATGGACAATACTCGGACTGGAAGAATGTCACCAGTGGGGTGCCGCAGGGCTCGGTACTTGGACCTATGCTCTTCAACATATTCATAAACGATCTGGAAATGGGTACGACGAGTGAGGTGATTAAATTTGCAGACGATACGAAGTTATACAGAGTAGTGAAGACGCAGGGGGATTGTAAAGATCTGCAACGTGACATAACCACACTCGAGAAATGGGCAGCGACATGGCAAATGAGGTTCAACGTGGATAAGTGTAAGGTAATGCATGTTGGTATCAAAAATCCCACACACAAATACAAGATGTCCGGGGCAGTACTAGGAGAGACCTCCCAGGAAAGAGACCTGGGAGTACTGGTTGACAAGTCAATAAGGCCATCTGCACAATGCACAGCGGCAGCGAAAAGGGCTAACAGAATGCTAGGAATGATTAAGAAGGGGATCACGAACAGATCAGAGAGGGTTATCATGCCGCTGTACCGGGCTATGGTACGCCCTCACCTGGAATACTGCGTCCAGCACTGGTCACCATACATGAAGAAGGACATGGTACTACTCGAAAGGGTCCAGAGATGAGCGACTAAAATGGTTAAGGGGTTGGGGGAGTTGCCGTACGGTGAGAGATTAGAGAAGCTGGGCCTGTTCTCCATTGAAAAGAGGAGACTGAGAGGAGACATGATCGAAACATTCAAGATAATGAAGGGAATAGACATAGTAGAGAGAACGAGAGGGCACTTTCTGAAGTTAAAAGGGGATAGATTCCATACGAACGTAAGAAAGTTCTTCTTCACCCAAAGAGTGGTAGAGAACTGGAATGCTCTCCTGGAGTCTGTTATAAGGGAAAACACGCTCCAGGGATTCAAGACAAGGTTGGACATGTTCTTGCTGAACCAGAACGAACGCAGGTAGGGCTGGTCTCGGTTATGGCACAGGTCTTTGACATGGGGGCCGCCGTGTGAGCGGACTGCTGGGCGCGAAGGACCACTGGTCTGACCCAGCAGCGGCAATTCTTATGTTCTTATGCACTCTGAAAGACCTCAGTCAACACCTCTCTTCAGCTTTGCCTGCATTGAGAACACACAGATTTTAGTCTATAGCTGACAGGCCAATCCCAGTGAGTATCTGTTAGCCAGCCTTAGTTTTTCTTTGGAGCTCAGGGTCGTCCCTGAAGTTGTCTCACTTACTGTTAAGCAGGGGTCAAGCTCTAGGAGGCTTGGTGGTATCTTGGAGGGTGCCGGCTGTGTCTTCTCACCTCTGCCCATCCTGCTGCATGTCTTTCGGTCCACAGGGGTGGAGGTGCAGTCAGGCATAGGATCTGACTGGCAGCCTGAATATGAGCATTGTAGAGGCAGCATGAGGCAGTGATTCTCTGATCCAGCTATTGTAAGAGAGCTAAGGCATGCTGCAGCACAGATCCACAGCCTGTGAGGTGAGGTGAATTTGAGGTCTGAGAAGTGGGGTTTCAAGGTTTCCCCCTATGTTCCCATACCTGAAAAATCCTAAAATTGCCATTTTTAAAAACTTTAGTAAGTGTGAAAAATATCGCAATTTTGGTGCGAATTTCATAGCAGCGGCTATCTTGGATTTTTAGCAGTCTTTTTTCCAACAGCTCCCTGCTTCTCCAAAACTGCAATTTTTGCCTCAAATCTTGTTGGGATGGAGTCCTTAGGCTCTCCTAATGTGAATTCTTGCCAGGATTGCACAAATTTGGTGCTTCACCGCAAAGTTTAGTCTCTCCCCTGATCAAGCAGGTGACAAAACGCTTGGCTAGCCTGGTGGGGCAGCTTTCTTTATTTTTGGGGCTCGGCACAGCTGATAGTTCCATGTGAAAGGCTGCGGTCCCTCCGCAGCCTACGAAACACATGATTAAATCATCGGAGGATGACTACACACCCCAGGAGTCGGAGATTTTATCAGTGCTTCTGAGACAATTGTGGAATGCATTTCAAGGCAGGCATTCTTCTGTGCACTCCTGTTCCGCCTCAGCTGCGTCTCTCAATGGTCTGCAAGTACACCCTTTCATGGACGACTAGCTAATCAAAGCTCCCTCGTTGGCCGAGGGTCAACACACGATGGATCAGGTGATCCAGGTGCTAGCGGATCTTGGTTAAATTGTAAATTACAGAAAGGGCAGTCTCTTACCCACGCTGTCTCTGGAATACCTGGGTGTTCTCCTCGATATTGCTGCGGGCCACATCTGTCTTCCAGAGGCATGCAAACAAACTGAATTCCCAGATTTCTTCCCTTCTATGTCTACCAGCTCCTTCGGCATTGTACTATCTTTAGATCCTGGGATCTGTGGCTGCCACATTGGATGTGGTTCCTTTGGGTGAGAGCATGCATGCCTCCTTTCTAGCATGTCTTATTCTCTTGCTGGGCTCCATACAGGGATACTTTACAGACCAGTCTTCCCTGGACTTTGGAGGCTCGGGCCAGCATGATTGGTAGCTTCTCCGTAATCGCAATGCAAGGGCGTACCACTGCAGATTGCCTCCTGGGTCATGGTGATGACAGATGCCAGCCTTTGGGGCTGGGGAGCTCCCTACAATCAGTGTCCTATTCTGGGGCATTGGATGCCCTCTCAGTAGAAATGGTTGATCAACCAGTTGGAGCTCAAAGCTATTCGGTTGGATCTAGTGCACTTCCAGAAGACTTTTCTCTGACAATGCAACAGTAGTAACCTATGCCAATTGCCAGGGAGGTGCCAGGAGCAATTCTCTGGCTGAGGAGGCCTGCCTTCTCTTTCTGTGGGCAGAATGCCACCTCCAGGCGCTTTCAGTGGTGCATGTGGTGGGAGTTGACATTGTTCAGGCCGATTTCTTTGGCAGACAGCCCTGGCCCTGGCAGCATTCCGAGCCATTGTGTGGCACTGGGGTCAGCCCTGATTCGCACAAAAGGCCATTACAAAGAACAAGAAAACAGATCTTCAGAAGCGAGGATGCTCTGGTGCAGCCTTAGCCTCAGGGTCTGTTCTGCGTGGAGGACCCGGGTCACTTTGCTTTTATGGTATGGCTCTTGAGCGTGCAGCTTTAGACCACAAGGGCTATTCTGATGTGTTTCTTGGGACTCTTCTCATGTCTAAGATGTCAACTGCTGTATCTACTTATTCTAAGGCATGGAAGACGTTCCAGCATTGATGTATTCTACTCCAGTTTCGGTGGTGCTTGCTTTTCTCCAGGCTGGTCTTGATCAAGGCCTCACTGTGGCATCCCTTCAGGTCCAAGTTGCTGGGCGCTCTTGTTTTTGAGCCCAAAGTCATCATTTATCTTTGGTGTCTCACCCTGGCATTGCCAGATTTCTGAAAGGGGCTCTTCTCATTAGACCTACAATTAAACTGCCATTTCCTTCATGGGACCTCAACATGGTGCTTTCTAGTCTACCCAAGATTCCCTTTGAGCACCTTCAGGATGTTTCCCTCTTGGACTTGACGCTCCAGACGGTCTTTCTGGTCGCTATTACATCAGCGAGGCATTTCTCCAAACTCCAGGTTCTTTCTTTCAGTGAACTGTTCCTCCACATGTCGGAGACAGGGATTTTCTTGCACAGGGTTCCTTCCTTCCTGCTGAAGATGGTTTTGGCTTTCCATGTTAATCAAGTCTGTTTGCCTGTTTTCCAGCCTGCTGGTTCAAAGACATTGGATCGTGTTTTGAGAAAGAGGGGCAAGGTGCTGTTTTGAGGAAACTAGATGTGCGCAGACTGCTTCCTCACTATCTGAAAGATCAAAAATGAGTTTCGTCTTTCTGACCATTTGTTTGTGCTGATTCATTCTGTCAAGCGGGGCACTCCTGCTTCTAAGGCCATTCCAGATGGATCTGTGAGGCCCTTTCATCAGTCTACATTCTTTCTGGGAAACAATCTCCTGTTTCCGTCAAGGCGCATTCTTCTATATGTGTGGCTTCTTCATGGCCCTGCAAATTCGTGGCTTCTTCGTGGCCCTGCAAATCTCCCCTGAGGAGATTTGCAGGGCAGCAATGTGGTCCTCTTTACACGTTTGCCAAGTTTTACAGAGCGAGGCAGGACTCTACCTTTGGGTCCTCAGTCTTGAGGGTCAGCGCAGTAAGTCCACCCTAATATTTGTGGTCCACTCTGCATACATTTACTAACGCCCTCTTTTACAAAGCCGCGCTAGCGGCTGCACTGCGCTAATGGCCCTGAAGCCCATACAGTAACATAGTAGATGACGGCAGATAAAGACCCGAATGGTCCATCCAGTCTGCCCAACCTGATTCAATTTAAATTTTTTTTTTTTTTTTTTTTTTCTTCTTAGCTATTTCTGGGCGAGAATCCAAAGCTTTACCCGGTACTGTGCTTGAGTTCCAACTGCCAAAATCTCTGTTAAGACTTACTCCAGCCCATCTACACCCTCCCAGCCATTGAAGCCCTCCCCAGCCCATCTTCCACCAAACGGCCATATACAGACACAGCCAAACGGCCATATACAGACACAGATACAGATTTAAAGGGCTTCAGGGCTGTTGCTGCACGGCTTTGTAAAAGAGGCTGTTTGCAAGTTCTTGCCGAATGCATCGGTGTGCGATTAATTCTGCATTCATACAGGCTTCTGTTTATTATCAATTCAAATTGCGGTTCATCTTAAACTTTACCAACCCTGGACTCCTGAAGAAGGCGTGCTTAACACGAAACACAGACTGTATCGGGTCCATAGGTTTGTTTTCAAAGGGTGGTAATATTAACCGCATTTATATTTGATATAATAAACAGTTTTGTTTTTGTTTCCTAAGTGCCTTACTCAGTCACAAGATGCTATAGTGGGAATTGAATTCAGTTGCACAGGGTTACACCTCAACTTGTGAATTTTGTATCACAGTTTTTGTTTTCATTGCATTTGCTGTATTATTTTATGATGGTGATGGCTGTCATTATAATTAAGAAAAAATAATACAGATACTATGCTGACTATTATTTATATTCTATGTAACTTGCCAAAAGCACTTGTTTGTACAGTCAAGAGAGAAATGTACCAAATGAAAAAAAATGTGATTTTGTTATTGCAGTTCTTTATAGAGAAACTCACGAAGAATGTAGGCATATACTGGATTGGACTACATCGTCGGAATGCAACAGACAATCTAACATGGGTTGACACAATACCAATATCTCAAAGTTGGTTCAGGTAGGGGAACATAGACTCTGTGATAAAATAAGCTTCTCTGTGGCATCTATTGGAAAGCAAATACAGTAGAGGAAATCATTGGTATTCACTAGTTGTCTGAGGACATAAACATGGGTTTTCAGAATACTTCCAATCTTTACAGGATAATTTGATTCATACTATCCAATTGTATACAAATTGATTCCATGCATATTAATTAGGAATATCTTGAAACAGAACTATTTGCGGGCCTCAAGGACTGGAAGTGAATACTGCTGCTCTAAATGATCAGTTTTTATACTAGGGAGAGGTGAATAGTGGCATCCTCCAGGGATCTCTTCTGAGGCCAATGTTATTCTTATCTAAGTAACAGAAGTTAGAAAGGATTATGCAAGAATGTCTCTTTGTCTGCCTGCCTATCTGGGGGCAAAATAACTGAAAATTTCACAAAATAGTATGACACTTGGTTTGTGGGAACAGTAGCATATCTGGCTTGGTTGCCACCTGAGGAGGAGCACATTTCCCCCCTCAAGCTATGTGGGAGGTGTATGGAATGGTCGCAGGGCTATGGTCTGCACATGCATATGCGCAGCTGTTGACTCTGCCTGTCTCTTGCCCTGGAACAAGAAGTTGAGGGGTTCAGGGGTTGGTGGAGTTAACAGCTGCATGCATGTGGACAGACCATAGAAGTCCATCTGGCATCAGCTTCACATCCCTTCAAAGCTAATTCCAGCCCATCCTGATCTGTCTTGCCATATATGAGATATAGACCATTAAAGTCTGCTTGTCACTTCCTTATGTTCCAGATTATTGGAGTTTCTGTCAGAACCCTCTCCAGCTCATCATAAATCAAATTTCCATATATGGGACATAGACTGTGCAAGTCTGCCCAGTACTGGTCTTCAGTGTAATAGTATCCACTTGTTTCATAGCTCTGGACTAGAGGATTGAAGAAAGGGCTAAAAAGAACATATAAAACAGGACCAGTCCTTCATTTATAATTTATTTCAATTTGATTATACTGTCAAATCTGAAAACAGGTCATGGCAAGTTACACAATAATAAAACAAGAAACAAAAAATTACAAACCCAAACTACGAATGAAACCCATCGATCACTCATATACAGAATCAAGGAGGCAAGCCAACGGTACTCGGCTGCAGGAGAGAGGCGAGGGAGAGGAAGAAGGCACGAGGGAGAGCTAGAGAGACTCGTGGGAGCACAAGGAGCGCAAGGAGAGTATGAGGAGAGCATGAGGAGAGCGCGGGGAGGTAAAAGTTACATCGGGGAAGCGGCGAGAGTAGCTCCACCCACCCCCACCACGTCAGCAGTAGGCGCCCGGGCCCCTCCATAAAAGGAGGTGAGCCAATGGAGCGCAGCCGTTCGGTAAAGCGAGAGCGCCTTTGCGAAGAGCTTTTAGAAGGGCCAAGTCATTATCACAAGGACACCGAGGAGGCAGCAAGGTAAGAAGGTAAGAGGCACATAGCCAGCCACAGCCAGTGCTAGTGCATAGAAGGTAAGAGACACATAGCCAGCCACAGCTAGCGCTAGTGCGTAGTTAGCAACAGAGTAGCCAAAAGTGTAGTAAGCAACAGCGAAGCTAGCAACAGTGTAGTTAGCATAGCCAATCAGCATAGCCAAAGCGCAGTAAGCAACAGCGAAGTTAGCAACAGGGTAGTTAGCGACAGCCAGACAGCCAGCAACAGATAACTTTTGCATAGCACCCAGATAGCTAGTGTGTAGCACTCAGTAGAGACACAGGCAGCAACAGCTAGTGCGTAGGCGGCAACAAACAGCACCCAGCAGTAACACACAGCCAGACCTGCGTAGGTAGCAACAAACAGCACCCAGCAGTAACACACAGCCGGACCACCAAAGACAAGATCATAAATGGCAGGGAAAACTAGAAGCGCCAAGACTACAATCAAGATCTGCGCTCAGGCTACCGAAGAGATCCAGATGAAGACCACTGTCTCCGTGCAGACTGAAGAGGATCCCCCCCGACGGATGACGGAGGTCTCTGTGCAGACTGAAGCTGAAACCTGGCTGAGGACTTCAGTCTTTATGCAGACGGAACAGGACACCCAGCAACAGCCCAACGAAGACATCTTGCAAGAACTGATGAGCCTGAGGGAAGAAGTGCGGCGGCTAAGAAGTATCAGAGACAGTGAAGCATTCATCGATGAAGTCCTCCAAGAACTGTCTCAAGTCTCTGAGCAAGTGCAAGAGATACCCGAAGCAACCAGACTGGCAGCAATTGAAGTAACAACTGGGGTACAAGAAGAGACACGAGACGATGACACCTGGCAACTGGTCACCTCTGCAAGCAAATACAGAAGACAGTCCTCGCTATCTTCATCTTCATGCAAGCACAGTACCCTCACATCAACACCGCAAATCACCCTGAGCAACAGATTTCAGCCCCTACAAGAGAGACCTGCCAGCGGAGCTTAGGAGGATAGTCAGGAAGACATTCTGGAGTGTACTTTTGTAATCCAGTAGCTGAACCCAACTCAAGAAGCAACGAATCAGCACCCCCCCAAGAAGCGCAGAGTGATTGTCATCGGGGACTCTTTGCTATGAGGTACCGGTATGCAGACCAGACCTGCAATCAAGAGAGGTTTGCTGTCTATCAGGAGCCAGGATCCGGGATGTGACTCCTGCATAGGAAAAATAATCAAGCCCCAAGACCACTACCCAATGCTTCTCATCCATGTTGGAATAAACGATACCGCCAGGAACTCACCGGAGAAGATACCGGAAGACTTTAGAGTCCTAGGTGTGAAGCTGAAGCAGATGGAAGTGCAGGTGGTTTTCTCCTTAATCCTACCAGTAAGAGACAAGGGGAGAGCTAGAGAAGAACAAATACAGAGGACGAATGAATGGCTATGAGGATGGTGCAAAGAAATGAATTTTGGCTTCCTGGACCACGGAGAGGCACTGCAGGGATCAGATGGGCTACACCTAATCAGAAGAGGGAAGAATATCCTGGGACTATGCCTGGCTCGCCTGCTCTGGAAGGCTTTAAACTAGGTGAGCAGGGGGAGGAGACCCACTCTCACACTAGTAGGGTAGGTAACTCCATCTTGGAATCTGAGGTAAGTAATAGCAATGATAGAGGGGACAGAGGCTATAACAAAGGGGAGGGAGAAAGTGCAAGAGACAGAGATTCCATACTGGAATCTGAGGTAAGTAATCACATCAATAAAGAGGAAGATAGAGGGAGAAATGAAAACTCTATCCTAGACACGCGGTGCCGAAGAGAGAGGAGAGAAGGGAAGCAGGAAGCAGAGGAGACAGGCAGCATTGGTGCCGGGCACCGAAGCAAGCAGGAGTAGGAAGACAGTAGGCTCGGGGTAGCGGCGAGAGTTCGCTCCGCCCCACCCAAGCGTCACAGGCAGCGCCGGACTCCCCTTTGAAAAGGGGAGGAGCCAGCGCGGCACACGCGGTGCCGAAGAGAGAGGAGAGAAGGGAAGCAGGAAGCAGAGGAGACAGGCAGCGTTGGTGCCAGGCACCGAAGCAAGCAGGAGTAGGAAGACAGTAGGCTCGGGGTAGCGGCGAGAGTTCGCTCCGCCCCACCCAAGCGTCACAGGCAGCGCCGGACTCCCCCTTGAAAAGGGGAGGAGCCAACGGCGCCCAGCCGTTCGGCGCGAGGCGAAGGCGCGCGGTAAAGGCGCTCGCCTTAGCGAGAGCGCCTTTGCGAAGGGCCTTGCAAGGGACGAGCGCTACTCTCAAGAACACCAGAGGAGAACAGACCGGTAAGGAACCGACAACCACAGAAGGTAAGGAAGAGACAGACACAAAAGAAACCAACCCGCACATAAAATCAAGGTGAGGTAGAGCAGAGACAGCACACACGAGAGAGACAACAAGGCAAGCAACACAAGGAAGCAGCAGGCAAGGGACACAAGCACACAAAGGCACAGGCACTGTAACACAAACAGACTCACTCAAATAGGAAGCTTGCAGTCAGGAAGTCAGAAGGTAAGGGGGAGGTAGGATCAGTAGGAAAAAGAGCAGCAGTAGGTCACAACAAATCACTCAGACAACCCACGAGTGAAGCACGAAATGGAAGCCCAAGGAAGTCAGAAGATGAGCTTTCCTGTCTTCTGCATCGACTGCAATATGTATGACTACCTCCCTTCGGGGATCCAGGCATACATTTGCGATCGATGCATGGAGATGGATAGCTTGAAATGTCAGGTAAGACTATTGGAGGGAACAGTGATGGAACTCGAAGACAGAATCCGAGCACAAGGGAAGATTCTAGTGGAGTACAGCCCAAACGACGAGGTCAAGGATCTAGAAACGTTCATAGAGGAAGCCCATCAGCACCACGTAGAGATCCCAGGGCTGGAAAACTGTACTCAGGAAACACATGTGAGGAGAGAAGACATCCATGCAAACACAGAAGAAAACAAAGACGAGATAGGAGACAACCGCACAACAGGAGGAATAGTGAGAGCACAGGAAGATGTCCCCCCACCCAAAGAACAGGAAACAATTTCAAGAGTATCATTGGAGGAAGATGACTGGCCCTACTCCAAGGACGTGGACCTACGCCCCCCAAGGAACTCCCGAATAAAGAAGATGGGGATCATCGTAGGCGACTCCATTACACGACACGTGGACAGCCACACCGCAGGAGGAAGAGAGGACAGAGTCGTCACCTGTCTGCCTGGAGCAAGAGTAAAGGATGTGACCAGCAGGATCTCCAGGATCATAGATGGCGCACGGGGAGTGGACACCGCTGTGCTTATCCACGTGGGAACAAATGATGTGAGCGGGCGGAAGTATGACAGGGAAGAGATGAAGGGCCAGCTCCGCTCACTCGGAAGACAACTGAAGATCAGGGAGGTGAAGGTGGCCTTCTCTGAAATCCTCCCTGTACCAAGAGCAGATGGAAAGAGACAAGGGGAATTGCAAGTGATCAACGCCTGGATGAGACGATGGTGCGAAGACGAAGGCTTCGACTTCGTGCGCAACTGGACGGCGTTCTGGGGAAAAAGCAAGTACTACAGAAGGGATGGACTACACCTCAACAAGGAAGGAGCAAGAGTTTTGGCAGGCAACATGAAGAAAGCAATAGAGAAGGCTTTAAACTGAAGGACAGGGGAAAGCCGACAGTCGACAACCGGTCGATGGCACGGACAACAGGATGCCCCGACGTAGGAACAAAGGACTACTACTCATACACAAGAGAGGTCGACCTCACAGCCAACAAAGGAGAACAAGCAGGAAGGGACAACTCAGACACAGGAGGGGATGACCACACAGCAAACATGGGAGATAACACAGGAGCAGTAAAGGATACCGTAAATGAAACTGTAAGGACAGCCAAGAGTAGAAGGTCCAAAAAGGTAACACGAAGGGAACTTAGATGTATGTATACAAATGCTAGAAGTCTAGGAAACAAAATGGGAGAACTAGAGACGATAGCAAGACATGAGAACATGGATATCATTGGCATAACAGAAACATGGTGGAATGAAGAAAACAAATGGGACACAGTACTACAGGGATACAAACTATATAGAAGAGATCGAGAAGGGCAGAAAGGTGGAGGTATTGCCCTATATGTTAAGGAAGGAATAGATTCTGTTGGAATGATTACAACAGACAGGAAAGAGAAGCTGGAGTCCCTCTGGATCAAAATTCCTGGTCGCAATGGCGCAGATATAAAAATTGGCCTTTACTATCGTCCCCCAGGACAGGCGGAAGTCACTGAGTCAGAAATGATGGAGGAAATCAAACAAGTATGCAAGACAGGCAATGTAGTTATATTGGGAGACTTCAATTTCCCAGGAATAGACTGGAAACTAGGAGCCTCCAACTGCGGCAAGGAGGCCAAGTTCCTGGAGGTGCTAGGGGATTGCTTCCTGGAGCAAATGGTAAAAGAGCCGACAAGAGGCGACGCCACCTTGGACTTGGTCCTAAATGGTCTCACTGGACCGATAACAGAAGTAGAAGTCATGGTTCCACTGGGAACGAGTGATCACAATGTAATCAACTTTAAACTTGACATCGGGAAAGGGAAACATGTCAAAACCTTAACCACCACCTTAAACTTTAAAAAGGGTAAATACGATTGCATGAGAGCCATGGTAACAAAACGACTCGAGAAGATGGTGGACAAACTTGAAACAGTAGATCAGGCATGGTGCCTATTGAAAAATACTATTGCAGAAGCACAAGATCTCTACATTCCGAGGATTTCCAAAGATCAGAGAACTAAAGGCAAAGGAGAACCGGCATGGCTTACCATACAGGTGAAGGAAGCCATAAAAGAAAAGAAGGACTCTTTCAAAAAATGGAAATGCACGAAGACAACCGAAGCCTGGAACAAACATAAAGATGAACAGAAGAAATGTCACAAGGCGGTGAGGGAAGCAAAACAGGACTATGAGGAAAAAATAGCCCGGGAGGCCAAAAACTTCAAGCCCTTCTTTAGATACGTGAAAGGGAAAAAACCTGCAAAAGAGGCAGTGGGACCCCTGGACGACAAGGGAAGAAAAGGGTACATCAAGGAAGATAAACAAATCGCAGACAAACTAAATTCCTTCTTTGCGTCCGTCTTTACGAAAGAGGACACCTCAACAATACCTGAAGAGGAGAAACTGTTTACAGGAGAAATAGAGGACAGCCTCACCACAGTCGAAGTGAACTTAGATCAGATATACTACCAGATCGACAAACTTAAAAGTGACAAATCCCCTGGACCGGATGAAATTCACCCTAGAGTCTTGAAGGAATTGAAGATTGAAATTGGAGAGTTATTGCAAAAACTTGCAAACCTGTCAATCAGAACTGGTCAGATACCAGACGACTGGAGGAAAGCGAACGTCACGCCAATTTTCAAAAAAGGATCGAGAGGAGAACCGGGCAACTATAGACCTGTGAGTCTTACGTCTGTCCCCGGCAAGATGATTGAATCACTGATCAAGGATAGCATAGTTCAGCACTTGGACACACACGACTTGATGAAACCCAGTCAACATGGATTCAGGAAAGGGAAATCGTGTCTGACGAATTTACTCCAATTCTTTGAGACCGTGAACAAGCAAATTGATAGTGGAAAGCCGGTGGACATAATATACTTGGACTTCCAGAAAGCAAGGTCTCTGTTTGAAAGGAAAGATCTAAACTTAAAAATGAAGTGGCCAGAAGTTATGGTAAAAGCAGATAGTGTAGCTGGTTTTAAGAAAGATTTGGACAAATTCCTGGAGGAAAAGTCCATAATCTGTTATTAAGACATGGGGGAAGTGTCTGCTTGCCCTGGATCGGTAGCATGGAATGTTGCTACTCTTTGAGTTTTCACCAGGTATTAGTGTCCTGGATTGGCTACCATGAGAATGGGCTACTGGGCATGATGGACCATTGGTCTGACCCAGTTAGGCTATTCTTATGTTATGGAATGCTCTCCCCGAAGAGGTTATTGCGGAATCGACCGTCCTAGGATTTAAAAACAAATTAGATGCACATCTCCTTATGAGGGGCATAGAAGGATATGGGTGACTACAAATTATGCCAGGTGTATACCTGGGAGGGTCTCCGCGTGTGCAGATCACCGGACTTGATGGACCGTAGGTCTGATCCGGAGATGGCACTTCTTATGTTCTTATGTAAGGGGGAAGAACTACATAAGTTTTAGGAAAGAAAACATTGAAGGAAAACCCCAAAAGAAATGATAATTTAAATACAAACCTGTGCTGGACAGGAAGTCAAAGAAGATCCTTCAAGACAGGAGTGATATTATCAGTTATTAGAGCTAATCTAAATTATAAAAATAAATTTAAAAAAAAAAAAGATTTTTCACCTAAACATGCTGTTATGTAATACTGGATTACATAACAATCCATCACTAGGTTACACAGTAACATAGTAAATGATGGCAGATAAAGACTAACATGATCCAACCAGTCTGACCAGAAAGGTGGCCAAGGCTGCACCTGCCACTACATACAGTTTTTCCTCCCTCTATGCTCTCTCTCTCTCTCTTTTCTTTTATTTGAATGACTCATTTATTTACTTGGAGTGGAATTACTCTATGCATATTATAAAAAAGTAAAAATAAAAGACACAAGAAATTAAGAGGAGCTTTGTGTTGAGAAAAATTAAAAAAAGAGGCCTGAGGTTGCCATTTTTTCACAGCGTTGTTATGAATGGTTTTTTGGCGCTTTCATTATGAGCGCTTCAAAAAAGTAGAAAAAGTGCGCTGTTTGTGGGTACCGATCAGTGGATGTGATTAGTGGGTGCACAAAATGTTCCGGCTGCCTCAAGGGAGACCTGGCATCAGATGTCAGTGTGCAGGTTGCATATTTCAAAAGGAAGAGTTGCAGGAGCTAATTCTTCAGGTGTCTTCGGTTTTACACTTTAAAGAGAAGCTAATAACCCCTCTTGTGATATGGATCTTTTCCTGAAAGGGATTTGGTCAGCATCCCGCTCTTTCCCTATGCATCAGGATATTCTGGATGTAGTGCATGCTTAGTGGAAAGTTCCGGACATGCCTTTTCGCATGGCGTGGTCCATGGCGAGACTCTACCCTATCCCTGATGGCGATAGAGATACTTTTAAATCTCCTGTGGTTGATGTATTGGTCTTGGCAATGACGCACAGACATACCGTACTGGTTGAAGGTGGTTCGACCCTGAGAGACCCTAGGACGATAAAATGGAGGCTCTGCTTAAACAAAGTTTTGATGTTGCTGCCCTAGCTGTCTAGGCGGTGATTTGTGGTGGTTTGATCGTCTGGGTTTGTTTCCAATGGTCTGAGCGAGTTCTTGACCGCAAGTCCGCTGACTGGTCCTTAGTGGATCAGGAAGTGTCTATGATTGAGCTAGGCACTCTCTGATGTCATGCATGATCTTTTGCATGCCTTGGCTAAGTCCATGGCTCTTGAAGTAGCTGCCCGCTGTACCCTATGGCTTTGGGGTTGGCTGGTGAATGTGGCATCTTAAACTAAGCTCAGTAAACTAAACTAAAACTATAAACCGGGTCTTCAGCCAATTGGAGCTTGACTCGGTTAACATAGAGAAAAGGAAAAATACAAAAAAGGTAGACAAGAAAAGAGCTAAAGCAGGAGAGGTAGAAGTAGTTAATTTCCAAAGTGCTTGGTGAGGAGTTATATAAGCTGGTTCAGGCTTTGAGTGACTCTAAAGTGTCTTGGTTGACCACTTCCAGTGACGTAGCAGAAGCGAATGGTTGGGTAGCGTGTGAGCTGGGATCAGCTCCCCGCTGGATGATGTGTAATTAACCTTCTAACCCATTGAATTTCAACCAAATTTGTTGAGAGGATTGCTAAGGAGAGAGAAGTGTCCTGTCCGGAAAAGCCTTGCCTCTGCCTTGAGGTGCTAAACTTGGATTTTGCAGTTACTTTCTGGCGGGACTTGGCTGACCCCGCCCTCCGACAAAGTTGCCGGTAGTGCGGAGGTGAAGAGCAGAGTCTGTGTGCGGGTGGGAGCCTACTTTATGCCAGACTTGTGAGAGAGTAGTGCCTAACTTGGAAAGTAGTTTTTTTCTCCTGAGCTGTTGGACTCGCACTCTACAGTTGCTTTCTGCTGGGACGTAATTGGCCTTGCCTATCGGTGAGACCACCGGCAGTGTAGAGGTGAAGAGCTGGGTGTGCACACTGGTTAGAACTTGTAACTTGCTGAGGGGGTTGCTTGTGTGAGAGGAGCGCCCTGCCTGTAAAGGTGTATTCCTCTGCCCTGAGCTACTAAATTTGGATTTTGCAACTGTCTCCCGCCAGGGCATGGCTATCCTCACCTGCCAGTGATGCCGCCAACAGTGCGGAGGTGAATGACAGAGCTTACCTGTTAGATGGGTCTTGCCCTTTGTTGAAAGGGCTGATTGTAACAGAAGAACGTCCTATTTGAAAAAATGTTTTTCCTGCCCTTAGTGCTTAAATTTGGATTTAACAACTACAGTGGTGCCTCACACAACGAACTTAATTCGTTCCAGGAGCAAGTTTGTTATGCGAAAAGTTCGTTATGTGAAACGCATTTTCCCATAACAATACATGTAAAAAAAAATAATTCGTTCTGTAGCATAAAATATGCTAAGATGACATAAAAAAAGATAAATTTACCTTGTTAGAGCTGTTAGCATGATATAGAGGGGATATATGTGAAGGGGAGGGGAGGCAGGGGTTTTGTTGATCCTTGCTGTGTATTATAATCACCCCCCACATACTCCCCAGTACCTTTTTTAATTCCTCCCATCTTTCCCAGCCAGTGGCGTACAGGCCAGAAGCGCAGAGATCAGGAGCAATTCCTCTGCACGCCTGTGTGGGCCCATGCCGATCTCCGAATGGCTGCAGTTAGTTCTTGTGAGTCCCGCGAGAGCTGGCTGCAGTTAGTTCTTGTGAGTCCCGCGAGAGCTGACTGCAGCCATTCAGAGATCAGCGCAGGCCCAGGCGGCGGGGGGGAGGTTTAAACATATGCGGTGGCGGCGGGGGGAGGTTTAAACATATGCGGTGGCGGCGGGGGGAGGTTTAAAAATATGCGGTGGCGGCGGGGGGAGGTTTAAAATATGTAGCGCCAGTTAAGCGATGCAGCTCGGGCGACTTCGTTGTGTGAAACGAAGTCCGTTGTACGGATCAAGACAAGAAGTTCGTTGTGCGCAGCGTTCGCTGTGCGAGGCGGCCGTTATGCGAGGCACCACTGTACTCTCTACTGGGACATAGATAGCCCCGCCTGCCGGTGTAATCACCGGCAGTGCAGTGGTGAAGAACGGAGTCTATAAGCTGGTTAAGATTTGCCCTTAGTTGAGAGGGTTAGTAGTAAGAGAGGAATTTCCTGCTTAAAAAAGTATTTTTTCCTGCCCTGAGTGGTTAAATTTGAATTATACAACTTATCTTACTTCGGGAATTGATTCGGAGGCATGGCAAATAAAAAAGTAAAACCAGATCTTAAAGCATTTTCTTTTCATGCCAGAGATTCGGTGGAATCAATGGCTTCAAAGACGGCAATGCTACAGGGAGACATTGATCAGAACACCCTTGGAAATTATACTAGCAGTGAATGAGTGATTTCAAACTAGCACTAATAGTTTTTACATCAGATATTAAAATTAACAAATGGATGATATGGTTCAAAGTCTTCAGGAATTTGAAGAGCGAGTTATTTATCATGACAAAGAAATATCTGAAATTCAAAAACAATGTAAGTACCTGGATTCGACGATGGAGGACTTCTTAAAATTGAAGATGGTGAAAACGGAGCAAGGCGGAACAACTTGAGAGTGAAGAAATTAAAGACCTGATGGCGACTTCCGGCGGAAACATGGAGCTGTAGACAGCGTGCTGCTACAGCTCCGCTACACCTGACCACGGCGCGGCAACTAACCTGCATTTTTCCTCCTGGATCGGGTCGTCGTCGGCACTGGGGAGGTTGCTGGAGAAGCGGAGCAACTCTGAAGAAGTTTCCTCCGCGGCTCTGCCTTTCTTTATTGGGGAGGCCGGCGGCCACGTGGCGCCGTGTGTAGCGTGCGGCCATGAGTTTGCTCTGCAGGGACGCGGCGCGGCTTTCCCCCTGCAGGTCTACATTAGGGAGCGGTCATCTCCCCGCGTTGGGGAGTTTACTGGGGGCGCAGCGCGGCTCTGCGGCCGTTCTACTAGCTGCCCTGCGGTTTTGATCTTGGGTCTCCCGGGGGCCACGTGGAGCAGTGGAAGGCAGCTGGCTGAGACTCTGACCCCGGAGCGCGGAGCGGCTCTTCTTCTGCGGGTCGGATTCTGGGATCGATCTTCTCCCTGTGCTGGGGAGCTTCCTGGTGGCACGGTGAGCTTGGGGAGCCTAGAGTGGGATCGCCATGGCAACTAAGGCGGTCCGGAAGGATTGGGAGCGGAGTAAGCTACCAGACGCCAAGGCGGCGGATCCCGTGGCGCCCCCGTCGCCGGAGGCTCCGCACTCATCATGGGTGTCCGCAGTTACGAAAGAGGTCCAAGCTGCCCTCGAGAGCTCTCTGGGGGACAAACTACAGCGCATCCTTGATAAACTGGACACCCTGGACCAGCGATTTGCCTCCCTCACGTCGGAGGTCAAGGAGACTCAGCAGAGGGTGAGTGCTGCGGAGGATCGCGTCCAGCAGCTTGCCCAGGAGCAGTCCGCCCACACTTCAGTGTTGGCGGCGTTGCGTGCCAAGGTGGATGACTTGGAGAACAGGTTCCGCCGGAATAACCTTCGGTTTGTTGGCCTGCCTGAATCGGTGCGGGACGTGGAGCTGGGGGCGCTGTTGGAACGCTGGTTGCCTGAGTCTTTGTCTCTATCATCTTCCTCGGGCCCCTTGCGGGTGGAGAGGGCGCATCGCTTGGGGCAGCGGAGAGCGAATGCTGACAGACCTCGAGTGGTCATTTGCCGTATCCTAAACTATCATCATAAGATGGAGGTCCTGCGTGCGCTGCGGCAGGGCAAGAAGCTCGTGTATGACAACAAGCCCATACTTTGCTTCCAGGACTACTCAGCGGAGGTCTCTCAGGCACGACGCAAGTTTTCGCCTTTATGCACTCGTCTCATCCAGCGTCACATTGCTTTTTCTCTGCAGTACCCGGCTCGCCTGAGGTTGACACATCTGGGCAGAGCTCATCATTTTGACACCTTGGAGGCCGCGCAGCGCTTTGTGACGGAGATGTTGCCTGAGGTTCCTCCGCAGGGAGCGGCTGTGGACTGAGGAGACCCATATCGGGGGCCAGATATGTGGTTTGAGCTTGGACTGGGGGTTTCTCTCCTCTCTCTTGGAGTTGGGTCTCTGTGTTTTCTTGCAGGTTTGTCTGGGAGGTGTATGTGAGGGAGGAGGGGGGATGACCTGCCTGTTCTTTGTTCGTAGGGTCTGTTCCTGGCCTTTCTGGGTATTTGAGTATTGGGGACTTGGCTTGGAAAGTTTATTAGTGGGTAGGTGGTGTGGCTGTGGTGTTCGTGGAGGGGAGGGGTGGGTAGAGTGTCTTGGGGGGTTTGGCTGATGGGGACTGCTTTCACTGTTCTCTGAGTTTTGGGGTTTGCGGGTCAGGGGGTATTGGTCATTATTCCCGTGGGAGGTGTAACAGGTTTCCTGGAAGTGATGCCCTTATTGGGGTGTCTTGGGTGTAGATTGGGTGGAGTTAGGTTGTGGGAGGGGGTTCGAGGGGTGGGGAGGGGGGTGGTTGGAGGGGGGGTTCTGAAGGGTTTCAGGGTTTCTGTGGTGGGGCATTGGGGAGAATTGTGGGGGGGGGGTATGGGGATTCTGTGCTAGGGGTTTGACTTGGTGGCAGGGGTATGGCTTGATTTTCAGGGCCAGAGGTGGCGAGAAGCCGGGGTAGCGGTGGCTGGGACGCTTCTCTGGTACTGTACTGGTTCTTTCTTCTTGTGTGAGTTGGCTATTGAGTGGATTGCTCTGGAATATACTTTAACTTCTTGGAATGTTGGGGGGATCCACTCCCCCATTAAGCGCTCCAAAATTTTGCAGCGTATGAATCGTTCTAAAACTTCTATTGCTTTTTTACAGGAGACCCGTTTATCCTCAGCGGAACATGCCAAGCTCTGTACATGGTGGGTGGGTTCCTATTTGGAGGCGCCCGCCGTGGGGAGAAAGGGAGGTGTTATTATTTTGATCCGTAAGGGTCTTCGCCTGCACACCCAGAAAGTGCTCCGCGACCCCAGTGGGCGTTACATAGTCGCCTCAGTGTTACTTGCTAATCGGCCACTGTTGCTCTGCAATGTTACGCTCCTAATAATCCTTCGGCCAGGTTTTTTAGGGGGCTTCGCAATCAACTCTTGCGGTTTGGAGATGTTCTGATGCTGGTGGGCGGGGACTTTAATGAGGTTCCGGATCCAAAATTGGATCGCTCTGCTTCGTCGGGTAGAGAGTCCTCCAAACTTTATACGGGTGGTCAACTTCTGGAATCCACTCTGGGGTTGCTTGATGTGTGGCGGGTGCTACACCCGTTGGAGAGGGATTACTCCCACTTGTCCAGGGCGCACGGGACGCTTTCCCGAATTGATTTTATCCTCATCTCTCGTGCGCTGCTTCCCCGGGTAATAGGGATTGATATGGGCCCCATTGAAATATCTGACCACGCTTGGATGGGATTTCGGTGGACTTGGGGAGCATCTCCGAACAATAGAGGGTCCTGGCGGTTTCCCTGTTACCTGTATAGGGACACTCGTTTTCACAAGTTTTTGATACAGCGCTGGCGGGATTTTCAATTTAATAATCAGCAGCATCGTGATGATCCCATTCTCTACTGGGAGACGGCTAAGGCGGTTTTACGGGGGGATGTCATTTTGTATGTGGCTAGGGAGTCAAGGCTGAAGCATAGGCTGATTCTGGATCTAGAGTGGAAGGCGACTGTGTTGAGACGGCAGTACGGTAGGGCGCCCTCGTTCCTGCTTCGGGCATAGCTTTTAGAGGTCCAGCAGGAACTGAATGAATTGTTGCATCTCCGGGCTTTGCGGACAAGGGAGTACTTTAAGTTTCAATTATTTCGGTTTGCAAATAAAAGTAGTCGATTGTTGGCCCGCCTGGCGCATCCGAGGGGCGGTCCTGAGAGTATATCGGCTCTTCGGGGCTCTTCTGGAGTGCTGCATCATCGGTCGGAGGAGATATGTGAATTACTGCGGGAGTTTTTTGCTGAGGTGTATACAGATCCAGGCCCCGAGCTGTTGGATGGGCAACTTTATCTTGACAGCCTCGATTTGCCTTGTTTATCTCAGCGGGATGCTGCCGCTTTGGATCTTCCCATTACCGCAGAGGAGGTGGAGGGGGCGATTGGGGTCAGTCCGTTGGGTAAGGCGCCGGGCCCGGATGGGTTTCGGAGTGAGTTCTATAAGTTGTTGGTGACGGACGTTGCGCCAGTGCTGGCTGAGGTTTATAATCTGAGTGTTGCTAAGGGCTTTCTTCCTCGCTACGTAAATCTAGCGTCTATTATAGTTCTCCCGAAGCCTGGTAAGGACCCTCTTTTGCCTGCATCGTACCGTCCTATATCATTGTTGAACTATGAGGCGAAGCTTTTGGCTAAACTTTTGGCTACCCGCCTGGCGCGCGTTTTGCCATCGGTGATCTCAGACTCTCAGGTGGGGTTTGTGCGGGATAGGCCGATAGCTAAGAATATCCGGCGCATCTTGTTAGCATTGGAACGGGTGGGTCAGGACGTTAGCCCCGCCATGCTCATTAGTTTTGATGCCGAAAAGGCGTTCGATAAGGTGAGGTGGGATTACCTTTTTGCGGTGCTGCGGACGTATGGTTTGGGCCCCTTCTTTTTTGGTGCGATCCAGGCGCTGTATAGTGATCCAGAGGCGAGGATTTTGGTTAATGGGACTTGCTCTGGCTTTTTTCCTATTTGCCGAGGGACTCGCCAGGGCTGCCCCTTGTCGCCGCTCCTGTTTGTGCTTTCTTTAGACCCTTTACTTCGGGAGCTTCAGGCAAATGAGGATATTCGGGGATTGGCCTTGGGAGACTCCCATTTTAAACTGGCGGCGTTTGCGGATGACCTATTGGTCTTTTTAACGGACCCGCAGCGTTCCTTGCCTGTACTATTGGAGAGCCTTCGGGAATATGGAGATTTCTCTGGCTTCACTTTGAATTTTGCAAAATCTGAGGCGCTGGCTTCATCGATTCACCTTCGGCGGTTTTGGGGGGACAGTTTCCCGTTGCGCTGGGCTGACTCTTCTTTTAGATATCTGGGGATCAGGCTGACTATGGATGTGGCCCAACTATATCGTCTTAACATAGATAAACTTCTTGCGGATACTAAACTGTTGCTAGCCAAATGGCAGGCGTTGCCGCTGTCTTTGTTGGGACGAATTCATTTATTTCGTATGGTGGTCTTCCCGAGATGGCTTTACGTTCTTCAGACTCTTCCCCTTTCTTTGTTGCAGAGGGACATTCGTTCCCTTACCTCCCTATTGATTCGGTTTTGTTGGGGTGGACGTAGACCTAAATTGAAATGGTCCTTGTTGGTGGGGCCTGCCTACGGGGGTGGTTTGGGGGTGCCTGACATCAAGGTTTATAATCAGGCCTGTTTGCTTCGTCATATTAGTGATTGGGTGTTGGGTACCTCTTTTTATACGGATCTTTCTCTGGAGCGGGATCATTTCTATCCTCTTCATCTATTTTATCTCCTTCATGCCCCATTATCTAAACTGCCGAGACCCAGTAGGCGTAGTATTTTGTTTCAGTCCTTGTGGACAGTGTGGCATCAAATTCTTCGGTTGTGGAACCAGGACTCTCATACTAGTGTACTCCTCCCGTTGGTGGGGAATTTAGCTTTCCCTCTGGGGGTTGGACCTTCCGTGTTTGGTCGGTGGAGGGCTCGGGGGGTGGAACAGTTGCGGCATGTTCTGCGGGACGATGGGTCTCTCTTATCTTGTGCTGACATGGTGGGGAGGGGGGTCCCTGAGATTGGACTTCCTTTTGCTTACTGTCAACTGTCACATAGATGGAACTTCTATCTACGTGGGTGTAGTCTACAGACCTCCGACTCAATCGCAGCAAATTGATAAGGATCTGATTGTGGATATCCAAAAGTTTGGAAGGAAAGAGGAGGTTCTGCTGTTGGGAGATTTCAACCTGCCGGATGCGGACTGGAATGTTCCGTCTGCGGAATCGGAAAGAAGTAGGGAGATTGTGGATGCCTTTCAAGAGGCTCTGCTCAGACAAATGGTGACGGAACCCACAAGGGAAAAAGCGATATTGGATCTGGTCCTCACAAATGGAGAGAGTATCTCTAATGTTCGAGTGGGTGCTCACCTGGGTAGTAGCGATCATCAAACGGTTTGGTTTGATATAACGGCTAAAGTGGAGAGCGGCCGCACGATACTTAAAGTCCTAGATTTCAAAACGTACGGACTTTAATGCAATGGGAAAGTACCTGAAGAAAGAGCTGTTAGGATGGGAGGACATAAGAGAAGTGGAAAGACAGTGGTCTAAGCTGAAAGGAGCGATAAAAATGGCTACGGACCTTTATGTGAAGAAAATCAATAAAAACAAAAGAAAAAGGAAGCCGATATGGTTCTCCAACCTAGTGGCTGAGAAAATAAAGGCGAAAGAGTTGGCGTTCATGAAATATAAAAAAACCCAAGAAGAGGAGAGCAGAAAGGACTACAGGGTGAAACTGAAAGAAGCCAAGAGAGAGATACGTTTGGCGAAGGCACAGGCGGAAGAACAAATGGCTAAAAATGTAAAAAAGGGAGATAAAAATTTTTTCAGATATATTAGTGAAAGGAGGAAGATAAAAAATGGAATTGCTAGGCTAAAAGATGCTGGGAACAAATATGTGGAGAGTGATGAGGAGAAAGCAAATGTGCTAAACAAATACTTCTGTTCTGTGTTCACAGAAGAAAATCCTGGAGAAGGACCGAGATTGTCCGGCAAAGTTACACGAGAAAATGGAGTAGATTCTGCGCCGTTCACGGAGGAGGGTGTTTATGAGCAACTTGAAAAACTGAAGGTGGACAAAGCGATGGGACCAGACGGGATCCATCCCAGGATACTAAGGGAACTCAGAGAGGTTCTGGCGAGTCCTATTAAAGACTTGTTCAACAAATCTCTGGAGATGGGAGTGATTCCTGGGGATTGGAGGAGAGCGGATGTGGTCCCTATTCATAAAAGTGGTCACAGGGATGAAGCAGGAAACTACAGGCCGGTGAGCCTCACTTCAGTTGTTGGAAAAATAATGGAAGTGTTGCTGAAAGAAAGGATAGTGTATTTCCTTGAATCTAATGGGTTACAGGATCCGAGGCAACATGGCTTTACAAAAGGTAAATCGTGCCAAACGAACCTGATTGAATTTTTTGATTGGGTGACCAGAGAGCTGGATCGAGGACATATGCTAGATGTAATTTACTTGGATTTCAGCAAAGCCTTTGATACAGTTCCTCATAGGAGGCTGTTGAACAAACTTGAAGGGCTGAAGTTAGGACCCAAAGTGGTGAACTGGGTCAGAAACTGGCTGTCGGACAGACGCCAGAGGGTGGTGATTAATGGAAGTCGCTCGAAGGAAGGAAAGGTGACTAGTGGAGTCCCTCAGGGTTCGGTGCTGGGGCCAATCCTGTTCAATATGTATGTAAGTGACATTGCTGAAGGGTTAGAAGGAAAAGTGTGCCTTTTTGCAGATGATACCAAGATTTGTAACAGAGTAGACACCGAAGAGGGAGTGGAAAATATGAAAAAGGATCTGCAAAAGTTAGAGGAATGGTCTAATGCCTGGCAACTAAAATTCAATGCAAAGAAATGCAGAGTAATGCATTTGGGGATTAATAATAGGAAGGAACCGTATATGCTGGGAGGAGAGAAGCTGATATGCACGGACGGGGAGAGGGACCTTGGGGTGATAGTGTCCAAAGATCTAAAGGCGAAAAAACAGTGTGACAAGGCAGTGGCTGCTGCCAGAAGGATTCTGGGCTGTATAAAGAGAGGCGTAGTCAGTAGAAGAAAGAAGGTGTTGATGCCCCTGTACAGGTCATTGGTGAGGCCCCACTTGGAGTATTGTGTTCAGTTTTGGAGACCGTATCTGGCGAAAGACGTAAGAAGACTTGAGGCGGTCCAGAGGAAGGCGACGAAAATGATAGGAGGCTTGCACCAGAAGACGTATGAGGAGAGACTGGAAGCCCTGAATATGTATACCCTAGAGGAAAGGAGAGACAGGGGAGATATGATTCAGACGTTCAAATACTTAAAGGGTATTAACGTAGAACAAAATCTTTTCCAGAGAAAGGAAAATGGTAAAACCAGAGGACATAATTTGAGGTTGAGGGGTGGTAGACTCAGGGGCAATATTAGGAAATTCTACTTTATGGAGAGGGTGGTGGATGCCTGGAATGCGCTCCCGAGAGAGGTGGTGGAGAGTAAAACTGTGACTGAGTTCAAAGAAGCGTGGGATGAACACAGAAGATTTAGAATCAGAAAATAATATTAAAGATTGAACTAGGCCAGTTACTGGGCAGACTTGTACGGTCTGTGTCTGTGTATGGCCGTTTGGAGGAGGATGGGCAGGGGAGGGCTTCAATGGCTGGGAGGGTGTAGATGGGCTGGAGTAAGTCTTAACAGAGATTTCGGCAGTTGGAACCCAAGCACAGTACCGGGTAAAGCTTTGGATTCTCGCCCAGAAATAGCTAAGAAGAAAAAAAAAAAAAAAAAATTTTAAATTGAATCAGGTTGGGCAGACTGGATGGACCATTCGGGTCTTTATCTGCCGTCATCTACTATGTTACTATGTAACTCAGTCACTACGTGGCTTCTCTCCGGGGGTCTTCTTTGCGGGGGGATTTTGGGACCCGGCTCTGTACTTTTTTGACTGCAGATCCTGATTCCAGGGTCTCCATATCTGTTTTGCATGGCCGGATCCTGGATCTTTGCCCGCCGAGGGTTTTCCCTGGTATCTTGGAGGCCTGGCGGTGGGACTTGGGTAGGGATTTGGGGGGGGAAAACTTTTTGTTAACTGCCCTGAGACGCACTGCGGGCTTGGTCCATAGTGCTGAATTACGTGAATGTCATTTTCGCACTGTTCTGAGGGCCTATGCTTCCCAGAGTCAGGCGTACCATATGGGTTTTATTGATACTCAATTATGCATCCGCTGTTCGGTGGAGGTAAATTCTTACTTTCATGGTATTTGGAGTTGTGAGGGGATTCAGGTATTCTGGACGGAGATGGCCTCCTTTTTACAGGGCTTGTTGCAGACCCCTGTGCCAGTCTCTGTGCAGTCTATGCTGTTTGCCCATTTCTCTTTCTTGAATATGTATACTTCTTATGAAAAATTGTTTCTTAGTAAATGTTTTATTTTGGGGAAGAAATGTATTTTGTGTTGCTGGCTTTCTTCTGATCCACCTTCTTTTTGGTATTGGAGGAATCGCCTTCATGAACTGCTGGGTTGGGAGGCCCGTTTGGCCTGTTCTTCTCGACGCCGGAGCAGAGACTTTGTTCACACCTGGACTCCGTATTTGAACATTTTGACTCCTGAGAGTCGTAGCCGTGTTTTGAATAGACTTCACCTTTGACTCTGTGTTTATCAGTGTTTTTGTTGATCCCTGCCTACGAGTTTTTGTATCTGTGGGGGGAGGGGAAGGGAGGGTGGGGGGTTGGGGATTCTTTGCTGTGGGGTGGGGGTGGGGTGGGTCCGGGGAGGGCATAAGAGTCCAGCCCTCCGCGGTTGTTTGATGAAAATGCATATCATGGTTGTTCTTACTGTTGTATTTACTCTTGCTTAATAAAATAGATTTGAACATTAAAGACCTGATGGCTTTTATGCAATCTTTATGCCATAAGTTTCTACAGGCGGAGGACCCAGAGGCAAATCTACCGACTATAGAATTTGAACGTGTCCATCAGGCTTTGGGCCCTCGTTGACTGGAGAAGGCTAGGGACATAATAGAATATTTCTTCGTTTCCCTCAGAAGGAGAGGGTGTTACAAGCAGCATAAAAAGTTGGCTACCTTATGTTGGATAATGCTAAGGTGGAATTATTTGTGGATATATTCTCAGTTACTTTAATACGCTGCCAGGAATGCCGAGAAGTTACCAAATGCTTACAACAAAATAATATTCGTTATAATTGGCATTACCCGTTTGAGCTTTCTTTATGTTAGAAAATAAGCAACATAAAGTAACTTCAGCAATAGAAGCCTAACAGATACTCTTCTAGGACAAACTCTGGACTTGGGAAGGAGAAAAACATCAGGTGAATTAATCAAATCTCTTGACTCCGGGAATATCTGGCGAGAGGTGGCATAGAACAGATCAGAAAAAACGATTACAGAGACAACTGGAGTAACAGTAACTGATTAATGGGGGCTATTGGTCAAGTAATGGATTTGGTTTGAAGATGGTATTTTGAAGGATGGATGTAGGTTTAATTGGGGGGGGTTAAATAATTTGGATATACTGTGGGGTTATCCTGATAATTCTCTTTTGGCTATGTCATTCGAAGTTGAGCCCTATTCCAGGAACTGGGCATTAGGTATGTTTGGGATGGGGGTGGGGTGGGGTAGAGTTAGGATGAGGGAAGAGTTCAGGAGGTGTTATGTGTGAGGGCGGAAATTGGAGTATGAGAGTGGTATGAGTGTGATAAGATTAGAGATGTGGTTTTACTTAAAGTAATATGTCTTTTAAATATCAAAACTGTATTTCAATAAATGTTTGTGGATTAAATTCCCCAAGGAAACATCAACTTTTTTAAAAAGAAGCTGAATGTATGCATATGTCGATAGGTTTTGTCCAAGAGACTTCCAACCCAAGCTGTGAAAAACTTGTTAGTCCATAAAAAATATTCTCAATTTTATTTTTGCTTATAATAGAATTAAATCTAAATCAAATGGGTTGCAATTTTGTTGGCAAATGCATTATCTCCTGTAGTGCAGAATATTATTATAGATAGGGAAGGAAGATATATATTAAAGGTGAAGATGGGAGGGAGATTATATACCCTTTTAAATTTATAAGCCCCTAATTGTAATCAAGGAATTTTTTTGATAAATAATTTATTGAAATCCCATTCAGAGGGAAATTTAATAATAGGGGGAGATTTTAATCTGACCCTTCAACCAGAGAAAGATAATTCCTCTTGAGTTGCCATGTATGGCAAAAAGGATAGGAAACATCTAAAAAAGTTTTTGGAGGACTGGGATTTAATTGATATCTGGCATCTTCAATGCCCACTAGATTAAGAATATACATTTTACTCAGAACCTCATGACACCTTCTATAGAATAGATTTCTGGCTTGTGAGTAAAGAACTTATTCATCAGGTAGATAGATGAAATATTGCTGTTCGAACTTGGTTGGACCATGCTCCTGTAGCTATTACTGTCCGGATTTTGCAGAAGAAAGAAGGAGTTAAATTTTGGAAAATGGATGATTCCCTACTGCTAAATTCACAAAATATAGAACAGATAGGAAAAGAATTGCAAAATTATTTAATGACTAATGTGGATGGGGTTACATCTCCGATAATTATATGGGAAGCTTTGAAAGCTGTATTAAGGGGACAACTTATTTCGTTAGGCTCCTTTATTTACAAGACACGAATGCAAAAAAGGAGGGATTTATTATCCCAGATTTATCAACTAGAATTTGAGTATAAAAAAAAATAATAAAGGAGAATGAATAGATATAACATGTAACATCGCTGTATACGCACAGCCTCCTCTTTAGTATATGCCTTTTTCATTACTGCTATTTATGTAACATCTCTGTAAATGTAACAACACTATAATATGTATCATCGCTGTAAATGTACAGTCTCTTCTATTGTTAACCGCACTGAACTTCCATGGTATTGCGGTATACAAGAATAAAGTTATTATTATTATTATTATTATATAAATGTGATAGGGCTCCTTTTACTAAGATGCGATAGCGTTTTTAGCATACACAGAATTATAGCACGCGCTAAACCCGCACTATGCGGCTAGAACTAATGCCAGCTGAATGCCGGCGTTAGCGTCTAGCGCGTGCGACAATTTAGCATTTGCTAAAACCGCTATCGCAGATTAGTAAAAGGAGCCCTTAAACAACAGATTAGAACCGCAGAAGATGGACCTGGAAGATATTAGTGTAAAATTGCAATCACTACAACAAGAATATTTTGAATCAGCTAATAAAATGGGGAAATTATTAGCGCATAATTACATAAGAAAGCTTTAAGAAATTATATTACCAAAATAATTGATCAGCATGGTAAGCAATTTATAAACTCTCCCTAGATTCAAGATACTTTTGTACAATACTATAAGAAATTGTACAGTATACTCTGGAATATGAAAAATCAGTTGATAATCTGTCCAAATTTTTTGAACAGTTGAGCATTCCTTCTCTGTTGAAAGGGGAATCTGAACAATTGTCTATGCCAATTAACGAAGAGGAAGTTTTATGGGCCATCAAAGATATGAAAATTGGAAAATCACCAGGCCTAGATGGTTATTCAACAAAGTTTTATAAAGTATTTTAAAACCACTTGGTTAAACCTCTTGTAGCTTTCTTTAATGGCATAGAGAAGAGTTCCTTACTACCACATTCATGGAGATTAGCTGTAATTACTTTAATTCTGAAATCAGATAAAGATCCAACCAACTGTTGCTTATATCGGCCAATATTACTGTTAGGAGTGGATTATAAGATCTTTACAAAAATTTTAGCAAACAGGTTGCAACAATATGTCCCCACAGTTGGTAAAAGATGACAAGGTTGGATTTATAAGGGGGAGAAGTACTGTTGATAATATTCGTAGAGTATGTCATTTATTATGGAAAGTTCAACACTCGGGGGAGTCAGCCCTAATTCTAGGACTAGATGCTGAAAAGGCCTTTGATAGGGACTTTTATGATCTGGGTTCAAGCACTATATTCTGCTCCCCTTGCTTGTCTAAGGATAAATGGAGTATACTCAGAAAATTTTCAATTAGAACGAGGTACTTGCCAAGGTTGTGCATTGTCTCCTATACTTTTCTCCATAGCTATGGAACCATTGGCTCAATTAGTTCGTCAACATCTGGATATACAGGGTATAAAATGTGGAAGGGTGGAACAAAAAATATTATTTGCTGATGATGTTCTTTTTACCCTGGCTAATCCAGTTGATTCTCTATCAGCAGTAATGCAGTTGTTAGATCTATCTGCCCAGGTTTCAGGATTCAAAATCAATGCAAATAAGTCTGAGATTTTAGATCTCTCCTTAAAAGAGAGGGTGAAATTATACATAAAAGAAAAGTTCCCCTTTAAATGGGCAGAACTCTATTTGCGGTATTTGGGGGTGAATTTCACTAGAATATTATCCGAATTATACGTAGCTAACTATCCAGATTTACTTAAAAATATCATAGTAACATAGTAGATGACGGTAGATAAGGATCCGAATGGTCCATCCAGTCTGCCCAACCTGATTCAATTTAAATTATTATTATTTTTTTCTTCTTAGCTATTTCTGGGCAATAATCCAAAGCTTTACCTGGTGCTTTGCTTGAGTTCCAACTGCTGAAGTCTCCGTCAAAGCTCACTCCAGCCCATCTACACCCTCCTTGCCATTGAAGCCCTCCTTAGCCCATCTTCAACCAAAGGCCATATACAGACACAGACCATGCATGTCTGCCCAGTACTGGCCTTAGTTCTTCAATATTTACTATTCTTTTCTGATTCTAGATCCTCTGTGTTCATCCCATGCTTCTTTGAACTCCATTTTTCTCTCTACCACCTCTCTCGGGAGCGCATTCCAGGCATCCACCACCCTCTCTGTAAAGTAGAATTTCCTAACATTGCTCTTAAATCTACCACTCCTCAACCTTAAATTATGTCCTCTGGTTTTACCATTTTCCTTTCTCTGGAAAAGATTTTGTTCTATGTTAATACCTTCGAAGTATTTCAAGTCTGAATCATATCTCCACTGTCCCTCCTTTTCTCTAGGGCAGGGCTGCCCAAGTCCAGTCCTCAAGATCTACTGGCAGGCCAGGTTTTCTGGATATCCGCAATGAATATGTATGAGAGAAATGTGCCTGCACTGCCTTCTTGGTATGCAAATCTCTCATATGCATGTTCATTGCAGATATCCAGAAAACCTGCCTGCCAGTAGATCTCGAGGACCAGACTTGGGCAGCCCTGCTCTAGGGCTGCCAGTCTTTCCTCATATGTCTTCTGGCGCAAACCTCCTATCATTTTCGTCGCCCTCCTCTGGACCGCTTCATGTCTTTTTATGTCCTTCGCCAGATAAGGTCTACAAAACTAAACACAATACTCCAATGATTTGAATAGATGGAAACATTTAAATGTCTCTTGGCTAGGAAGAGTACATTCTATTAAAATGATTGTTCTTCCCAAATTATTGTATTTGTTTTCTGCAATTCCGGTACAAATACCATCCTCCAAGGGTTCAACGTAACATGTTATACCAGCCAAAAAAATTAGGTGGAATGGCAGTTAGAACATAAGAAATGCCTTCACCAGATCAGACCCTAGGTCCATCTATTCCGGCGTCCCGCACATGCGGAGGCCAAGCCAGGTGCTCCCAGATGGAGACCCTGATTACCCGTATCCCTCAATGTGATTTGCAAGGAGGTGTGCATCCAACTTACGCTTGAAACCCAGAATGGTAGTCTCCGTCACCACCTCCTCTGGGAGAGCATTCCAAGTGTGAAACAGAACTTCCTGACATTTGTCCTGAGCCTGCTGCCCCTCAGCTTCAGTCCATGAACTCTTGTCCGTGTCACATTTGACAATGTGAATAACAATGTTTCTTGTTCTATTTTGTCGAATCCTTTTAGTATTTTAAAAGTCTCTATCATATCCCCTCGCAGTCTCCTCTTTTCGAGGGTGAACAGTCCCAGTTTTCCGAGGCGTTCTTTGTAGCTCAAATTTTCCATACCTTTTACTAGCTTCGTGGCTCGCCTCTGCACCCTTTCCAGCAGGGTTATATCCTTTTTTAGGTATGGAGACCAGTGTTGGACACAGTACTCCAAGTGTGGTCTGACCATTGATCTGTAAAGCGGCATTATAACGGCCGCTGATCTACTCGTGATCCCCTTCTTTATCATGCCCAACCTTCTGTTTGCTTTCTTTGTCGCTGCTGCGCATTGATCCAACGGCTTCAGGTTCCTGTCTATCAGTACCCCCAGGTCCCTTTCTTGTTCGGTTTTGGCCAATGTTACACCTAACATTTTATATTCATGTAACTTATTTTTCTTACCCAGGTGCATCATCTTGCATTTGTCTATGTTAAACTTCATCTGCCACTTTTCCACCAATTCCTCCAGCTGGTTTAGATCCTTCTGGAGATCTTCACTGTCTTTTTGTGACCCAACTGCCCAACATAGTTTTGTGTCATTTCCGGTCATATTATAAGAAAGCACAGCTGCAATACTTGATTAGTTGGAAGTGTGAGTCTCAAAAGGGGTGGGCAACTTTGGAGCAAAATTTAATAGAAGAAATTCCCTCATGCAACTAAACTGATGGAATCTCGAAACTTTTTCTATGAGTCAGCTATAAGATACGCCCCCGTTTTTACCCCTGGGAAATTAGATAAGGCTTTTTACTGTTGGGAAAAACAAGGTTTAAGAACTTTAGGTCAATTCTCATCCACGTCAGAACCAACGACACCGCCAGAAGCACCGCGGAGAGCATACCTGAAGACTTCAGAGCCCTGGGTGAGAAGCTGAGGAGGATGGATGCGCAGGTGGTCTTCTCCTTGATCCTCCCAGTGAGGGGCAAGGGCAGTGCCAGGAAGGATTGCATCCGGAGGGCGAACGACTGGCTGCAAGGATGGTGCAAGGAGATGAACTTTGGGTTCCTGCACCATGGAGAGGCACTGCAAGGATTACAGGGACCAGATGGATTACACCTGACCAGAAGAGGGAAGAACGTCCTTGGACACCGTTTAGCCCGCCTACTTCACAAGGCTTTAAACTAGGTAAGTTGGGGGAGGGTACTGGCACAAACAACCTACCTGATGAGCTAAGCTACCAATTCCTTTTTGAGACTAAGGTAAGTAAACACTATAATTCAGGGTCACATTATAATTCTGGGTCACATTGTAATTCTGGGTCTAGGGGGAGTTCAAATTGTAATTCTGGGTCTAGGAGGGGTGCACATTGTGATTCTGGGACTAGGAGAAGTACACATTGTAATTCTGGGTTCAGCGACAGTGCACACACTGCAAATTGTACTAAAGGAAGTCAAGTTGCCCAAGCGGGAATACCCCCACAGGGTACACACAATTCCGAGTCTGGGATAGGCGCAAACTGTAGTTCTGGGTCTGGGGAGTCCGGGAAAGGTGCACGTTGCAGCTCTGGGTCTAGGAAGAGTACGAGACATGCAAATAACGCTAAAGGTGGCTTAGTTGCTATAGCAGGAATGTCCCCACTGAGACGAAACAAACATACAACATGGAGAGCTATGTACGTCAACGCCCACAGTCTGGGAAACAAGATCCTGGAATTGGAAACAGAAATGAGAAATGCCGACCTGGATGTGGTGGCGATATCTGAGACCTGGCTCACAGACTCCCACGGGTGGGACATGGTCATACAGGGTTACAACTTGCTTCGCTGGGACAGGGAGGGCAAAATGGGAGGAGGTGTAGCATTATATACTAAAGATGACATTAAAGTCACCAGATTCACAGATGTACGGTATACTGGGGAATCCCTCTGGGTAAATTTGGCCAGAGGGAATGACAAATGCCTGTATCTTGGCGTAGTCCAAGACCCCCAAGACAACAGGATGACCAAGATAGGGAATTAATCGGAGATATAGAGAATATCACCTTGCGTGGGGACACAGTATTGTTAGGTGACTTCAACATGCCTGATGTGGATTGGGTCACACTTTCCTCTGCTTCAGGCAGCAGCAGGAGGCTATTAAACTCTTTGAAGGGAGCAAGACTCAGGCAACTGGTGTTGGAACCAACAAGGGATCAGGCAATCCTGGACCTGATAGTTACCAATGGAGAAAGTGTCACAGAGGTCTCGGTGGGCGACACATTGGCCTCCAGTGACCACAACATGGTATGGTTCAATCTCAGGAAAGATTTCACTAAATCTACCACACTGACCAAGGTCCTCAAATTCAAGGACACAAACTTCAAAGACATGGGAAACTTCATTCACCAGGTGCTACAAAGCCAAACAGAAACCGATAACGTGGAAGAAATGTGGTCAACTATGAAAGCCACCATACAGGAAGCAACAAACCGCTATGTTAAATCAGTAAGTAAATGGAGTAGGAACAATAAGCCACAGTGGTTCTCTGCGGAGATCTCGGACCTCATCAAGGAGAAGAAAAAAGCATTCATCTCTTACAAACAATCAGGGAAACAGGACTCTAGAGTAGTCTATCTGGCCAAGTCAAAAGCCATCAAAACAGCAGTTAGGGAGGCCAAATTCCGCATGGAGGAGTCTCTAGCAAAGAACATACAGAAAGGAGATAAATCCTTTTTCAGGTATATCAGTGACAGGAACAAGAACTCAGGCAGGATAGTACGTCTCAGGAAACCAGACGGAGACTATGTAGAAACGGACTCGGAAAAAGCCCAACTGTTAAATGAATACTTCTGCTCAGTCTTCACCCACGAGGCGCCGGGACTCGGTCCTCAGCTGCAGACAAGGGTTGACTCAGCTGACCCGTTTAGTAATTTCGAGTTTACGCCCAGCAGTGTCTACTGCGAGCTGTCAAAGCTCAAGGTTAACAAGGCAATGGGGCCTGACAACCTACACCCCAGGGTGCTCAGGGAGTTGTGTGATGTCTTGGCGGAACCGCTATCCGCGCTCTTCAATCTCTCCCTTAGTACAGGCAACGTCCCGTTGGACTGGAAGACGGCTAACGTCATTCCACTTCATAAGAAAGGCTCCAAGATGGAGACAGCAAACTACAGACCAGTGAGTCTCACATCAATAGTGAGCAAACTAATAGAAACTCTAATCAAATGCCAATTGGATACGATCATGAACGAGGAGAATCTACAGGAGCCCCGTCAACATGGATTTACTAAGGGGAGATCCTGCCAATCCAACCTGATCAGCTTCTTTGACTGGGTGACGAGAAAGCTGGATGTTGGGGAGTCCCTGGACATTGTATACCTGGACTTCAGCAAAGCATTTGATAGCGTACCACATCGCAGGTTGCTGAGCAAGATAAGTTCTATAGGATTGGGCAACACATTAATGAAATGGATTGGGAACTGGCTTGAAGGTAGGCTTCAGAGGGAGTGGTGAACGGCACCCCCTCCGAAATGACAGAGGTGATAAGTGGAGTGCCGCAGGGCTCCGTCCTGGGCCCGATCCTGTTCAACATCTACATAAGAGACTTGGCAGAAGGACTCCGAGGTAAAAGAACATTATTCGCCGATGACGCCAAACTAAGCAATGTAGTGGCCAATAGCACAACAGACAAAAATTCAATGCCCGACAACATGATGCACGACCTACTACTACTGGAGCGCTGGTCTAGGTCCTGGCAACTCAGCTTCAATGCCAAAAAATGCAAAGTCATGAACCTAGGCAGCCAAAATCCATGCAAGACTTACACCCTAAATGGTGAGATCCTAACAAGAACTGAAGCAGAACGTGACTTAGGGGTGATCGTCAGTGAGGACATGAAGACTGCCAATCAAGTGGAGCAAGCTTCCTCCAAAGCAAGGCAAATCATAGATTGCATATGCAGGAGTTTCGTCAGCCATAAGCCTGAAGTCATTATGCCATTGTATAGATCCATGGTGAGACCACACCTGGAGTACTGTGTGCAATTCTGGAGGCCACATTACCGAAAGGATGTTCTGAGACTAGGGTCGGTCCAGAGAATGGCCACCCAGATGATTGCGGGTCTCAAGGATCTCCCATACAAGGAAAGGCTAGATAAATTACAGCTCTACTCACTCGAGGAACGCAGAGAGAGGGGAGACATGATCGAGACTTTCAAGTATCTCACGGGCCGCATTGAGGTGGAAGAAGATATCTTCCTTCTCAAGGGTCCCACGGCAACTAGGGGGCATTCGTGGAAAATCAGGGGAGGGAAACTGCACGGTGACACCAGGAAATTCTTTTTCACTGAAAGGGTGGTTGATCGCTGGAATAGTCTTCCACTTCAGGTCACTGAGGCCAGCAGCGTGCCTGATTTTAAGGCCAAATGGGATAGACATGTAGGTTCTATTCAGAGTTAGGTAGGGGAAGGTCATTGCGGTGGGCAGACTAGATGGGCCGTGGCCCTTATCTGCTGTCTATTTCTATGTTTCTATGTTTCTAATTAATAAAGGATGAAATTTAATCTCATTTGCTGGTTTGAAATCAGAATATGGTTTGGAAAATCGAAACTTATTTCATTATAGACCAGTAAGAGATTTCTATTATAAAAGAGTTTTACAAGAACTAACTCAACCACTTACCCTGCTAGAGAAGGAATTTTTGTACAGAGTAAGTAGGGGGTGAATTACTTGTTTGTATAATGCTATTCAAACTATCTCACTTCAAGATATAAAGTAGCTTGAGAGGAGAATTTTGGAAAAACTTATGAACAAAGCATTTGGAATAAGCAACTAGGTTCTCTATTATGTGTATCTATCTCTAGTAATATGGTGGAGAATGGTTAGAGAATGCTATATCAATGGTACTATACTCCTGTACGTTTAAAAGTTATGTTTGGTAAAAGTACAGATGAATGTTGGAGAATGTGCGAACTTCAAGGCTCCTTTATTCATATTTGGTGGAATTGTCCTAAGGTACAAAATTTTGCAGAACAGGTAATGAGCTTTGTATCAGAGGTATTGAGATTCAAGGTGTACAAAACTAAGGAGTTTATTGAATACTAGTCTTATAGCCCGTTACATTAACGGGTGCTAGAATATATGTGTGTGTGTCTGTCTTTATTTTTTTTTCTTTCTCCTTAGCCGCTTTCTGTATTTCTGTCTGTCTTTTTTTTTTTTTTCCTTGGCTGTCCACTATCACCCCTTGCCTACTCCCCTTGTCCATTCTCCCTTCCTTTTACCTCCCCTGTGTCCTCCACCACCCCATCACTGCTCACCTTATCCAGCAGAAGCCCTTCTCCCTTTGTTTTACCTCCCCCTGTCTTCCTTCCTGCTCCCCCTGTCCAGCAGTAGGCCTGTCTTCATTTTTCTGCCCCCCTCCCTGTTCATCAGCACCTCTTCCCCTGTCCATCAACCCCTTTTCTGCCCCTCCATTTCCATGTGTTGCAGCATTTCCCTCCCACCCCACTTCCCTGTGCAGTATTTTCCTCCCCCCCCCATACCTTCCTCCTGAACTCCATGCCCTACTTATGTTAAAATGCTTTCCGGGTTTGGCTGCTGCGGCCTGCAGCCGCCGACAGCCGCAGCGGCCAGCAGCCGCGGCGGCCGACATCTGACTCGCGCCGCCGCGGCCGACATCCGCCTCAGGGGAGGGAGAAAGAGAGAGAGCGAGCTTCGGGCGGCCAGCAGCCGCCGCGGCCGACATCCACTTCAGGCTGCCAACAGCCACCGAGGCCGACATCCACGGGAGGGAGAGAGAGAGCTTTGCGCGCATGCGCACTCCTATCTGCGGTGCCCTACAGCTCACAGAAAACCGGCGCACGCAGATGGGAGTGCGCATGCACGGCCTAGCGTTTTATTATATTAGATGGTTACATCGGTGATATTAACTCATCATAGGAAATGGATTGGCTTAGTTATAACAGCAGCACATATGGTATTGGCTGCACATTGGAAGAAAAAAGATTACCATCTATTAAGATAATCCAATGTAAGATAAAATTTGTTAATAATATGTCTAAACTAACTGCTATGTGAAGAAATCTGATATCTACATTTCAAAAAATATGGTCTAAATATAAAACTTGGGAAGAATCCACTATGTTAGAAAAGACTATAATTGTTTGAATTTATAATGTAGTTTAGTCACCTCCTGGCCTCTGTGGGTGGGGGGTTGGGTTTTAAATTTTTTTTTTTGGGGGGAGGGATGGGATTAAAGATTAAGTTTGATTATTGTAAGGAAAGAATGTGATTTTGATCATCTGCTCCATTTTATATTTAAGTGTGATGTATGTTGGAATTTTGATTGGAATGAAGGAAAGTGTTTAATAGTATAATAGTGGATATGGTTGTTAAATAGGATTTTAAAGCCTTTGTATTTTGAAAAACTTTAATAAAGAATATTAAAAATAAAATACAGTGTCTTGGTTATTGGAGGGCTGACCTTGCCAGGCTTCACAAGGTAGTTCTGCTTGGGGGTATGTGCGTGATTTTCAGAGGTTCCGCCCTGGTCGGGGTGCAGCCTTTTTTCCTTCCAGAGGATGTTTCTTTCAAAGCATGCAGTCCTTACAGGGGGCCCGCCAGGGGGGGGGGGGGGGGAGAGTTGAGACTCCTCTGGGGGCTCCTTTGTCGCTCGTCCGGCCAAAACAATCTAATTCATTCACTTGTGATTTCGAAGGTAGACTACTGCAATTCATTATATAAAGGTATTTTGCAAAAAGAATTGAGATTACAAATAATTCATAATACGGCAATAAAAGTTATTACAAATTCAAAAAAGTTTGACCATGTAACACCTCTTTTGAAGAACATCCACTGACTTCCAATCTCATATAGAATCTATATATATAAAATTGCATGTATCTGTGTGTGTGTGTGTGTGAGTGTGTGTATATTCCAGCATAACTACGAAACGCATGGAGAGATTTCAACCAAACGGTATACATATCACTTACTATCAGGGGAAAAATACTATGGGGGTGGGAAGGAAGGTAAAACACTGAGTGGGGGGGGGGGGGAGGGTGTGACATTTAAAAATTATCAAATAAGGAGGCAGATCCAAGATGGCGATTTGAGAGCAGGACGCGCTGAGCTGCTTGTCCCAGAATCGCGTTTGTCGGAAATAATTTCTAGCAGTATTTACTTACCATGATGCCGAAGAGACGGGGCTGGAGTGCTGCTTCTGCCTCGCGGTGTCCTGGAGCCCCGGGTCTCGGAAACATACAGGATCTTCTGCGGCGCATGCAGGAGGTCACAGCGACGTCGGATGGCGGCCTGCTGAGGACACAGGGAGGCGAACCCGTTGTGGATACTCCTGGGCCCGATACTACACTAAGCCCCGACGTTAGGGCACCGCCCCCGCAGCCTCAGACAACCATCTCTCCCAGGGGCGGGGAAACCTCTCCAGAGGCAAGGAAGGATTCACTGGAGAGTTTGGAGGTTGGGGCCCATCTTTCCAGGGCCCCCATGGAGATATCTGGGGGAACACCATCTCAACATGATGGGGAAGGACAGAAGACACCCCCCGAAAGACTTCAGGACGGTGAGCACTTCACATTTACACAAACTCCAATTGTACTGATTAAACCTGCAGAAGTGACTTTAGACTCTATTTGGGACTTAATGGCTGGTTTTGTTAAAAATATTACGCCTACATTTCAACAAATTGAAGGGAAAATTAAGGAACACAATAAAGAACTGAAGAATTTAAGAGAAGAATTGAACACTTCTAACTTATCTATTCAAAAAATAGAAAAAGAAATTGTAACATCGAAACAAATGCAAGAGACTTTAGTTAAAGACAATATTAACCTAAGGAAGAAGATTGAAATGCTTGAGAACAACTCACGTAGTAATAATTTAAGGTTAATTAACTTTCCAAGACTTGAGTTAGTAACACCTAGAGATATGCTTAAGAGATATCTAGTGGAAAATTTGGAGATACCTGAAGAATCATTACCACCATTTTCACGGGTTTATTATTTGCCAAAATCAACAACAAAAAGTAAAATCTTCAGATCAAGAACCCTTAAACATTTCACAGATTTTAGAAACATCTGAGAAGGATTTAGCATCACCAGCCACTATGATCATTACTTTAGCTTTGCCAATTGACAAAACATGGTTGTTAAAACTTTACTTTAAAAATAGACAAAAAAGCTTTCTTGGTTATAAAATACAAATGTTCCCAGACTTGGCACGGGAGACGCAAAGGCGCCGCCGTGAATTTCTTCTTTTCAAACCTGGGGTTTTATCTTTGGGGGCAACTTTTTATTTGAGACACCCTTGTAAATGTATTATGTATTACCGTACTTTTAAATATGTGTTTTTTGAACCATCACAACTGACAAATTTCGTGGCAATGTCTCGTCTGAATGTTAATAATCTTTGAGCCCTATAATTTGGATATTATGACCTCATCTCATTGCTATAGCTCTCAGTTTCTTAAATATTATCACTATTTTTCCTTATAATTTCGCCAATTTTCTTTAATTCTTGGATCTAATTTGAGGACTTGAGCATAAATAGTATATTTGTTAACGTAGGATTTATATTAGTATTGTATTTGATATCTACTCTATTCTAGCTTTCTGAACAAGTGAAATACTTGAAATTTAAATTGAAAATAATAAAAATTTAAATTAAAAAAAAATATTATCAAATGACATCTATTATTGTCTAATCCATAGTTTTAGGGCTCACTGAGATGAATACTGACATTCCCAATGCCTTTAAGTCCAAGTTCAGCCCCATAGAGATGCTCATTCCTGTGGGACATGGGGTGGGATATTTTGGGATAAATAAACACTTGGGCAACACTGGGTATTCAGCTGGTCACATATAAAATAGCTCACATAATTTTCAAATTTGGCAATCAAAATCACCTGCATTTCTCAATAGACTTCTTATACCCTTCCCTCCCTCCCTCTCTGTACTTCTACACCAGGGCCCCCCTCTCCTGAAGGCCTGCACCTCCCCCTGAAGGCCTGCCTGTCTCCCCTGAAGGCCTGAACCCCACCCCTGAAAGCCTGCCTGTCCCCCCTAAAGGCCTGTGCCACCATCCCTGAAGGCTTGTCCCCCCCCTTAAAGGCCTGCACCCCCCTGAAGGCCTGCATCCCACCCTTGAAGGCCTGTGCCACCATCCCCGAAAGCCTGTCCCCCCTGAAGGCCTGCATCCCACCCCTGAAGGCCTGTGTCACCATCCCCAAAGGCCTGTCCCCCCTGAAGGCTTGTACCGCCCCACCCCGAAGGACTGCACACCCCCGGAAGGCCTGCGTGTTCCCTCTGGCCTCCTGTGCACCATTTAACTAATATGAGCAGCCTGCAGAGAAGATCGCAGTGCTAGCAATCTTTGCAAACTGCCATAGGTCTTCGGAGCTGTTTCCTCTGCTGTGATCCTGCCTCTGACATCAGAAGAGGGGCGGGACCGCGGCAGAGGAAACAGCTCCAAAGACCTATGGCAGTTTGCAAAGATCGCTAGCACCGCGATCTTCTCTGCAGGCTGCTCATATTAGGTAAATGGTGCGCGGGAGGCCAGGGGGTAAGTCGTACACCAGCGGGAGGCCAGAAAGGAAGCTGGACACCAGCGGGAGGCCAGGGAGTCAGCCGGACACCAGCACTTCCGATTGACCCTCCCCCTTGCTCTCTAAAGCAGGTGCGGCAGCGGCCAGCCAGCAAAAGCAGCGCAGCCGATCCTGCTTTAGGGGGCGAGGGAGGGGAGGGTCACTTACCGAATCGGGAAGCCAATTTTTTTTTTTTGTTTTAAATCGATTCGAATCGATTCATCCGCAGTGAATCAGTGAACCGATTCGAATCGGGAAGCACTAATATAGAGCCTGGCTTCTTTATGGATCAGTTTTTGTATACATATTTCTATTTTTACCCCTCCCTTTTTACAAAAGCGTGGAAGAATTTTGTAATGCTGGCCGGCATGTTGAATGCTTTGCGCTACTCTGTGAGAGCTCTAGGGAGGTTTCAGATTCAGTCTGTGGCGATCCGACTGGCAGCCTAAAGTTTCCAGTGAAGAGGCTGAGTGGAAGCAGAGGGCTTCTCCTAGAACACCTACATCTGAGAGGAGCTGAAGCAGGTAGCAGCAGTACTATTTCCTTAGCACATAGTCTGTGAGTAAGGCTGTGACAACCTATGGGAAAAATGGGAGGGGGAGTTCTTCAAAATCTGCTTTTAATAATAATAATAATAATAATAATTTTATTTTTATATACCGCCTAACCAAAAATGGTTCTAGATGGTTTACAACAAATAAGCACAAGTCATACAGTGGAAAGTACAATTTAAAAGGAAAAAACAATTCAAAACAGCTAGGGCCTTGGTCCCCCTTCCCTAAAATCCTGTTTCTTGAGGTTATTGGTCAGCGCTGAGGTGATTTTAAGCTGTTTTCTAGCACTAAAATTCACCAGTGGCGACCATCTTGGATTTTCCAATTTTTTTCTAAGTTCTTAAACTTCTCCAAAATACCTCATTTTGCCAGGGATGGAATCCTCTGACTCTAATACCCCTATATAATGCCTTGTTTGTGAAGGATGAGTGGCAGAAGAGTGCCCTTGTGCCACGTGCTACTAAGGTCTTTACCCCAGAATTCATTAATCTGCTCTGGCAGGTGTATGTGCATGGCCAAAATATATAATTTAAGTCTTGAAGAGTGACCCTTGGAGCATGCCTCTAAGAATCCTCAGAGCACTGTTTCTATGAGAGTGGAGCTCCATTCTGTCTCTGATTATAAGTTGGACAGGGATTCAGGGGATGAAAGTTCAGTCCTGATCTTATTATTGTGTCAAAGAGGGGCATCCCTGATGGGAGATTCACCCTCCTATGTTGAGGATCAGGATGGAGTCCCAACCGCGGACCTGGGAGAGGATCCTTCCATACAGAGGCTGTTCAAGTTTTCAGCCCTGCCAGACACTATTATTGAGTCTCTTCGTGAGCTCAAGATTGATCTGTCTCAGCCCCAGTTATCTGTGTTCTCTTTTGAGTGTGGTCTGATCTTAGCCCATGTCCTTTCCATGGCACCCAGACATGAAACTCCTGGTTACAGAGCCCTGGGAGGTCCTAGAAAGTAAAAAAAAACTCTGTGGAGTGACGATGTTCCAAAATTGACTTTATTTGAAAGTGTCAAAGTTCCAAAGGTACACTGAAATCATCCACATAAAATAAATTCATCCACATAAAAATAGGTTATCCACATAAAAGCCTTAAAGGACCTAGTCCGCTAGGGATACAGGACCCAACACGGTCCGCATTTCGACAAAAAGTCTTTTCAGGGGTCCCTGGGGGTCCTATAAAGGTGAATACGTGGGAAACAATTGTGTGGTGAACCGGAAGTGAGACACTTTGTGTTTGCTTTCTACCCTGGATAGAGGCAGCCCACATTTGCATGAGCTGGTGGCTCCACCTGTGGAGGGGCATAATAAAAAAAAATGTCTAAGTCCCCTTTTAGCCTAAGGCCTTAAACGTTGAAAGTAGAAGCAGAGAAAATGTCCATTATCAAAAAAACGTCCAAAAGGAGGTTTTTTTTGATAATGGCCTGCCTCTACGTTCAGCTGTTTAAACACCCAGACCACCACTACGTCTAAACTTATACCCTTTAATCAACCTAAAAAAGCCTAAGCCCCAAACGTCCAAAACAAGGACTTTTAGGTGAATGAGGAGCCAGTCTTTCGCCTAAAAGCTGGATTCTATAACCGGTGTCTGTCAAAAACAACACCGGTTATAGAATTCACCCCCCCTACAACAATCAGGCCAGGAGAGAGCCCAGGCTCTCCTGGCCTCGCCGAAAATGATCGGAGCAAGAGGGAGCCCAAGCCCTCTTGCCCTGCAGCACCCCAAACCTTCTCGACTCAATCGGGGCAAGAGGGAGCCCAAGCCCTCTTGCCCCAGCGGCACCCCGATTACGTTTGGGGCAGGAGGGAGCCCAAGCCCTCCTGCCCCGCTATCCCCAATCCCCCCCGAGTCTGATGGGGCCAGGAGGGAGCCCAAGCCCTCCTGGCCCCGCCGACAATAATCGGGGCAAGAGGGAGCCCAAGCCCTCTTGCCCCGCGGCACCACGAACCTTCCCGACTTGATCGGGGCAAGAGGGAGCCCAAGCCCTCTTGCCCCAGTGGCACCCTGATTATGTTTGGGGCAAGAGGGAGCCCAAGCCCTCCTGCCCCACGATCCCCAATCCCCCCTGAGTCCGATGGGGTCAGGAGGGAGCCCAAGCCCTCCTGGCCCTGCGCTTTCCAACCCCCCTCCCCCCACGATCCGGCCAGGAGGGAGCCCAAGCCCTCCTGGCCCCACGACCCCCACCCCCTACAAGATCAGGCAGGAGGGAGCCTAACCCCTCCTGCCCAGGTGGACCCCCTACCCCCCACCCTCACTAAAATATGGGCAGGAGGGATCCCAGGCCCTCCTGCCCTCCAATCGACCCCTCCCCAAGATCACCCCACCTGAGCCCCCGATTGGCCCCCCTCCAACCCGCGACCCCCCCAGCCAATCCCACGACCCCCTCACCCCTAATCCCACCCCCCATACCTTGAAAATGTTGGCCGGACGGACTGGTGCCAAGCCCGCCCGTCCGGCAGGCCAGCTAGCTCCGGAATGGGGCCGGATTGGCCCAGGCGGCTCACACCCCGCCCACAGGTGGGGCCTGGAAGCCTTAGGCTCCTCCTGTGGGTGGGGCCTTAAGCACATGGGCCAGGTTGGTGGGAGGGGCAGGGGAGGGAGGGATGAGAGGTGCAGAGACCTGCAAAGTGTTGGAGGTTGAGAGAAGCTCAACCTTGCAACTTTTTGTAAATCTTGGGTCAAATATTTAGGATAAATTAGCTCTTTGCTGTAAAAAGGTTGCCCTAGTGTCAGGGGACTGGGAGAAAGTTCAGCACATGCTAAGTGGTAATGCTATGGTACACATTGGGGAATAGGATAAAATAGCTAGGGACACTAAAATAACTTGGTAGAGGGAAAAGACGATAGAATTACAGTGAAGGCCTGCAGTGCTAGATCAGAGAGTCAGTAGCCCGACATGCTTAGAAAGTAAGCAACCAATAGGAAGAGTCTCAAACTACAGGGAGCTGTAACATGTGCTTTAAAGGAGCCCATTACAAAGAACTACAGGATTACATTAATTTGTAGTTCAAGGGCACAATCTCATTTTTAAAGACACAGGCAAAGCTAAATACATGCAACAAGCAGCCTGCCTCCATACATATGGGGGCAAAGCAGATTTAGTATAGAAATGGTAGTGACAGTGGCGTAGCTAGGGTGAAAGGTGCCCAGGATGGTGGTACCCCCGCCCCCCTCCACATGCTTCTTCCCCGCCCCCTCCTTCTGTGCGCATGATCCACTTCCCTTCCTCCATCCCTTTGTAATGTTCCTAGCGCGAGCAGCAACCCCCAGGTTGCTGTCGTGCCAGTGTCGGCTCTTCCTCTGATGTCACTTCCTAGGCGCTGTCATTACTTGAGTAATCCATTTGTGATGGCAGGTCGGTAATACCGGAGGAGTGACATTCAACAGGCAGCATTCAATTGATTTGTCCACAGGGAAGCCCAATACCTCAGAGACAAAATTCATAACCCGGTCCCAAAATTCTATAACTTTAGGGCAAGACCACCAAATGTGCAGAAAAGAAGCCTGGAACCCACAGGCTCTCTAACATTGTTTGGAACCCATTCCAAAAATAGTATCTTATAATCATTTTCAACCATATTACAAGTAACCGAGATTCGTCATAAAAATCTCAGTTGCCTTTCCCACCCCATAGTCTGCCAGTGGCATTTTCCTAAGCAATCTGATACTGTCTAGGCACTGGGATGGCGAGCAGAATAGCATTATAAAGGTGGATAACAGCACCCCTGCCTGCCCTCTGATGGACAGCCCACTTCAAGGGTGATAAGGGCTGTTGCAAATGTAATGTAATGTTCCAAAGTTAGCAATACCCTTCCCACCCAACTTTGAAATGTAATGTCCAATTCCCCAGGAGCAAAATGAGGAGCTTATGGTATGGCCGTCCCAGAAAAATATAATTGCTCACCCAGTAATCGTGTACAAAGTTTAACCCATATTGCAGGATAGGGTTCTCAGTAGTTGCTAAATCTCTTATAATGGAGCTGGGCAGCCACTGAATAACCCACAAAGGGGCCCTGCCCATAATAGTTTGTTCTATATGCACCCAGCCCTTTAGAATCTCCCATTTCCAGACTTACTTTCCAAAAGCTTGAAAAAGGAAGCAGATAAAGGGATTGGCATGGCTGAGAATAAGTAAAGGAACTTTGGAAGTACTGTCATTTTAATAGCATGGACCCAACCCAACCAAGAGATAGTTAAATGTTTCCAACACTCCAAGTCATCATCTATTTGTTTTATGATAATGGAATAGTTCGCTGTATAAAGGCCATAGAGATTCCTAGTGAGGTTAACTCCCAAATACGTAATGAACTGGAGGCCCAACGGTAAGAAAAGGAAGCTCATATATTCCTCCTCTCTGCCTCTGTAAAGGAGCGCTCCAAAATCTCTGATTTAGTGACATTAACTTTAAATCCCGGCACAGTTCCATAAAGGTCCAGAAGCCCAGCTATGGTCTGTAAGGATTTGCACAGGGCTGAAAGAGTGAACAGGACATCTGCAAATAATAAATTTTTTTGTCCACTATACCATAGGTCAGACCCCAAATACCCGGATTCTGACGCACCAGTTGGGCCAAGGGTTCCATCACCAATTCAAACAGAACCAGAGATAAAGTACAACTTTGACTCATCCCATGATCCAACTGGAAACTTTCCGAATCTGAGTCATTCACCTTCAAACAGGCCAAGGTGCCCTAATAAGAGTACAGAGCCATATCAAATATTAAGGAGACCCAATTCTTCCAACATACCTAAAATATGAGCAGAGGCCACTCCCCGATGGGCTTGCCAAATTAAATGGCATACCCTGCGAATGTTATCAAAAGTCTGTCAACCCCACACAAATCCCAATTGGTTGTCCTTAACTAATTGAGGCATATAATGTAATCGATTGGCCAGAATTTTGGTAAGCACTTTATAATCAACACCCAGCAATGAAATAGGCCAATAGAAGTTACATTGCTATCTCTGCTACCTAGTGTATCTCAGATGTTCTAAACTAAACTAAACCTTAAGTTTGTATACCGCATCATCTCCACAATCGTAGAGCTCGGCACAGTTTACAGGAAATGGTATAGAGAAGGAACTCCAATGAGGGTTACAGGACAGTATAAAGAAAGTTTAGAGGGACTTAGTATAACAAAGAGGAGGAAGTTATGGTAAATGTTCTCTATTTACCATAACTTGGTCATCGTACCACTAGCTTTCCAAATAAGTCTTGTCCATATTTGTCTTGACTATACTGTGTATGTACTCCTGCAACCAGTTTTGTGCTCTTTTGGGAGGACGGGCTAAATAAATGAATAAATAAATATAGATGACACCTGTAGCCATAAGGGCTATTGGGGTGGTAGACAGTTGGGTCCAGTAGGTTTTGGGAGTGCTTTTGGAGGGCACAGTATACAATGTAACAGGGTTCTGGTGAGATGTGTACCTGACACCCTTTATGTGAAGTTCACAGCAGTGCCCCCTAAGGTGCTGGCATTTCTGTGTAGCCAGTCTAGTATAGATAGTGTCCTACCTACGTCCAAATGGCTTGGTTTTGGTCATTTTGCATTTGAACATTTTTGTATTTGAAAATGGCCAAAAAAGATATTATCTCTGGGAAAAGGGTTACCATATGTCCGGGTTTCCTCAGACATGTCCTTCTTTTCAGTAACTGTCGGGCATCTGGGCAGTTTTGATGATTTTCCACCGTTTGTTTGGGTTTCTGTCAGTTGTAGAGAAATTGGCTGGGCTCTTGCTCTCATCAATGGATCAGCAGCAGGCTGGCAGCGATTCTCACAGAAGCCTCCTCTCTGCTGCCTCTCACCCCCCTCTGGCAATTTTCCAGTTCTCCACAACAGAAGAGGCTTTTGGGTTAGTGGTAAGTAGTGTGTGAGAATCACTGCTGGCTGCCGCTGACCCATTAACGAGCAAGAAAAGAGTTTTTAGAAATGGGACAATGAGGGCGTGAAGGAGAGATGCTGAACATGGGGTGAAGAAGGGGGCTGTGAAGAAAGGGAGAGACAGCAGTGGGGTGGAGGGGAGGAGAAATGCTGCTTGGAGAGGGAGAAGTTTCAATTTTCAAATTTATTGAAATATTTGATTTGATCGCAAAATCCAAATCCAATGCGATTTATATTTAGTTAAAAATTAGGTTAAAAAACAAAACAAAACAAACAAAACAAGACAATTGGAACTATTTTAACAAAACAATACATGCGAAAAAGGGAGTGAAAAAAAATTGAAGGATTAAATACAATTAGTAAACAAATAAAAAGGGATAGGTAATAAAACAAGAGGTTAGGGAAGATTACCCACTTAATTTTCGGTTACCAGCACTACTAGTCGACTGTAAAGTATCCTAGTATAATAGAATTTAAAAAAGGTTCAGTTAAAAGCATCTTTAAAAAGCCGGCTTTTTAGAAGACTTTTAAACTTATTAAGTAATTTTTCTTCTCTTATATTGATCTGGAGCGAGTTCTAAATATGAGGGGCTGTAACAGAAAAAAAATCGTATCCCTCTTTGAATAAACAAATTTTAGTGAAGGGACTACTAGTAAAGATTTTTCTTCAGATCTTAAAGATTTTATGGGAGTTTAAGGAATTAGAAATCTTTTTAAGAATGCAGGAGCTTTGTTTATTAGTATTTTATGTGTGAGTAGTGCTATTTTATAGGTAATTCTGTGGTTTACAGGTAACCAATGCTTTTCTTTTAAAAGAAACATTGAAAACCTGAATGACAAAACAGTGCTATAAGGAGACACTGCCTGCACTGTCAGAAGGGGGCGTCTGAACTAGGGAATTCCCCCAAATTAAGTGCTAAACCCAGTCTGATGGCACTATTATAAAGGCTGGTCAGAAACAGAAATCCATCTTACCAGTAAGACAATCGGTGAATCAGCAAGGATAAGGTGGGTTCCCGTAATGAAGTGAGGATTTACAAGAAAGAAGATTAGCAAAGGTAGGAACCTAATCTTTTCCTCTTGTACAATCCCACTTTACCCTTACTATGCCACTGATTGCTAATCAGATATGTACCACTGAATATTGAGCTGGGAATTCCTGCAGATGTCTTTGAAAATTGATTCCTTAGTGCAGGGGTCTCCAAAGTATGGCCCGTGGGCCACATCCAGCCCGCAATATGATTTTATCTGGCCCGCGGAAGAATTGTGCATAAATGCGCCAATTGGACTAATTTTCCAATGAGAATCCACAAAAAAACCCCAGATGTGTTGATAGATTTCAAATGCATTAATTAAAATTGTGTTCAAAATATATTGATATTCCATATTATGTTAATATTAATATTATTCCCAACTTTATTTAATACTGAATTGTAATTGTATGCTTCGTGATATTTCTTTGTACTTGTTTGGCCTCGATTGACAGTGTCATTTCATGGTGTTGTAGGTAGCTCTGGTGCTGTGACTAATCTTTTAAATTGAATCTGGAAGTTCATTACTAGTTGCAGTGTGCAGTGTAATTCTCAATTTGTAATTGCATAAATTTATATTTAAAGGTGCGTATTCACTTATTCACATATTTGCTTGTACGAAGTTCTCGTGATTTTAATAATTTATAAATTTATTCTCTTTTAGAGTTTTAACATGGATGGGAAAAAGAAAAGTTGATCATGAATGTTGTGTGTTTAATGAAGAATGGGATGTAAAATACTTCTTCATACAATCTAAGTCAAAGGATAAAGCTGTATGTCTCATTTGTAAAGACACTCTTGCTGTGTTGAAAGAATACAATATATGTTGCCACTATGAAACAAAACACGCTTCAACATTTTTGCAATTTAAAGAAAAGGAGTGTTCGGATAAGAATCATTATGTTGTCTGCGTTCTCAGCAAGACTTATTGACGAAAGCAAACTCAGAAAATTAAGCCTTAACCTTGGTAAGCTACAAGGTTGCTTATGTGTTGGCTACAAGAGGAAAACCATTCAACGATGGCAATATCATCAAAGAATGTATGATGGAAGCAGTGGCTGAGTTATGCCCAGAAAAATTGAAATCGTTTTAAATGGTAAGTCTTTCACCAAATACTATTCGTCGGGTCGAAAATATGAGAAATAGCATTATCCAGCAAGTTGTATCAAAGCACAATGTTTTATTCGATATTCTCTCATGTTGGATGAATCGTAGTATTTTTTCGTGGTGTCGACGATGAACTTAATGCCACACAGGAATTAGTGTCACTTCACAGTATGCATGGCACTATAACAGGAGAGGATATCTTCAAAGAATTAAAAAAAAACCACCACACTAACAATATAATTTGGACTGGAATTGTCTACAGTGCGTGACATTTGATGGAGGAAAAAAACATGTCTGGTATAAAGATGAGTTTGGTTGGACAAATCGCAAAAGCTTGTGATGATGCAGGAATATCAAAACCAATGTTTCTTCACTGTGTTGTTATCCACCAACAATCACTTTGTGGTAAATACATTGATATGAGCTGTCTCTTGAAATCTGTTATTTCTATGGTAAATTTCATTTACTTTCATGCACTTAATCATCGCCAATTTCAGTCTTTTCTCGAGAAATGTGATTCCGAGTATGTTGACTTGACATATTATACTGCAGCTCGATTGCTTAGCTGTGGAAAGGTTCTTTCACGCTTCTTTCATCTCAGGAATGAAACTGATATATTTCTTACCCATTATGAACCGCTTTTATCAGATACCGAGTGGCTATGGAAAGTGGCTTTTTTTTTTTTTTTTTGCAGATCTGATGAACCACATGAACAATTTGAATTTAAAGTTGCAGAGTAAAAATAACTTAGTTTGTGATTTATTAACTCATATGATTATGATTATTGAGAGTTTCTATACCGCTACTAATGACTGGGGAGTCAATTCAGAGCAGTGTATATTGTCACAAACCCGATACTGAGGTCAGGTTTGTGCCTGTGAGAATACAAAAACCCCTAATCTTTAAAAGGGCTGATCAATGTGGCAGCAGTTCTAACAGTGGAGAACAGGATTCTAGCCCTGATGAGAGTGCCCAAGAGCAGGAGCCCTGGGGGGAGGGGAAGCAGGATGAGTTTGATAACTTCCCTGAACCTAAAACAGTCCCTGGTAAAAAGCACTCTGGTAGGCAGTTTCTTAATCAATCTAGCACTCAGCTGCTGAGACTAATTGAGCAACACCAGAAGGCTCAGCAAAAGCCAACCCATTCCCCTTTCAGGATAGGGCATGGCTTTCTCAGGTCTGGTCATAACCAGCAGTCCAAGCTAGGAAGATTCAGTCTGGATCCAACCTTGGAAGGAGACTCATGGCCAGGTGCTGCTCCCGTGGCTCAGCAAGGGAATGAGATTGAAATGAAGGACCTGAGTGATTTTCCTCTGACAAACCTGCCTGAGGAAGCAATGGATTTTACCTGTGAGCCTGGAGAAGACTGCATGGAAGAAAGTTAAGTTGTTTTTCTTTTGTGTTTGTTTTTCTCTGACAAAACTGATTGGTGTTTTGAGGCACCTGGAACTTGTGCTGGCTGGGACTGTGTGTGTGTGAGCATTTTTGTTTAGACTCACCCTAAAGAAATTCTTCTATTCCTGGAAGGACTGTGAACTCTGTTTTGTGTTTTGTTTTTCTGTTTTTCTTTGGTGATAAAGACAAGTTAGCTATTGATTGTTTTCCAGTGGGAGTTGTGGGGTCTGAATCCACAAAGATCCTAGGTTGGGATAGAGGGGCCATTTTCTGGCAAGTTAATTAAGTGGATTCACCAACTCCCCACCCCTTGCCAGCTTGTCTGGTTTACAAGGGGGAGAAGCCTGTAGTAAACTCAGGCTAACACAGTATGCTGACTGCAATAGACTGACTTTAAGTTTCAATAATAAGGACTACTTACCCTGAGGAAAGGGCTGCTCATGTTTGGCTATTGTACCAGAGGGACTTCTGAGCTTCCCTTTTGGTTTTTTTTTACTTTTCTTTTGGACATTAACACAGTGACTGTATTACCACGCTGTGGTTAAAATAAAGTATTGCTATCTTTAAAAGCTCAGGTATCCTGATCATTTTTGTGTTTCCTGACATTATCACCACCAGCAGGGCCTTTCAATTCGCGAAGGCACGTCCAGGACTATGTTTGTGCGCAGCACCCGGTAGCCATTCTGACCAGCCAGTACCGGGTGTGCGACAATATGAGCCTCTGCAAAGGCGCTAAACTACACGAGCTTCTGTAAAGGTGATATACCAAGGCATTCAGAGCAGAGTTGATACTTCTGGAAGGCCGGGTGAAAGATTGTAACTTTGCTCATATGCCATACTGTGCAGAATTGCATAAAAAGGGTGAAGCAGAATTTCCTTTCTCATTTGCAAAACTTCGCTGATTGACCAGCTTCTCTTCTGTGTAAACCGCCTAGAAGTCAAGAAGTTGGCGCTATAGAAGAATAAAGTTATTATTATTATTATTATATTCTATGGATGCGTTGGCATTTAGCACATGCAAAATTGGCTAACGTGCCTTAGTAAAAGAGGGGGTTAGTTATTTCAGATCTTGAACAACAATTTCAGAAGCGATTTGCTGATCTGGATGCTAATGCTAGGGAAATTAGATTGTTTCAAAATCTGTTTAACTGTGATGTTGCTGATGTCCCAAGTCAAATTGAAATGGAAATTATTGAACTTCAGGCAAATGAACATATTAAAGATAAATACAAGGAAGGGAACTTGATCGATTTTTATAAATTTTTGAACTCTGAGCAGTTTCCAAAGTTGAAGAAATTTGCTTGTAAATTTATCTCCATTTTTGAGACAATGTATCTTTGCAAACAAACTTTTTCCTGAATGAAATATATCAAGTCAAAATACAGGGCAAATTTATCTGCTGAACATTGAAGTCACTACTTGAAATTAGCGTTTCAAAATTTGATCCTCAGTTTAGTAAGATTTTAAAAACAGTTCCATCATTCACATGAATGGTTTTATTATCATTTGTGATGAAAATATGAGAATTTGTTGGTAGTGTTCGATGTCATTAATATATGATAATTTAATCTTACATACTCTGTAATTAGTTTATAACATTTTCTTCTGTTAATAAAACTCATATATTGTGTCAAACCCAAATCCATTTCGGGTTGTTCCCATAGCAAACCCGAATCTGTCCCGGGTTTTGTCCCAAGAAGCAGGAGAAACCTTATTGAACCTAGATTTAGGAGAGCTAACCAGGTGACTAATGAATTAACTGAGCAAGCTGACTTCTGCTCAGACTATGATATGGAGGTAGAAGAAGCAGGGCAGGAAAAGGTTAAGGGGAAAAGCTACACTCTGTGCAGACCTGTTCCTGACAATACCAGAAGGCTGAGAACATTTGAGCAGCCCGTTAGAGCCAAGGTTAGAGAGAAACTTGCTGGTGTGTGGAAAACCCTTCCCCCACCTTCTCAGAGGGGGAGTGGTTATCCACAGGATATAACATGACTTCTGAGAACAGGAAGGGGTCACACAGGAGAGAAGCAGACAGGAGAGTGGGAATCTGAGGAGAGACAGTCCCTCTCAGACTGTCCTATGCTAGAGGCAGAAGAGTTGCCTCCTGTCTGGACTACTGGAGAACAGCCAGAAGGAGAAGCCATGGAGGTACAGGAAAACTGTTTAAGAGCTGACACAGCCAACTGCGATGGAAATGCAGTAAGCATGAGATTGGGGTTTTTGGCTGTTTATTTCTCTGTACTGCCAGCTGAACTCTTACCTGTTTAAAGCCAGTCTGGAATCTCTCCTGAAAAGCCACGATTTGGAGGCTTTCTGTAAAGCAGGAAGGTGTGGGTTACTGACAAACCGTTTTTGAATGTATTTCCTGAATGTTGAAACAAGCTAGGAAATCTCGTTGTCCCTGCACAGCTGTGCCTGATAACTGCAGTAGCGTTTTCCAGAGGAAACGTTTGCCTGTTACTGAGGCTTTGATCAGTACAGGATTTGTGGGTGATAAGAACTGTGTGGTGAAACATTACTTGCTAAAACATTACTGCTCTGGTGAAGAGGACAATGATTCTTACCTGATTAAAGTCCAGAAGCAGAGGACTGCATATCATTTAGTTTGAACCAAACTCTAGCTTACTGAGTGCATTATCAGAACTGTTTTATTATGATTTCGTGCAATGCAAGTTCATCCTGAGTTACAAGGCTGAAGTCTGTATTTTTGGTTTATTCAACCGGTGGTTGAAAATAAAGCTACAGTATTTTGTTTTTGCCATTTCTGATTGAGATTCTTTTTACCTTGCCTGCTCATGAGACTGTTAATGTGCCTGATTTAAGACCTGAAGGATCCCTTAGTGGAAAGGGACACGCCGGATCTGAGCTTTGGTCACATCCCCTTGTGCTCACTGCGCCTTACAGGAGCACGGGTGGTGACAATATCTAGAGTTATTTATCTTTTATTTTTAACTTTGGCCCGCTGAAAAGTGCTGAAGTGCCCAATGTGGCCCTCGTGGTGAAAAGTTTGGAGACCCCTGCCTTAGGCCCTCTTTTACAAAGGTGCGCTAGCGTTTTAGCGCACGCTAAATCAACGCATGCGCTAACCACTAATCGCCCATAGGATAACATGTACGCATTAGCATTTAGTGCATGATTAATGCGTGCTAATATTTACCACGTGCTAAAAAGCAAAGCGCACCTTTGTAAAAGAGGGGATTAATGTCGTATAGCAGTTCAGGCTCTTGCTCTGAGTAGTATAATTTTCATCTTCGTATCTATTTCTACAGATACTGGTATCAAAGGGTTAATATTTGTACCTTACATCTTTGCTTCCCAGGATTTGCAGTAATCTAAATCTCTGCTTTCTACAGCCTGTCTTTTTTCACTTTGTTCAGTAATTGGCTGACTGGTTTCCCAAAAACTGGGCTCTGTGTACAGCTACTGGGGTTCTATGCCAATCAGTGGAGAGACTGGAACTGTGAAAGCCGCTATCTGTTCATCTGTGAAATGTCATCAACAGGTAAAGCCTAACCATAACATGCATAACGTAGATCTCAAAGTAATTGATATCATAACTATAGCTAGGATTCCAGTTTAAGCTTTGTGTTCTGGGTATTTAAAATTTTATTTGGTTTAGCCCCACAATATATGGCAAATCTAATAGTTTTTTTCATTGGGCAGAAGAGGATCATACCTCATATAATTTCATGTTCGGTTTCCATCTGTAAAATCAATCAAATTATTTGGTCATTGGAATTCATCTTTCCTGTATTTAGCTCCTTCAGTTTGGAATACTCTTCCTCTTAAGATAAGATCAGAAAGCAACTATACACTGTTTTGGAAGCTTTTGAAAACTTTTTTATTCAGCAAATTTGTAATGGTAAACTAACCATGTTTGGGTCTTTTATATGCAACTTGATATAAATAACTGATTATTGTTAGAACTAGTCTTTTAGCCCATTACATTAACGGGTGCTAGAATATATGTCTGTCTGTCTTTCTTTTTTTCTGTCTCTCTCCCTCCCGCTGTCTTTCTCTCTCTCTGGCCTCCTTTCTCTGTCTGTCTTTCTGTCCCTCTCCCTGCCCCTGTTGTTCTTCCTTTCTTTCTGTCTCCCTCCCTCCCGCTGTCTTTCTTTCTATCTGTCTCTCTCCCTGCCCCTTATGCAGCATTCCCTCCCCCTCCATTTCCCTGTGCAGCAGCATTTTCCCCCACCCCACTTCCCTGTGCAGCAGCAGTGTTCCCCCCTACATTTCCTTGTGCAGCAGCATTTCCCTCCCCCCACTTCCCTGTGCAGCAGCAACAGCATTTCCCTCCCTCCATTTCCCTGTGCAGCAGTATTTCCCTCCCCCACCCCACTTCCCTGTGCAGCAGCAACAGCATTTCCCTCCCCCCCACTTCCCTGTGCAGCAGTCGCAGCAGCATTCTCTCCCACTCCATTTCCCTGTGCAGCAGCATTTCCCTCCCCCCACCCCACTTCTCTGTGCAGCAACAGCAGCAGTATTTCCCTCCCCCTCCACTTCTCTGTGCAGCAGCAGCAGCAGCGGTATTTTCCTTCCCCTCCAGGTCCCTGTGCAGCAGCAGCAATATTTCCTCCCGCCCCCCCTTCTCTTCTCTTCCTGCGGTCTGGCTTGCTCCGTCATTCCCTTGTTGGCCCCCCCTTCCCTTCCTGCATTCTGGCCTGCTCTGTTATTCCCTTGTTAGCCCCTTCCCTTCCCTTCCCGTTGAAATAGGGGTTGAGTGTTTGCCTGTGAAATTTGCATCCTGGAAGCAAAATGCATTCTGCAAATAAACGTGCCGCGCCGAGGCTGTAAATAAAGAGGTGGTGGCATCTCTGTTGCCGAGCTTTTTGCCTCCCCCCTTCTCTCCTGCTCCAATGTATTATTTTTAATCTGGATGAAATATGTGGAGGTCCGTGAGCGTAGGGGTAGAGGTCCGCTAGTGTAGGGCAGTTGTAAGCGCCGAGGCTGTAAATAAAGAGGGAGTGTTGTCTCTGCTGCCGAGCTGTTTGCCTCTCCCCCTTCCCTCCGGCTCCGATGCATCCTTTATGAGCACGCATGCGTACTCCTGCCGGCCATGGACCTATTGATCACGGATCAGGGATCATGCAGGTAAGAGTGCGCATGCGTGCTTAGCATTTTATTATAGTAGATTATATAGTATGGTGCTCATAATTGAAATGGAAGTACGTCTAAAAACCTGCCTAAATCAGTACTAGGACGAACTAAAAGACAGGTTGTCCAAGTGCTGATAATAAAAACTGGTTTTAGATGTATCTAAAAACTGCTTAGGCCTTTTTAGTGCCATTGTATGCCCAGAGCTGAAAGGAACATTTTAGGAGGAGTGGTGAGGGCAGGATTTGGGCAGGATGTGGGCTAACCTTGACTTAGCTGTACTGCAAGTATAACCGAAAGTTTTAACGAGACTGCCTAGATGGAACATGTACGTAGTGACTTAGGCGATCTAAAAGCAGGTCTAAGTGCCCAGAAGGTATCCAAAATGACCAGATAATCACTGCAGGGACAAAGTACAGACCCCCACACACTACCCCAGAGATCACTGACCCCCCCCACAATACCATAAAAATTGGAATAAAAACATACATACCTGCCTCCAGAACATCAGCACCTGGCATAGGAAAGCCTAGTAGAATTGCAGAGAGGTGGCTTAAATCAGGGGTGCCCATACTTTTTGGGCTTGCGAGCTACTTTTAAAATGACCAAGTCAAAATGATCTACCAACAATAAAATTTAAAAAAAACACAACGCACACTGTACGCATAGAAAATGTTAATTATCATTCCTATTCCAGGGTTTTTCAAAGAGGTCAAAGCAGATGACTCTATGCACTATCACCTCAGTAACAACCATACAAAAATAGACAAATATACCCCCCTCCCTTTTTACTAAACCACGATAGCAGTTTTTAGAGCGCAGGGAGCTGCGCTGAATGCCCAGCGCTGCTCTCGACGCTCATAGGCTCCCTGCGCTAAAAAACTCTATTGCGGTTTAGTAAAAGGGGACCTTAGTGTAAAATATAGACAGCAGCTACAAATTCAGACACATTTTGATCACTAAATTTAAAATAAAATCATTTTTCCTACCTTGTCTGGTGATTTCATGAGTCTCTGGTTGCACTTTCTTCTTCTGACTGTGCATCCAGTCTTTCTTCCCTTCTTTCAGCCTGTATGCTTCCTCTCCTCCACACCTCATTCCCTCCCCCAACTTTTCCTTCCTCTCCCCTGCCCTTTCTTTCTCTCTGCCTCCCTTTCCTTTTTTTCTGTTTCTCTTCTTTCCTTCTGTCTCCCTGCCTGCCCTTTTTCTTTCTTTATTTCTCCCTGCCCTCCCCCAAGACACTGCCACTGCCATCGGGGACCCAAACTGCCATCGGGGACCAGGACCCAAACCGCCACCAATAACAGGCCCAAAAGCCGACGCCAATAACACGCCCAAAAGCCGACGCCGCCCCAACCTCTCCCTGCTTCGGCCGACCAGCATCGCGAGGAACTGTTGGGGGAAATGCTGCCGGGTCCTGCCTTCGCGGAAACAGAAAGTAGGCAGGACCCGGCAGCAAGAAGAGGAAATGCTTCACTAACCTGTCTCCTGCCTTAGCCCGTAGCGAACGCTTGCTTCAGGGCTCTCAACATGTGAGTGCAGGCTTCCCTTCTCCCCCCCTCCCCCTCCCCGGGCATAACTTCCGGTTTCGGAGGGAAGAGAAGAGAAGCCTGCACGCACACGTTAGAGCCCGGAGCATAAGTTCGCTACGGGCTGAAATCTCCAAGCCGTTTTTTTTGGGTTTTTTTTAAATGTTCAGCAGCGGCAGATGACAGCTGGGCGGACCGCCCAGCTAAAAGGCCCTAGGGGAACACTGGAGAGGAAGGCTGATCGGCCCGTAGATCAGGACGGCAACACGAGTGCGATCGACTCGAGTTGCCTTCCTGAGCTACTGGTCGATCGCGATCGACGCGTTGGGCACCCCTGGCTTAAATAGTCTGGTGGGTGGACTAGTGAACCATAGAGAGGAGGACCCAGGCCCATAAGCCACTCTAACCACTGCTTTCATGGTGAAACATGTGTACCCCCCAAAACCCCATTGTACTGCCATATAGGTGACAGCTGCAGCCATAGAAACATAGAGTATGACGGCAGAAAAGGGCCCAACAAGTCTGCCCAACAAGTCTGCCCACTTGAATAACCCACCCCCCTAAGCACTTCCTCAAAGTGAACCCACATGTTTATCCCACTTATTCTTAAAATCGAGCACGTTGCTGGCTCTACTACTATTCCAATGATCAACCACCCTTTCGGTGAAGAAATACTTCCTAATGTCCCCATGAAATATCCCACCACTGATTTGGTAGACATGTGGGTCTAGGTCAAATGTGGGAAACTCCGGTACTCAAGGGCCAGAATCCAACTGGGTTTTCAGGATTTCCCCAATGAATATGCATGAGATCTATTTGCATGCACTGCTTTCAATGCATATTCATTGGGGAAATCCTGAAAACCCAATTGGATTCTGGCCCTCAAGGACCGGAGTTGCCCATGTCTGGTCTAGGCTTTGAGGGTGTTTTGGGGGGCATATAAGGGAGTTGTAAGATGTTTATGTGGCATCCTTTTTGTGAAGTTCACAGCAGTGCCCTTAAGGTGCCCCACTACTCTGTTGCCATGTCTGGGTATCCAGTCTATTACTTTGCTGACTCCAGCAAGTCCAAAAGGTCTTGTTCTAGGCCAGGGGTAGGCAATTCGGTCCTTGAAAGCCGGAGCCAGGTCAGATTTTCAGGATCTCCACAATGAATATGTATGAGATAGATTTGCATGTACTGCCTCCTTGAAATGCAAATCTATCTCATGCATATTTATTGTGGAGATCCTGAAAACTTGACCTGGCTCTGGCTCTCGAGGACCGGAATTGCCTACCCCTGCTCTAGGCGTTTTTGACTTGAATGAATTTTTGGACGAGAATGGGGTATAAAGATAAATGACTTATCGGTCTGGACGATCAAAAGGCTGGACGTAGAAGTAGGCAATTCTCGAAAAAAAAAAAAATATTTCAGATGTATTTTTTAAGAATGGACTTTTGACATGTCTGACTTTGGCGACTAGCGACTTAGGCCCAAAATGGACTTAGACATATTTTTTTGATTATGCCCCTCCACTTGTTTAACTGGATATATTCTCAGTAATTGTGATCTTCTGTGAACATTATTTTTGTAATAGCGGAATATAAATTCCATATGGTATGTTATGGCTATTTTATTCTATCTCACATGTTTCTGCCTGTGTAGCCCTGAAAATAGCGTTGGGGGGAGGGGGGGTGTGGAGTGCGCAGGTGATGCTCTGCTTTAAACACACAAGCCTTGAACACTTATAATTTTAAAGTGTTTGAGGCTTGTGCAGATGAGATCAGAGCTTGCAGGAATGGAGCAGGGACAGGAAAAGAGCTCGCTGGGACAGGAAAATGAGTTCCCATGGGGACAGAGAAAAATTTTTCCCCATGTCATTCTCTAGTTCTTACCTTTGCTACGTAATCTTCTTTCTTATAAACCACACTTTATTCCTGGAACCCACCCTCTGTTTTATTGATTTGCCGATTGTCTGCCTTTCCAAGTAAATTGATAAACTGGATTTTTATTTTCTGACCTGCCTTGATAGGAGTGCCATCAGAATGGGTTTACCACTCCGTTTTGGTGGTTCCCTAGTTAATACAATATACAATCTCCAAAGAAGCTTCAAAAGACACAGACCAAAAGGCAGAACGAGTCAGAATTCTGAGAGTGGTAATCTGATGATTGACAGACCTGTCTGAAAAACCACAAAATGTGAATTTCATGAAATATTATTCAAAATTATTAGTGTAACGGGGTATCCTCAGCATGAGAGGTCAGCAAAGGGAAAAATTCTCCAGCGTTTTACACAACAAGGCAAAGGTAAGCAAACCTCTGCCTGCACACCATCATAGGATACCTCACGTGTGCTTAACCAAAATAGTGAAAATACTACAGTGAAGTAACTAATAATCACACAGTTGAAGTCAATAGTCAGAACCACTCTGAGAACCCCCCCCAGCCAACTCCCCAAATAACCCAAACTTAGCTTAGAAAATGTGTCCATAAATCTTGCTGGGGGGGGGGGGGGGGGGTGACACGATAATCCCTAGTTAAGGCACCCCTTCTGACAGTGCAGGCTGGGTTTTTTTTGTCATTCCAGTTGTTTTTTGTCATTCCAGTTTCTAATGTTTACTGACCTGGTTCATTTCTTGACATGAAGATATTACAGAATAAAGCTTTAAAACATCAACTCTATGTTTCAAATTATTTATAGCAAAAAAGTGGGTTATCCAGATGGTCAAGATAAACAAATTTAGTAGTGAATTTATCAAACAAATTTTAAATGTTATGATAACAAATTAACTATAGTCATCAATTCCTAACATTCAGTTTTTCTATGCATCTCTATTAATATTCTTCTTATTCCCTCTCTGAGCAATCAAACGTGTGGTTGGCATATCAGTCTTCAGAACCTCTTATGATGTATATATCATTTCAAGTTCCTGTCTTGTATATTTTTATAATCATTCATATTCACCACCTCCTACCATTCCCTATTAAATCTTAATTTTTAATCCTTCAATTTATTTTTTGATAAATAATACCCATAAATATCTTTTTTTAAAAAACATTATAAGTCGTGTGAACAAAAACTTTTTTTGATTCTAATTGAAAAGCAGTGCTAATCTTGAAATTTGGTGGATTATGCCACCATCAACGCTGAGGTTTAATAAATCCCGACGCCCTTCCTTTTTATGGGTGTTTCAACCCCAAATGGGTCTTCTTCAGGGGATAATGAATATAAGCTGCCTCTCTACAAATAAATACAACATAATTAACATTCCATCTCTATATGTTAAAATCCTTTTGTATAAGAAAAGTTTTTTTCATGATTAGTAGAGTGCGAATGTGGAGGTTTTTATTTATTGTTATTATTATTTTTTTTTTGCACAAGAGGTCCTTTATATGTATAGAGTAATTGTAGAAGTAAGTGTGAGAGGTTTTTTTTTTTTTTTTTTTTAAAGGATTGAATGGATATTGAAAAGGATTAGGTCCCAATTCCTGCCCCATACTTTCTTTGTCTCTGTCATTTGGAAGTCAGGTGCACCTTGGGACATATCTTAAAGACCAGAAATCATCTTCCAAAACATGTCCAATTTTATTGTCAGCTTTACATCTCTTTTATATCATTCTACATGAATCAGTGTTGTCAGCATGTGTCAGCATGTGACGTAAACACAAACCATTTATGGACACAGGTCACATGAAACTTTAAAAATTCAGCATTTTTCTATCTCAAGACTGGAGTCCAAAGGGTCAGAAGAGCTGCCTTTTCTTATCTAAAGCTGTTTGCAAATACGGCTTATAAAACCAATTTAATTCACTTCACAACAAGATAAGAACATATCTTTTCAAACATAAATGTCCTTGCATTATTTCAGAGAAGGAAAAACAAACAGGGTCTGGTTTTCTTACAGCTTCAAAACATAGCCTAAGGAAAACTACCAAGGTACATGATGCATGTCCCTTCAATCCCCTCTTACATCATGAAAATGATGTCATAAATACACAGCATGAGCTTAGAGGGAGAGATACTCTAGATATGTCTCTCGAGGAGGGGTTTTAGGAGCTGTAATACGAATAACACAGTACATGAGCAGTCAAAACAAGAGTGCAGATAATAATAGAGATTGTAACAATAAAAAGGTCTTTTACCCAACCCTGCATTCAACTAAAGTGCTGATCCCAAGAATTAGATAAACCAGAGTTACATTTGAGCTCAGCAAACCATCTGAGAAGAGGAGCCTAATTGATCAGCAATACCTTGCAAGGCGTCCCTAGAGTAGTTCACAAAGCGTTGCCGATTATAATAAATTTAACTAATCCAATCAACATTCTTATTACATTACATTACATTACATTAGTGATTTCTATTCCGCTTGTACCTTGCGGTTCAAAGCGGATTACTTAAGAAGAAGCTGGACATTTCCAGGAGGGTACGTGACATTTAGGGTAAGACATAGTAACAGAATGAGTATAGACTTGGTAACATTGAATGAAAGCAGTTATATTACATTACATATCAAATCTTTTTGCAGGCGTTGGTAGGTAATATGAATCGGTAGGATGAATTAGGTTTTGTTTTTTTTGGTCGGTTGAGGATATGGTGTCAGGGAGTGGGTAAACCTGGTCGGTGTATGTGGAAGAGGAGATTAGGTATTTTGAATATGCTTTTTGAAAAGTAGCGTTTTGATTTCTTTGTGGAATGCTTTGAAGTCAGATGTTGAGGTTAACAATCTGGTTATGGAGGGTTCGAGTTTTGCTGCATGCGTTGCTATGAGGTTATCGTAAAGCTTTTTACGATGAGTGCCGTTGAGTGGTGGGTATGAGAATGGTGTCAGTGTTCTTCTTATTCTGGGTGGAAGGTTACGGTGTAGGCGATCGATTAGATAGGCAGGTGCTGTACCGTTGAGTACTTTGAAGATTAGACAGTATAGTTTGAATTGGATTCTGGCTCTAATCGGTAGCCAATGTGAGTCTAGGTAGGCGTTAGTTATGTGGTCATATTTTCCGAGGGAATAGATTAGTCTGAGAGCCGTGTTCTGAATGGTCTGTAGTTTTTTGATCATTTTTGTAGGACATGGTAGATATAGGATGTTGTAGTAGTCCACAAGTCCTAGTACCAGGGATTGAACAATGATCCTGTAGTGTTCTTTGTCGAAGAATTTCCTTATTTTTCGTAAGTTGCGCATTGTGAAGAATGCTTTTTGGGTAGTTTTGTTGATTTGAGTCTGCATAGTGCAGCATCTATCTATCAGCACTCCCAGGATTTTGAGGGAGGTCTGGATTGAGTATTTGGTAGTTTTAATTTCCAGGTCTGTTATGGATGGGATTTTGTCCGTTTCAAGCATTAAGAATTTGGTTTTGTCCGAGTTTAGTTTTAATTTGTGGTTTGTCATCCATTTTTCTACTTCGTCCAGTATTGTTTCCAAGTGTCCAGTTGCGGAGTTGTCTTGGGTTTCGAAGGGGAGGAGGATAGTTATGTCGTCTGCGTAACTGAAAGATGTTACATTTAGATTGTCTAGAGTGGTACCAAGGGAAGAGATGTAGAGGTTGAATAGAATGGGTGAAAGTGGAGAACCCTGAGGGACTCCACATGGATTAGACCATGTGTTGGATTTCGTATCGTTTATCTTAACTCTGTAAGTTCTTGTTTTAAGGTATCTTTGGAACCAGTTGTACACCACCCCTGAGATCCCTATTGCATCAAGTATCTGGAGTAGTATGGTATGATCAACTAGATCAAAGGCTGCGGAAAGATCTAGTTGGATAATTAGGATCCTGTGACCTTTACTGAGGTGTTGTCGGGCTATGTCCAGTAGTGTTGCTAGTAGAGTTTCCGTGCTGTGGTAAGATCTAAATCCTGATTGGGATGAGTGAAGTATATTGTGGTCAGCTAGGTAGTTAGAGAGGTATTGAGCCACAAGTCCTTCAATCAGCTTGACATAGAGTGGGATCGAAGCGATCGGTCTGTAGTTGGTAGGTGTGTCTACAGGACCTTTTTGGTCTTTCAGTATGGGTGTGATTATGATCTCTCCTAGATCTTGTGGGAATTGGCCTTCTATGAGAGTGCTTTGTATCCACTGCATGAGGCTGGTTTTGAATTTAGGGGAGACATTTGTGGGTAGATACGATGGGCAGTTGTTCAAGTCGCATGAGGTGTGGCTGTATTTTTTATATAGTCGGTTCAGTTCAGGCCATTGTAGAGTTGGGAAGGTGGTCCATGTTCTGTCTGCTGTTATGGCTTCTTCTGTTGTGGGGGTAGTTATTAACTCGTTGAGTATGGTAGTTGAGTTGTTGAAGGTAGTTCTGATTTTGATGATCTTGAGTTTGAAATGGTCAGCTAGTTGGGAAGCTGTTGGAGTTTTGTTGCCTTGAGTGGCAAGGTATGGATTTGTGTCTGTAAGTTTTTTTTACTATTAATAGTAACAAAGGGAATAAGGAACTCAAACCCAGCCTTAACCTGAGCTCGGGCCTTAAATTCATCTGGGACCCCTCTTGGGACCCCTATAGCATCTATGTATACATGTGGATCAAAACAACCAAGGAGATCAGATTTATGTCGAGACAGAAAAGAGGAAAAAACATGTGAATAGGAAGGATGCCTTTCAGAAAAAATATGCAGGAGCATGGTAACCTTAGCTAAAGTGCACTGGCCTATCCACTGGCTGGGTAGCTTAACAGGGAGCCAAAAGTCTTCATAGAGCCAGTAAATATTACCTAGGGTGAAAATCTGATGCTGCAACAATGGGGCATACCTATGAGCCAAGACAGAACAATAACCTGGGGGTAAATTACCTACAAAACTACCCTGTGTCAGATTAGAAACATGACATGTGTAATTACCCTTATAGATGGTAAGGGCAATATCAAGCTTTTTCTGTCCAGGCAGCAAAAGGTATTTAGAACACCACAGTGCACAAAGGGGATAGGTAAATTTAGAGGAGGTAAATAGATCCCGTAAGAAAAACTGATGGGTCGGGTAACTAGACCCACCCTTAAACCACATGTCCATAATGTACATACCTTCATCAGTAGGTCTAGGGTTGTCAATAGTAAGAGAAAGCTTAATAATTTGTGCAGGAACACTTTTCCAATAACAGTTTCCAACCTTATGAAGGGTCATACAAGTAAGCAGTGATTTACCATTTTGGTCCACTTTTTTCAGAGTACTTTCTGGTTTATAAGCCCAGTCAGTATCAATATTCCACCCTACTGCTCCCCAGAATTCACACTTATTCCCACAAAGTGAGTCAGTAACACATATATATACATATGTCTTTAGTTTTAGGAATCTCTGAGGACCAATGGCACAGCCTTGGGATATCAATTGATGAACAGTCCACAATGTCACAATACTCAAAAGTGAAGGTGGCAACTTGCACACTACTGGAATTATACCAAAAGGTAGTATACTGTCTGTCTTTCTGGATTCCAATTGAAGGACAGCCTTTTTGAGGGAGTAGTCCAGCTTGACGTCGTGTTTGCAAAGAGGTGCTGGGGGTGCTGTTTACAGCAGGAGTGTCATTTACAGATGGGTATGGGCAGAAAGTGTCGTTGACCCAGAACACATCATCCCTGTAGACCCAGTTAGAAATGACCCATACAGGAAGAAAAACTAGCAGCAGCGTTGCCAGTAAGAGAATGATAAAGTTGATAGAATGCTGCAATGAGATCATCATGTTGTTCCACTGGAGGAGGTGAAATCTGCGCAGGGAAGACTTGCTTCTGGGGTTTTAGGTTGACCCTCTTCAAGTGACTTGCGTGGATCCAAACAGGAAACTCCTCAGTGAGTGCAGCGGGCCTGGTCACAGTGATCACAGTAGTGGGATGGCCAAAGGGGAAATCCGTCTGCTTCCGATCCTTGGAAAGCTTCTGGACAATCACCAGGCTGGAAAAAATGGGTAGAAATCTGTGGAGAGAAAGGAGAAGTGCAAGACACGTTTCTTTGAACAAGCCCTAATATTTCAATGAGCTTTCAGATGTATTCCTCCTGTATCAAGGGAAGATCACTACTCTCAACTATTGAGGGTTTGTCTACCCATGGGGCGGGGAAAGGCCATCCCGTGAGAATCGCAAAGGGAGAGCAGCCAGATGTCTGTGAACATAAGAACATAAGAAGTTGCCTCCGCTGAGGCAGACCAGAGGTCCATCTTGCCCAGCGGTCCGCTCCCGCGGTGGCCCATCAGGCCCACTGCCTGAACAGTGGTCTCTGACTAATTTTATAATTTACCTCTAATCCTGTCCCTATAACCTTACCTCTACTCCTACCTGTACCCCTCAATCCCTTTGTCCTCCAGGTACCTGTCCAGACCCTCTTTGAAGCCCTGTAGTGTGCTTCTGCCTATCACATCCTCCGGCAGCGCGTTCCATGTATCCACCACCCTCTGGGTAAAAAAGAACTTCCTGGCGTTTGTTCTGAACCTTTCCCCTTTCAATTTCTCTGAGTGCCCCCTTGTACTTGTTGTTCCCCTTAGTTTGAAAAATCTGTCCCTGTCCATTTTTTCTATGCCCTTCATGATCTTGAAGGTTTCTATCATGTCTCCCCTGAGTCGTCGCTTTTCCAGGGAGAAAAGCCCCAGCTTTTTCAGTCTGTCAGTATATGGGAGGTCCCCCTTTATCAGCTTAGTTGCTCTTCTCTGGACTCTCTCAAGTATCGCCATGTCTTTTTTAAGGTACGGCGACCAGTACTGGACACAGTACTCCAGGTGCGGGCGCACCATTGCACGATACAGTGGCAGGATGACTTCCATCGTCCTGGTCGTGATACCTTTCTTAATGATACCCAACATTTTGTTCGCTTTCCTTGAGGCTGTGGCGCACTGCGCCAACGCCTTCAATGTTGTGTCCACCATCACTCCCAGGTCTCTTTCAAGGTTGCTCACCCCTAGCGGTGATCCCCCCATCTTGTAAGTGAACATCGGGTTCTTTTTTCCAACATGCATGACCTTGCATTTCCCTATGTTGAAGCTCATTTGCCACTTTTTGGCCCACTCTTCCAGCATTGTCAGATCTTTTTGGAGGTCTTCGCAGTCCTCCATGGTTTTGACCCTGCTGTATAATTTAGTGTCATCCGCAAATTTAATAACCTCACATTTTGTTCCCGCCTCCAGGTCGTTAATAAATATATTGAACAGGAGCGGTCCCAGCATCGACCCCTGTGGAACTCCGCTCGTAACCCATTGCCAATCTGAGTAATGGCCCTTTACTCCAACCCTCTGTTTCCTGCCCGCCAGCCAGTTTTTGATCCATCGGTGGACCTCCCCTTGCACCCCGTGGTTCCATAGCTTCCTCAGCAGTCTTTTGTGTGGTACCTTGTTGAAGGCTTTTTGGAAGTCAAGGTAAATGATGTTTATGGATTCCCCTCTATCCACCTGGCTGTTTACCCCCTCAAAGAAGTATAATAAGTTCGTGAGGCATGACCTGCCCTTGCAGAAGCCATGCTGGCTCGACTTTAGCTGCCCATTGTTTTCGATGTGTTCCCAGATGCTGTCTTTAATCAGCGCTTCCATCATATTTCCCGGTACTGAGGTCAAGCTCACCGGCCTGTAGTTTCCTGGGTCCCCCCTTGAGCCTTTCTTGAAGATGGGCGTGATATTTGATATTTTCCAGTCCTCTGGAATCTCTCCAGTTTTTAGGGATAGGTTGCATATTTGTCGAAGTGGCTCAGCTATTTCGTTCCTTGAGTACCCTTGGGTGAATGCCGTCCGGTCCTGGCGATTTGTCGCACTTTAGCCTGTCTATCTGCCTGAGGACATCCATCTTGCTCACCTCTAGTTGGACCAGATTATCATCCTGATCTCCTTTTCCGATCTCCTCGGGTTCCGGAATGTTGGTTGTGTCCTCCATTGTGAAAACTGACGTGAAGAACCCATTTAACCTGTCCGCTATTTCCTTTTCCTCTTTTACCACTCCCTTTCTGTCTCCATCATCCAAGGGTCCTACTTCCTCCCTAGCTGGTTGCTTCCCCTTGACATACCTGAAGAATGATTTGAAGTTTGTTGCTTCCCCTGCCAGTCTTCTTCATATTCTCTTTTTGTTTTCCTAACCACTCGGTGACACTCCTTTTGGTGTCTTTTATGCTCCTTTTGGTTGTCTTCTGTTTGGTCCTTTTTCCATTTTTTGAATGATGCCTTCTTATCGCTTATCGCCTTTTTCACTGCATTTGTTATCAACACTGGGTTTTTTGTTCTATTTTTCTTGCACCCTTTCCTGAACTTAGGGACGCACAGGTTCTGTGCTTCGTGCACCGTGCCCTTGAGTAGGGTCCAGGCTTTTTCTATGGACTCTATCTTCCTTGCGGTATCGATGAGTTTCTTTCCCACCAGTTTCCTCATGGCATCATAATTCCCTTTTTTGAAGTTGAGTGCTGTTGTTGTGGTTCTTTTCACCTTTGATGGTCCAATTTCTAGCCTGTACTGGATCGTGTTGTGATCGCTGTTTCCTAGTGGGGCTAGAACCGCCACCTCCTTAGCGGGTCCCCCTAGTCCGTTGAAGATTAGGTCAAGAGTGGCATCTCCCCGTGTTGGTTCCGTGACCAGCTGTTCCATGAAACAGTCCCTCGTGATCTCCATGAATTTGGTCTCCCTCGTACAGTGTGAGTGCCTGATGCTCCAGTCTATTCCCGGGTATTTGAAGTCCCCCATCACCACCACACTTCCGCTTTGGCATAACTGCCTCAGTTCGGCCTCCAGGTCCTGGTCGATTTTTTCCGATTGTCCAGGTGGGCGATAGTACAGACCCAATTTTATGTCTGTTCCTGCTCCTCCTGGTAGTTTAACCCTTAATGATTCCAAGTCGTCCGCTCTTACTGTTGTTTCCATCCTGGTTGAAGGTATGGAATCTTTTATATATAGCGCCATTCCTCCACTCTTTTTGTGTGACCTATCTCTCCTGTAGAGTTTGAACCCTGGTAAGGCCACATCCCATTTATTTTCATCAGTCCACCACGTTTCTGTGACTCCGATTATGTCTAGGCCCTTTTTGCAGGCTAATACTTCCAGCTCTCCCATTTTAGCCCCTAGGCTCCTAGCGTTAGTATACAAGCAATGTAAGTCCCGGTTGTTCGCCTTTCTTGCTGGTTTTCCTCATGGTTTGGCACTCCTGGCGTCCCCCTTGTAAGATGCTAGTCCCCAAGCCTCGTCTCGGTCATCCTCCTCCTGTGGTATATCTGTTTCGTCCTCAGCCTGTTTCCCCATTTTTGGTTGTCCCTCTGGGATCTGTTGTTCTCTTTTAGTCCTGTTTACCAATGACATTTGTGCCCTAGACTCCTGCGATCTATCCTTAGGTCCTTTTTCAATAAATTTCAGCTCAGTCCTGAGCCCTCCTTTACAGTGCCCTTGTTCAATATCCTTGGCCCTGGTCCTCTGCATTGTGTCCTTAGGTCCTTTTCCCAAAAAGTCCCACTCAGCCCCGATCCCTTTTTTACAATGTCCTTGCTCAATGCCCCTGGCCCTAGGCCCTTGTATTGCTTCCTTAGGTCCTTTTTCTAAAAATTTCCACTCAGTCCCATGCCCTCTTTTACAATGTCCTTGCTCAGTATCCTTATTTGATACATTTGTCCGATGTGTCAGATTGACTGTCGGCTTTCCCCTCTTCTTTAGTTTAAAGCCAAGTCTATGATGCTCTGGACGTTGCGTGCCAGCATCCTCGTCCCAGTCGTGCTCAGGTGAAGTCCGTCTCTCCTGTAGAGTTTGTTCTTTCCCAAGAAAGTTGACCAGTTCCGAACAAAAAGGAAACCCTCCTCCTCCTCGCACCATCTCCTGAGCCAACCATTTATTGCTTGTAGTTCACTCTGCCTAAGTGTGTCCGCTCTCGGTACAGGCAGGATCTCCGAGAAGGCTATCTTGCATGCCCTCAGTTTCAGTTTCCTCCCCAGGATCCTGAACTGATCAGTTAGTCAGTCCTGTTGTAGTCCCTCCTGCTGACGTCGTTGGTTCCAACATGGATTACTACAGCTGTCTCCTTTGTCTCGGCCCCTTCCAGGATCCTTTCAATTCTGTTGATGATGTCCTTTGTTCTTGCCCCGGGGAGACATGTCACTAGTCGGTCCTCTCTCCCACCTGCTATGTGACTGTCCACTCCTCTCAGGATCGAGTCTCCTACTACGATAGCAGATCTCCCCTTCCTCAACTGTCTCTCCGGTCTCAGGTCTGTGTCAGTGGCGCAATCACCTAGTCCTTCCTCTTTGTTCTGTTGGGTCTCCTCCTCATCTGCCTGCCATACAGAAAGAGTGTCTGTGTCAGTGGCGCAGTCACCTAGTCCTTCCTCTTTGTTCTGTTGGGTCTCCTCCTCATCTGCCTGCCATACAGAAAGAGATACACCGGGAAAAGAGTCCAAATATCATTCAGCAGTGGTACGCCAGTGTGGTCCAAATAAGAGATAGAAAACGAGAGAGAAACCATGTTGCCTGTACTGAATGTGGCAACATGTGACAATACCAATTCATTTACTTAGTATAGCTATGGCAAAAGAGAGACAATATTCAGTTACTTAAGGTTCTTAATTGAACATTCCAAAAAGATATGTTTTTGCGTGCTGCATATAACTATTATGGCACTTCAGAGAGACCATACTGAGGTACTGAATGTATTCAGAAATGTATACTGAATGGATCATATGTAGGGAACACCACGAAATAAACGCTGTATAAAGTAAAACTTTTTCTTAAACATATAACCCCTAACTAAACTATATTCAGAATATGAAAGCTAAAAGTAAAAGAACATTGCGCAGTTAGACTAGTAAGAAGTGGAAAAAGAGCTCTAGAAATGGCCAATGTTATGTATCCTGGGGTACCCACTAAACTAAAGCAAGTAGACATGACACAGACAAAACATAAAGTTTTAAGCGTGAAGCCATTACTTCATCTGTCAAGTGTGCAGGGCTGAATTTAACTCTGCAAATAAACACATTGATATAAAAAACCAAAACAAAGAAACAATAATGTATATCATAACCATCTCATATTTGGAAAAAGGCATAAAGCTAATGTCTCTTTGGAGCGTCTCTATCTCTGCAGTGATAAAGAGGACCCTTGGAAAACATTAGAAATATCTGTGCCAAAACTGATCTGGGATGGCTATTTATATATCCGAACTACTGCTAAGAAAAAGAAAAAACATTTTAAATTAGCAACATCCTAATTTCAGCTAAAACAATAGAAAGGAATTGTGTTTTCCAATTTGTTTTCAATTCACAAACGTGCCAGCTGTAATTATCGAGCTATATATATCTGTTTCAAGGAGCAAAAGGTCAAGAATGAAAATATCACTAGCAAGAAGTTAAAATGTCGAGCGAGCACTACGATAACCAATACCATGATATTGGGCAATGAATAAGGGAGAGCTAGCAGCTGGTATCCAGGGTTTCCCCTCTTTGCACCAAAGTCCGTCCAAAAGGGCAGCTTTGGGCACCTGCCAAACGCCAGGCATCAAGTTCAGAGGGGGGGGGGGGGTAACAAAGGACTGAAGCTGTGAAAAAAGAGAGGAAGAGAATCCTATTCACCCTTGAGACCCAGGAGCCCATTTAAAAGAAGGGCTTGGACATCGTGAAAAGTGTGAAGGGTAGTGGGGTGACCAAGGGTCAGAGGAGTAACCATCTCTACCACCATAGCACAAGCAGCCAGGGCTTTCTTGAACAGGAGTGACTATAGAAAAAAAGGCAACAGAGCGTAACTTACCGCCATGTTCTCCCTTCATGGTGTTACAATAGTCCCAAACAAAGAGATAAAACATATGGGCATAAGCAGGAAGACCCAGACCTGGGCTAGAAACCAAAGCACATCTCGAATGTCCAACATTTCATGAGTCCATCTGATAAGAGCAGTCATTTCAGAAACCAGGGTCTGTCTCAGAATCTGGTCATAGAAGGAACAATCAGAGATCCATGGCGGCAGTGACCAATCATATCAAGAAAAGTAAGCATGTCTTTCTTGGTAGCTGGGCGGGGCAGACCCAGAACAGCAGCAATGCGGAAAGTGCAGATTTTCCTCTGACCATGAGACAGGACAAAACCCAGGTATTTCAGTTCAGATTTACACCAGTGCAATTTATTTCGTGACACCTTGTGACCACACACAGACAACCATTGTGAAAGGTGCAAACTATCAGCCTGACAGGTCTCCTGAATTATGGAACACAAAAATAGATACAGAATGAGGACAGAACCATGAGGGGCAGTGCATGACTGTAGAATAGCCCGGAGGACAATGAAGAACACCACAGGGGGGTCAACATAGCCCTAGGGCATTCCACACCAGGTATACTATTGCTTAAAGGTGAAGGCAAAAAGAGGCTGAAAAACCTCACCAACAGGGACTAAAAAAAAACATTCTTTAGGACAATGACAGAAAAAAAAAACATTGGCTGCCGGTGGAATGGAGGAGAGGAAGAAACTTCAGGGACAATGGGCGCAATGAGAATTATCAAAACATTAACAGCCCTAAAGTCTGGGACGAAGCGGGGGATGCCATCAGCTTTGACAACAGGATTGATAGTGGTTTTGATAATACCGGAGGAAAGAAAAGTGACAAGCAGTGGAATCTTACCGTACTGCTTGATGCAATGAGAATGAGTAACTTCAAAGAAGCACTATAGGGGGTACATGAAATACAACATTGTCAGTGAAAGCCCAAAACCGGGAAGTCTGGGGGGAGGGGCAAAAGCATTCATGCACGGACCCTGATAATGAAAGCAAAGAACAGCATCTGGCAGTCAAAGTGCATTTGTACATTATAGAATTCAGACTGTCAAAATAGAAAAAAATGAGGTTTACAGTCAGAAAGAGAAAACCAGAATCGCATTCCTTAAGGTCAGTAACTAGATATCCAAATAAGCACAGAGAAAATTCACAACTGGCTAATCTTCTAAAAACAAAACAAAATTTTGCCAGCACAGAACACAAAGGAAGCAGCCATAGAAGAAAAGCACAGAATTAGTCAGGATCAAACTATTGTATGTTCAAAAGGAAGACAAAAAACAGTGCTTGTGTACAAACTACAAGGGAAAGATCTTAGACTGATTCAAACAGCGCTTGCAATTCATTCCACATAACAGCATGTCCTACCTCAGTGTTAAACATATAAACAGTGCAAACATATACAAGAAAGGATTGGTGACACAGAGAGATGTGAGCGGAAAGAAGAATGACACACACACACACAGGCAACATTAGCCCCACAAGTCTCATCTGTCTAGGAGGGGGAGAATCCTAAGTGCCTATATGACTCATTACAAAAACAATATAACAATGCAAAAATATTCGCTTATCTTACCTTATAAGCGAGGTACAGTAATAAGAGACAATAAAATCTTATACTCTATAAAATTTTTAACCTCACAAATGACAGAGTGGGCAGGGGGGTTCTATAAATAATTTCATTCTTCCCAAAAGAATGGCAGCTGCTTATATTCACGAGGGGCGCTTACCGAAAGTACCCCGAGATTTTTCCCAAAAAAACTCCGTAATAGAACCCAAAGCTTGAACTTAAAATAAAGGGTGGGTACAGGTCACAAATACCAGTGAGTATTAAAGAACAGAAAAAATTCTGAAATACTCACAAAATATTGGTGATATCATCTGCCCATCCCAGACGAGCCCCCAACTGAAAAGGATTAGGTCCCAATTCCTGCCCCATACTTTCTCTGTCTCTGTCATTTGGAAGTCAGGTGCACCTGGGGATATATCTTAAAGACCAGAAATCATCTTCCAAAACATGTCCAATTTTATTGTCAGCTTTACATCTCTTTTATATCATTCTACATGAATCAGTGTTGTCAGCATGTGACGTAAACACAAACCATATATGGACACAGGTCACATGAAACTTTAAAGAAATCAGCATTTTTCTATCTCAAGACTGGAGTCCAAAGGGTCAGAAGAGCTGCCTTTTCTTATCTAAAGCTGTTTGCAAATACGGCTTATAAAAACAATTGAATTCACTTCACAACAAGATAAGAACATATCTTTTCAAACATAAATGTCCTTGCATTATTTCAGAGAAGGAAAAACAAACAGGGTCTGGTTTTCTTATAGCTTCAAAACATAGCCTAAGGAAAACTACCAAGGTACATGATACATGTCCCTTCAGATATGTTTAGAGGTCACAATTGGGAATATATCTTTAAGAATTGAGTAATTATAACAGCACAATTTTAAGGATAGGAGTTTAACATACAGCGATGGAGTGTTAATTATGTTGTATTTATTTGTATTCAAGTTCTCTTGCATCTGTTTCAAGCTGGTCTGGGGACTAGCTCCTACCTACCTGCTACCACACTTCGTACTTTACAGCCCTACAAGACAAACTAGAAACTGCAAACTATTTGCTTATACAAGCATTAAGGGCTGCAAATACAAAACCTTTTTGGATAGAACTTTTATGTACCAAGCAAACACACAACACTGGTTAGACGACTACATAAATGGAGCTAAACTGACCTATAACGCTTTTAGAAAAGCTATAAAAACTGCCTTATTCGATAGATTTATCGCCTAAATAATAACTATTTCAATCTCTAAATCAATCTCTTTTCTTTCTAACATGTCCTCCCCTGCGTATACTTTTGAAATTCTATCAATCTGTATATTGTAATTCGCTACATCTTATGATTCTGTATAATGTAATTCAATGACTATTTGCATATTGTAATTCGCTGACTGTCCAGCTCACTTTCAATGTAAACCGCCTAGAAGTCTCAAGATTAATGGCGGTATAGGAAAATAAAGTTATTATTATTATTATCATAAGTTTGATTGCGCAGAGAGGGAATAAGAATAATTTTAATAGAGATGCATAGAAAAAGTGAATGTTAGGAATTGATGACTATAGTTAATTTGTTATAATGTTTAAAATTTGTTTGATAAATTCACTACTAAATTTGTTTATCTTGACCATCTGGATAACCCCCTTTTTTGATCTAAATCATTTCTTGACATGAGCAAATTAGACTTATATGTTGAGGAGCGTCCCCGTATCCGTCTCTCTTTCTTTCTTGTTTTTGTTCTCTAGAGATGTTCCTGGCTGCTTTATGATTAACTGATTCTTAAGAGGACAGTGCTGAAGTGAGAGGGGTGGAGCTTAAGTTTCTGGAATATGAGGCTTCCTAGAAAGTTCTGGCAGGAATTAACCCACTAGTCCCGGAATAAAGTGTGGATAGGAATGGTGGAGCATGTGTGGTATAAACTTAAAGCTATAAAATCGGCAACAAATCTAAGGAAGGTAAACAAGAGAAAAAGGAAATCAATATGGTTCACCAAAAAAGTTGCTGACAAAATAAAAGCAAAGAATGTGGCATTCATGAAATATAAAGGAATGCAAGATGAGGAAAACAGAAAAGATTACCAGATAAAACTGAAAGACGTGAAGAGAGAAATAAGGCTAGCGAAGGATCTGGTGGAATAACAAATAGCTAGAATTATAAAGTGTGACAAGACTTTTTTCAGATATATTAGTGAAAGAAAGGCTAGAAATGGAATTGTGAGACTGAAAAATATGAACTGCAATGGGGTTAGTGATGAGTTAAAAGCAGAGGTGCTGAACAAAAGACAAGATGTGATGGTAGTAAAGATTGCAACATAAACAATATTAGCAACTCACTTCTTAGCATTGCAACGGGAAGTGAAATGAAACAAAAAACTATACAAAAAAGGAGATTACTACTGAAAAATAGCTGGAAAGCGATCACCACAAATGCTCGCAGTCTAAGCAACAAAGTTCATTATCTGCAAGCCCTGATTTTAGAAGAAGACCTGGATATTGTTGCTATCACACAGACATGGTTCAGTGAATCCCAAGGATGGGAAGCAAATATACCGGGATGTAATCTTTTTAAAAAGGACAGAGATAGTCAAAAAGGTGGAGGAGTAGCTCTCTATGTAAAGATCGATATCCAAGCAACTGAAATGCAAGGAACCTGGGGAGAGGAAGAAGCGATATAGATCGCTCTGAAAAGAGAAGATAGAACTTCTATCTATGTGGGTGTAGTCTACAGACCTCCGACTCAATCATAAGAACATTAGAATTGCCGCTGCTGGGTCAGAGACCAGTGGTCCATCGTGCCCTTCAGTCCGCTCACGCGGTGGCCCTTAGGTCAAAGACCAGCGCCCTAATTGACACTAGCCCTACCTGAGTATGTTCTGGTTCAGTAGGAACTTGTCTAACTTTGTCTTGAATCCCTGAAGGGTGTTTTCCCCTATAACAGCCTCCAGAAGAGCGTTCCAGTTTTCTACCACTCTCTGGGTGAAGAAGAACTTTCTTATGTTTGTATGGAATCTATCCCCTTTTAACTTTAGAGAGTGCCCTCTCGTTCTCTCTACCTTGGAGAGGGTGAACATCCTGTCTTTATCTACTAAGTCTATTCCCTTCATTATCTTGAATGTTTCGATCATGTCCCCTCTCAGTCTCCAGAGTGATGTTGCTGTTTGTTCACAAGTCTTCTTTTGTACAAAGGCTGTTCACGCTGAATGTGCTACAGTCCATATGTATATTTTCTAAATATCCACATCACACACAGCAAACTTTGGACATCCCATTTCCTACCTACATGCCCTGTGCAAAACTGGGCTTCGTGTCTCTGAAATAGCAGAAGATGGCAAAGTGATTTACACAGTTTGAAAAGTGCATAAATCGCTGGCTTGGTTTGTAGTGAAATACGTAGAAAGCTTTTATATTTCATCAAAACCTGTCTTCAAAATTCATGGGACTTTTAGTAACGGGAGTCGGGGGAGGGTACCCACTTATATACCAGTGCAGTAAGAAACAATCCTGATGTGGTGATCCAAAACTGCGCTTCTAAGTCCGAGGTAAGTACCCTCACTGCTAAAGGTTCACTAGGAGACACTTTGAGTCAGACAAGAATCTCTCTACAGGGATTTAACAAATGCACAGAGTGGAGAGCTATGTATGTTAACGCACATAGTTTAGGGAATAAAATTTTAGAACTGGAAACAGAAATTGTGAATGCCGATTTAGACGTGGTGGCTATATCAGAAACATGGTTCACGGACTCCCATGGGTGGGATACAACTATACCAGGATACAACCTGATTCGACAAGACAGGGAGGGTAAGCTAGGAGGAGGGGTAGCACTTTACATCAAAGAGAACATCAAGACAACCAGGATCACAGATGTTAAGTACACCGGGGAATCCTTCTTGGTTAACCTGGCCAGAGGTGGAGAAAAGTGCCTGTACCTTGGTGTGGTATACAGACCTCCAAGACAAACAGAAGACAAGGATAACGAATTGATTGAAGACATTGAAAATATTACTCTACGGGGGGACACTGTTCTGCTAGGGGACTTCAACATGCCCGATGTAGACTGGAACACACTCTCAGCAACAACTTGTGGTAGCAGGAGGATTTTGACGTCCATGATGGGAGTACAGCTCAAACAAATGGTACTAGAGCCCACTAGGGCCGAGGCCATCCTAGACCTTGTACTTACAAACGGCGAGAGTGTCTCGGAGGTCTCAGTGGGAGAAAAGCTAGCTACCAGTGACCATAACATGGTATGGTTCAACCTCAGGAAAGGTTTCCCTAAATCACAAACTAAAACGAGGGTACTCAATTTCCGGGGCGCTGATTTCGCACGTATGGGAAATTTCGTCCAGCAGACGCTGCAGGATCAAGAAGCAACTGATAATGTGGAATCCATGTGGTCAAACCTGAAATCGACCCTACACGAGGCAACTATCCGCTACATAAAATTGGTACATAAACAACAAAGACACAAAAAACCCCAATGGTTCACTGAAGAGGTCTCGTACCTCGTCAGGGAGAAAAAAAGAGCATTTCTTTCATACAAACGCACGGGAACAGATGAAGCTAACATTGAATATAGGGCCAGGTCTGCAGCAGTCAAAACAGCAGTCAGGGAGGCCAAGCTCGCAGTGGAAGAAACTCTAGCAAAGAACATTAAGAAAGGGGACAAATCCTTCTTCAGGTACATTAGTGACAGGAAAAAAAACACAAACGGGATAGTACGCCTCAAAACTCTGGATGGGAATTACGCGGAAACAGATCCTGATAAAGCCAAACTACTGAATGAATACTTCTGTTCAGTTTTTACCTGCGAGGCTCCAGGGAATGGGCCACATCTGGAAGCAACGCCAAGCGTGGAAGACCCATTTCAGAATTTTGAGTTCACACCAGCTGATGTCTACAGCGAATTGTCAAGACTCCAGGTGAGCAAAGCCATGGGTCCAGACGAATTGCACCCAAGAGTGCTCAGAGAGCTGTGCGAGGTCCTGGCGGAACCATTAGCCATGCTCTTCAATCTCTCCCTAGAGAAGGGGAGAGTCCCCCTGGATTGGAAAACAGCGAACGTTGTTCCTCTGCATAAAAAGGGATGTAGGGCAGAGGCAGCAAATTACCGACCAGTGAGCCTCACATCGATCGTATGTAAACTCATGGAAACACTGATTAAACGTAAGTTGGACACTATCTTGGATGAGGGGAATCTTAGGGATCCTAGTCAACATGGATTCACTAAGGGTAGGTCGTGTCAATCCAACCTCATCAGCTTCTTTGATTGGGTAACAGGAAAGTTGGACTCAGGAGAGTCTCTGGACATAGTATATTTGGATTTCAGCAAAGCTTTTGACAGCGTCCCACACCGCAGGTTACTAAACAAGATGAAATCAATGGGGTTGGGTGAGACGATAACTGCATGGGTCAATGATTGGCTAAGTGGTAGACTTCAGAGGGTGATGGTCAACGGTACCCTCTCTGAAACATCAGAGGTGACCAGCGGAGTGCCACAGGGCTCGGTCCTGGGTCCTCTCCTTTTTAATATATTCATAAGGGACTTGACACGAGGGCTACAGGGTAAAGTGACATTATTCGCCGACGACGCAAAACTGTGCAACATAGTAAGTGATAGCGCTTTACATGATAGTATGACACAGGACCTTCGTACGTTGGAAAACTGGTCCTCGACATGGCAGCTAGGCTTCAATGCTACGAAGTGTAAGGTCATGCACCTCGGTAGCAGAAATCCGTGCAGAACTTACACCTTAAATGGAGTAACATTAGCTAGAACCTCAGTAGAAAGAGATTTGGGAGTAGTCATCAGTGCAGACATGAAGGCTGCCAAGCAGGTAGAGAAGGCCACATCCAAGGCAAGGCAAATGATGGGATGTATCAATAGAAGTTTCGTCAGTCGGAAACCAGGAGTCATAATGCCGCTGTACAAGACCATGGTGAGACCTCATCTGGAATACTGTGTGCAATTCTGGAGGCCACATTACCGTAAGGACGTGCTTAGAGTCGAGTCGGTTCAGCGGATGGCCACTAGGACGATCTTGGGATTCAAGGGTCTCTCTTACGAAGAGAGACTGAGCAGACTGCGGCTCTACACTCTTGAGGAGCGCAGGGAGAGGGGGGACATGATTGAGACATTTAAATACATCACAGGACGTGTCGAGGTGGAAGATGACATCCTCTTCCCCAGGGGACCCTCGACCACAAGAGGGCATCCGCTTAAACTCAAAGGGGGGAAATTTAGGAGTGACACCAGGAAGTATTTTTTCACGGAAAGGGTGGTAGATCACTGGAATAAGCTTCCGGTGCAGGTAGTCAAGGCCACAGGCGTGCTTGACTTTAAGAGCAAATGGGACATGTACGTGGGATCCCTACGTAAGACGATTCACTAGCATCTAGACTTGGGGTGGGTCAGTAGTGTGGGCAGACTTGATGGGCTATGGCCCTTTTCTGCCGTCATCTTTCTATGTTTCTATAGCCCTTAATCTGAGATTTGATCATATTTTTTATATCTACCTTGTAGACTGTAATGAAATAATTACCCGAGTTTGAGTTAGTTATTTTGTTATTTCACCTGATTCTAAAATGCCAACAAGACAAGACTTTGGAATTTACCATTAAGAGGAGTGAAATAGTTCTCCATGGAGCTTTCAGCATCTTTGCAGAAAGTCTTAACACACATAAGAATATGCTGAAATGTGCCGTAGTTACTCTTCAGCTCTTTTTTTGTAACTGTGATAATGTGCTTTTTCGGCTGTTGACAAATTTTCAGAAATAGGAAGTGCCTGCGTCCCCTCGGAACTGCAGGAGAAAAGCTCTGCACGGCGCAGTCGGGAAAGCTGATGTGTCTCTCTCTGAACAGCAGCAGACACTGGGGCTCTCTTTGCAGCTGCCTTGACTAGTGACGAAGGAAATGATCCCAAATTGTAATTTGATGGTGCAAAGCTCAAGTATAGCTATAGCCTTGTGTTGCTTGAGTGATGAAGGATCATTTCTCTGCATACTGAGGAAAATATTACATAGCTTTTTTCAAAAGTGTTTTAAACAAAAGGAGGTAAAAACATCAGTTTAAATGGGCAGGAGAAGAGGTAATGCTGTTTAATATCAACTCTGAATCTGGAATGTTGCTACTCTTTGGGGTTCTGCCAGGTACTTGTTACCTGGATTGTCCACCGTTGAAACGGGAAACTGGGCCAGATGGACCGTTGATCTGATCCAGTAAAGCTAGTCTTATTTTTTCATGTTCTTAGTGGGTCACAGCAAATTGATTAAGATCTGATTGTGGATATCCAAAAGTTTGGAAAGAAAGAGGAGGTGCTGCTGTTGGAAGATTTCAACCTGTTGGATGCAGACTGGAAAGCTCCATCTGTGGAATTGGAAAGAAGTTTGGGAGATTGTGGATGCCTTTCAAGAGGCTCTGCTCAGACAAATGGTGATAGAACCCATGAGGGAAAAAGCGATATTGGATATGATCCTCACAAATGGGGAGAGTATCTCTAATGTTTGAGTGAGTGCTCACCTGGGAAGTCCCGATCATCAAACAGTTTGATATAACAGCTAAAGTGGAGGGCAGCTGCACAATACTAAAAGTCCTAGATTTCAAATGTATGGACTAGTACTGCCCGATTTCCGATTCAAATCAATTCACCGATTCACTTTGGGTGAATCGATTCGAATCGATGTGCATTTAAAAAAAATCGGCCTTTCCGATTCGGGGCCCAACTCTCTTCCCCGCGCCACTAACCTAAATCTGCCGCTCTGGCTCTTGGACATTTTCTATCTCTGAGGCAGGAGACTGCAGTGTTCTCCCTAGCGCTTTTTAGCCAGGCGCTCTGCCCAGCTAATTTAGGTTAGCGTTTGGCTGTCATCGCGGTCGCAAATCCTGCTGTTGCTGACGCCGCCACTCAAACATTAAAAAAAACCCCTTCTCACTGGCTTGGGGATTCCCCAGCCTGATTTGGCACAGCCTGAAGTTCTGTGTTCGACTCCAGCCAAAGAAAGTAAACCCCCCCCCCGAAAAACCAGGTGATTTTTCATACCCTCCCCATAACACTAGCCTGGACTAGCAGCTGCACCGCTCTCTCCTTACTGTAATTTGCCTGACAGTTTCCATAGCTTTAGCAAGTCAATTCCCTTCTGCTGCCTCGGGGATTTTGCTAGGCTGCTCCACTTCCGATGATGCAACTTCCTTCTTCCTCGGAGGCGGGACGGCCTAGCAGAGGCTCTGATGCTGCTGGAGGGAATTGACTCGCTAAAGCGATGACAGCAGTCAGTCAAATCACAATAAGGAGAGAACCGTGCTGCTGCTAGTCCAGGCTAGTGTTACGGGGAGGGTTTGAAAAATCGCCTGGTTTTTCGAGGGGTTTTCTTTTTTACTTTCTTTGGCCAGAGTCAAACACAGAACTTTAGGCTGTGCTGAGTCAGGCCAGGGAATCCCCAAGCTGGTGACAGCCGATGAGAGCCTGTTAATCAGGAGGGGGGAGTGGTGCCGATGGACCTGGGAGATAAGAGGGTGGGGTGCTGATAGGAGGCGAGGAGAGGAGAGAGTGGTGCTGCTAGACCTGGGAGGTGAGTGGGTAAGGTACTGCTTCTAGTCTAAGGGGAGGGAAAGGGAAGGGAGAGGAGCCCTGCTAGTCAGAGAGGAGAGATGCTGCTGGCCCTGCGAGTGTAAAGGAGAGGTGCTGCAGCTAGTCGGTAGGGGAAACGGAAATAAAGAGGAGGGGAGGGAGAAGTGCTGTTGGAGCTGAGTGGTAGAGGGAGGTGAGAGGGAGAAGTGCTGCTAGATTGGGAACAGAGGAGAGTGCTGCTAGATGCCTTGAACTGCAAGGTATAGGCGGAATAGAAGTCCCTAATGTAATGTAATGTAACTTAAAATGGAAGAGGGAAAGCTGCAGCAGGACTGAGGGGAAAGCAGTGGAGGAGGAGAGTGGAAGGGAGAAGAGAAATGCTGCTGCTGCACCAAATTGGGGAGAGAGAGGAAGGAAGGAGAAGGAAGACCAGAAAGGGAGAGGAGAGGAAAGAGAGATGCCAAGACCATGGGAAGGAGGGAAAGGAAAGGCGATACTAGACCATGGAGGGAGAGATGTCAGGGCATGGGGGAGGGGGGGGAAGGAGACAGATGCCAGACCAGGGGAAAGGAAGGGAAATGGAAGGGGAGGACGCAGATGGAAGATGGATGGTTAGCACAGAGAAAGAAGAAAGAAGGAGTCCCTAGCAAGCAAGTTATCAGAAGACAACCAGAGCCTGGGACCAACATGATTTGAATAATGACCAGACAGCAAAAGGTAGAAAAAATCATTTTATTTTCTGTTTTGTGATTACAACATGTCAGATTTGAAATGTGTATCCTGCCAGAATTGGTGATAGACCACAAACGTGAGCTAGGATTTAACAGAGAGAGGAAAAGTCTTTTTTGTTTGTTTATGTTATTTACACCACAGCACCAGTGTGGATAGGAGAGGGCAAAGGGGGTGAAGAGGCTATAAAATAAACCCACCAGGATGTCTGAAAACCCCCCCACTCAATTGGGCAGGAAAATCGAATTGAAAATTCGATTCAATAGGCTGAATCGAATCGAATCAAAATTTTTTTTCCTGAATCGGGCAGCGTTAATACAGACTTTAATAAAATGGAAAAGTACCTGAAGAAAGAGCTGTTAGGATGGGATGACATAAGAGAAGTGGAAAAGGTCTAAGCTGAAAGGAGCAATAAAAATGGCTACGGAACTTTATGGGAAGCAAATAAATAAAAAGAGAAAAAGAAAACTGACATGGTTCTCCAAACTAGTGGCAGAGAAAATAAAGGCAAAAGAGTTGGCGTTCCTGAAATAGAACCCCCCCCCCCAAGAAGAGGAGTATAGAAAAGACTACAGGGAGAAACTGAAAGAAAGCAAGAGAGAGAGAGATACATCTGGCGAAAGTGCAGGCGGAAGAGCAAATGGCAAAAAAATGTAAAAAAAAAGGGAAACAAAAATTTTTTCAGATATATCAATGAAAGGAGGAAGATGAAAAATGGAATTGTTAAACTAAAAGATGCTAGGAACTGATATGTGGAGAGTGATGAGGAAAAAGCAAAGTGCTAAACAAATACTTCTGTTCTGTGTTCATACAAGAAAATCCTGGAGAAGGACCGAGGTTGTCTGGCAAAGTTACAATAGAAAATGGAGGAAAGTTCACGGAGGAAAGTGTTTATGAACAACTTGAAAAACTGAAGGTAGACAAAGCGATGGGACCAGACAGGATGCATCCCAGGATACTGAGGGAGCTCAGAGAGGTTCTGGCAAATCCTATTAAAGACTTATTCAACAAATCTCTGGAGACAGGAGTGGTTCCTAGAGATTGGAGAAGAGTGGATGTGGTCCTTATTCACAAAAAGTGGTCACAGAGTTGAAGCGGGAAACTACAGGCTGGTAAGCTTCACTTTGGTTGTTGGAAAAATAATGGAAGTGTTGCTGAAAGAAAGGATAGTGAACTTCCTAGAATCAAATGGGTTACCGGATCCGAGGCAACATGGCTTTACTAAAGGGTAAATCATGTCAACCGAACCTGATTGAATTTTTTGATTGGGTGACCAGAGAACTGGATGAAGGACATATGCTAGATGTAATTTACTTAGATTTCAGCAAAGCCTTTGACACAGTTCCTCATAAGAGGCTCTTGAACAAACTTAAAGGACTGAAGTTAGGACCCAAACTGGTGAACTGGATTAGAAACTGGTTGACGGACAAATATCAGAGGATGGTGGTTAATGGAAGTCGCTCGGAGGAAGGAAAAGTGAGTAGTGGAGTCCCTCAGGGTTCAGTGCTGGGGCCGATCCTGTTCAATATGTTTGTGAGTGACATTGTTGAAGAGTTATAAGGAAAGGTTTTCCTTTTTGCTAATGATACCAGGATTAATAATCGGAATGAGCCGTATATGCTGGGAGGTGAGAGGCTGATATGCACGGATGGGGAGAGGGACCTTGGGGTGATAGTATCTGAAGATCTTAAGGCGAAAAACAGTGCGACAAGGCGGTGGCTGCTGCCAGAAGGATGCTGATCTTGTATAAAGAGGTGTAACCAGTAGAAAAAAGAAGGTGTTGAAGTCCCTGTACAGATCGTTGGTGAGGCCTCATTTGGAGTATTGTGTTCAGTTTTGAAGACCGTATCTGGCGAAGGACACAAGAAGACTCAAAGCGGTCCAGAGGAGGGCGATGAAAATGATAGGAGGTTTGCACCAAAAGATGTATGAAGAGAGATTGGAAGCCCTGAATATGTATACCCTAGAGCAGGGGTGTCCAATGTCGGTCCTCGAGGGCCGCAGTTCAGTCGGGTTTTCAAGATTTCCCCAATGAATATTCATGAGATCTATTTGCATGCACTGCTTTCATTGTATGCTAATAGATCTCATGCATATTCATTGGGGAAATCCTGGGCCCTCGAGGACCGACATTGGACACCCCTGCCCTAGAGGAAAGGAGGGACAGGGGAAATATGATTCAGATGTTCAAATACTTGAAAGGTATTAACATAGAAGAAAATCTTTTCCAGAGAAAGGAAAATGGTAAAACCAGAGGACATAATTTGAGGTTGAGGGATGGTAGACTCAAGAGCAATGTAAGAAAATTCTTCTTTATGAAGAGAGTGGTAGATGCCTGGAATGCGCTCCCGAGAGAGGTGGTGGAGACGAAAACGGTGACGGTGTTCAAAAAAGCGTGGGATGAACACAGAGGATCTAGAATCAGAAAAGAATAGTAAATATTGAAGAACTAGGGCCAGTACTGGGCAGGCTTGCATGGTCTGTGTCTGTATATGGCCATTTGGTTGACGATGGGCTGGGGAGGGTTTCAATGGCTGGGATGGTATAGATCAGGGATCTCAAAGTCCCTCCTTGAGGGCCGCAATCCAGTCGGGTTTTCAGGATTTCCCCAATGAATATGCATGAGATCTATGTGCATGCAATGCTTTCAATGCATATTCATTGGGGAAATCCTGAAAACCTGACTGGATTGCGACCCTCAAGGAGGGACTTTGAGATCCCTGGTGTAGATTAGAGAGTTGTGCGGGGACAGAAATCCCACCCGTCCCCACCCGTCCCCGCCAAAGTCCCACCCGTCCCCGTGAGGATCCCACCCGTCCCCACCCGTCCCCGTGAGGAATCCCTCCGTCCCCACCCATCCCCGTGAGGAATCCCCTCCGTCCCCACCCGTCCCCGCGAGGAATCCCCTCCGTCCCCGCCCGTCCATATAAACTTCAGAAATTGTTATTTCATTTAATTATGCTACTGAATTAAAGGCTCTGGTAGAAACCCATTTACAAATAAGCAAAAAGACTTTATTAATTTGAAAATATTAATTGGGAAGAATACATACTTTGCAAATGGGTTTCTACCAGAGCCTCTAATGTTTATAAATTTTTATCAACACAACTAATATACTACTTTATCCTGAAGCAAAATAAAAAAATAAAATATAATTCTTTTCCTACCTTTGTTGCCTAGTTTCTGCTTTCCTCATGTTCTCATTCAATTCCTTCCATCCACTGTCTCTCTTCCTTCTGCATCTTCCATTTGCTCTGTTACTGTGCCTCTCCCTTTCTTCCCCCTTCCAAATTGGTCTGGCACCCATCTTCTTCTCTCCGCTCCCCCATAGTCTGGCATCTGTCTTCTTCCCTGCCAGTGTCTTCTCTCTACTCTCTCTTCCCCATTTCCTTTCAGCGTCCTTCTCCCCCCTCTGTCTTCCACATGTGCTTTCAGTGTCCTTCTCCCCCCTCTGCTTCCCCATGTCCTTTCAGCGTCCTTCTCCCTCTCTGTCTTCCCCATGGCCTTTCAGCATCCTTCTCCACCCCACCCCCCGTCTTCCCCATGTCCTTTCAGCGTCCTTCTCCACCCCTTTGTCTTCCCCATGTGCTTTCAGCATCCTTCTCCACCCCTTTGTCTTCCCCATGTGCTTTCAGCATCCTTCTCCCCCCTCTGTCTTCCACAAGTGCTTTCAGAGTCCTTCCCCCCGCCCTTCCCATGGCCTTTCAGCGTCCTTCTCCACCCCTTTGTCTTCCCCATGTCCTTTCAGCGTCCTTCTCCACCCCTTTGTATTCCCCATGTGCTTTCAGCGTCCTTCTCCCTCCTCTGTCTTCAAGTGCTTTCAGAGTCCTTCCCCCCTCCTCCCGTCTTCCCCATGGCCTTTCAGCGTCCTTCTCCCCACTCCTTCTCTACCGTCCCGGTTGCAGCACAGCCGGCCAGGTCCCCTTACTTTTGTGGCACTTCCCCGACCGACTGACAACAGCCCCGGTCCGACAAACCTCCCTGCCCTTAACTGCGAATCTAAATTACCTTATTACAGCTGCTGTAAGAAGATAATTTAGATTCGCGGCTACAGGGCAGGGAGGATTGTCGTACCGGGGCTGTTGTCGGTCGGTCGTGGAAGTGCCACAAAAGTAAGGGGACCTGGCCGGCTGTGCTGCAACTGGGGCGGGGCGGGGCGGGGCGGACCGCCCCCTCCCTTGGTAGCCACTCGAACCGCGAGGCTACTTTCCTCCTTACCTGCACTGCCTGCAGCACAGAGCCAAACGGAAGTCTTCCTGACGTCAGCGCTGACGTCGGAGGGAGGGAGGGCTTTGTTTAAGCCCTCCCTCCCCTCCGACGTCAGCGCTGACGTCGGGAAGACTTCCGTTCGGCTCTGTGCTGCAAGCAGAGAAGGTAGGGAGAAGAGCCGCGCGACTGAGTACATCCAGCCCCGCAGGAACCCCGCGACCCTCGGAGGCGTCCCCACGGGATCCCCGCGACCCTAGGGGGCGTCCCCACGGGATCCCCGCGACCCTAGGGGGCGTCCCCACGGGATCCCCGTGACCCAAAGGGGGAACCCGCGGGATGCCCGCGGGTCCCGCGGGATTCCCGTCGTCCCCGTTCCCGTGCAGCTCTCTAGTGTAGATGGGCTGGAGTGAGCTTTGACGGAGACTTCAGCAGTTGGAACCTAAGAACAGTACCGGGCAGAGCTCTGGATTCTTGCCCAGAAATAGCTAAGAAAAAAAAGCCCAACAACCAGTTTCGTTGCCCTTCTTTGGACTCTCTCAAGAACTGCCATGTCCTTCTTGAGGTGCGGCGACCAATATTGAATGCAGTATTCCAGATGTGGGCGCACCATCGCTCGATACAGCGGCATGATGACTTCCCGCGTCCTGGTTGATATGCCCCTCTTGATGATGCCCAGCATCCTGTTGGCTTTCTTCGAGGCTGCTGCACACTGTGCGGATGGTTTCATGGGTGTGCTAGTGGATCCATCCATGAAACCATCCGCACAGTGTGCAGCAGCCTCGAAGAAAGCCAACAGGATGCTGGGCATCATCAAGAGGGGCATATCAACCAGGACGCGGGAAGTCATCATGCCGCTGTATTGAGCGATGGTGCGCCCACATCTGGAATACTGCGTTCAATATTGGTCGCCGCACCTCAAGAAGGACATGGCAGTTCTTGAGAGAGTCCAAAGGAGGGCAACGAAACTAGTAAGAGGGCTGGAAAACTGCCCATATGCTGAGAGGCTGGATAAACTGGGGCTCTTCTCTCTGGAAAAGAGGAGGCTCAGGGGGGATATGATAGAGACCTTCAAAATACTTAGGGGCATAGAGAGGGTGGACAGGGACAGGTTCTTCAGACTAAAAGGGACGACAGGTACGAGGGGGCACTCAGAGAAACTGAAGGGAGATAGGTTCAAATCAAATGCAAGGAAGTTTTTCTTCACCCAAAGGGTCGTGGACAAATGGAATGCGCTCCCGGAGGAAGTGATCCGGCAGAGTACAGTACAGGGATTCAAACAGGGATTGGACAGATTCCTGAGGGAAAAGGGGATCGTGGAGTACTGAGGGAGGTGCTGGGGTGTTGCATAAGTATAGACAGCTCACCAGGTCGTGCAGGTGCAAGGCCGGAGGGTTAGGACATTGATGGGAAGATAGGACTTCGATGAGAAACCTAGGGGGCAAGGGGGCCCCTTCTGGTGATTAAGGCAGGTCATGACCTGTTGGGCCGCCGCGGGGGCGGACTGCTGGGCGGGATGGACCTCTGGTCTGACCCGGCAGAGGCACTGCTTATGTTTTATGTTCTTAAATTTTTTTATTGAATCAGGTTGGGCAGACTGGATGGACCATTCGAGTCTTTATCTACCGTCATCTACTATGTTACTATGTTCTGTCTTCACCATGGAAAATCCAGGAGTAGGACCGCTGTTGACTGTTATAGGTGCATCTGAAATTGAAGTTGAAGTTGATATTACACCGTTTACAGAAGAAAGTGTTTATGAAAAACTGAAAGTGGAAAAGGCCATTGGGCAGGATGGGATCCATCCTAGAATCCTGAGAAAGCTTAGAGGGGTTCTGGCAAGTTCTCTTAAAGATTTGTATAATAAATCCTTGGAGATAGGGAAAGTTTTGCAGAACTGGAGAACAGAGGATGTGGTCCCTCTTCAGAAAGGTGGAGACAGAGAAGAGGCAGGAAACTATAGGCCAGTTAGCCTTACTTTGGTGGTTGCAAAAGTAATGGAAGCACTGCTCAAGGAAAGGATAGTGAGTTTCCTAGAATCCAATGGGTTACAAGATCCAAGAAAGCGAGAACAACTGGGGAGTGGGATAGAATACGTCAACCTTGGGACAAACAATCTTTTATTTCTTATAAATTCAAAATAAATACATAAATAAAAACATGAATAAAAACACATGTATAAAAGTCCTATGAATGTAATGTCCTTATGTTGGAATGATCCAGCTGATGACCTGACACGGTCTGTATTTCGTTCCCCAGATGGAGACCTGCTTCAGGGGTATGTATATAGGTCTGAAAAAAATGCACTTGACATAAATCTAAACTCTATGGTTCAAATCAAAATAAATTAAAAGTGTGTGAATGATATAATTAAGGGCTCCTTTTATCAAGGCGCACTACGGGGGTTAACGCGTCGGACATTTCATCATGTGCTAACTCCCGTGGCAGCCTAAAATCCTAACACCTCGTCAATGGAGGCATTAGGTACTAGCGCGGCAGGCGGTTTAACGTGCGGTATTCTGCGCATTAAACCGCTATCGCGCCTTTGTATAAGGATCCCTAAGTGTCATATCAAAAGGCATGAAAGTGCAGACTTGCACAGTCCGTGTTTGTATATGGCCATTTGGTGGAGGATGGGCTGGGGAGGGCTTCAATGGCTGGGAGGGTGTAGATGGGCTGGAATAGGTTTAACGGAGATTTCGGCAGTAGGAACCCAAGCACAATACTGGGTAGAGCTTTGGATTCTTGTCCAGAAATAGCAAAGAAGAAACAATTAAAAAAAAAAAAATTTAAATTGAATCAGGTTGGGCAGACTGGATGGACCATTCGAGTCTTTATCTGACGTCATCTACTATGTTACTATGTGTCTGGTAGTGCTATAGAAATGATAAGTAGTAGTAGTAAACTAAGGTGCAGTAAAGACTAACATTTATTGCGCCTTAATAGCTATCCCTCTTAATATGGACAAGTGCAAAGTGATCCTCATAGGGAAAAATAATCCCAACTAAAGGTAAAGGAGTTACCACTTAAGAAAAATATTATAGAATCATTGTGGACAATATGTTGAAATTTTCAGCTCAGTGTGCCATGGCAGCTAAAAATCAAATAGAATGTTAGGGATTATTCAAAAAGGGATGGAAAAATAAAGCTGTAAATACCCTTGATGTGACCACATCTTGAATATTATGTGCAATTTTGATTGCTCTATCTCAAAAAATATAATGGAACTAGAAAGGTTCAAAGAAGGGCAATAAAAATGATAAAGAACCTATTTTAGGAATAAAGTCTTGGAAAAAATTGAGTAAGAGGAGAAATAATCCAATAACAGTTTATAAAAATCATAGTAGGGTAGAATAGTTAAATAGGGGACAGTTTTAACCTTTCAAATGACTCTAAAACAAAAGGACAATTCATAAATATAGAAACCAACAGATTGAAAACAAATCATGGAAAGTGTTTTTTTTAATGTAATGCACAATTAAGCTGTGGAATCTTTTGTCAAAGGTTATGCTCAAGGTGAATAACCTAACAGGGCTCTAAAGAAGTTTGGACATGTTCTGAAAGAAAAATCCATAAGGATGTATTAGCCAGGAAGACTTTGGAGATACATTGCTTTTATCAGGCAATTAGTTATGAAAAAATTGATCAGCTTTTTTGGAATCTGTTGGTGTTCTTGTATCCCAGATTGTCCATTAACAGAGAAATAATGCTGAGTCTAGATGGTTGATGAAGAGATTCCAACCTGAGGAAGGGTCAGATCTCTTTTTAATGCTACACGTTGTTTCATTATTAGGATATTTCATTTCTTTTTATGATCAGTTACAACCTCCATCACTCTGACCAAGGTTCCCTTTCGGTCTGAGTGTTACAGCTTCCAGTACCCTTCTGTGTACGAGACGAGAACGTGGCCACAAGCCTCCACTTATTGCCATAGTTATGGAGGGATCCTATCCACTGTGGCTGATGTTGAAGAAAACTTCTTTCTAGCAGGTATGACAGAATGTTTCTAGTGTTTAAGAGCAATATACAGGTATATGCATAAAAGGCCTCTTATAAAATTATCTCATGTGTGGGGATTGTGATTTACACCCATACTTTAATTGTTAATAATAACACCTACTCCTGAGGAAGCATATACTGTATGTTCATAGCTTCATTCCAGCTTCAACTTATGCAAGATGTGTGCTATTATTGCTATGTGTCTATAAAGTAGGTGCCTACATAGCCTTCATACATAGGTGATATATAAAATTACCCTCCATATGTGTAGAAATAAAAGTTAACAAAAAATATTTTATCTTTTTATTTGACTCATTTAATACATTTCTTCATTAGCATTGGGAGCTTGCAATCCTTTGCACTGGAAAGAGCAAAAGATGTCTAATTTCATGTATAGAATATTAGTGTCAAAATCAATTTCTATACAAGCTGAATATCTTCAATAATTATGGCCACACAGAAATAATATTCATCTAAATTCGTATTATCAGAAACAAATGCCTTTTGCTCTTCAATTTCCACAAACGGAGAAAGAGACCTCAGTGTTTCTCCAGAATAATCTGAGGAAACTTTCTATGGCAAGTACTTTGTTGCCATAGAGAAATACATCCTAGGTCTCACAAAACTCCGTAATATTTTTAAATCAGTGTTAAATATATTTTAAAGTTTGATTTAAACACTCAAAATAGGCAAGGCACTTATCTTGTCAATCTTGTCTGATAGTACTGCAAAAAATCGCTGCGGACTGCAGTCAAAAACCCAGTGCAGTTTCACTACACATAGGAAGTAACATTAGATATCATTAACTGCTTCATATAGATATCCCGACAGGCCCTGTTTCACGCATCGGCTGCATCAGGGGATTATCTGAAAGACATGATAAATCTAATAAGTTTTTCATATAGCTATATTGCTACCATATCAGTAATCAAGTTACTTACTTTCAAAAAAGAGAGCTGCCGCTTCAATGATTTTCCTTTAGAAAATAGCGACTCGACGTTTGACTGGGCTTTAACAAGGCAAAAAGAAGTAGCTCTAGACCAATCACAGTTCAGGGAACACGGAAAGATAGCCAATCCAGTAAAACTAGAGACATAATTTTTAAAAAAGCGTGCCATTCTACCTTGGCATTCAAACCAGATGGAATAAAGGTTTTCAATGCAAATATCCAACTTTTTGTCTAAGGAAAGCCTTAAAGTCACCTCCCTTACTGGAAGGATATAATTGTTCAATTGCCCAGCATCGTAGTTCAGAGAACATGTGATTGAAATCCAGACAATGTTGAACCATTGGTGCTTCCATTCTAGCTCGGGATAAACATGATCTATGTTCAATGAGTCTAGTTTTCAGTTGTCTAGAGGTTTGCCCAATATAGATTAAATTACAAGGGCAGCTTATAGCATAAACTATACCTCTTGAATCACAGGTAGTATAAGCTATTAAATAATATTTTCTTTTGTCTACAGGGTTAATAAAAAATGTGCCCTCCTGCATGATATTACATACTGAACAGTGCCCACACTTATAGTGTCCCACCTTCCCATCTTGTCTCTTCCATATATCTACTGACTGTATTGCTCCTTTACTAGTTGGACACGTTATCTCTTGTAAGTTCTTGTTCCTAGAAAATGCCATCATAATTTTTACATTTTGAAAACAAAAATGTATAGATAAACAATTCCAGTGTTTTTTCAGGATTTTAGAGAAAAAACGCATCTGTTGAGAGTGCCGTAGCACACAAGTTAACCTCTCAGCTACAGGTTCTGGCTCTCTATATTGTAAGAGTAAATCTCTTTGATTATTCAGCGCTCTCGTATAGGCTTTTTTAATGCATGGTTTTGGGTATCCCCGATTCAATAACTTCACTCCCAAGATTTTAGACTGTTCTTTAAATTCACTCCTTGTAAAGCACACTCTCCGGTATTGAAGAAATTGCGAGTATGGGAGGCTTTCTTTCAAATGTATCGGATGAGAGCTGGAAAATTCTAAAAATGTGTTTTTATCTGTCTCTTTCCGGAATATTGAAGTATCAAAGTTATCTTCATTTACTGTAATTAAAACATCCAGAAATGAGATTTTACACACATCCATTGATATATCAGACTTGATAGTAGGGACACAGTTATTAAAAAAATCCACAATAAATGCAAATTAGGTATTGTATCCTCCCATAGTAAAAAAATATCATCGATGTAACGGCACCAGAGAGCCACCTTCAAAAACCAAGGAGATTTATACACAAAAATGTCTTCAAAATTAGCCATAAATAAATTAGCTATCAATGGAGCACAGGTGGCCCCCATTGCTGTTCCACTTTGCTGTTGATAGAAGTTATCTTGAAACAGAAAATAGTTTTTCTTAAGAGATATAGTCAGCATTTCTATTAAGAACTCAGATGGAACTTGGTGAGGACGAATTCTCTGATCTAAAGATTTTTTAATGATGTTTAAGACTTGATCCTGAGGAATATTTGTATACAATGACCGTACATCCAATGTTACTAGTACGGTATTTTTACTGGGATGAACTTGGGATAATATACGTAAGAAGTGAGTAGTGTCTTGAATAAAGGATTGAATTAGAGGTACAAGTGGTTTTAAAAATACATCCACATATTGATTCACTCTTTCTAGTAGTGATCCACAAGATGATACTATGGGGCGACCTGGAGGAGATGTTAAGCTTTTATGTATCTTAGGCAGAATATAGAAGAAAGGTACATTTGGGTGTTGAGGACATAAAAAGTTCAATTCACTTTGGGTTATAAAACCTTGCTTATGTCCTTGCATTACTAGTATTGCTATTTCTTTCTTTAATCTATCTGTAGGATTTTCATCCAACCGGACATAAATAGATGTATCAGTCAACTGCCTTAATATTTCTGCTTCATATTGATGACGGTCAAGCAAAACTATAGCCCCACCCTTATCAGCTCATCTTATTATAATCTCTTGATTTATTTGAAGAGATCGAATTGCTTCTCGTTCCTGTCTAGAAGTATTCCAAGTACAGAAAAATTTTTTAGATTCAAGTTGTTCTATCTCCTTCATTACCAGCTCTTTGTATAGTTTTAAAGCTGGGTCCAATGGACCCGAAGGTATCCATGAAGATTTCTGTCTAACTACTGAATGATCTATTTTTTCATTGGTATTAGCTGAAAAATGTAGTCGAAGCACATTTTTTATTAACCCTGTAGACAAAAGAAAATATTCTTTAACAGCTTATATTACCTGTGATTCAAGAGGTATAGTTTATGCTATAAGCTGCCCTTGTAATTTAATCTATATTGGGCAAACCTCTAGACAACTGAAAACTAGACTCATTGAACAAAGATCATGTTTATCCCGAGCTAGAATGGAGGCACCAATGGTTCAACATTGTCTGGATTTCAATCACATGTTCTCTGAACTACGATGCTGGGCAACTGAACAATTATATCCTTCCAGTAAGGGAGGTGACTTTAAGGCTTTCCTTAGACAAAAAGAACAGAGATGGATATTTGCATTGAAAACCTTTATTCCATCTGGTTTGAATGCCAAGGTAGAATGGCATGCTTTTTTTAAAATTACGTCTCTAGTTTTACTGGATTGGCTATCTTTCCGTGTTCCCTGAACTGTGATTGGGCTAGAGCTACTTACTTTTGCCTTGTTAAAGCCCAGTCAAACGCCGAGTCGCCATTTTCTAAAGGAAAATCATTGAAGCGGCAGCTCTCTTTTTTGAAAGTAAGTTACTTGATTACTGATATGGTAGCAATATAGCTATATGAAAAACTTATTAGATTTATCATGTCTTTCAGATAATCCTCTGATGCAGCCAATGCGCGAAACAGGGCCTATCGGGATATCTATATGAAGCAGTTAATGATATCTAATGTTACTTCCTAAGTGTAGTGAAACTGCACTGGGTATTTGACTGCAGTCCACAGTGATTTTTTGCAGTACTATCAGACAAGACTGACAAGATAAGTGCCTTGCCTATTTTGAGTGTTTAAATCAAACTTTGAAATATATTTAACACTGATTTAAAAATAGTACGGAGTTTTGTGAGACCTAGGATGTATTTCTCTATGGCAACAAAGTACTTGCCATAGAAAGTTTCCTCAGATTATTCTGGAGAAACACTGAGGTCTCTTTCTCCGTTTGTGGAAATTGAAGAGCAAAAGGCATTTGTTTCTGATAATACGAATTTAGATGAATATTATTTCTGTGTGGCCATAATTATAGAATATTAGTGTAACATTTTAGATATCTAGGTATAACTTAGGCATATGGATATAGAGCTAGAGTAAATGCTCACTCCTAGATGGCAAAAAAAGGTATGTAAATTATAGTATTCCATAATTTATGTTTGTAAAGGGTCATTGATTTGATAACTGGTCTTTGTGATACAACCAAAGTTTTGTGTGTGTGTCAACCTACAATTATTCACAATCCGCATACGTTTTAACAACGTTGAACAGTTTAGTGTCATTTGCAAATTTAGTCGAGATTTTTATAAAGGTGATAAGGGAAACACCAGATACGCTCAGAAGTATCAGATGTGATCTGTAATGATAATACTACAGGAGAATGATCCGATAGTGGAACATCCAAGATGTCCACGTCAGCTGCCATGGACAAAATGGAAGAGGATATTAAGAGGTAATCTAAGCACGCATAGGCATTGTGGGGGTGGGAAAAGAAAGTATAGATTCTCTCTGCAGGGTGAAACAGCCTCCAGATGTCCAACAACGCCAGCTGGCTCGTAAGGAAATTCACCCCTTTAATGCTATGGTCTTTAGGAAATTTTTTGGGGTGGATTGCAGTCCTGTGTGGGATTGGCAGTGATATTGAAATCTTCCCTAAAGATCATGCGGTACGCTGGGGTCTGCACCAGTCTGGACAACACTTCCAAGAAAAAATTATTGTTGTATACATTGGGGGCATACACATTGCAAAGAAGCCATTTTTGTCCCCACAGCTCTCCTAACACTATCACATACTGTCCTTCTCTATCCTGGATGACTTTGTGCAACTGAAACGGGAGATATTTATGAACCAATATGGCTACGCCTTGTTGGCGGCTACTGTAGGAGGAGAAGTATACCTCCCCCATGCAGTCCCTCCTCAACTTCTTATGTTCTATAGTCGTGAGGTGTGTCTCTTGCAGAAATGCAATGCCAATATTCTTTTTTCTAACAGGTCAATATTTTCTTTCCATCCACATTTAGAGTATAAACTTTTAATTTAACCATAGTCTTATCTGCACACCATAGAAGTTCAAACTTGATAACAACTGCAGTATGATGCATGGGAGAGCCCCCAGCCAGGCCTGCCCTTCATCAGCAATATGTGAGGATCCCACCTCCCTTCATTTTCAAGTATTTCACACACTCTCAAGCCCTCATGCATACTCTACCACACACACATCCCAAGACACCCCTCCTCAATCCCTACCTGGTCTCCCATTCCAAAACCAACTATCTACTCAGTGCCCAAACACTGAACATGAAATAGCAGAAATATTTCCAATTTCCCCCTCCCCCATTAAACAATCAGCAAGATATCAACAATGTTATCAGAGGAAAAAATCCATCACTTATTTCAGCTCTGTCCAGAGCAGGAAGATGCTCAACCTACTGAACAATGCAACACGAGGGCCATCAGCCGTCTCACCACTGCAACTAGGGAGGACTATGCAACAAATGGTAACGTGGCAATATGGTGTACCAGTCCTCCGCACCTCTTGCATTATCGACCATGGAGGATAGGAAATCCCAGAGAGTTCCAAAGAAGGTCATGGGGCTAAGTAAGTGCAAAGGAAAACAAAATAATAAAAATAAAAATGAGCAAACTAGGGTTCCACCTAGGCTCCCAACATGGCCCAGCAATGTAAGCTCCAGGTATCACACCACTCCAGCTATTCACAAGAAATTAGGAACACGGATTGTCCCAAAGGGAGGCCTCCCAATAGACGATTCATAAGATGATAATGAAAACCCATGCCATAGCTGTTCTCTCACAAGATGGGAAAAAGTAGCACTAGCAGCCAATTTGTCCAGAAAATCCCGAAGTGCAGCTGGAGTGTCCAAAATAACAGTCCCATTGTTGTGAGATGCGAACTTTGGCCGGGTGCTGAAGGGCAAATTTGATCCCCCGGTTATATAGTTGAGTGCAGTAGGAAGGAAAGGCCCTGCGACATTCAGAGAGCTTCACTGGAAAGTCTTGGAACAATAAGATTTTAGTTCCTTTATAATCCAAGGTGTGATTTTGCTGGTAAAGCTCCAAAAGTTTTGCTTTTGTCGCATAGTTAAGAAATCTTGCTATGACTGGCCATAGTCTGGCTCCCTCTGTCCGCTGAGCTCCCACTCAGTGAGTCCGCTACACTTGCACCAGCCCTTGTGATGAAGTGAATACCAATGCTTGAGGCAACCATTCCTCCACCAAAGCTGTCAGTTCCGATTTCCTAGACCATCACCAGCAGGCCTACGAACCTGATATTATTCCTCCGGCCCCTGTTCTCAGCACTCCTCCACGATTCGGACCTGCGATTCCAGTGAGCTGATAAGTTGTTCAGTCACCAACACCTCGGTCCGCTTGCTCAGAAATTCTTTCCTCCACGCTGTGACCAGTCAGACACAAGGCCTGCCAAGGTCCCAGTTAAGCCAGGGGAAAAAGTAAAAGTAAAAACACGGAAGGGAAATTCCAAGATCTCCCAGGGTTATGATTCTGGAAATAATGCCATTGACCACCAGAGGGAGCCAGATTTGTCTGAGGAGGAAGTAGGTGAGCTTTACCCGAGTCACCACCGGGGGAGCCCAAGAGGTCCCTGGAACACTGCTGACTCACTCAGAACAGGGCACGCCCCTAGAGTATGTAAGCCAGCAGTGGCATTCAAACAAGCAGGCCGGTTAGGGAGGAAGTTCAGGCCTTGCCTCCCTGAAGATCCACCTGGGCCAAACAGGAGTAACAGACCTATGCCTATGGAGCTGACTGAGGCTGGACAAGCGGAAGACTTGCCATTCCTGAATGGAGAGCCTATGGACTGTCAAGAAGCTTGTGCAGGCTGTGAATCTGATTATCCTGAGCCTATGCAGGTGGACTTGGACTCAAGCTGCAAACAGTGAGTGTGTATTATTTGGAACTGTTTGCTTGCTGTGTTTTGTTTTTTCTTGGATGTTGGTTTTTTTGAGAAAGCTAGGAGTGTGTGGGGAGAGGTTTTGTTGTCACCCTGGGTGGGATTTTGAAGGCCATCTCTGTGGCTTTATTTTTGACAAAACCTGTGTCACTCTCCTTTCCTGGCAGTCATATAATATTGCCAGAGGCTTTCCTCATTTTCTTTAATGACTGAGAATTGTGGAAACAAGTATCCTGAACTTTATTTTTGATTTGTTGAACTACCTGCTTAGGAGCAGGCAGTGCTAGCTCCGTGGAGAGCTGAAGTCTTAGGAGCAATTGGGACTTAATTAGGAGTGAAAGAAAGTTTGGACTTTATTTTGGACTGTTTTATTTTCTTGCCTCTTTTGGCAGTTTTGCTTTGTTGCTGTTTGGAATCCTGACTAATGTTACAAATGTTTGATGAATTACTTACCTGCATGAAGAAAATAGTAAACTGATCTATTTCTCTAAACAACCTCAATTGTTGGGACTTTATTTTGTTTTACTTTAAGTTTTGGTTCCTGCTGAGAGTCCAGTCCTGCAGGGTGACTCCATGTCGGGTCACACGCTGGTGTGCTGTTTATTGTAACCACTGGGATTGCTATAGAGCCCTGCCCTGGGCTACAGTGGTGGTCACAACGCACTGGATATGAGTGGCATGTCCAACAATGCTATCCTTAACTTCTTCTAGCACCGTGAGGCTACTTGCAAGCAACATCAAGCAAGAAATTGAAAATTTTTTTAACTATGATGAAGGGGAAAGCCGACAGTCGACCAAGAGTCAATGGTTCGGGAAACAGTATTACCAGAGGATACTATGCAAGAAGATTGCAGGGAAGATTCACCGGATCATAGTCAAGATAGAAATCTCGATGGATCGAAAGGGACGGAAGCGAGGGAGACAGAATGAGGAAGAAAGTGCAATAAAGTAACAGGCCGCAAACTTAAGTGTATGTACACAAACGCTAGGAGCCTACGGAATAAAATGGGGGGAATTGGAAGCTATGACACAAAAAGGTAACCTGGACATCATCGGCATCATGGAAACATGATGGAATGAGGACGTCTGGGTCACTGTACTGCCGGGATACAAGCTATCCTACAGAGACAGAATAGGACAAAAAAGTGGGGGTATTGCCCTATATATATAAAAGAGGGAATTGAGTCTACCAGAGAGAACACGCCAGAAATGAACAATTAGGTAGAGTCTTTATGGACTAAAATACCGGGAACAAATGGAACGGATACGAAGATCAGCATCTACTACCGACTCCTAGGGCAGTCCAAAGAGACTGATGAAGAAATGACGAACGAGATTAAACACGAATGCAAGGGACGCAACGCAGTTATCATGGGTGACTTCAATTATCCGGGGATAGATTGGAACCTAGGCAACTCCAGCTGCAGTAGAGAGACCAAGTTCCTGGATGCTGTAGGTGATTACTTCCTGGAACAACTTGTCATGAAAATTATGAGAAGAAATGCCATTCTGGACTTAATTCTAAATGGACTACGAGGACTGGCACAAGGTATATAAGTAGAAGGGACGCTGGGAAACGGTGATCACAACATGACCTGCTTCAACCTAGATAAAGGAACAAAAAAATCGATCCAGAACGACAGCCACAGCACTGAACTTCCAAAAATGGAACTACGAAGGGATGAGAGTCATGGTGAGGAAGAAGATTAGGAAGAGGATAAGCACTGTAAATACGCTAGAGCAGGGGTAGGGAACTCCGGTCCTCGAGAGCCGTATTCCAGTCGAGTTTTCAGGATTTTCCCAATGAATATGCATGAGATCTATTTGCATGCACTGCTTTCAATGCATATTCATTGGGGAAATCCTGAAAACCCGACTGGAATACGGCTCTCGAGGACCAGAGTTCCCTACCCCTGCGCTAGAGCAAGCATGGTCCCTTTTTAAGGACACGGTCACAGAGGCACAAAATTTATATATCAACAAGGGTTCCAAGAGGAAGAAGAACAAGGAACCAGCTTGGATCACTGTAGTGGTGAAGGAAGCAATCAGAGACAAGAAGACTTCGTTTAAGGAATGGGAAAGGACAAAAATGGAAGAAAACTGAAAAAGAACAAACAACATCAAAGCAAGTGCCATAAGGTAGTAAGAGGGGCCAAAAGAGATTACGAAGAAAAAATAGCCAAGGAGACCAAAAACTTTTAAGCCGTTCTTTTTATATATTAAGGGGAAATGACCCGCGAAAGAAGTGGTGGGGCTGTGAGATGTCCAGGGAATAAAGGGAGTACTAAAGGAGGACAAACTGAACACATTTTTTGCATTTGTATTTACCGAAGAGGATATATCCAATATACCGGAAGCCGACAGGCTATACACAGGAAATGAAGACTGGAAACTGACAGGGACAACAGTCAGTCTAGAAGAGGTATATAGACAGATTGATAGGCTTAAAAACGATAAATCCCTGGGACAAGATGGCATCCACCTGAGGGTAATCAAGGAACTGAAAGGAGTTATAACTGAACTGCTCCAACTAATAGCCAATCTGTTGATCAAATCGGGAAAGATTCTTGAAGACTGGAAAGTGGCGAATGTTACACCGATCTTCAAGAAAGGTTCGAAAGGAGATCTGGGAAACTTCAGTACCGGGAAAGATGGTAGAGGCGCTGATAAAGGACCGCATCATCGATCACCTTGATGGACACAAACTGATGAGGACCAGCCAGCACGGCTTCAGCAAAGGAAGATCCTGCTTGACAAACTTACTGCACTTCTTCGAAGGAGTAAATGGGCAGATAGACAAGGGTGACCCAGTCGACATCGTATATATCTAGATTTTCAGAAGGCGTTCGACAAGATACCGCATGAACACGTACTTTGAAAAATTGCGAGCCATGGAATCGAGGTGATATACTTACATGGACTAAAAACTGGCTGGTGGATAGGAAACAGAGAGTGGGGATGAATGGACAATACTCGAACTGGAAAAGCGTCACAAGTGGAGTGCCGCAGGGTTCAGTGCTTGGGCCTGTGCTCTTCAACATAGTTATAAATGATCTAGAAATTGGCACGACGAGTGAGGTGATTAAATTTGCAGACTATACAAAGTTATTCAGAGTAGTGAGGACACAGAAGGATTGCGAAGACCTACAAAGAGACATAAATACGCTTGAGGAATGGGCTGTGAAATGGCAAATGAGGTTCAACGTAGATAAGTGCAAGGTGATGCATGTCGGCAACAAAAATCATATGCATGAATATAGGATGTCCAGAGCTATACTCGGAGAGAGCCCCCAGGAAAGAGACTTGGGAGTACTTGTAGACAAGTCAATGAAACTGTCCTTGCAATGTGCGGTGGCAGCGAAAAGGGCAAACAGAATGCTAGGAATGATTAAGAAGGGGATCACAAACAGATCTGAAAAGACTATCATGCCATTATACAGGGCTATGGTACGCCCCCACCTGGAGCCTGTATAGGTATGTGTGACACACAAATGGAAGATTAGATTACATTAGAATACTGCGTCCAACACGTCGCCATACATGAAGAAGGGGTCCAGAGAAGAGGGTCCAGAGAAGAGTGACAAAAATGGTTAAGGGACTGGGGGAGTTGCCGTACAATGAGAGGCTAGAGAAACTGGCCTCTTCTCCCTTGAGAAGAGAAGACTGAGAGGGGACAGGATGAAACATTCAAAATATTGAAGGGAATTGACTTAGTAGAGAAAGAGAGAATGTTCACCCTCTCCAAGGTGAAGCGAACAAGAGTACACTCGCTAAAGTTAGAAGGGAAACGTAAGGAAGTTCTTCTTCACCCAGAGAGTGGTAGAAATCTGGAACGTTCTTCTGGAGGCTATTATAGGGGAAAGCACCCTTCAGTGATTAAAGACAAGGTTGGATAAGTTCTTACTGGAACAGAACATACGCAAGTAAGGCTAGAATCAAATAGGGCACTGGTCTTTGACCTAAAGGCCACCGCGTGAACAGACTGCTGGGCATGATGGACCACTGGTCTGACCCAGCAGCTGCAATTCTTATGTTCTTATCGACATCAACATCATTGAGTGTCATGGACATATCTTGCATTGAGTCTCTTCATGCATGCCTCTCTTCAACGCCATCAATGCAGGCTGTCATTCTGAAGCATGCCTCTTCTTGAGGTTCCCAATGCTTTGACACCTTGCTACACCTATAGTACCAGCTAAACAACATACAGTACTGGTGCCACATTTCCACGGATTGATCATCTGAGTGGTATCAATTCCCTTTGGTACCGGAGCGCATCAACAGTTCATCGTTCTCATCACCACCATTACTGCCATTTTCAGCATTGAGTCACTTGATACATGCCTATCCTCAACACCATTAGTCATCAATTCAGGTTGTCAATTCTGAAGTGCTCTGCCCATTGGGGTTTTCAGCACTTTGACACTTTGACAGTACCGACTTTGTAGCCCTTAGTACTAGTGCAATCTCTCACCGTATGCAAAGCATCTGTCTGGTGAATGGCTGATCATCGACTTATAATAATTCTGGTCTCGATGCCTCAATTTTACCTTCGGTACTGACACATCTTTAGCATCGGTCTCTGCTTGGTACTGATCCATCCTGCTCTGTGTTATTTACCTGCATCGAGACTCTGCACCAATGCTATGTTTACCTGGTACCTGGTACCATTGCTGTTCCTGTATCTTCAACGATTGGTACCAGTGCTTCTATTGTTTCCCTCAGTACCGGCCTAACCTAAGCAAAATATAATCTTATCCTGGAAGTGATAACCCGCAATGGCCACTTAATCCTCCAGTGCCCACCGCTTTGAATGTCATAGCAACAAAAAGGTGGTATACAAATCCCCATTTCCTTTACAGTATTCTTTGCTGATTACATCCATTTGGAAGCCTCCAGCTCCAGAGTCTATCCCACTACATCACCAGGATATGAAAGCCGAATTATGGTTAAGTTTGGATGCCATCTTTGCCAGACCTATATGTTGGCTAATCTATATGTTTCAACTAATCTATGTCATTTATCTTAAACAGCTCGTACAAATCTTAGTTGGTTTTGAACAGTATATTCTATTTCTTTGCCTGCCAGAATTTCCAGACTTCAGTTGACTGTGAAGAATCCACTATGGCTATAGATATTTTCTTAGTTAAATAAAAACCTATATGTCAGAGGTGTTCCTTCATCAGTGTAGAGCATACACTGTAGAGCATACAGTGTAGAGCATACATGGAATACCTCTGCTGCTTCTTTATATCTGCTTCCACCGAGAATCCAACAGAGAGTAGTAAAGCTGGTTCTCCTATTCTACCCATCATAACTCAGTTTCTCACCATGTCAAGCTTCTGTACAGGGGAATCCACTGTTAAGCTTGGATCTTCTCGTCTATTTGGCAACAGTCTCCACTCTGGTGTAGTGCCTATAAGTGGATTGCTTTGTTTTTGCAGTTCTTCTCTGCTATGACTGCTCACAACTTTCTGCATGTTCCACACAATTTTTCTATTGAAGTCTTCTACTGTACCTTCAGCACACTTCATTCAGTCATTGAATTTCAATGAATCTGTCTGGGAGATTCTTACATTGCCTCTTCCTAATCTGTCAGTTTATGTTTTTTGGCCAGAAGATATCTCCCCCCCCCATCTCCATGCCTCCGCTGATGCTTTTCTCTTTTTTCAGAATTGGAACTCATACCACCAATGTTACTACCGTTATCAAACAGATCAATAGGATGTTCTCCATACTTTATTGAGGTTTCTATACTTACCTAAAAAAAAGACAACAGTAGAACACTTCAATTCTTTTGCTATTCTAATGAATTTGGAGGTCTGGGAGTGTCTGTAGGAGAGGAGGATGCCGCTAATTCATCCTATTAAGGATGATATTACACTTTTCAAGCCTTATTTTGGTCTACCTGCAAAATTTCTAGTCCTTGCATAATCCTCTGATTAGTCCATAATAACTTGCTGTAGCTCACCAGAGCAGTTTCTTTGTCACTGGTGCACAGGGGCTTAAGTTCTAATCCCTTCTAGGGTCCATCCTTATATTTCCAGTTACTTGCACCAATTATGTCGCATGTCATACTGCTATCTTCACAGTTTTCTCCATTCCTCTTCTATTTTCTATCAGGAATGGCTATTACGTTATTTCCAGTTCAGCCCTGCTTTCTGGCTCACTTTATTAAGTATAGCCACAATTTTTTTTACAGCTTTCTCTAAACCCTCCCCCCCAACCCTCCCCCCCCCCAAACAACCCAACTTCACCCCAGAAGGGTATTGTGCCTCACTGGTGTTGCTGCTGCCCCTATGCTCAAAGGTTGTGTAACCGGGTCTCACTTCTGCTCCTTGTGACTCTATGCATGTCTCAAATGACGTCATGCCCTCACTGGCACCTTTTCTCCTTTAATACCTTTTGGGTCAGTCAAGTTTTTTTTCCACTGTATTTCCTTCAGTGCATTTTATTCTTTTCTTCCTGGCAGACCCCTTCATTAATTTTGCCTATGGCGCTCCATTCTCTGGAAACTTCAGCAAACCCAATATTTGGCACAGTTTCTTTAACACTCTAGTTCTTTTTTTCCCTGTCGTGGCTATGTGAGCCTCTGACTTTTTCTCTGAACTATCTATCTATTCCTTCATGCTTACAACCAGTAGAATAGTGGTCTAGTGCTTAGACCAGCTGCCTTACCACCCTGAGGTTCTGATTTCAACTCCCAGTACAGCAACTTGTGATTCTGGGCAAATCACTTAACATTTCACAATGTTGGATTTTAATTTCTGTGGTGCTGTAACACATAACACACTTTCTTTCCACTAGTGACCTTCATGTTCCTTCACCACTATATTTCTCTTCTTTATTTGGGTATACCCACATTCTCCCTTCACCACAGCCATTAGGATGGTGAAATGGTTTAGGCGTTCTTCTCATAAAACTGTGCTCCCATGGATTCAAGCTCTACTTCTAGTAGCATTTAAATTTACCTTATGTTTGTCAGGTTTTTATAACTTTTCTAATTCTTCTCAGCTACCTATATTCTTTTGTGACCTTGACCTCCTCTCTCACTTCTACACAACCATTTCTGAAGCACCTCTAATGTACGAGCACGTAATGGCAATATAGTGCAATACTGAGTACTCCAACTTCGGCATGTTGGGTTGTGAGTTCGGACTCTGAGCTTCCTTTATGACCACGCTCAAGTCACATAGGGTTTTTCTGCCTCTTTCCATTTCTAAAACTTCACTCAGACATATAGTTCTGATATTGGGATCAAATCTTCAAGGTTCAGGTTCCAGGTCACTTCTGGTATACATCTATTTTTCCCATCCCAAGGGCTATGCCTTTTTTTTGTCTCATTATCTTCATAACTAATTTTTCAGCCATCCGGTCACTCCATACTTTGCTTCCATTGGACTATATTTCTTTCTGGCTTTCGGATTGCAGCCACATTCTTGGTTACTCTCTTCATTGCACTTGCCAATTCTTTCAGTGAGAAAAGGTCCTATTTCTCCTCATTAGCATTCTGATGTTTAAGCTCTGTACTCTGTTTCTCTCAGTACAGTCTGTAGCCCGATGTTTCAAAGCAAAGCAGTATCCTATGGGTTCATAGGACTGCCTGACAGTGTGAAGACCTGGGTTCAAATCCAGCTTGAACGCTCAAATATGTTTTCCAAAATTCACATTCTGCTCTCTAAAATTCTCAAACCTTTCTGCTTTAACGGGAGCATTTCATGCTTTCTATTTCCAGTTTACTGCTTCTCCTGTTTTTCTTCCATTAGCTCTGTTCTCCTTACAAGACATTCCAGAGCTCTCACACAGCCTCCTGGCAGAACTGTTCATATATGACTTAATCTTCAGTCAGATAGTCTTTCTTTTCAGTTTTCTGCTAATGCCATAGTACAGAATTTATTTATTTTCTATGCTTTTGTTCCCAGTTTCATCCTACAACATTAGTCTATTCAACGGGAACCATCCTTTCTTTCCTTTTCAGGTTTTTTGGTTTTCCCTCTCATTTCATGTCTTCTCAAGAGGAAACAAATGACTTCTGGGGATTTTCTCATTTGACACTCCTATATATGCCATTTTTTTTCTCTTAGCCTTTCTGTTTTTCTCCTTCAGTCCTTCTGGCATCTTCCTCGTCAAATTCAGACTCACTTGCCATTCTGAGGTTGTCTCTTCTTGTTAGAGCCTTCCTACACGTTGCTGTTCTTACCTTCATACCCTTTCCTCTCTCGGAGGACTGGTTGTATGCCTCATTATTCTCATTTCTTTTTCTTCCCTTGCTTCACCTGCTCGAATAGGACTATATATATATGCCTTTTTGAGCGGAGACCATCCTATTTGTGTTTTAATTATAGGGCAACACTCCTCTACCCCATTTTGTAAGCTTGGGAGTCCCACATGTGAGAATATGCTGCCTGCTTGTCCTAGGATAAGCACAGTTACTTACAATAAAAGGTTTTATCCAGGGACAGCAGGCAGATATTCTCACAACCCGCCCACCTCCCCTAGTTTGGTTCTTCACTTGGGCATAGAACTGACGACCTTGCGAGCCTGCATCGATCGGGAAGGCACACGCACATGATTGGTGCAGACAGTCTCAAAGCTTTGCTAAAAGCTTAAAGTGATAGTACATTTTACCACTGTCTGTACCGGACTCCATGGATGATGTCACCACATATGAAAATATCTGCTGTGCCCTGATAAAACCTGTAATGGTAAGTAATTGTGCTTACCTGCAAAAGGAGTTCTCCATAAACAGCAGGAGAATGCAGCCACATTCACCTGCCCTCCATTCCTTCAAAAAAAAAGAGAAAAGAGAATAAATGAATAACATCATACAAGTCTTAGCTTGGATATGGATTGAAGGGGGAAGATACCAAGGCAGCCGGGAAACCTTCAGAGAAATTAGATCTCTTTGACCATGCACAAGGTTTCCCGGCTGCCTTGGGCATAGAAGTACTCCATAGACAGTCATCTGAAAGAGTACTTCTGTTACAGGTAAGCAACTTCACTTATCTATAAAAATCCAAAATCAGTAATGACTTCAGTCATGAATATGGCAGATAAAAGGTGCTTTAGTATATTGTTCATAAATTTAACCTGCAATGAAGAAACATAGAGAATGAGATTCAATTACTATGTATTTTTCTTTTGCTTTGTGCTGTAGATGCATTTTCTGAGGACACCTGGAACATGTGGCTGGGTCTACAGTACCAGACTGATTGGAAATGGGTGAATTCTTCATTATCTACATACTTTAATTGGTTGCCAGGTAAGTTTGCCATCCTCTTTAACATTGCTGAATTATGAATAAGCAGGGACAAAGTTCAGATTGAATTATAGTTTATAGTTTATTCAATTTTTGATTAAACGCTTTTTCGTTTCTTCAAAGCGTTGTACAGAATAAAAATAACTTTACAGAAAAAAGTAAATAAAACGTTTAATACAAACTTTTAAGATCAACATGACTGACGTATTAGGTAATTATAGACAAGCATGCAATAGACACGATTGGTAAAGGGGGTAAGAAATACAATTGATGAAATAAAAATAAGAAACATTTAAGGTAAACACAAAAGGAATTAGGGGAAGGGTATAAATTAAAAAACAAGTATTAATTATCACATATAGTAAAATTCTGGTGATTGGGATGTGCTTACAGTTTGGCAGTTATATTTGGGCCTTGAAATATGTCACTATACTCAGGGCAGGATTAAACAATAGGCCAAGTAGGCACGTGCCTAGGGCCCAAAATGGTCAGGGGGGCCCGATGAAAGAGGGCATCAACATTGTTTTATCCAAAAGTCGATGGTCCCCTCCAGCATTGATCGGCAACGCGGGTCCCACCCCGATCGGCAATACAGGCCCCCCCCCCATAAGACAAGCGAGCAACGCGGGTAAGAAAGGGAACAGGAATTGTAATTGTGCATGCGGTGCTCCTTGCCCAAAGCTTCCCTCTGATGCAGCTTCCTGTTTCCCCCTGGGCGCATGGTGGGGTGGGGCGGGGCAGAGGGCCCAGTGTACTTGTGTGCCTAGGGGCCCTTGACGAATTAATCCTGCCCTGACTATACTTACATCTCATCATTTATACTAAGAGTTAATTTTTTCATCCATGATCAAAAGATCCACGTGTAAAGATGGGGGTGCTTGAGGCAGCTGTTCCCAGGAAGAGAGACTATATTTTGTTAGAGTGAGATAATATGTAAAAATAAAAGAAAAACACAAAGGACTAACTAAATGTAGTTTATGATTAGCTTTCAAAGGAAACCTCTTCTTCCTCAGATCTTCGAAAGCTAATTATAAACTATATTGTTAGTTCGATAAAAAAAGGTTTGGTTTTTTTTCATTTGTGTTTTTCTTTCATTTCTACATATTACGGTACCTGGAAGAGTGGACTAACACGGCCACCATAGGAGCCAACTTTTCTTTTTTTTTTTTTAATTCTTTATTCATTTAAAAAAAAACTTTCATCAAGTGTACAATAATCATAATAAACACAATGAATCAATGCACTTGTATATCTTATCATTATAATCTAAACATATAGATGTAACCCTCTCCCCACCCTCCCTCAAAACCCTTCATTCATGTAAAGAACCCTATATTTGTATACGTCAACCCTCCTATTATTATATGATGCTGACTAATAGGAAAATGGTTTTTAATCATGACAAAAAGACGCCAATGGCACCCATATTTTAATAAAATTATTATAATTTCCATTTTGTGTCGCTATTGATCTTTCCATTCTATATATGTGGCATAATGAATTCCACCAAAATTTAAGTTTAACCTAGTAAGATTTTTCCAGTTATTAGTAATATGTTGGATGGCAACTCCAGTCATGATCATTAAAAGTTTATTATTACTCGATGATATCTGACTCTTTTTTCTCATACACATTCCAAATATCACAGTATCATAAGATAACGCTACATGGTTTTCCAATAAACAATTTATTTGATCCCAGATTAAGTTCCAAATGGCTAAAATATGGGGACAATAGAATAAAAGATGATCCAAAGTCCCTATCTCCGACTTACAATGCCGGTATCTATTGGACAAAGTTTTATTTAGCTTTTGTAATCTAACTGGGGTCCAAAAAGCTCTATGCAACAAAAAAAACCAAGTTTGTCTCATAGACGCTGACATTGTACATCTCATTCTCCAAGACCAAATTTGTGGCCATTGAGATGCTGAAATCTGATGTTTAATCTCAATGCTCCAAATATCCCTCAGACCATTTTTAGGTTTTTTTTTTAACTAAATTACTAATAGATTTATACCACTGTGCGGCCTGGTGACCCAGAAAGTCTGCCTGAAAACATAAGAAGTCCAAACTGGACTGAGTACTAAGATTTTTCCATTCAGGGATCCCAGCCTGAATGACCTGCTTCAATTGCAACCATCGAAAATATTGTGATTTATGAAGCCCAAATTTATGTTGCAATTGTGTAAAATCCAGCAGTTTACCATTAGAAATGACATCATTTAAATTTCTAATTCCTGCAATTATCCAATGTTTCCAGACGATCTTAAAACCGCCAATTTGAATCTTGGAGTTTAGCCATATGGATTTATTGGTGGATTTATTAATAGGAAATTCTGTTAAATTACTAACAAATCTTAATGTTTTCCAAGTATCTATTAAAATTCTATTTTCTTTGTATAATCTGGGCATCTTGATACTGAGAACATGAGAAAGATGTAAAGGAAACATGAGACGCCATTCCAAATATAACCAATCAGGAGTATATTCAATGAGCTCCGGGAGGACCCAATACATACCTTGACGTAAAATATAGGCCTGATGGTACCTATAAAAATTTAGAAAATTTACCCCACCCTCCTTAATTGGTTTTTGCAAAGATACTAAAGCAATTCTAGGAGTTTTACTAAGCCAAATAAATTTAGTAATTATTGAGTTCAATTTTTTATAGAAAGACCCATGAAAGAATACTGGTATCATACCCATTTGATAGCAAACCACAGGCAATATCATCATTTTAACAGTTTGGACTCTCCCCCACCAAGATAAATGTAATGGATTCCAATGTTCACATAATTCTGTAACCTTTTTTAATAAAAATTTCTCATTTTCTTTTACTGTATCATCTACTGTATTTTTTATCCAAATTCCTAAATATTTCAATCCATCAGTGGCGTACGTAGGGTATGTGGCACCCGGGGCCCATCATTTTTTGACACCCCCCCATGTAAAAAAATATTTTTTGTAATGACCATGAAACGGAATAAATGGTCAGAATAGAAACAGGCAGTGAAAATTTTTTTTTATTGAACCTCATATATTACATTACATTACAAGCAGCGCTGTTACAAACATATTCTGAAGGTCAATGCTAAGGTTAACAAAGTTTCCTTCCTTGGACCAGAAGGAGATACTGACAAACCACTGGAAGAGATCCCAAAACAACTACCCAGGAACAACACCCAAAGACCCACTCAGTGTGTGAACCAGTTGAGTGGAGTGGACTAATTAGGGGGTGGAAATGGGCCCGAAGTTTGCTCAACAGAATTTCCCAGACCACCTCTTCCTCTTAACACATTGACACGCTGCCACCACCACCACCATTAGGAACATCTCACCGGGTAGGCCAGCAATGTTATAAACTTTATAAAACACATTATTATATTTTCTTATAAAGCACATATTTTAACTGAACTCTCTGACATCCTCAGCCTTGCCATTCACAAAAATAGAAGGAAGAAAAGTTCCCATTTCCTGCTGTCTCATGTCCCCGGCCTATACAATATTTTTCTTCTGCAGTCCCTTCAAAAGTCTGACCAAATCCTCGTTTCACTTGCATTATAAAATACTGAGGATGCCATCTCTCCCCAATCCCAGGTCCTAAAATCTAAGACAGTAACCATTATTCCAAACATAACATAACATAAATTATGTCTGAATTGTCATGACATCAGAAGTACATATGGAGTAGTTGCAGGTGATGCTTGGGACAGTTCTGATTGTGTTAATTCGGTTTTATGTGTTTTTTGAATAGAAGGGTTTTTATTTCTTTTTTGAAGGTTTTGTAGTCTGTGGTCAAGGTCAATAGGTTGTAGAGTTGGGGGTCGAGTGTTGCAGCTTGAATGACTAGGAGGTTGTTGAACAGTTTTTGGTTGGAGGGTGTGTGAATGGTACGTGAGTTCTCCTATGTCTGGTTGAGGTGGATTGAATTATTTAGCTGAAGAAATTAGTTACCCCCATTCCACACACATTAATTCTCTTCCATTTTTGTTCCCATTATAAAAAAACACTGATAAGTTCCCAGAAAAAAAATACATTAAAATAAGAAGTGAAAACAAAGGCCCCTACAGATGAGAACATAACATAAGAATAGCCTAACTGGGTCAGACCAATGGTCCATCATGCCCAGTAGCCCATTCTCAAGGTAGCCAATCCAGGTCACTAATACCTGGTCAAAATCCAAAGAATAGCAACATTCCATGCTACCGATCCAGGGCAAGCAGACACTTCCCCCTTGTCTTAATAACAGACTATGGACTTTTCCTCCAGGAATTTGTTCAAATCTTTCTTAAAATCAGCTACACTATCTGCTTTTACCATAACTTCTGGCCACTTCATTTTTAAGTTTAGATCTTTCCTTCCAAACAGAGACCTTGCTAGATGTCAAATACAGCACAAGGTAACTTCATACGGACTTAGCTGTGCAGGAAATGTTTTTTTCTTTCGATCACTACATAGCCTAATGCCACACAAGCAGCGCTGTTACAAACATATTCTGAAGGTCAATGCTAAGGTTAACAAAGTTTCCTTCCTTCAACCACAAGGAGATTCTGACAAACTACTGGAAGAGATCCCAAAACAACTACCCAGGCACAACACCCAAAGACCCACTCAGTGTGTGAACCAGTTGAGTGGAGTGGACTAACTGGGGGGTGGAAATGGGCCTGGAGTTTGCTCAGCAGAATTTCCTAGACCACCTCTTCCTCTCAACACATTGACACGCTGCCTCCACCACTAGGAACACCTCACCGGGTAGGCCAGCAATGCTTATAAATTTTATAAAACATAATATTATATTTTCTTTTAAAGCACATATTTTAACTGAGCTCTGACATCCTCAGCCTTTCCATTCACAAAAATAGAAGGAAGAAAAGTTCCCATTTCCTGCTGTCTCATGTCCCCGGCCTATACAATATTTTTGCAGACCCTTCAAAAGTCTGACCAAATCTTCGTTTCACTTGCATTATAAAGTACTGAGGATGCTATCTCTCCCCAATCCCAGGTCCTAAAGTCTACGACAGTATCACAAACTAGTGCTGCCAGATTCAGGAAAAAAATTTTCGATTCAGCCTATTGAATTGGTTTATCGATTCGATTTTAATGCCCAATTGGGTGTTTTTTTTCAAACATCCTGGTGGGTTTATTTTATAACTTTTTCACCCCCCTTTGGCTTCTCCTAACCACACTGGTGCTGTGGTGTAAATAAAATAAAGAAACAAAAAGGACTTTTCCTCTCTCTGTTAAATCCTAGCTCACGTTTGCGGTCTAACACCAGCTCTGGCAGGATACACATTTCAAATCTGACATATTGTAATCACAAAACAGAAAATAAAATTAGTTTTTCTACCTTTTGTTGTCTGGTTATTTTTCAAATCTTGTTGGTTCAAGGCTCTGGTTGTCTTCTGATAACTTGCTTGCCAGGGTCTCCTTCTTCGTTCTTTCTGCATGCTAACCATCCATCTGCCATCTCTGTCCTCCCCGTTTCCCTTCCCTCCCACGGATGTCTGGCATCTTTCCTTTTTTTCGTCTCCCTCCACAGATCCACCTTTTCTTAACTACCCATTCATCCAGCATCTCTCCCTCCTTCCCCACCACCCCGGGGTCCACCATCTCTCTCTTTCTTTTCCCAACTACTCTTCTAACCAGTATCCCTATTCCCCCCCTCTACAACATCCCTTGTGTCCAACTTCTCTCCCTTTCTGTTCCTACCCTCCCTAAAACCCATGGTCCATCATCTCTCTCCCTCTCCTCTATTTTCATACCCATTATTTCTTCCCACCCAAAGTTCGGCATATGCATGTCTCTTTGAACCCCTCCACCTTCCCTCCGTGTACTTCTGCACCAGGGCCCCCTACCCTGAAGGCCTGTCCCCCCCTTGAAGGCCTGCACCCACCCTTGAAGGCCTCTCCCCTCCTTTAAGGCCTGCACCCCCCTAAATGCCTGTCCCCTCCCTTGAAGGCCTGCACCCCCCCTTGAAGGCCTGCACTCCCCCTCGAAGGCCTGCACCCCCTCTCGAAGGCCTGTCCCCCCTCGAAGGCCTGTCCCCCCCTCGAAGGCCTGTCCCCCCTTGAAGGCCTGCACCCCCCCCTTAAAGGCCTGCACCCCCCCATTGAAGGCCTGCACCCCCTCTTGAAGGCCTGCACCCCCCTCGAAGGCCTGTCCCCCCCTTGAAGGCCTGCTCCCCCCTCGAAGGTCTGTCCCCCCCATTGAAGGCCTGCACCCCCCTCTTGAAGGCCTGTCCCCCCCTTGAAGGCCTGCACCCCCTCTCGAAGGCCTGTCCCCCCTTGAAGGCCTGCACCCTCCCTAGAAGGCCTGCACCCCCCTCTTGAAGGCCTGCACCCCCTCTCGAAGGCCTGCACCCCCCTCGAAGGCCTGTCCCCCCCTTGATGGCCTGCACCCCCCTCGAAGGCCTGTCCCCCCCTTGAAGGCCTGCACTCCCCTCTTGAAGGCCTGTCCCCCCCTTGAAGGCCTGCACCCCCCTCGAAGGCCTGCACCCCCCCTCAAAGGCCTGTCCCCCCCTCGAAGGCCTGTCCCCCCCCTTGAAGGCCTGCACCCCCCTTGAAGGCCTGCACCGCCTCTCGAAGCCTGCACCCCCCCTCGAAGGCCTGTCCCTCCCTTGAAGGCCTGCACCCTCCCTTGAGGGCCTGTCCCCCCCCCTTGAAGGCCTGCACCCTCCCCCGAAGGCCTGCCTGTCCCCTCCCCACACCCTTGAAGGCCTGCCTGCCTGTCCCTTCCTTGAAGGCCTGTCCCCCTGAAGGCCTGTCTCCTTCCCCCCCCCCAAGGCCGGCCTGCCTGCCTGCCTCACCCTGAAGGCCTGCACCCCCCCCCTCCGCAGGACCACTCGCCCTCCCATCACCTCGAAGGACCGCTCATCTGCCCAGCTTGCCTGCACAATTTACCTGAAGCAACCTGCAGCAAGATCGCGATCCCAGCGATCTTTGTGCTGATTTGGCTCTGTTTCCTCTGCCGCGGTCCCGCCCCTCCTCCTCCTCTGAGTGGAAGAATTTCAGATTTATTCCAATTTATTTTGTAACCTGAAAATTTACCAAACATTTCAATCAATTCTAACAAACAAGGAATGGAGGAATTTGGATTTCTCAAATATAGTAAAATATCATCTGCATAGACAGAAAACTTGTATTCCCAGTCATTACGTGCAATACCCTGTATCTCCTTTGTTTGTTGAATAACTAACAATAAGGGTTCTAAAACTATATCAAAAAGCAAAGGAGATAATGGACAACCCTGTCTAACTCCCCTATGCAATTGAAAACGATCCGATAAATTATTATCTAATATAATAAAATGATAGGCCGCGCATGCGCAGTCAAAAATCGTGTTCCCTGATCCCGTCGCGGAAACATGAGTGCGCATGCGCGGGTTTTACGTCACCTGCTCTCCACCTCACGCCGCCAACGATCTCTGTTCCTCTTGCACTATGGCACGCCACGCCACGCATGTCCGCTGCCGACCTTGAGCTCCTGAGGGCCGGCGCCGTGAGCCGCCCGGCCAGTGATGAAGCCCCGCCTCCCGCTCTGCACCACGATCGAGAGAGGAGCTGCGGCGGCGGCTTTCAACTAAAAAAAAAAAAATACACAACTGCAGGTCGCCGCTCTCACCCGGTTCTCAGGGTGCGGCTGAGCGCTGGCGGCCGGTGAACCCTAATTGCAGCGGCGGCTTTCAACTACAAAAAAAAAAAAAAAAACAGCTGAAGATAGCAGCTCTCACCCGGCTCTCACAGGAAAATGGACAGGGGAAGAAATGCTGCTGCAGCTGCTGTACAGGGAAGTGGGGAGGGAGGAAAATGCTGCACAGGGAAGTAGGGAGGGGGGAAATGCTGATGCACAAGGAAATGGAGGTGGAGGGAATGCTGATAGGAGCAGGTAAGGAGTGCTGCTGGACAGGGGGAGCAGGGAAGATGGTCAGTGGGAGAAAAGAAGGAGTGCTGCTGGACAGGGAGAGCAGGGAAGAGGAACAGGGGAACAGGGAAGAGAAACAGGGGAGTAGGTAAGAAGTGCTGCTGGACAGGGGGAGCAAGGAAGAGTGACTGGGGAGCAGGGAAGAAGTGCTGCTGGACAGGGGGAGCAGGTAAGGAGTGCTGCTGGACAGGGGGAGGTAAAAGGAAGGGAGAAGGCCTACTGCTGGACAGGTGGAACAGGCAAGGGGTGATGGTTGACAGCCGAGGAAAGAGAGAGACAGAAAGCGGTCAAGGGGAGAGAGAGAGAAAGAAATAATGAAAGACAGACATACATATATTCTAACACCCGTTAATGTAACGGGCTTAAAGACTAGTTAATATATAATCTTGCCATAGGGGCGCTATACAAAGCTTGTATCATTTGAATAAATCCTGGACCAATGCCAAACCACTCCAATGCTTGATACATAAACTTCAATTCCACTCTATCAAATGCTTTTTCCGCATCCAAAGATACAGCAAAAGCCGGATCATTCATATTTTTAGTTAAATTTAAGGTATGAAACGCCAATCTAGTGTTACTAGAAGAATGTCTATTTGCAATGAATCCAGTTTGGTGTACATCAATTATGAAAGGGAGAGCCTTAGCCAATCTCAAGGCCAGAATTTTAGCCAATAGTTTTCCATCCACATTAATTAAAGATATCGGCCTGTAGTTTGAAACCAAAGTAGGATCTTTATTTGGCTTTGGCAAAACAATAGTCAAAGCTTCTGCCATAGTACCTGTAATACAATCCTTATTTAGTTGAAACTGATACAAATTTAATAAATGGGGTAGTAAAGGAGCCATCTTTTCAAAATGATTGGGGGTGCTCAAAAGCTCTGCCCCAGACCCCACCCCCATAATAATAGTACTAATTGTAATGCCATTTTCCCATTCATTTTTCATATATATACACAATATAATCTTATTAACAATATATAATTAAACTACACTGTGTATATATATATATATATATATATATATATATATATATATATATGCCTACACTATATACTTCTCAACATTCATTTCTATCAGAACACCTGGCCTTGGTCACACATGCAGAACACAGATAACCCCTATGCAAACTAAAAGTACTAATATACACAAACGAAACCCTCAGATGCTAGACTCTATATGCAGCACACCACCAGAGAAATAGAAAGAAAATAATTTCTTCCGAAACAGTGCAAACTACAGACAGCAGATATAATTTCTTAAAACTGACACATTTCAATCATTAAATTGAACATAAAATCATTTTTCTACCTTTGTTGTCTGGTGATTTTATTTTTCTAATCAAGCCAGATTAATACAGATCAATCCTGCACAGTTAATGTTAACAGAAAACAATGTCCTTTTCATACATACAGAACACAGATACACCCTCGCCCAGTATGGAATAAGTAATCACAAACTAAAAACAGAAATATGTAGACAAAAGTTAACTGAACCACCAAGAAGCCAGTCTCTGCATACAGTGAAACACCACAGAAACAGTGACACATATCCCCTAATTCTCTGCAAAATATAAAGATAGCAGATGTAAATTTGAAAAAACTGACAAATAATCACAACTTTACAAATTAACAAATAGAAATAAAACAAAAATGGAAAATAGGAAAATACCATTTTATTGGATTAATCCATTTTTAAATTAGCTTTCAGAGACCAAAACCTCCTCCAGGTCAGTGCATATACTGCTGTTATGGTATCCTATCCCCTTAGGGGTAAGCGAGCTACCTGTTTGGGGGTACGTGGCCTGGCCACCGCCTGGGATGCCTCCCGCCAGGGTTCCCTGCCTGCCCCCTGCTGAACTGACATCGGGGGAAGGCTTGTAAGCCAGTCGCATGCAGTGTGTGAGTTGCTGCAAGCGCCCAGCTCACAAGCCTTCACCCCCAACGTCAATTCTGACATTGGAGAGAAAGTTCCGGGCCAGGCAGGCAGTGATTGGCTGGTCTGAAACCTTCTCTCTGATGTCAGAATTGACATCAGGGGGAAGGCTTGTGGGCTGGCCGCATGCAGCGTGTGAGTTGCTGCACGCGCCATGGCCCGTCCCTGTGTGGAGTTGCTGCTGGGTGGGGGATGGAGTGTGTCGGCTCTGGGTCAGCTTCAGGGGTGGGGGGTGGTGCAGCGTGTGAGCAGACGGAGGCAGGGAGGCATCCCTCGTGGCAGAGGCGGCTTCAGCGGTGGGGGCAGGCAGGGATTCCCAAAGGGTTCGGGGCAGGGGAAGGGAGCACAAACTCAACCCAGAAGAAAGGGAAGGGGCATGAATCTGGGGGCACTAACTTGGACATAGGAGGGAGGGAATAGAAAGGGAAAATTGATGGGCATGAGTTTGTGTGTGAGAGATGGTGCACATGGGGAAATGAAGAAAGGAAAATTGGGCATAGAGAGAGAAAAGTGAGGCAGAGATGCATGGGGAATAGAAGGATGAGAGGGAGAAATGTTGGCTATGGTGGTAGAGAGGACAGATTAAAGAGGATGCAAGGGGAAGGAATGTTGAACATAGTGATGGAGGGAGAAATGTGGCATTGTGCTGGAGAGGGGTGATAGAAGGAGAAATGAGTATGGAGCTGGTGGGCAGTGGTGAAAAATACTGCACATGATCCGGGGGATAAGAGAGGGAGAAATATTGAATATGGCAGTAGAGGGGGTGGGAGAGATGTCTGGATCTCTCAAGACAGATGGACAGTGAGAGAGAGAGAGAGGGAGACATATTGCCAATAGGGGTGGAGGAGAGTGGAAGAAAAGTTGGTCTCATGGAGAGACAGAGAGAGAAAGATGTTGGTTGGGGAAGGGAATGGAGTTCGGAGGAGAGGCTCCTCATTACAGCTCGAGTTTTCAAGCAAAGTTCTGGGTGTCACTTTGGACTCTTCTCTATCCTTCAACAACCATCTCCATTCCTTGGTAAAAAAATGCTTCTTCAGCCTTCATATGCTAAGGAAAGTCAGACCCTACTTTCATCAAAAACACTTTGCAGTCCTAGTACAATCCATCATCCTTTCCAGATTGGACTATTGCAATTCTATCTACCTAAGCCTAACCAAGAAAAGCTTCCATAGACTTTAGCGGATTCAGAACACCGCGGCTAAGCTTATTTTTGCAAAAAGCAAATTTGATCACGTCTCGCCACTCCTGTCTAAGCTTCATTGGTTCCCAGTAATCCCCAGGATCCACTTCAAATGTGCGTGCCTAGCCTTCAAGATCCTACATGGCATCCTTCCTGCCGTTATTCATCTATCCTGGAACTCCGCAACTCCTACCTCCTCCAGATCCTCCCAAACTCTTAAACTATCTTTCCCTTCCACAAAAGCTATTTCTCATGCAGGCAAACTAGGGTCATCCCTCCCCTTTAGAATAACCTTACCTCCCCGCTCCGAACCTCAAGCTCCCTCCAACTTTTCCGTAAACACCTAAAAACCTGGCTATTCTCAAAACTGTATCACTTCCCCCCCTCTTAGGCTCTCCCACCCATCCTCACCCTCTTACACCTAATCCTTAAACCCTCCACTAGAGTTCCTTTCTCATCCTAATTCCTGTAAACCGTGCCGAGCTCTGCGTCTACGGAGATGGTGCGGTATATAAACCTAAAGTTTAGTTTAGTTTAGTTTAGTTTAGTTTTGGAAGTGTGCAGGAGGCAGAAAGAAAAAAAAATATTGGAAATGCAACCAGAAACTCATGAAATCACCAGACAACAAAGGTAGGAAAAATAATTTTATTTTCAATTCAGTGATCAAAGTGTGCCAGTTTTGTGAATTTATATCTGCTGTCAATATTTTGCTCTATATTTGTCTATTTTGCTATAGTTGTTATTGATTGCATATTTTAAAGTCATCTGCCTTGACCTCTTTGAAACCCCCCCTCCCCGAATATAAATGATAATTAACATTTTCTGTGCGTACAGTGTGCTTTATTTTTTTTTTTTTAATTTTGTGGTTACCATTATGTATTAATAAGATTATATTGTGTGTGTATATGAAAAATAGATGGATGAAATTGCGTTACAATTAGTAAACTAAACTAAACCTTAGGTTTGTATACCGCATCATCTCTACTTTCACAAAGCTCGACACGGTTAACAGGAGTTAGGGTAGAAAGGAACTCCAGAGGAGGGAAGGATGAGGAGGAAATTTAAAGGACTAGAATAATCAGAGAGGGAGGAAGAGTTACATTTTTGAGAATAACCAGGTTTTCAGATGTTTACGGAAGAGTTGGAGGGAGCTCAGATTCCTAAGAGGGGAGGTAAGGTTGTTCCAAAGCTCAGTGATTCTAAAAGAGAGGGAGGAACCTAGTTTTCCTACAAGGGAGACCCCTTTTAGAGAGGGAAAGGAGAGTTTCAGTTTTTGGGTGGATCTGGTGGAATTGGGGTTAGAGGAATTCCAAGAAAGAGTAATAAAGGGGGGGAGGATGCCGTGTAGGATCTTGAAAGTAAGGCAGGCACATTTGAAGTGGACTCTGGAGATTATCGGAAACCAGTAGAGCTTGGACAAAAGTGGTGAGACGTGGTCGAATTTGCTTTTTGCGAAGATAAGCTTAGCAGCGGCATACTAGTATTATGGGGGTAGGGTCTGAGGCAGAGCTTGGGCAGGTCTGGGGTGGAGCTTGGGCAGGGGTACTCTGTTGGTATTTGTTAGGATTAGGGGATACTTGGCTTGAAGAAGTTGAGAAACACTGTCCTATCCTGATCTATGGAAGGGGATTTGGACTCCAAAAGTTAGTAAAAAATGTATTAAAATTAGTCCATTAAAAAGATTACCTCATTTTTATTTTTCTGTTTATAAAAATTTATCAAAACAACTACAATGCTATTTTATTCTAAAGCAACAAAAAAATCTTTTTTTCTACATTTTGTCATCTCTGCTTTAACCATCTTCTCTTCACTCTCTTCTTTTTATCCAGCATCTGTCCTCTCTCCCTTCATGCAGCATATGCCCTCTTTCTCTGCCCTTTCCATCTACTGTCCACCCTCTTTCTCTGCCCCTTCCATCCACTGTCTGCCATCTCTCTTCCACCAACTAACTGCCCTCTCCCCATATGGCCTCTTCCCTCTTTCTTTGTCCCTTCTATAAATTGTCTATTTTGTATCTTTTCTCTCTTTTGTTCATGATTCATTTCAGTTTCACTCCCTCTCCATTTTGCTCTCTCTGTGTTCACCCCTCCCCTATGCTCTGGCATGTTTCTCCTTTCCTTTCTTCTCTTCTTTCCCTCCATGCCCTAGCAATGGCATCTCTCTCCTCTCCTTCCCTTCCATCTCTCCCTCCCCCTCCATGCTCTAGGCATCTCCTTCCTTTCCCCTTGGTCAGGCATATGTTGCCTTCCCTTCCCTCCCCCCATGCTCTGGCATATCTCTCCTCCCCTTCCTTTCCATCTATCCCTCCCCCTCTATGGTCTGGCATTTCCTCTCCTTCCTTTCCCCTTGGTTAGGCATCTGTATCCTTCCCTCCCCGATGCACTGGAATCTCTCTCCTTTCATTCCTTTCCATCTCTCCATTCCCCTCCATACTCTGGCATCTTCTCTCCTTCATTTCCCTCCCTCCCTTCTTTCCCCTTGGTCTGGCATCTCTGTCTCCTTCCCTTCCCTCCATGCTCTGGTATCTTTCCCTCTCCCTCCAAGGTCTGGCATCTCCTCTCCTTCCTTCCCTCCCTCCCTCTCCTTTCCCTAGTCTTCCTTATCCATCCCTCTCCCCAATTGGGTGCAGCAATTTTCTCACTCTCTGCCCCCTCCTCCCTCCCCGTTCAACAGTGCAGTGTTAACAATTTGCTGCTCTCGTCAGCTTCAGGCCTTCCCCTCTGCCGGGACCTGCCCTCGTGGAAACTGGGACCTGGTAGAGAGGAAAGCCCGAAGCTTACAAGAGTAGCAAATTGTGAATCCTGCTGCTGCTGGAAGAAGTTCATGATGGCTTTAGAGCACCCTTTTGGTAATCGCTGAGGGAAGGTGAGGGGAAGGGAGGGAGGTGCATGGGTTGGAAGGGTTAGAGATTCATGGACTTCACGCTGGCACTGGTCACAAAAGGTCTCAAAAATATTGGCGTGATCGGGCACTCACAGAGCTGGCATTTATGATGGCCACCACACATTTTTACATTAGTTAGATGAAATTGATCATGAATTAATCTGACCTCTCCCCACCTCCAGATTGAGAGTCATGGAAGAAACCAATTGAAAACCATGCTGCAACTTTATGTCTATTAGCTAGCACTCGTTGAAGCTTCTGATTAAACTCAAAGGCAGGGCCGGATTAAAGGATAGGCCCAGTAGGCATGGGCCTAGGGTCCGAAATGGTCAGGGGGGCCTGCCGGTACAGTGCTTTAGGGCCTTAGCCTTGCTAGATTTGCTGGCGGCAACAGTAGCGTCGTCATCTTCCTGGGCCCCCTGACCCGACCCTCCTATCTCTCATTCCCTCCCATGCGAACCCCGCTGACCCTCCCACTGCGAGACGACCGACTGAGAAACCTCCCTCCAGCAGCTTGGCAGCTGCAGCACTCTAAACAGGCTGCTTCGTGGTTTTCTCCTGCCAGTGATTCCCTCTGGCGCATCACTGATGATGTCATCAATGATGCGGCAGAGGGAATTACCATCAGGGAAAGCCGCGAAGCAGCCTGTTTAGTGTGCTGCGCTGCCATGCTGCTGGAGGGAGGTTTCTCAGTCGGTCGTCTCGTGGTGGGAGGTTGGCGGGGTTTGCATGGGAGGGAGGGAGAGATAGGAGGGTCGGGTCAGGGGGAGGGGAGAGAAGCGGTTTGCCTCGGTTGTTCGGCCTGGTGTTATGAACTTCTTTGGGCAGCAGCAGCATTCGCAATTCGCTGCTGTTGCTGGCTTCAGGCCTTCCTCTCTTCCGGGTCCTGCCTATTTCCTGTTTCCATGAAGGCAGGGACCCGACAGAGAAGGCCCGAAGTTGAAGAGCACAGGTCCAAGCACCAAGCCCTGCGGCACTCCACTGGTGCTGCTCTTCCAGTCCAAGTATTGTCCATTTACCCCCACTCTCTGTTTCCTATGCTCCAGCCAGTTTTCAATCCACGTGAGTATTTCACCCTTGATTCCATGACTCGCAATTTTGCAAAGTAGTCGTTCATGTGGAACCTTGTCGAACGCATTCTGAAAATCCAGATATACAATGTCGACCAGGTTGCCCTTGTCTCTCTGCCTGTTTACTCCTTTGAAGTCTGTCAATGCGGCATTAAAGGTGAAGACCTTGAAGACCATGTGTTCAGTCGTAGCCTCGGTAGCACTGTGAAAATTCCTAGCCTCATTGGATTTGACAGAGGCTTACTTACATATTTCAATTTTCCTGAAACACAGAAGGTTTCTCAGTTCCATGTGCTAGAGAAGCATTTCCAGTTTTTGGTGCTTCCTTTCAGGAGAGCTATGGTGTCTCACACCTTTACAAAGTAATGGTGGTAGCTGCAGCACACCTGTGCAAAGCAGGGATTCAAGTTCAACCATATTTGGACGATTGGCTGATCAAAGCCCTGTTGAAAGCCGACCTGCAGGACCTGGGATGGATTACCAGTTTCCAGAAGAATCATCTGGACTCAGTCCAATCCCTGGAGTATCTCGGGTTTCTGCTCAACACAGCAGAAGACTGGATTTTCCTTCCAGAGACACACAAGCTGAAGCTAAGATGCCAGATTTTGGGGATCCAGCCCTTTGGCTTGACACTATCTGTAGTTCCTGGGGGTCCATGGTAGCGACCGTAGACGTAGAACCTTGGTGAAAGCTCACCTACTTTCTCTTCAGAGTGCAGTACTATCCCACTGGTCTCTGCAAATGGATCCACTCCAGAGGCAATTGCCCTGGATGGTGGAAACGCATCAAAGTCTGTGCTGGTGGCTCTGGGCAGAGACGTTATCCAAAGGCTTTCCTCTCCACATTTCCTCTTGGGAGATACTAATGACGGATGCCAGTCTGTATGGTTAGTGAGATCATTGTGAGGGTTGCGCAGTTCAGGGCCGCTGGTTACCCTCTCAGAGATTGGGACTGAGAGCCATTTGTCTAATGCTGCATGCCTTCAAATAGTCACTGGAAGGCAAAACAGTCAGGGTTTTCTCAGACAATGCCACAGCAGTGGCATACATCATCAGACAAGGAGGCACCAAAAGTGCTTCATTAAAACAAGAGGCCCAATTGCTGTTTCATTTGGCAGAAGCCCACCTTGAAGCCATATCGGTTGAGCATGTAATGAGAGTGAACAATGTACAAGCTGACTTTCTTAGTCGCCAGACCCTGGATCCAGAGGAGTGGTCTCTGCTGAAACATTGCTGAAACATTGCTGAAACAAGGCTGCCCTGTGAACTTCTAAAAGCTAAGTTACTCACCATTTCATATTCTGCTCTTTTCACTGGTTTTCAGCATTATATCTGCTTAATTTCTCTTCTCCTCCCTGTTTCTTACTAAAAAAAAAATATAAAAAAAGCACAAAAAAATCCTTCTCTTTCCTCTGTTAAATCTTATTTCCTCTTCCTGCAGTTTTGTTTAAAATACTGTGTTTTAGGTGGTATAGAGCCTATATTTCTGCCTTACTAGTAGTCTTACTTATAGTCCCACCAACCCCAGGGACCACTATTCATATATAGAGACCCATATAATCAGGACTTCACAACCAATCAAGATGACCTTTATTCTATGCAATCACTGTGGTGCTTTAATTCCAAGACATACTATTTGGAGGCTTAAGGCTTGCCCCATCTGTCTTCAACTTGCCAGTATTAAGCAGGAGCTCTGCAAACTTAAACAGGAATTGAATACAATTAAAGCAGCTTCCATCACTCCACAAAATCATACCAACTTACCACCTCTACCTCAAAGAATAAAACAGCCCAGGAATAAATGGGTCACAGTAGGCTCAGGAAGACTGCGACATGTAACACAGAAACATCCACCTTCACTAATATTACCTCTACAGAATTCCTTCGCTCCACTAGTGCACTGCGATACTCAGGAAAACAGAAGGGAGGTGGGACTGGAACCAATGAAGGAAACTCAAGAGAACAAGAGCACCCTAAGTACAAATAAAAAAGCCAAAAACAGAAAACTATTACTGTTGGGGGATTCCATCATCAGAGGCATTAACCTTGGAACACAGGGCGAGGAGTCCAAAATAGTGAAATGTCTTCCAGGATCCTCAGCTACCAGGAGTTCCAGGCAAATACTGACTATAATTAAGGAAGAAACTAAGGATTTTAACACTGATGTTGTTATCCATCTGGGAACAAATGACCTGGCCAACAACTCCACACTTGCAGCACAGAAAGCTTTTCGGGAGCTTGGTGAGGGCGTGAAACCTTTTGTAAAGACTTTAGCTTTTTCTGAAATACTGCCTGCATATGGAAAAGGAGAGCAAAGAATGAAAAACACAGAGGACTTTAATAGATGGCTCAGAGCCTGGTGTCATCAAGAAGGCTTCAGGTACATAGGAGGATGGGGAAATACATGGAAGGACAAGAAGCTATATTGCACTGATGGGCTACATATTACTACAGCAGGAAAAAGAAACCTTGCAGAGAAATTTAGACAATATTTTTCCAGGCATTTAAACTAGAAGGTGGGGGTGGTGTATGTACGAAGGACAATTATAGAGACCACCCCCGGCAAAAGAAAAGATGTGATAGTAGTAAAGGCTGCAACATAAGCAATATCAGCAACTCATTTCTTAGTATTGCAACGGAAAGTGAAACGACACAAAAATCCATACGAAAAAGGAGATTATCGCTGAAAAATAGCTGGAAAGCGATGACCACAAATGCTCGCAGTCTAAGCAACAAAGTTCATGATCTGCAAGCCCTGATATTAGAGGCAGATCTAGATATTGTTGCTATCACAGAGACATGGTTCAGTGAATCACATGGATGGGATGCAAACATACCGGGATATAATCTTTTTAGGAAGGACAGAGATGGTCATAAAGGTGGAGGAGTAGCTCTCTATGTAAAGATCAATATCCAAGCGACCGAAATGCAAGGGACCTGGGGAGAGGAAGAAGCGATATGGATTGCTCTGAAAAGAGAAGATGGAACTTCTATCTACGTGGGTGTAGTCTACAGACCTCCGACTCAATCGCAGCAAATTGATAAGGATCTGATTGTGGATATCCAAAAGTTTGGAAGGAAAGAGGAGGTTCTGCTGTTGGGAGATTTCAACCTGCCGGATGCGGACTGGAATGTTCCGTCTGCGGAATCGGAAAGAAGTAGGGAGATTGTGGATGCCTTTCAAGAGGCTCTGCTCAGACAAATGGTGACGGAACCCACAAGGGAAAAAGCGATATTGGATCTGGTCCTCACAAATGGAGAGAGTATCTCTAATGTTCGAGTGGGTGCTCACCTGGGTAGTAGCGATCATCAAACGGTTTGGTTTGATATAACGGCTAAAGTGGAGAGCGGCCGCACGATACTTAAAGTCCTAGATTTCAAACGTACGGACTTTAATGCAATGGGAAAGTACCTGAAGAAAGAGCTGTTAGGATGGGAGGACATAAGAGAAGTGGAAAGACAGTGGTCTAAGCTGAAAGGAGCGATAAAAATGGCTACGGACCTTTATGTGAAGAAAATCAATAAAAACAAAAGAAAAAGGAAGCCGATATGGTTCTCCAACCTAGTGGCTGAGAAAATAAAGGCGAAAGAGTTGGCGTTCATGAAATATAAAAAAACCCAAGAAGAGGAGAGCAGAAAGGACTACAGGGTGAAACTGAAAGAAGCCAAGAGAGAGATACGTTTGGCGAAGGCACAGGCGGAAGAACAAATGGCTAAAAATGTAAAAAAGGGAGATAAAAATTTTTTCAGATATATTAGTGAAAGGAGGAAGATAAAAAATGGAATTGCTAGGCTAAAAGATGCTGGGAACAAATATGTGGAGAGTGATGAGGAGAAAGCAAATGTGCTAAACAAATACTTCTGTTCTGTGTTCACAGAAGAAAATCCTGGAGAAGGACCGAGATTGTCCGGCAAAGTTACACGAGAAAATGGAGTAGATTCTGCGCCGTTCACGGAGGAGGGTGTTTATGAGCAACTTGAAAAACTGAAGGTGGACAAAGCGATGGGACCAGACGGGATCCATCCCAGGATACTAAGGGAACTCAGAGAGGTTCTGGCGAGTCCTATTAAAGACTTGTTCAACAAATCTCTGGAGACGGGAGTGATTCCTGGGGATTGGAGGAGAGCGGATGTGGTCCCTATTCATAAAAGTGGTCACAGGGATGAAGCAGGAAACTACAGGCCGGTGAGCCTCACTTCAGTTGTTGGAAAAATAATGGAAGTGTTGCTGAAAGAAAGGATAGTGTATTTCCTTGAATCTAATGGGTTACAGGATCCGAGGCAACATGGCTTTACAAAAGGTAAATCGTGCCAAACGAACCTGATTGAATTTTTTGATTGGGTGACCAGAGAGCTGGATCGAGGACATATGCTAGATGTAATTTATTTGGATTTCAGCAAAGCCTTTGATACAGTTCCTCATAGGAGGCTGTTGAACAAACTTGAAGGGCTGAAGTTAGGACCCAAAGTGGTGAACTGGGTCAGAAACTGGCTGTCGGACAGACGCCAGAGGGTGGTGGTTAATGGAAGTCGCTCGAAGGAAGGAAAGGTGACTAGTGGAGTCCCTCAGGGTTCGGTGCTGGGGCCAATCCTGTTCAATATGTATGTAAGTGACATTGCTGAAGGGTTAGAAGGAAAAGTGTGCCTTTTTGCAGATGATACCAAGATTTGTAACAGAGTAGGCACCGAAGAGGGAGTGGAAAATATGAAAAAGGATCTGCAAAAGTTAGAGGAATGGTCTAATGCCTGGCAACTAAAATTCAATGCAAAGAAATGCAGAGTAATGCATTTGGGGATTAATAATAGGAAGGAACCGTATATGCTGGGAGGAGAGAAGCTGATATGCACGGACGGGGAGAGGGACCTTGGGGTGATCGTGTCCGAAGATCTAAAGGCGAAAAAACAGTGTGACAAGGCAGTGGCTGCTGCCAGAAGGATTCTGGGCTGTATAAAGAGAGGCGTAGTCAGTAGAAGAAAGAAGGTGTTGATGCCCCTGTACAGGTCATTGGTGAGGCCCCACTTGGAGTATTGTGTTCAGTTTTGGAGACCGTATCTGGCGAAAGACGTAAGAAGACTTGAGGCGGTCCAGAGGAGGGCGACGAAAATGATAGGAGGCTTGCACCAGAAGACATATGAGGAGAGACTGGAAGCCCTGAATATGTATACCCTAGAGGAAAGGAGAGACAGGGGAGATATGATTCAGACGTTCAAATACTTAAAGGGTATTAACGTAGAACAAAATCTTTTCCAGAGAAAGGAAAATGGTAAAACCAGAGGACATAATTTGAGGTTGAGGGGTGGTAGATTCAGGGGCAATGTTAGGAAATTCTACTTTACGGAGAGGGTGGTGGATGCCTGGAATGCGCTCCCGAGAGAGGTGGTGGAGAGTAAAACTGTGACTGAGTTCAAAGAAGCGTGGGATGAACACAGAAGATTTAGAATCAGAAAATAATATTAAAGATTGAACTAGGCCAGTTACTGGGCAGACTTGTACGGACTGTGTCTGTGTATGGCCGTTTGGAGGAGGATGGGCAGGGGAGGGCTTCAATGGCTGGGAGGGTGTAGATGGGCTGGAGTAAGTCTTAACAGAGATTTCGGCAGTTGGAACCCAAGCACAGTACCGGGTAAAGCTTTGGATTCTCGCCCAGAAATAGCTAAGAAGAAAAAAAAAAAAAAAAAAATTTTAAATTGAATCAGGTTGGGCAGACTGGATGGACCATTCGGGTCTTTATCTGCCGTCATCTACTATGTTACTATGTTACTATGTTACTATGTTACTATGTTACTATGTTACTGTTCCAGAGTGCTGTCAACAAAATTGTGAAGAGCTGGTGAAGGCCAGCAATTGACCTGATGGCATCAGTGGACAACAAGAAAGTCTCTCGGTACTTCACCTGCTGATTTGAGCCGGGAAGTGCTGGCGTGAATGCCCTAGTCCAGCAGAAAAGATGTTGTATGTGTTTCCTCTGTGGCCAATGGTAGGCCAGGTCATTTGAAGAATAGCGACCCATCATGGGTTGAAGTTTCTAGTGGTGCCAGATTGTCCGTGTCATCCATGGTGCACAGATCTAGTGCATCTACAACAGGACAGATGTCTCATGCTGCCTTTACTTCCAACACTTCTTCTTTTTTTTTTTTTTTTAATATACTGTATATTTTTATTACAATTTCAAAAAAAATATTCACAAGACAAAATTCTTGTTACATGAAACTCTGAGACAAATCTAAAGTAGAAGACAACTTTAACAAGACAACTTTAACAACTTTAAGACAACTTTAAAACAACTTTAAGACAACTTTAAGACAACTTTAACAAGGCCCTAGTGTGATTCACTTTATTTACTTCTTACTAGAGAATGACACGGTGAAAAAATTGGTCCCCGTCACCGCCCCGTCACCGTCTCACCATCCTCTGCACCGCCCCGTCACCGCCATTCCATTCACCGCCCCATCACCGCCACTGCCATCCCATTCACCGCCCCGTCACCGCCACTGCAACCCCATTCACCGCCCCGTCACCGTCACCGTCGCATACATAAAAGCCTCAAACGGGTACGATTTTATATAATTTTCTTTATTTACGTTTAAAGGAAACATTCTGTACAACTTTAAAACTTTAAAACTTTAAAACTTTGTTAAATATTACTTAATAACTAAAAAAAAACAAAACACGACATGTACTTTTAATTGTTCATATTTTTAAACCCGTGGATGAACAACAAATCATCCACAATCTCTGGATTCAGTCTAGTTCTCCTTTCTTCCACAGTTCTTCCCGCAATAGAGAATGCCCTCTCTGAAGATGTGCTGGTAGCTGGAATGCACAGTATCCCTCGTGCAACTTTTGCTAATTTAGGCCAGCATTTCTGTTTATTTCTCCAAAATCTTAAAACATCAGCATCTAAATCAGTAGAACAAAGATAGCTATCCACCTCATTAACAGCAGCCTTCCGAGGTGATAACGTTTCAAAAAAATCACTCAGGAAACCAACGGTTGCATCTATTTTCCTTCTTTTGGAGGGACCTGACCCTGGGAGTTCATCCACTGTGTCGATCTCTGGAAGTGTTGAACGTTGTTCCAGTTTTGAAGTTGAGGGGTCTTCAATTTCAATCTCTTCATACAACCTCTTTAAAGATACGATTGCCTGTGTTTTTTCATCTTCTGGGAAGATAACTGCATTATTTTTCAGACATGGGTGTAACAGAGAAGCAATGCTGTGTAATGGATAAACTGGGAAATAAGTGGTGATTAACTGTTCAAAATGTTTCTTTATGGAAGCAATAATTGATGAATCCGTCGCAGTAACAGTTAGATTTTTGAACAACTGAGCACGTGTTGGAAGGACATTGCAGAGGGTAGGTGTTTTATCAGCAGACAAGATAGATGTAGCTTCATTAAAGTTTCGCAAGACACAAATTGTGTCATTTAATAGTGCTTCATTCAAATCCAAAAGCAGCCTCTGCAGTTTTTTATCCCTATACTCACTGGCCAGTTCTTTAAGATGTGTCAGGTTTAGAGATACCGATTCCAGCATTTTATAGATGCTATTCCATCTTGTTGGAACAGCCTGTTTAAGGCTAGTCTCAAGCTTGTGATGCATTTTTGAATGCTTGACATGTGCTACGGTGTCTTTTGCAAGATTAATCAGCAAACTTACATCAGCAATAGGAGAATCTAAGTCGTCATTGTGCTTCAATCCATGAACCAACACAAGATTAAAATTGTGGCCTGCACATGATAGCCACTGTTGATCTTTGAAGGCAGCCTTAACATTAGCCCCATTGTCAGTGATATAGACATTGTTCTGACGATAAGCACCAAACTCTTCTAATATTTCCCTCACAGTTGTTCGGATGTTAGCTGCAGTGTGCTTATCAGGCAGAGTTCTGGTTGCAAGAATTCTTCCGTGGAGATGAAAATTGTCGTCTACATAGTGTATAGTCACGGTTATGTATGGTCTTCCAGTTCCATCTTCAGTCCACAGATCAGTTGTAATGGCAAATTTATTTTGCCGAACCAAGACCTCAGACAATGCAGCCTTTTCTTTTTCAGCAATTGCTGAAATATGTCTGGACACTGTTCTTGCAGATGGGAGTACTTGATCTGAAGAAACTTGACCATATTTCGCACCAATGAAAATCAACATGTCAGCAAGGCGAGCGAATCCTATTCCCTCGACCACAGAAAAAGGTCTGATGTCGATGGCGCACATCGAAGCAACTGCATCTGTAACGTCTGCTTTTGCTGCTGTAGGCAAGGTACTTCTGCTGTTGTCTTCCTTCGGATTATCTTTGTACAAAAAGTCCTTGATGCTTTTCGTCACTGCAGTATACTTTTGCCCATTGCAGATTGCTGTGTGTGATTTCAGGCCACTGGTACCATCACGTGACCTCCACCTCAAAGCTGACTTGCACTTTTTGCACATGGCGAAACCGCTGTATTGACCATCCACGTTGATGAGAAGAAAGAACTTCCACACAGGACTAGCTCCATTATTCTCCACCAAAGACAATCGATCGCTATTCGTCACGATGAGATTCTGTATTGTACTTTTATCCATGATAGTCTAGAAAAAAAACAAAAAAATGACCAAATAAACAAAAAATGCAGTACCAAAAATAGCAACAAATTACAAACTGCAACAGTTAGCTTCAGTCATTGTCTTACATATAAATACCCACCTTTGCAGAATGACAATACTTCTTTCAACGATAATGTTTTCATATGCAATGTCACCTCAGAAACAACTATAGAAAAATAAACAGATATAAATTCTCAAAACTGACACATTTTGATCACTAAATTTAAAAATAGTTATTTTTCATAAAATTTTTCAATCACTGATCATCCACCACCCCTTGGGCTAGCAATACACAGACATAAAAAGACACAGTCCTACATGAAAAGGGGTTTGAAAAAAAAAAAAACCAGCTCAGTGCTGCAAGAGTATCCCAGCCACACTTCATTACGGAGCTGGGTTTTTTTTCTCACAAAAACAGTCCTAATTGAAACCTCAAATATGGCTTACTAAAAGAGACTAGCTGAGCTACTCTTTCAAAAAGCATACACATTCCCATGCTGAAATTTTCATTTGCTCTGATGCAGGTGAGATTATTAGCTTTTAGGGTCTCTTTTACTAAGCCACATAACATAGAAGGAACAAAATGCATAGGGAGGCAAAATAAATCATTACAACAATTCATAGGGGGCAGCATTCACAATTAATCATTGAAAAATCTTTGCATAAGTGTGTGAGAGAACATAACTCAGAAGGAGGCAGAAGGATAATTAACAACCTAGTATGCGAGCTAAAGTTAATAAACAAAGGTATGGCGCCATAAGTGTATGAATGACAGACAAGTGAAACTAATTAATATGGGAACACGTATATCAGTTCATAAGAATAAACGCTCAGATAGTGGAGAAGCAAAAATTCATAAGGGGACTTCATGAAACATGTAATAAACATCTGTGCAAGAAGGATATGTACAATAAGAGCGAAAATAGTGGTACAGTGGTAACAAATGGGAACGTAGAATACTATGAGAAGAAAAAACGTTAGGGTTAGTCAGCTGAAACAATACATACATAAAATAAACAGCAGCGAAATCCAAATCCTCTCCTCCGAAATCAAAATCGCTACTGCCACACTACAAGCCATTAAATATCAAGTGCGGCAGTAGCGATTGGTCCCCTACTTAGCTCAGACAAATGAGGAAGCTGTAGGAGACAGACAACATGGCGGAGACATACCCGTTCACGAACACGGTGAAACACATCCTACCTTCGTACTCTTCGCTGTCACCGACAACTCCTACACCTCGCCTAAAACCCAACCTCGAAGACGTCCCGCACCGACGTCCCGCCCTCCTCTGACGCAGCTTCGCCTCCCCCCCTCCCCCCCCTCTGACGGAACTTCCTGTTTCCGGGAGGGCGGGCGCGGCAGAGGGAAAGCTCCGGGGCCGTCGCAGGTACCTGTATAAATTGCTGTTTGCTGCCGGCGATCTCGAAAACAAGTTCGGAGGTAGGGCTGGTGGGGGTTGAGATGGAGGGGGGGGGATGTGGTGCTATGGGGGGGGAGGAAGAGCGAGAGAAAGAAAGGGAAAGGGAGTCCCGGGTCCTTGGGGGGGGGGGGGTGCTCGGAGCGTGAGGGCAACCGAATGTGTCGGGACTTGGCGTCTCTGGGGAAAATGTGTACTCGGCGGAGAAATCTAACACCCGTTCACGAACACGGTGAAACACGGGTAAATAGCGGTTTTTAGAAGGGGGGACATTGGCCTGCGGGGACAAATCTATTCACCATTTCTGCGGTCGGTGAATGGCCTTGTCCCCGTCACCGCAGCGACTGCTAGTTTTCTTCCCCGTTTTCGGCGGTGACCCGCGGCTTAAATGCGGTGGCCGCGGGTCAACCGCCACCGTGTCATTCTCTACTTCTTACCCCCTAAATTAATCTTTGATGATTTTCTTTAAATCCAAAAAATCCTTCAATTGTTCTGGAGAATAAAAGGTATATTTAGATCCCATGTCCTGGACCAGGTATTTACATGGATAAGCCAGAAGGAAAGACGCTCCCATTTTAATAGTCTCTTGTCTTAATGAAAGAAACATTTTTCTCTGTTCCTGCGTAGACTTTGTAACATCCAGATAAACCCAAATTCTTTGACCCCCCCCCCAAATGGGAGGTGAAAATTTTCAAAATACAATCTTAACACCATATTCATGTCCTGCTCAAATACAAACGATACCAAAAGCGTTGCTCTCTCAGTGACGTCAACTGTAGATTGTTCCAAAATTGCAGATACAGTATATTATAAACATCAGTCTGTACTTCTCTGTTTTCCTTCTCACCTTCTCCTTGAGTACCTTTTTTTGTAGGCAAATAGTATAATTTGTTTATAGGAGAAATAGCGTTAGAAGAAACTTTTTAATTTTCAGTCAAATATCCATTGCCTTTCATAAAAACACTAGATTTCATGTCCTTTTTATATTTCCTTCTGCTAAGGGTTGTAAAAGGAAAAAAATACCATGATCGCACTCTTGCCTTTCAGGCAGCTTTCTATAAGGACTTTCAACAGCTTCTATTTTCGTCTCATTCTTATCTACACTTTAGAAAACAAAAACATTCCTTTTTCCAAGTTTATAGCTAACTAGATCCTCCCTACACGATGTTCATTTAATATGTGCTTTTTTCTTTAATAACGTTTTGTAAACCACATTGAATTTCACAGCTGTGCGGTCTAGAAATCCGATGTTATATAAAAAGATCTAAAGGTAATATTCCTGACATCCGAAGAAAATTCAAAAGGTGAAGATTCAAACGTCGATTATAATTTTCCATTTACTCCAATATTTTATGTAGTGACATATACAGCCTCTTTTACAAAGCCGCACTAGCGTCTGCTGCGCGGCAACAGCCCCGAAGCCCTTTAAATCTCTATGGGCTTCGGGGCTGTTAGCGCAGAGCAGCCGCTAGTGCAGCTTTGTAAAAGAGACCAATACTCTTTTATCATGGCAACCTTAAATTGCTGTACATGTTGAATCTCTTCCTGTATCTTCTGAACCGATCAGTGAGATCCTCTTTTACCAATTCAATGGTCTTAGTCAAACTTTCTAGCTTATTGGCTATTATTACCTCTTATTGGCTATTATTATCTCTTCTGACGATTTCGAAACTGTAAAGTCCAGTCGTTGAAGGATTTGCCAAATATTAATCAAAGATACTCTGTTGGAACAATGTTACCTTCCAATTCCTTGCTCTTGTTTCTTCAACTCCTTAATCGCTGACATGGTGCCTTTGCTGGTAGACACCGTCTCACTACTTGTGGGTGTGTGAGTCTTCCCCACCAGTTCCCCGGTGGTTGCTGGACATGGAGGGCTTATGGGATCCGGAGGTGATAATGATGTCTCGAACCCCAAGGGAGGCGGCGGCTCTCCTCCGCCCCTCCTCGCTGCTGGGCCAACTTCTCCGGTCTACAATGAAGGAACCACTGCAAAGAAACAATAGAAGGTTTGCTGCATGGGGGAGGAAGAGAGGGCCTGCAAGGGTACAGTCCTCACCACCTCCTTTCTCTTCGTATGTGGCATCTTAGGTAAGAGGGAAAAAAATAATTTTTTGCTGCAAACTTTCTGACCTTCTTCGCGGCTACCTTACACCTCTGCCATCTTGCCCACTCCCCTACTTCCAATACTTCTCTCACAGGTGCCAATTGCCCTGGAAGATCCAAAATGTTTGGTCTTATGGTATGGCTCTTGAGTGCACAGCCTTAGCACAGAATAGATATTCAGGAGGTAGTCATAACTATCCTTCTACAGTCAAAGAAGCCAGCAACTGTCACGGCTTATGCTAAGTACTGGAAGACTTTTCAATACTGGTGTGCTGAGCAGAAGGTAGAGTTGTACATGGCTCACATATCCATAATCCTGTTCCTTCAGGACAGTCTGGAAAAGGGCCTAGCAGTTTGTTCTCTCTTGTGCTTTAATGGAGAAAGGGTCTGTAGCTTCCCATCCTGACATAACCAGATTACTGAAGGAAGTATTGCTACTGCATCCTTCCATGCAACAACCATTCCTTTGTGGAATCTTAATATTGTTTTATGGGCCCTCTGTAAGGCCCTGTATGAACCCTTACAGTTAAGATGGTTTTCCCAGTGGTTATCGCCTCATTAAGAAGAGTTTCTGAGTTCCAGGCTCTATCATGCAGGAAGCCTTTTTGTCTGTGTACATTGTCTATGGTAAACAGTGATGATTATTTGAAAGCACATTCCACCAGAGGTGTGGCTTCTTGGGCAGAATCCCAGGGAGTTCCACCAAGGAGATTTATAAAGCAGCTACATGGTCCACTCTCCATAGTTTTACCAAGTTTTACAGAGCAAAAACAGTATCATAAGAACCCCTTTCCATAAAAGAATATGCTTACAAAGTTCAAAAATAGCTTTCACAATAGTAAGCTAATAAAAAGCCTTAACAAATAAAAAAGTTTTTAATTCTTTTTAAAAGACATTTTGTTAGTTTGGTGCATTTATGCACACACATTTATGCCTAAACAAACAAAAAAAGTATCCAATGGGACTGCAGTGAAATAACAAGTCAAAGAACAAAAGCAAAAACTGCATTGATGGTGTACAGGACGCATGGAGGGGCATAATGAAAAGAAACGTCTAAGTCCGTTTTGGCCTAAGTCACAAGTCATCCAAAGTCTGACATGGGAAAAGGTCCTTTTTCAGAAAATACGTCCATCATATTTTTTTCCCGAAAATCATCCAACTGTACGTCCAGCTATCTGATCATCCAGACCGCTAAGTTATCCATCTTTATACCCCTTTTATGACCAAAAATGTGTCCACCTCAAAAATGCTTAGAAAAAGACCTTTTGGGTGTGGGAGGGGCCAGAAAGGTAAAGGACTGGACACCCAAACATGGCAACAGAGTAGTGGGGCACTTTACGGGCACTGCTGTGAACTTCATGAAAGGATGCCACATAAACATCTCACAACAGCTCTCTTATAGGTCATGGTGAGCCCCCCCAAAACACCCCCAAAATCTAATAGACCCACCTATCTATCACCCCAATAGCCCTCAAGACAGTACAAAAGGGTTTTGGTTTTTTTTGGGTGAGTACATGTTTCTCCATGAATGCAGTGATTAGAGTGGCTTATGGGCCTGGGTCCTCCTCTCCATGGTTTACTAACCCACCCCCAAGACCACTTAAGCCACCTCTGTGCAGCTCTACTAGGCTTTCCTATGCCAGGCTGCCAGGTGCTGATATTCTGGAGGCAGATATATAAAGTTGTAATTGTTTTTTATGGGGGGGGGTCAGTGATCACTGGGGCAGTGTGTGTGGGTCTGTACTTTGTGTCTGCAGTGCTTATCTGGTCACTTTGGATACCTTTTGTGGACTTAGACCTGGTTTTAGATGGCCTAAGTCACAACGTCCAAGTTCCGTCTTGGCAGTGTTGTAAAACTTTTGGTTATACATACAGTACGACTAAGTCTAGGGCGGCCCACCCTCAACACTCCTCCTGAAATGCCCCTTTTAGCTCTGGTCGTCCAAGTGCCGATTTAGGCCGGTTTTTAGATGTTTTCCAGTTTTGATTATGAGCCCCAAGTCTTTATTGGACAAACATACACCATCACTGTAGTTTTTATTTTATTTTTATGTTTGTCCAATAAAGACTTGACGTCCTGTACAACATCACTGCAGTTTTTGCTTTTGTTCTCTCACACATTTATGCCTACCATAAATTTATGCACCTAATTACTGACTTGCACTAGTAGTCTCTAACAGATTAGGTGCACAAATTTGCCATTACAGATTACTAGCTTAGTGACTAGATTTTAAAGTTGATATTCAAACCACAGGAGACTCTATGGTTAGTGATAAAACTGGAATTCAATGTCGGCACTGTATCCAGTGACCAGCCGGCATTTAATTTCTGGGTTATTTTTCTCTGGCTGGGACATTGTCAGCTAAGCAGATATTCATTGACTGACTGGCTGAATCCTAGCAGCCCAAGATAGATGCTTTTTAGGCAGATCTATTTGGCCACTGAACTTAGCTAGCTAGCCACTGAATATTGGTAGAAACAGGCTATGTTATACAGCCGGCTATCTTCCCCTGAATATTGATGGATAGCAGACTAGCCCAACACAGAACGTTGGCGTCGGCTTCCTGAGCACCAGAACTGTAATTGCGATGTTGGTTTGGGGCAGAGGGGGAGTAGGTAGTGGAGGATAGGAGTGCCGGTCATCAGTGGAGGGGATAGTGATGCCGGTTAATGGAGGAGGTGGAGGATAGTAGTGTCAGACATCGGGGGAGGGGGAAGGATAGCGGTGCCAGACATCTTGGATGGGGGAGGGGGGTTAGAATATAGTACATAAGAACATAAGAAGTTGCCTCCACTGGGTCAGACCAGAGGTCCATCCTGCCCAGCGGTCCGCTCCCGCGGCAGCCCATCAGGTCCGCGACCTGTGAAGTGGTTACTGACCACTTCTATAACCTACCTCAAGTTCTATCTGTACCCCTCTATCCCCTTATCCTCCAGGAACCTATCCAAACCTTCCTTGAACCCCTGTACAGAGTTCTGGCTTATCACCTCCTCCGGAAGCTTGTTCCATGTGTTCACCACCCTCTGGGTAAAAAAGAACTTCCTAGCATTTGTTCTAAACCTGTCCCCTTTCAATTTCTCCAAGTGACCCCTAGTGCTTGTGGCTCCCCACAGTTTGAAGAATCTGTTCTTATTCACTTTGTAGTAGTTTGTTCTTTTAATGTTTTTTTTTTTTATTGTAAACTGAGTCGAGCTCCAATTGGTGATGACCTGGTCTATAAATCTAAGTTTTAGTTTAGTTATTTGGTGAGGAGGGGAGGAAAAAAGGCACCATCATCGGAGCGAGGCTTGAATATAAACTGAGACCCCTATTTTGGGGTCATTTTTTTGCCCCAAAATCTTGGTTTACATTCAAGTATATATGGTAGGCTGCATGGCTGAGATGAGCTTAGACAGCCTCTCCATTTGAGACTACTGTGAAAGAAGATTCTCTTACCAAAAGACTCACAGTTCTTCCTCCTTGCAGGCTTCAAATATATTCATTACTGATAATGCAGAATAAGGATTCCCTTCTACATCCAAATCTCAGTTCAACTAGCCCTAACAGTGTGGAACTTGAGCAACATTTAATTTCTATTCTGGGACTATCAATCTGAAAATAAAATAACTTGGTGGCAGCATGAAAATATTCTATCAAATGTGCCAACACCTTTAAGTGAAAGAGATTCTTCATCTAGTGTCTAACAAATGGTCATGACCTCATTCTTTTGGCATATTCTATATACTATATTTCTCTACATTTACTATCTCTGTCAAGTAGCTCTTCAAATGTCCTCCATCAGGATACACTCAATCTATCATGTCTGACAGACTTCCAGGGTCACATTGTTTAGTTATCTCTCAATTCATGAAGATGTTTCTTCATGATGTCACTAAATTAGAATCCTCCTATGCCTCCATGGGATCTCAGTGTCTCATGAAGTCATCTTTTGAGCCATTCAGGTTCTTTTCACCTAGTTATAGTAAATCCATTAATTACCACTATTAATGAATGCAATTTTCCTGCACTGTACTTATAACAATAATTGCTATTATTAATAGAAACATAGTAACATGATGGCAGATAAAGGCCAAATGGCCCATCCAGTCTGCACATTCGCAGTAACCATTATCTCTATCCACAGTTAAAAGGAGTTCCCCTGGTTATTGTGCTGTGATACATATCCTTACATCGGATGTTGTTCGTCATAGTTTCTGGGATAGCAGAAAATGTATGATGGTGTCTAACGATGATCCCACTGGCTTTTACTGCAAATTCAGGAATGGTGAGTGGTCTTAGAACTTCTATGCATAATTCTGTGAGACTGTAATGAGCAGATAAGAGCTCATACGCTGTTATTTGTGTTTCTTGTACTGCCCTAGCATGATAATCTAGATTTAATTCTCTTTGTGATTGGGATGGTTCTATCTGAATAAGTGCTTTTTCTGTTACGTCCCTTCCGGATTCCATATGCTAGGTGTTCAATCCCAACCTGTAGGTAGATTTATGGGTAATAAAGTAGTGTTACACAAATAAATCATGTACACGTCTCACATCTAGGATACACCATAAACACCTCCTTGGATTCTGTATTTTGCCAGTTTATACTAAGAATAGAGACCAGGGCTTTATGAAATATTTTATTATAGAAATAGAAAAATATAATTCACAAGCCAGCAGTAAATAATAACTAATTATTGTTCACAATGTCTCTGTATACATACATATATTTCATTACATAATTATTACACAATAATCCCTAAGTAAATGAGCAAATACTAATTCTTACACCCTAATTCCTTATAATAATAATAATTCCTGAATAGCAGCAATCTAAAAATATAGCTTATCTCCATGGGACCTTAACTAACCTTGTCCCAAACAATAGAATTTTATCTACCCAGCTGAAAAGATAGATAATTCCTTTTTCTCACCCTTAGATTAGGCCTCAGCAAAATCAGGGAGAAGGAATCCGTTCCTTCAGCAGCAGATGTGGAAATTCTTCTGATTAGGAACAGTCTGTTAGCCACTGGAAAAGCTATAAATTATGTCTGCAACAGTTTCCTTATGTGCGGGAATCCAGATCTGTATAAAGATTTATGTTTTCTTCACTCTTTGGTAGAGCTAATCACAAGAGGTAACTTATTAGATTTTATTATTATAGAAGGTGTGCAGAGAGACCTATGCTAAGATCCAAGTTCCCTTACACCTCAGCACAGACTAATAATAATTAGGCACCTTCTCCTTAGTTCTCATCAGATGACCTCCTTCTGACCAATCCAGAAACAATCCCAATTAATAGTCTTTCACCAATTAGTAGCCATTCTGTATCTTCGTGCACCAGCCTTCCAGAGAGGTGCCTCAGTAGATAAGAGAGAGACACACCGATCATGGAAGCTAATTCCTCCTACAACTTTCTCAGGGGCTGAGCCAGACAGATGTCCTTGACTAAAGAAACACAGAGTTCTTGTAAACAAGTCCAGAATGCACCCGGCAGCCAGCAGACAACAAAGATGATTTCTTCTTTTCTCTTCTTTCAAAAGATGGTTCAGGCTTTGTGATATCATAGAGGCCTAACCCCAAGTACGAGAAGAAGGAACAACCCCTACAAACCCGCAATCCGGGAGTTGCAGAAATCCAACACTTTTCTGGACACATGCAGATTCTCCCCCTTAGACTGAGAGCTAGAAACATATCCAGTTTCAGTTTCTGCAAGCAATCTATGCAGAAGTCTTTGCAGTTGCTTTGCTTTTTTCTTATTTTTTTCTTAAAGTTTGTTTTGTTCAGTGGCTTCTGTGCCTTAAGATCCCTTCCGGTGGTCCCCTGTCGGAGGAAAGGACAGTCCCACGTAGCCAGACTGCTGCTTCACAGAGAAATTCTTGTGGATCTGTATGCCACCCTTCTTAAGAACATAAGAAGTTGCCTTTGCTGGGTCAGGCCAGGGGTCCATCGCACCCAGCAGTCCGCTCCCGCGGCATCCCACCATGTCCATGACCTGTAAGTGATCCTTTGTCTAAAAACCCTTTAATCCCCATTTTTCTTCTATCTATACCCTTTCATGGTCCTATCTCGATCTCTACCTCTATCTATATACCTCAATCCCTGTATCCTTTAGGAACTTGTCCAATCCCTCTTTGAATCCCCTTAATGTACTCTGTCCTATCACATCCTCCGGAAGCGCATTCCAGGTGTCCACCACCCTCTGAGTGAAGAAAAATTTCCTAGCATTGGTTCTAAACCTGTCCCCTTTCAGTTTCTCCGTGTGCTCCCTTGTTCTTGTAGTTCCCAATAGGCTGAAGAATCTGTCCCTTTCCACCTTCTCTATGCCCTTCATGATCTTGTAAGTCTCTATCATGTCTCCTCTGAGTCTTCGCTTCTCCAGGGTGAAGAGCCCCAGCCTTTCTAGCCTCTCTGCGTATGAAAGGTTTTTCATACCTTTTATCATTCTTGTCTCTCTTCTCTGAACCCTCTCAAGTATCTCCATGTCCTTCTTTAGGTACGGCGACCAATATTGGACACAGTACTCCAGATGTAGTCGTACCATCGTGCGGTACAGTGGCATGATGACTTCCTTCGTTCTGGTTGTAATATCCTTCTTAATAATACCCAACATTCTGTTTGCCTTCTTCGAGGCTGCTGCACATTGTGCCATTGACTTCATTGTTGTATCCACCAGTACACCCAAGTCTCTTTCAAGGTTACTTCCCTCTAGTACTAATCCCCCATTTGGTAGCAGAACATCGGGTTCTTTTTCCCTATATACATGACCTTGCATTTCCCTACATTGAAGTTCATCTGCCATTTATTTGCCCATTCCTCCAGTTTGTTCAGGTCCCTTTGTAGGTCCTCACATTCTTCCACAGTTCTAACCCTGCTACAGAGTTTAGTGTTATCTGCAAATTTTATAACTTCACACTTCGTCCCTGTTTCCAGGTCATTAATAAATACATTGAACAGCAGCGGTCCGAGTACCGATCCCTGCGGAACTCCGCTCATGACCCTTCTCCAGTCCGAGTAGTGACCCTTCACTCCAACCCTCTGCCTTTTGCCTGCCAACCAGTGTTTAACCCATTCTGTGTACGTCCCCTTCCACCCCGTGGTTCCACAACTTCCTAAGTAGCCGCTCATGGGGTATCTTGTCAAAGGCCTTTTGGAAGTCGAGGTAAATAATGTCTACGGGTTCCCCTTTGTCCAACTGTCTGTTTACCCCCTCAAAGAAGTGCAGTAAGTTTGTTTGGCACGATCTTCCTTTGCAGAAGCCATGTTGGCTCGCTTTCATTAGCCCATTTCTTTCGATGTGCTCACAGATGCTGTCCTTTATCAGTGCTTCTACCATCTTGCCCGGAACTGATGTCAAACTTACTGGCCTGTAGTTTTCCGGGTCTCCTCTCGAACCCTTTTTAAAGATAGGTGTAACATTTGCTATCTTCCAGTTCTCTGGGATCTCGCCAGTTTTCAAGGATAGGTTGCAAACTCGTTGGAGTATTTCTGCTATCTCATTTCTTAGTTCTTTTAGTACCCCAGGGTGGATTCCATCCAGGCCTGGTGATTTGTCGCTTTTCAATCTATCTATCTGTTTGAGGACATCCTCATGGCTCACCTCTATTGTCAACAGTTTTTCTTCTTGGTCTCCATTGAAGATCTCTTCCGGTTCTGGTTCATTGGATATGTCCTCGCTTGTGAAGACTGACGAGAAGAACTTGTTTAACCTATAGGCTACCTCTTTTTCCTCCTTTATCACTCCCTTTCTGTCTCCATCTTCCAACGGTCCTACTTCCTCCCTCGCCGGTTGCTTCATATCTGAACTTTAGCATATCTGAAGAACGATTTGAAATTTTTTGCCTCCCTGGCTAGCCTCTCTTCGTATTCCCTTTTCGCTCTCCTAACCACTCGATGACATTCTTTTTGGCATTTCCTGTGTTCCTTCCAGTTTTCCCCGGTTTGGTCCTTTTTCCATTTCCGGAACAATTTTTTCTTGTCTCCTATCGCTTTCTTCACTTCATTTGTTATCCATGCTGGGTCTTTTGTTTGGTTTTTTTGGCACCCTTTTCTAAATCTGGGGATGTACATATGTTGTGCTTCTTGCACTGTGCCCTTGAATAGGGACCAGGCTTGCTCTACGGTTTCTGTTTTCCTTGAGCTGTTTCTGAGTTTTTTCCTCACAATTTCTCTCATAGCATCATAGTTCCCTTTCTTGAAGTTGAACATTGTCCTTGTGGTTCTCTTCCCTTTTGCTGTTCCTATTTCTAATTTGTACTGGATCATGTTGTGGTCACTGTTTCCTAGTGGCCCTACTACTTCCACTTCCTTTGCAGGTCCCCCTAGTCCGTTGAGGATTAGGTCGAGAGTGGCATGCCCTCTTGTTGGTTCCTTAACGAGCTGTTCCATAAAGCAGTCCCTCACAGCCTCTAAGAATTCTGTTTCCCTCGCACAGTTCGAGTTTCCAATACTCCAGTCTATCCCGGGGTAGTTAAAATCCCCCATTACCATCACGTTCCTGCTTATGCCTTCTCGCCTCAATTCTGCTGCCAGTTCTTTGTCGGTTGCTTCCGTTTGTCCAGGTGGATGATAGTACAGTCCCAATTTTATGTCAAAGCCATTTCTATCTGGTAATTTAACCCATAATGACTCCAATCCTTCCGCCTTTGTTTCCATATCCACTCCGGACGAGGGAATGGTGTCTTTTATGTATAGTGCTATTCCTCCAACCTTTCTGTGTCCTGTCTCTTCTATAGAGTTTGTATCCTGGTAGTACTACGTCCTATTTGTTATCCTCATTCCACCATGTTTCCATAATTCCAATGATGTCTACGTCCTCTTTTTTGGCTGTGACTTCTAATTCTCCCATTTTGGTCTTTAGGCTCCTTGCATTTGCGTACAAGCAATTTAAATCCTGGCCTTTTCTTTTCCCTGCTGGTTTTCCTAGTGTTTTGCTCCTCTTGCCATTCTCTTTTTGAGCTGCCAGTCCCTGATTTCTGTTCCTTTCTTCCTCATTCTTTGGTGAGGAAGAAAGGAACAGAAATTGTCCGCAACCTGATTTTTCGATTTCTCCTGTTCCTCTAATTCTATCTGTTTGCCCCTCTTATTGTTCATCAGTTTCTCTTGTTCGTCTTTTGCTTGTTCCCTTCATTTTCCCCCCCTCAGTATCTTCTTTGGATACTCTTGTCCAAACCGTCGACGTCAGGGCGACTGTCGGCTTTCCCCTTCTTCTTAGTTTAAAGCCTGCTCTATTCTTCTCTTGACGTTTTTTGCTAGCAGCCTCGTTCCTGCCGTGCTCAGGTGTAGTCCGTCCCTCCTGAAGAGCTTGTTCTTCCCCCCAAAAGTTGTCCAGTTCCTCACAAAGTGGAATCCCTCTTCTTCGCACCTTCTCCTCAACCATGTGTTTATTGCTTGTAGCTCTGTCTGCCTCTTCACGTCTGCCCTCAGTACTGGCAGGATCTCTGAGAAAGCTATCTTCTGTGTCCTCAGCTTCAGTTTCCTTCCTAGGATCTTGAATTGTTCAGTTAGCGTAGTCCTGCTGTAATTTCTCCTGTTGACATCATTTGTTCCAATGTGGATTACCACTGCTGTCTCTTCTGTTTCTGCGCCGTCCAGGATCCTCTCGATTCTGTCGGTGATGTCCTTCATTCTTGCTCCTGGGAGACAGGTCACTAGTCGATCTTCTCTCCCTCCTGCTATGTGACTGTCCACTTCTCTCAGGATTGAGTCTCCCACTACGACTGCAGATTTCCCCTTCTTCAGCTTCCTCACTGGTCTCAAGTCTGTATCCTCGGTGTGGTTCTGTACTTCTCTTTCAGTGTACCGGCCAGTCTTCGCCCCATCTGCTTTCTCGATTTTTCCATGTGGTCCTTCATCCTTGGCGTCTGTTGGTTCCTGTTTTCCATCTGTTGGTCCCTGTCGTCCATCTCGTGTGGACATAGGTTCCTCGCTCCAGCGCTGCTGATGATCCTGCACTTCCACCTGCCTGTAGGCCTCCTCGATGAATCTCTCGAGCTCCCTTACTTGCTCCTCGATGTGGCTCTCTCTTGTGGGGTCTTCAGCTGTCTTGAAGGTACTTCTGAGATGAGGAGCCCCTCCAGCTCCTGAACCCTACACTGCAGTCGACCAACTTCCTTCTTCAGGCTTTCCAGTTCCTGACTCCGACTGCATACGTATGCCTGCCTTCTCGAGGGGAGGTAGTCATACATATGACACTCCGTTCAGTATACTGGGAAGCTCCTCCGGGTTCCTGCTGCTTCTATTTTCTTTCTTCGCAGTCCACAAGATGCTCTCTCACCTGTCTTTTGCGGGCGGGCGTGTGCTCTCTCTTTCTTCTGCCACTTTTTGCTTGTGGGTCAGTTGTCCTTTCTTGGGCCTTTTTCTTGTCTCTGGAGCCTGCTGCTTCTTTATCCTTCTTTATCCTTTCTTGTCTTGTCTTGTGTGTGTTTTTTTTGTGTGTGCTCTTGTGTGTATGCTCTCCTACGTGTGTGTTCGCTTCTTCCTTACCTTCCTGCTGTTCTCTGGTGTTCTGGAGTCCTTGGCTGTCTTTGCTCGGCCCTTCTCAAGGCCCTTCGCAAAGGTGCTCTCGCTAAGGCGAGCGCCTTTGCTGTTCGCCTTCGCCGTGTGCTGAATGGCTGCGTGCCGTTGGCTCCCCCCCTTTTAAGGGGGCGTCCGGGCTCGCTGACGCTGCTGTGATGCTGGGGGGTGGGCGGAGCTTCCTCTCGCTGCTACCCCACGCTGTCTGCCTGCCTTCTCACCACGCTGCTGCTCCTTCTCTCTCCTGCTCTCTCCTCGCCTCTCCGCTCTCCCTTTTGCCGGTGCCCGCTTGGATTCGGGGTTTCTTTCCCTAGGAGTTCGCTTGGCTGCTGACCTTGTCATGGGTTTTAAGCACAGGCTGTGTGCGTCTGGAGCAAAACCATGGGTTTCAAGGTGCAGGCTGCTTTTCCCACCCTGGTCTGCATGGTGAGAATCCGTGGGGTTGGAGGTCATATTCAGTATCCATCCAATTGGCAGTCTGAAGATCTTCAAGTCTGGTCATTTGGAGCAGTTTCTGAGGCAGAAAAATCATTTTTCTCCTTTCAGATACTGTGAAAGTGCTGACAGGAAGACACTGCTGGAACTGTGAGTGAACCTCTATTATTTCCTATGGAAACTTTGGGGGTGGCTTCTTAAGTGTTTGTTATGTCCCTTCCGGATTCCATATGCCATGTTTTCAATCCCGACCTGCAGTCCGGGTGTTGCAGAGATCCACATCTTTTCAAAACACATGCTACACTCCCCCTAGTGTTAGAAATAGTTTCAATTTCTGCAAGCAGTTTGAGCAGAAGTCTTGCTCTGCTTCTGTTTCTTATTTTTTTCACTTAAAGTTTGCTTAAACTTCGTTTCTCGGTGACTTCAGTGCCTTGAGACCCCTCCCCGGTGATCCACTTTTGGAGAAAAGGACACAGTCATGTGGTGCTGGACTGCAGCTTCACAGAGAAACTCTGGTGGATCTGTGAAGCCAGCCTGCTGTGTGTCTCCTTCTGGAAGTACCTGGGGTCCCTTCCCATGGAGTTTGCTGGCCAGTGAACCTGTCACAGGTTTCTAGCACAGACTGTATGGAAACCAACCTGGGTTTCTTGGTGCAGGCTGCCTATCCTGCCCCTGACCTTGTGGCAGAGGATCCGTGGTCGATTTCTGGCCGGCTGACAGTCCAAAGATCTTCAATTCCAGTGAATTTGAAGCTGTTTATGAGGTAGAAAGTCCTTTTTATCCAATGAGCTGTTTTAAAAACACTGACATGTAAAGACACTACAAAGAAACTGAGTACTTCCATTATTTCCTATGGAAACTTCGGGGGTGGCTTATAACTTGCTTTAAACTCCTTTTTTCAGTTTCTGAGGGTAAGGTTCAGGTCCCCCACCTCCCCAGACCCCAAATCACTATTTTTTATTTTCTGAAATTTTATTTTTACTATTTTTGGTGAGAATTTCTGATGGCGGCCATCTTGGATTTTAAAATCGATCTTTTTTTTCTAACTTTAAATTCTACCTCAAAAAAACCCTCGATTTGACTCCAAATCGATTGGGATGGACTCCCCAGTCCCTAATTTATTGGATGTCAACATTGATTGCGCCGAATGGGCGCCAGATCAGCAGTTTTGAAACACATGCCGTAGCACACTGGGGGAGGGAGCGGGAGCTTCAGACTTTGCCTCTTCCATGTCCTCTTGAGCTGGGGAGCTAACCTGGGTCTGTACCTTCTGAAGAAAATCTCACCCAGGGGCTGTTCTGGAATCTGGTGCAGTTCGCCTGCGTTCTGAGTCTGGAAACTCCTATGATGCACCGTATGTACCTCAACAGTGCCCTGCCATGGTTGCAAAATGAGCCTTTTCACCAGAATTTATTTAGCTCCTCTAAATGGCGTATGTTCAGACCCCGCTCGTTTGATGCAGCCAGTGGTCACGTTGGAGCGTTTTAGGTCTATGGCATTTGTGGCGAAGCTTCCCTTCGGGAGCTCTCTTGTCTGGCTGGGACAGATTTCAGTTGCAGTAGTTGCTATATGGATTTTATGTTTCTTCTGTCTCTTGCCACTATATTTAACATGGATCCGGCTGAAGCCTTTGCTGAGATTGGTCTCCTCAGCCTCCCTGAGTGTCCAGATTTGGAGTGCTGATTCTTCTTCGCATTTTCAGCGGGCTTCTGTCCACCTCTTTATGGTTGATGTTCTGAATAAGCTCCATTTGGATTTTCCACCTTCCAGGCTTTGGCCCTGGCCCATTCTCCTGTGCCTTTTCCATTCTGTCCACAGCTCCTGGGTCTGGTTTTAGAACAATGTGAGCCCAGGACAGCTTTTTTTCGATCCGCTAAAGCTATGTCTACACTTTATCACCTGAATCCTGCTTTTTGGCAGGTCTGAACAGCCTGAGGTGGATTCTGCTATGGCGCAGGTTTTCCAGCGCGCAGTCCTCCCTAGTGATGGGGGGGGGGGGGAAGGTGATGTTTAGGACTCTCAGGATCGCAGGAGGATGTTATGATACAAAATATTCTTTTCTGGCATCCTCAGGTAGCCGAGTGATGGTGGCCACTTTATTTATGGTACGTGCCTATCATTCCAGCCTGCGCATTGCATCCTCTGCGCTGGTGCAGGTTGGTGTGGTTGCAGTGCCGGGCAAACTCAACTTCTAGACATCTCAGCTTCCCACATAGCAGAAGTGGAGAATGTCCAGGCCGACTTCCTCAGTCGGCACTTGCTAGATCCTAGAAAGTGGTGTCTTGGTCCCGCAGCCTTTGAGTTGATTGTGCGGACTTGGGGTCAGCTGGTTATGGACCTGATGGCCACGAGTGTCAATGCTCGTTCTTCAGTTCTTCAGTCAGTGCAGTGATATTCGGGCCGAAGGGCTGGATGCTCTGGTACAGCCATGGCCGACGATAGGCCTCCTATACGTGTTTCCTCCATGGCCGATGGTGGGCAGAGTTCTTCTTCGCATTACTTGGCATCCAGGCCACTTGATTCTGGTGGCTCTGGTGCCCATGGTACATGGATCTGGTTCATCATCTTGTGGCAGATCCTCTTCCACTGCCCCTCTTGCCCAATCTTCAGACTCAGGATCCCATTCCGATGTTCGATCCAGGTCCCTTTTGTCTTACAGCTTGGCTCTTGAGCAGGAACACCTAGGTAAGAAAGGTTATTCAGATAAAGAGATCTCAACTCTCTTGGGATCTTGGAGACTTTCTACTTCTAGGGCTTATGTGCGTGTGTGGCATCTCTTTGAGAAGTGGTGTGCTGCGCATGGACATGATCTTCTCTGTTATGGCACCTCAAATTTGGAACTCGCTTCCAATCTATATTAGGGAAAAAAAAATCACTTAGTAAGTTCAAAGGTATCTTAAAAAGCTGGCTCTTTAAGGACGCTTTCTACTAAGCTGCTTGAATTCTATGAAACTCAAACACACTATAGTGGACTAAAATCCTCTAAATAAAAATTAAGTAGGTAACTATTCCTATCCTACTGTTTTAACCTCTATGTTCATTTTAATTGTTTATGAATTGTAATTAAACCTGTCTTCCTCTTGTGTCCTGTAGTGTCAAAGTTTTAACAATTTGTGTGATTTTTATTGTTTGTTTGTTTTTCTCTTACTCTGATTTTATTATTATTTGTAAATTGCATTGGATTATGATATTGCGATCAAATCAAATTTTTAAATAAACTTGAAACTTTTCGCGCCTCTTTGCCTAACATTTTGGAGTTCTTGCCGGATGGACTGGCCAGGGGCCTGGCCTGGCCTGGCCTTCTCTCTGGGTTCAGCTTGCAGCCTTGTCTTCTTTTCGGGGGTTGCTTCAGGGTCAGCGTTTGACATCTTTGCCAGACATGGTTCACTTTTTGAGAGCAGCCAAATTGCTTCGGCTATGGTGCGGCCTTCGGTTTCATCTTGAGATCTCAATCTGATCCTGTCCATGCTTGTGCATCCTCCTTTTGAGCCCTTAGGTTTCTGTTCATTGAAGGAACTTACTCTTAAAGCGGTCTTTTTTATGGCTATTACTTCTGCAAGACGTGTTTCTGAGCTGCAGGCTTTCTCTTGTGGAGTTTTCTAGGGAGAGGGTTGTGTTGCGGCCTGTTCCTTCTTTTCTGCCAAAGGTGGTTTCACCTTTTCATGTCAGTCAGTAGTCCTCCCAGTGTTGGGCAATCGGGAGGGCTCTTCGGAGCAGAAGCAGTTGCACAAGTTGGATGTCTGTCGGGTCCTTCACTCTTATGTTCCGTGGACCCAGGAGTTCCAGAAATCAGATCATCTCTGTCGTCTTAGCGGGACCTCGTAAGGGGGATGGCACTTCCAAGGCTACCATTTCATGTTGGATTAAAGAGACTATCACTTCCGCATACCTTCTTCAGAAGTCTGTTCCATATTTTCTCAAGGCTCATTCCACTCGGGGTCAGGCAGCTTCTTGGGCTGAGTTTTCTCTTGTGCCTCCAGTGGATATCTGTAAAGCTGCGGTTTGGTCATCTCTGCATTCCTTTGTTCACCATTACCATATGGATGTTCAGGCACCTCGGGACACGGTGGGGGACCCACCTGTGATGGGCACTGCTTTGGTACGTCCCATCAGTGAAGCCTGTACCAGTCTGGAGAGGTTGACAAAGAAGGAGAAATTAGGTTCTTACCTGCTAATTTTCTTTCTTTTAGACTCTCCAGACCGGTACAGGAGCCCACCCTGTCTGTTGTCGTTTGTTCTTGTGGTTTTTCGCATGAAGATTTTGCTTTTTCTGTGGGTACTAGTATTTTTCTAGGGCCGGAAAAATCAAAGAACAGTGGCTGTGGCTCGGCTGGTGAGCTGTGGGGACATTTTGCTACATGGGCCTATCCATTTTTCAACAGCATTCCTGTTACTCCTGTTCAGAGAGTTCCTGTTTATGATTAGCTCTTAGTTCTGCATGGCTATTCGGCAGACTATTAGAGGGAGGTACAGCTATTAAGTACTATAACCAAAAGTTTGATCTACTGGTCATGGTGGGCTATTACCCATTAGTGAAGCCTATACCAGTCTGGAGAGTCTAAAAGAAAGAAAATTGGCAGGTAAGAACCTAATTTCTCCTTCGCAGCTGTTTCTCATGTGTTAATCATTGCACATTGTTTTTTGTGATACATAAATGAATTTCCAATGCTTTAGTTCTTTATGTGATTCTAATAAAATAAGTTGAATTCTCCAAATCACACAAAAAACTACTGAGACATAGTTGAGAAACAATTCTTTAATGGTTTCGTTTCTAAAAACATTATAAAATACATCATGTGTGAAAACGACGTCTGTAGATAATATATACTTGTATGCTCTGGGTTAAACATATTTCATTTCATACAATTTCCCCTAGTTTTTGAATTTTATTCCCCATTTTCTATGGTGAGTTACACTGTCCTTTTGAGTCAGTCTATGAGACTGTGAGTACACCAGAATAAAAGGGAGGAGGGTGCTGCATGCAACTTTCAGGTGCTGTTTTGTTGTGCTGGTTTTGTTGTGCTAGTTCTTTTGATATGATGTCTTACTATGGCTGGAGCAGAAGCCTTGGAGCTGTCAAGTGATCTGGTTTTTAGAGACATATTTTGGGCAGTTATTTGTTGGTCTGCTTCAGCTCTTCCATTGGAAATCAGCAATATAGGAACCAAAATGCATTGGGAGTGTGTCAACTGAGTAAAATGGATAGGTCAATTATTCTATTTCTATCTTTATTTAAGTGGGTGCCAAAAAGGTAGGACTAGCTTAGATCCTCTCTCTAAGAACTAGATTCTTGGCAGCTCTTTAGTTCTTTCTGTTTGAATAGGTAAAAGAGAACAGGCTCCCCACAGAAATATAGAAGTCAGAAATTTGGTAGGGATCACAGAATAGGCCAAGGAGACCTGGTTCTCAATAAGAGTCTTTATTCAGTGAGGCAAAGCAGTTTAAAAGGAATCAATATGGGTCATATTTTGGTACACAGGGCCGGATTCTGTATAGAACATAAGAACATAAGAATTGCTGCTGCTGGGTCAGACCCGAGGTCCATCGTGCCCAGCAGTCCGCTCACGCGACAGCCCTCTGATCAAAGACCAGCACCCTAACTGAGACTAGCCCTACCTGCATATGTTCTGGTTCAGCAAGAATTTGTCTAACTTTGTTTTGAATCCCTGGAGGGTGTTTTCCCCTATGACAGACTCTGGCAGAGCATTCCAGTTTTCTACCACTCTCTGGGTGAAGAAGAACTTCCTTATGTTCGTACGGAATCTATCCCCTTTCAATTTTAGAGGGTGCCCTCTCGTTCTTCCTTCCTTGGAGAGGGTGAACAACCTGCTCTTATCTACTAAGTCTATTCCCTTCAGTAACTTGAATTTTTTGATCATGTCCCCTCTCAAGCTCCTTTGTTCGAGGGAGAAGAGGCCTAGTTTCTCTAATCTTTTGCTGTACGGAAACTCTTCCAGCCCCTTAACCATCTTAGTCACTTTTCTCTGGACTCTTTCGAGTAGTACCGTGTCCTTCTTCATGAGCGGTGACCAGTGCTGGACACAGTACTTCAGGTGAGGGCGCAGGATGGTCCGGTACAGCGGCATGATAACCCTCTCCGATCTGTTCGTGATCCCCTTCTTTATCATTCCTAGCATTCTGTTCGCCCTTTCCGCCGCCGCCGCCGCACATTGTGCGGACGGCTTCATCGATTTGTCAATCAGAACTCCCAAGTCTCTTTCCTGGGAGGTCTCTCCAAGTACCGCTCCAGACATCCTGTATTTGTGCACGAGATTTTTGTTACCTACATGCATCACTTTACACTTATCCACGTTGAACCTCATCTGCCATGTTGATGCCCATTCCTCGAGCCTGATTATGTCACGTTGCAGATCTTCGCAATCCCCCTGTGTCTTCCCTACTCTGAATAACTTTGTATCATCCGCAAATTTAATCATCTCACTCGTCATACCAATGTCCAGATCATTTATAAAGATGTTGAAGAGCACGGGTCCAAACACCAAGCCCTGCGGCACCCCACTCGTGATGCTCTTCAGTCCGAGTATTATCCATTTACCCCCACTCGCTGTTTCCTATGCTCCAGCCTTTTTAATCCATGTGAGTATTTCACCCTCGATTCTATGGCTTGCAATTTTCCAAAGTAGTCGTTCATAAGGAACCTTGTCAAATCCCTTCTGAAAATCTAGATACACAATGTCTACTGGGTCGCTCTTGTTTATCTGTCTGTTTACTCCCTCAAAGAAGAGCAGCAAGTTCGTCAAACACGATCTGCCTTTGCTAAAACCGTGTCCGTCAAGATGATCAATGATGCGGTCCTTTATCAGTGACTCTACCATCTTTCCCAGTACCGAAGTCAGACTCACTGGTCTTTAGTTTCCCGGATCTCCCCTCAAACCTTTCTTGAAGATCGGCGTAACATTCGCTACCTTCCAGTCTTCCGGAATCTTTCCTGATTCGATCGACAGATTGGTTATTAGTTGAAGAAGTTCAGCTAGAATCCCTTTCAGTTCCTTGATGATGGATGCCATCCGGTATCGGGGATTTATTGCTCTTAAGCCTATCAATCTGTCTACACACCTCCTCTAGACTGACTGTCAATCCTGTCAGCTTTCCATCTTTGTTTCCAGCACATAGCTTTATGGATTCCGGTATGCTGTGTAAATCTTCTTCGGTAAATACAGACACAAAATATGTGTTCAGGGGGTCACGTGATGACGTTGAGCTAAGCGGCGGCGGCTCCCTGCTCTTGCTTTGACCCTCTCGCGCTTTAAGTTCCGCTTTATTGCCTTATCCTGCCTCACCCCCGTTTCTCGGTGGTCATCTGGTGGATCGGAGGGTGCTGTGGTGCAGGTGACTGGTTGGGCACTTTTCTAGGGCTGCTTTTGAGCAAGTTATGCTCATTAAGACCCCGCGGCCGGCTCGGACTCAACGTGCACACGAGGCATTCAATATGGCGTCCGCTTCACTCCCCCGCCAAAAGTGCTGCTCCAGGATGATGCAGTCAAAGAACTGACCAAGAATATCTTGGCGGCCATCGACGAACGGCTGACCAAGCTCCAGGCAACTGTGGATGATATCAGGGATTGCCTGGAGCGTCATTGCCAACGGCTGCAGACTGCAGAGACCCGCATTGCTGCCCAGGAGGATCGATTGGCGGTGGCGGAGATGCAGATCCAGGCCCTGCAGGAGTGGTGTGCGACCCTCCATGAGCGCATTGAGTATCAGGAGAACTGCGGCCGCCGCAACAACATCCGGTTGGTGGGCTTGGCAGAGACACTATGGGAGGCTAAGTTGCGGGAGCTTGTGGAGCAGTGGCTTCCGGGAGCGGTGGGTTTCGCTCCTGTGGGGGCGCGCACCTTGGTGGAGAGGGTGCATCGCCTGGGCCCTCGCCGGGAAGGTGAGGGTCGGCCTCAGCCTGTCATCGCCAGGTATTTAAACTTTGCTGACAAAGCGCAGATGATGGCCTTGTAATCGGAAACAGGGCACGCTGGAATATGGGGGCGCCAAGCTATTGCTGTTTAATGACTACTCTGCTGAGGTGGCTGCCCGGCGGCGTACCCTGGCGCCCTACTGTTCCAAGCTCCGCAATAGAGGTCTTCGTTTTGTGGTGCAATACCCGGCTTGAGTGAGGGTCTTCGAGGCAGGGGGGCCGAAGATGTGCGATGATGTGGAGGCGCTCCAGGCCTACCTACGAGCTCTGGCACCTGTGCCCCCAGCACCCTGAGGCTTGATTGACTTTCGTCAGATCTCCCTGCTGGTTGCCTCTCTGCTCCGAGGCTCGGCTGGTAATGAGCATCTGCTCTCTGTTCCTTGGCTTGGAGAGCGCCAGGGATGGATTTGGGTTTTTTTCCCTATGCCTGATGGGTTTTTCTGCTCTCGTCCTCCAGTCTGGTTCACCGGGAGCAGCCTGGGCACGGGCATGAGATCTGGAGTTGCCTGTCTGTATCATGGGATGGTGATCCTGCCTTGTCTTTTGGGAGGAATTTCCTAGGGGTGATTCCCTGGTCTGCACAATGTCATCTTTCAGCGGACTCCTGTGTCGGGCATTTACCTTCCGGATCTTCTGGTCCGGGCTGTGGTCCTTTCTTGCAGGGGAGACTGCTGGTGTTGGTTCCCTGGACCTGCGCATCCTGGTCATCACTGCTGCTTTGGACATCTGCAGACTCTGTTGTCCCCCGGACTTGATAGCTTTTTTTTTTCCTTTTGGTCTTGGGGTCTTTGGGGGAGGGTTTGTTCTTTGGGGGTGGGGATGGGGGGTGCCTTTTTGGTTGTTAGCGCGAGGGGGTGGGGGAGGCTTCTAGTACTCTTTTTACTGTGGAGGGAGGGAGGGGATGGTTGGGAAGACAGTTGAGGAGGGGGGTTGCTATTTGGGGTTGTATGGGGGGGCTTGTGTACCTATTGGTGTGTGGTTTGCTTGGGTGTGGGTGTTTGTGGAGAGTGTTTGTGGGGTGTGGTGGGATGGGATGGCTGAGGGGGGAGGGGTCTCTGATTCTGTGGAGTGATGGATGTTTCTGTGACTGTTCTTGGGGGTTTGGCTGGGAGACCCTCGGGGACTGCGAGAGGCTTTGGTGTGGTTGGATGCTGTTAGCTGGTACATCCCATGGATATGGCTGATCTCGTTTGTGTTACGTTGAATGTGGCGGGCATTAACTCCCCTGTGAAGCGAACCAAGGTGCTATCCTTTTTAAAGAAGGAAAAGGCCTCGGTGGCCTTTCTGCAGGAGACCCACCTTATGGTGTTTGAACATCAGAAGTTGAAGCGTGATTGGGTGGGTGAGGTGGTTACGTCCTCTTATAATTCTAAACAGAGGGGGGTAGCCATTCTCATTCATAAGGCCGTAGTGGTGGTCACCCACAAAATTATCCGGGACCCTCAGGGCCGCTATATTATCTGGGCAGGGACGTTGTCCGACAAACCTGTGGTGTTATGCAATGTCTACGCCCCTAATGTTTATTCTCACTCTTTTTTTTCTACTCTCTTAGCACATCTGATAGCGCTGCCGAACTATGAGCTTTTGGTGGGAGGGGATTTTAATGTTACTAGCGACCCTTCCATTGATTGCAAGCCCCCAAGACCAGTGACGGCGGATAATGAGCGTCGAAGGGTTAATCTCCTACTGGGGGAGTTGGACCTCCAGGATGTGTGGAGGGTTTACCACCATGGGGAGGTGGATTTCACCTTCTTCTCTGGGGTGCACCATAGCCACTCTCGCCTAGACTATCTTCTACTTCCCTCTCGTTCCATTGGCCGGGTGGTGCGCACACATATCTTAGATGTCCCTTTCAGTGATCACTCTGCTGTGTCTATGTCTCTAAAGTGGGGGAGGGGACCCACTGCTGATCGCATTTGACGATTTAATCCCTCCCTGTATTTGGATGAGGAATTCCGTACTTACCTCATAGAGGAATGGACTAAGTATCAGCAGACGAACGAAGGAGCAGATGTTTCGGACACCGTATTTTGGGAGGCGGCAAAGGCCTATCTGCGTGGGTGTATCATAGCCTATTCCATCCGCAAGCACAAATTACGAGACGCTGAGCTCACGTCGTTGGCGAAACAATTGCGGGAACATAGATTTTATCATATATGACATCGCTCTGAGGAGGCTCGTCAGTCGTATCTTCGGCTCCGTAAACAGATCGATGCTATTCTTACTGCTAGGGCTTTAACTCATATTGATGTCTACAAGTTTAAACTTTATAGGTGGGGTAATCGGGCGGGGAAGCTCCTGGCCAACCTTGTCCGACCCTTTCGCCGAGCAGCACGTGTCTCCCGTATTCAAGACTCTTCTCATGTGCTGCACACTGCGGATGCTGATATCCAATCCTAATTCATGCGTTTTTACAGTGACCTGTATAGCCCGGGTGCGTATGATGTTGAGGCTCGGGACCTTTTCTTTCGGGACTTGAATCTTCCTCAAATCACCGAAGCGCATTGCGATCTGCTAAACGCCCCTATTACCTGTCAGGAGATTTCCACAGCAATTGGCAACCTGAAACTCGCTAAGGCAGCGGATCCCGGTTGGCATGGGGCCTGAGTTTTATAAGATCTTGCAACACCATGTCGGCCCCTGCCTTATGTGCGATGTTTGTGGATATGCAGCTTACTGATAGACTTCTTTTTTTTTAATGCTTATGCTACAGGAAATCCAGTTTATTCTGGTAAGAGCTATTCGTCCTATGTGATAAAACTAACACTTGTGCAAATGACTTGGTGGTTAGGTTATTGGCATTTAAAATTCTGCCAGGCGATAAAAGCAGTATACAGTAACTAGCAAAATAGTGGGAAGGAACTCCAATTGATGACAGGGAGGATAGGGTGACGACAGAGGCAGTGACCAAACACACATTCAGGGAAATTATCATACAGCCATTCAAACCCTAGATGATTTGAGGAGTTTTCTGGACAGGTATGGGATTTCATTGACCTTTACTACTTCTACTACTATTAATGATTTCTTTAGCACTACAGATGCTCGCCGTGCTGTACACATATGCAGGTACTTTCTCTTTCCCTAGTGGGCTCAAGTTTTTGCACCAGGGGCAGTGGAGGGTTAAATGAGTTGCCCAGGATCACAAGAAGCTGCAGCGGGAACTGAGCCCAGTTTGCCAGGATCAAGGTCCACTGCACTAACCATTAGGTTACCCCTCCACCTTTGCACCTGCCTCTGAGTGAGTGGTTGTAAATGCTGACATGGATATTTTAATATAGATATGGCTGCCCATTGCTATTTACATGTTCATGCATTTTATAATCTAGATACAGAGCCTATCATACCTGTAACATGTTGCCCCTTTCTGTACAGTTCTAGCTCCAAATATTTTCAGAAGAGATGAGCAGACCACATAGTGCCCCAGTGTGGCTAACAAACAAATCAACTAAATTACAAGTCTACAAAGGTTTAGAGTGTTAAAATGTGCAACATTCATAATGCTCTAAACAGATTGAGATCCTTAATTGCTAAAATTCTATTTTGCTTTTTTTTTTTTTTAAACTTCTGTACACAGTTTAGCATTTCACCATAGTCAAAATGACTCTGATCTTTTGCTGAGTAGCAACCCCTATTGTGGAACTCTGTCCTATGTAAGTAGTGTATAGTCAGGATTTATTTTTCCTTATATTTATTGTTCTATGCTTGTCCACAAACTTCATCTGCTACTGATAGACTTCTTCCGGCGCAGAATCATGCTCATGTAGTGGTGCTTCCTAAGCCAGGAAAAGACCCTGAACTTGTGGGCTCATATCGACCCATCTCATTATTTAATCAGGACATGAAGCTTCTCATGGCCATCCTAGCTAAACGTCTGGCTCAGGTCGTCCCCTCGCTTGTGCATCCCAATCAGGTGGGGTTCGTGCCTGGTCGTTTTTCTTCGGCTAACATTCTTAAGGCATTGGTGGCTTTACGGGAAGGCAGGGGCCGCCCTGGAGATGATTTGTTGGCTAGCCTAGATGCCGAAAAGGCTTTTGACAAAGTCGTCTGGCCCTACCTTTTTTGGATTTTGCAGCGCTTTGGCATTACAGGTTCGTTTCATACCTGGATTGTTCGCTTGTATACGGCCCCGACCGCTCAATTGGTCATTAATAGACAGCGTACGCTCTCCTTCCCTCTGCGGAGGGGGACCCGACAGGGGTGTCCCTTATCGCCTCTCTTGTTTATACTCTCTCTGGAACCTCTGGCAGCTAATATACGGGATTCTCCTGGGGTGGAGGGCATTCGAGTGGGTCGGGAGATTTGCAAGATCACCATGTTTGCAGATGATATACTGTTATTTGTTGGTAATGCCCGGGTTTCTCTTCCTTGCATAACTTCTTTTATTGCTTCCTTTCGGTCTTTTTCGGGACTTTATATTAATTTCAGTAAATCTGAAGCACTTCCTGTGTCTTCGCCCTGCGCCTCCCGCGCTCTGTCCACCTTTCCTTTTCGGTGGGCGGTGGGGGAGCTTAAGTATCTTGGGATCATTCTTAGTGCCGATTGGTCCGCTGTCTACCGACGTAATATTGTGCTTAGGCTTGCCCAGCTCCATGACACTTGTCATCGTTGGGGGGATCTTCCCCTGTCTCTCTTCGGTTGCATTGCCTTAGTCAAGATGGTTCTGCTGCCCAAAATTCTTTACCCCTTGCAAATGATTCCTTTATGGCTCAAAGGGGCGGAGGAACGGTCATATCGGTCCTTTATCGGCTCCTTCATCTGGCGGAACCGGCAGGCACGTATTGTTTACTGGAGGCTTACGCAAAGTAGAGAGCGGGGTGGCCTGGCGCTTCCGGATCTCCGGTTGTACAATGTGGCTGCCTTGCTGCGCTGGGTGCACAAACTCTTCACGTCTAGTTCCCGGTTTGCCCCACCGGGCTTGTTTGACTCTTGGGTGGCCCCCCATAGCGCGTTGGCCTGTCTTGATATCCCTCGGTGGTGGCGGCCCCGGGGGATGCAATTCTTTGTGGTTGGACCCATTGCGGCTAGCGCTGTTCTGGTGGCGGCGGCGGATAGGTGGGGGAGCGCGGGATCACTGGGCTTCCAGTTTGTCCGGGGAAACCCTATGTTTCTGCCGGGTGTCGGTGGGCACCGCGGTTTGGTGGCCAGTCTTGGCACTGGTTTCTGTTTGGGGCATGTCTGCTCATCGTCTTCTGAGGATGGGACTTTCCCCTCGTACGATGCTATCCATCATCACTGGTCTCTTCCCGATATGCCTTTCTTTGCTTATTTGCAATTGCGCCACTTTTATGAGGACTACCGGAGACGTAGCCCCTCGGGATATCGTTTTCTAAAGGTTGATCAGTTGTTTCTCTCTCTTCCTGCTTCTCTGAATTCTCTGTCCACCTGGTATGGGCTGGCCCGGGCGGAATGGCCAGACTCTCAGCTCCAGCATTTGGCCTCTATGGGGTCCGCGGAGTTGGGGGAGCCTGTTGGAGCTGAGGTGTTGGTGGCCTGTTTTTCTAGTATTCCTAGGGGGGTCCGCAAGTTCAACTGCAGGAAATACAGTTCAAATTGCTACATCACACTTATTTTACCAGGGACCGGGGGGCAAGGGCGGGTCTCTGGGACTCGGATGTATGTGTGAAATGTCAGCGTATGAGAGGCACCCTTGTACATATGTTCATAGAGTGTCCAATATTGGGTACTTTTTGGAATGGGGTGCTGGACTTCCTGGCCCGCATAGTGGGAGTGCCCTTTCAATGGTCTTATTTACTTAATGTGCTGGGATGTGAGGGGGCGGTGCTTGATCAGGGTCTGGGTTTGGAACACTGGGGGGTCCGCAAGTTCAACTGCAGGAAATACAGTTCAAATTGCTACATCGCACTTATTTTACCAGGTTTTACCGATCCAGTCTTCCTCCCACTATGTGGCTGTCGACTTGTCCCTCACAATTGCTGTCCTCTCTATCTTCTCTTGGTTTTTGGTTTTAAATTCTTTATTCATTTTTGCACATTACAACAAGTGTAGCAGATAAACAATTGCTTTCGCCCATTACTTATGAGGAATTTAGGAAACGTCTGAAAACACACCTGTTCCTAAAGTATCTAAACAACTGATCCTCTCTTCTCTCTCCCCTCTATAGCGATTAACTTGTTCTATTGATCACTCTCTCCTCAAAAATGGATTTCCTGTCCTATTAACCCTCTTTCTTCCTCCCCTCTTAAAGTCAATCAATTTGTACCTTTGCTTAATCTTTGTAAACTGCATAGAACTTCATGGTATTGCGGTATATAAGCTGTTATTATTATTATTATTATAAACTCATATGAAAATAAATACACACTTGATTAACTCTCATATAACACTTTAAGTATAACATTTCATTACAAATTAATATTCTATAATATTTTGAATATTATGTAATAAACCTAATATTTAAATTATTCTTATTAAATAGAAAAACCTCCCCTCCCATCCCTCCCATCACAATATTACATACAAGTACCATTACAATGAAACTATTGATATATTCATATATTATGAAATAATAAAAATAACACCCCTTCCCCATATCTCTTTCTTCTCTTGATTCTCCAACCTCAGGTCCGTGTCTCTGGTGTATGTCCATCTCTCCAGCCGCAAGTCTATATCCTTCGTTCCCACTGCAGTGTCACCCATTTCTTCATGGTGATTGTCCGTTGGGTGGTCCACACTCTCCGTAAGTGTATTTCGGCAGTTCCACTGTTGCTGGTGATTTTCCACAGCCTCCCTGTATGCCTCCTCTATGAACTTCTCCAGCTCTCGGACTTCTTCCTTGATGGTGTCCTCTGTCATGTCTTCTGCTTCCTCTGTCTTGATGTTCTCTGGATCTCTGTCTCCCTCCTCCACTGCTTGAAGGGCCTCCAGTTCCAGTATTCTACCCTCCAGGAGTGTGATTTGTTTCTTCAGGCTCTCCAGTCTCTCCAGTCCGCATCGAACGCATATATAAGACTGCCTTCCAGAGGGGAGGTAGTCATACATATGGCAGATGGTGCAGAAAACTGGGTAGCTTAACATCTTGCTTCTGTCTGCTGCTTCCATTGCTGCCTGCTTGCCAGTCTGCTGTGGATGTATTTTGTGTCTGTCCTCTGTGGCTGCCTGGCTATGTGTCCTCCGCGCCTGCTGTGTCCTCTGTGTCTGCCTGGCTGTGTGTCCTCAGTGCCTGCTGTGGTCTCCTTCTCTCCTTTAGCGGTGTATGGTTATGTGTCCTCTGTACCTTCTGTGTCCGCCTGGTTGTGTGCCCTCTGTGCCTGCTGTGGTCTCATTCTGCTCTCCTTTAGTGGTGTGTGGTTATGTGTCCTCTGTACCTACTGTATCCGCCTGGTTGTGTGCCCTCTGCGCCTGCTTTAGTCTCCTTCTGCTCCTCTTTAGTGGTGGCTTGTCCCTTCTCAAGGCCCTTCGCAAAAGCGTTCTCGCTAAGGCGAGTGCCTTTAACGCTCGCCTTCGACGCGCGCTGAACGGCTGAGGGCCGTTGGCCCCTCCGCTTTTAAGGGGGAGCTTTGGTGGTCGACGTCGAGGGGGTGGGCGAAGCTAACTCTCGCCAATTCCCCTCTCTGTTTCCTGCCTCTGGTTCTCTCTCCTGCTCACTTTCTCCCCTTTAGCTTTCTCCCTTCTGGCTTCTCTCTCCCTGCTTGCCTCTCTCCGCAAATGCTTTTGAGAATCGCACATGGGCATCTTTTTTTTTTTTAATTCTTATATATTTATTAATTTTTCAAACTTATTACCAAGCATATCTTGTACAGAAAGCAACTATTAGACATATACATTTCCATCATGGTAAAACAATTTATCAATAAAGAATAAAATTTAGCTAATTATGCTCAAGTCCTCAATTAAGGATCCAAGATGTTAAAGTCCAGTAAGAACAAACGAAATAAATTAAAGATTAAGGCTGGTTATAGCGTTGAGTGGAGGTGCATATTCCAATTAAACAGGGCTCAAGTTTTTTCTTTTTCCAAGCGGGATAGAGACAAAAAGGTTGTCAACTGGCATGGCTCAAAAAAGACATATTTAACACCACAATATAGAAACATAGAAACATAGAAAAAAGCAGCAGAAAAGGGCTATAGCCCACCAAGTCTGCCCATTCCAAGTATCCCCTCCCCTGAATTTACTCCCTTAAAGATCCCACGTGAGTATCCCATTTTCTCTTAAAATCCGTCACGCTGCTGGCCTTTATCACCTGGAGTGGGAGTCTGTTCCAATGATCCACTACTCTTTCGGTGAAGAAGTACTTCCTGGAGTCGCCATGAAACTTCCCTCCCCTGATTTTCAGCGGATGCCCTCTGGTGGTCGAGGGTCCCATGAGCCAGAAGATATCATCTTCTGACTCGATGCGTCCCATGATGTACTTATATGTTTCAATCATATCTCCCCGTTCTCTTCTTTCCTCAAGTGAGTACAGCCGCAATTTTTTAAATCTTTCTTCATATGTGAGATCCTTGAGCCCCAAGACCATCCTGGTGGCCGTTCGCTGAACCGACTCGATCCTCAGCACGTCATTTCGGTAGTGTGGTCTCCAAAACTGAACACAGTACTCCAAGTGAGGCCTCACCATGGCTCTGTACAACGGCATCATAACTTCAGGTCTCCTGCTGATGAAACCTCTGCGGATACACCCCATCACTCGACTAACGGCAGCAGATCAAGTTCGCAGCCTGGGAGTAACCCTAGACGGACACCTATCCTTATCCAACCACATATCCCAAGTAGTCTCCACCTCCTTCTACTACCTTCGCCAACTGAAAAGGATCAAACCCTACATCTCCAAACCAGACCTCGCCCAACTCCTATACGCATATGTCCTCTCCAGAATGGATTATTGTAACTCGCTATTTAACGGACTAACCAAAAATAATATCAGACGCCTCCAACGGGTCCAAAATGCAGCCATCCGCCTCCTACACAACCTCAACTACCGCGATTCCATCTCCCCGGCACTCCATGCTGAACACTGGCTCCCAATTAGCCAACGCTGTACTTTCAAAGCCCTAACAATTGCCCACAAGAGAATCTACTCCACCACCCCCTCCTACATAAAATCCAAACTTCCCATCTACAACCCCACTCGCATCCTCCGCTCAAAGTCAGAGACACGCCTATGCGTCCCCCCCGGAAGATCCCTGCTCACAGAAACTGCCCACAAACGATCCTACAGCCACTTCATTCCACACCTCTGGAACCAACTTCCCCCCCAACTTAGACAACAGAACTCATTATTAGCATTCCGTAAATCGGTAAAGACCCTCCTCTTCAATTAAAGATCTCCTCTGTCTCTCCCCCCCTTAAGCCCCTCCCTCCACTCTCCTATCTCCTTCCCGAAATTCCAGTATGACCCTCTCTTACTCTATCCACGAAAAATTTGCATCTATATGCTTATAACTTACCGTAAATTAAACTACGGTATTTCCCCCTCTCTCTCTCTGCTTAATCTCCCTGTATTCAATTCTCTCTAAAAACTATAAATCCAACCACTAAACCTGTTGTACTACTTATATGTCTAGTTACTCCGCACTGTGTATGTTCATTTGTAAACCTTTCTGAGCTATTGGGAGGACGGGATAAAAATCTAAATAAATAAATAATAAATAAATAAATAAATAAATTTGTCTTGCCCTGGAGGAAGCCTTCTCCACTTGATTGGCAACCTTCATGTCCTCACTAATGATCACCCCTAGGTTGCATTCCGCCGTGGTCCTAACCAAGGTCTCACCATTTAGTACATAAGTTCTACGCGGGTTTCTCTTACCCAGGTGCATTATCTTGCATTTTTTAGCATTGAAGCCTAGCTGCCAAGTAGTTGACCATTGTTCCAGCAACAGTAGGTCGTGTGTCATATTATCAGGTAATAAGCTTTTGCCTACTATGTTGCAAAGTTTGGCATCGTTGGCGAACAGTGATACCCTTCCTCTAAGTCCTTGCGTCATATGAATAAGTTAAATAGAATCGGGCCCAGGACCGAGCCCTGCGGCACTCCACTGATCACGTCCGATGCTTCAGATGGGGTAACGTTCACCACCACCTTCTGAAGTCTACCGCTCAGCCAATCCCCAACCCATGTAGTTAGAGTGTCTCCTAATCCTATCGATTTCAGCTTGTTCAGTAATCTTCGATGAGGGACGCTATTAAATGATTTACTGAAGTCCAAATATACCACGTCCAGTGACTCTCCGGCGTCCAGTTGTCTAGTAACCCAGTCAAAAAAGCTAATCAGATTAGATTGGCAGGATCTACCCTGGGTGAACCCGTGTTGGTGTGGATCACGCAGTTTTTCTTCGTCTAGGATTGTGTCAAGATTCTGTTTGATCAGTGTTTCCATGAGTTTACACACTATAGACGTGAGACTCACTGGTCTGTAGTTTGCTGTCTTTGTCCTGCAGCCCTTTTTGTGGAGTGGGATTACGTTGGCGGTTTTCCAGTCCAAGGGGACCCTTCCTGTGCTTAGGGAAAGATTGAAAAGAACAGATAATGGTTCTGTCAGGACTTCCCTTAACTCCCTGAGCATTCTGGGGTGTAGGTTATCCGGTCCCATGGCTTTGTTTACTTTGAGTCTTGATAGTTCGTCATAGACGCTACTGGGCGTAAATTCGAAATCTTGAAACGGGTCTTTCTGGTTATCTCCCGTCTGCAGCTGTGGACCAGCTCCCAGTGCTTCGCGGGTGAACACTGAGCAGAAGTATTTGTTTAGTAGTTTTGCCTTCTCAGAATCTGATTCCGCAAAGTTACCGTCCGATTGCTTCAGGCGTACTATCCCATCTTTGTTTCTTTTCCTGTCACTAATATAGCTGAAGAAAGATTTATCCCCTTTCTTAATTTTCTGTGCTAGCTCTTCCTCCATTCGGAGTTTGGCTTCTCTGACTGCTGTTTTGACAGCTTTAGATCTGTCTAGATAGTCTTCTTTCGCCCCCTCTCTGCCTAAATGTTTGTAGGTGATAAATGCGTCTTTTTTCTGTTTAACTAGGTCTGAAATTTCTTTACTGAACCATTGGGGTCTTTTGTTTCTCCTGCGTTTACTTACTGTCTTTATGTATCGGTCTGTTGCTTCGTGTAGGATGGACTTCAGAGACGACCACATATCCTCCACATTGTCAGATATTGCTTGTTTATGTAGCTCCTGATGGACAAAATCTCCCATGCGGTTGAAGTTTGTGCCTCTAAAGTTGAGAACCCTTGTTGCTGTGTTTGTCTTAGGGAAACTTTTCTTGAGGTTGAGCCATACCATATTATGGTCGCTGGAGGCCAGTGTGTCTCCTACTGAGACTTCCGTGACGCTATCTCCGTTGGTGAGAACTAGGTCTAGTAACGCCTGGTCCCTGGTGGGCTCCAATACCAATTGCTTGAGACGTGCACCCTTTATGGAGGTTAATATTCTTTTGCTGCTACCCGTAGTCGCGGAGAGTGTGTTCCAATCTGCATCTGGCATGTTGAAGTCTCCTAGCATTACTGTGTCCCCGCGCAGTGTGATGTTCTCTATGTCCTCAATTAATTCCATGTCTTTGTCCTCCTGTTGCCTGGGAGGTCTATATATCACCCCAAGGTATAAGCATTTCTCATTCCCTCTGGCCAGGTTCACCCAGAGGGATTCCCCTGTGTATCTAACATCTGTGATTCTGGTGGTTTTGATGCTTTCCTTAGTGTATAGCGCTACTCCTCCTCCCAATTTACCCTCTCGGTCGCAACGAAGTGGCATCCAGAGATATAACCCCAGGTTTCATCAACAAGAATTTATGGTGACACTTCTGGGTTTCTCATGTCAAGTCAGGAAACATTTGTATTTTAAGACCTATAAATTCTTTCTGCCTATTTTTTAAAGAAAAGTTTTAACAACCATGTTTTATCAATTGACAATGGGCATCTCTAATGTAATGTAATATAGAATTGTGTTTGTCCTGACGGTTAGATGCCTATCCCACCTAACCATCCTGATTCTCTAACCCACCGGTTAGAAAACTGTGTTGCTGCTGAGCTGATTGCGGCAAGGGAATCAGTTTAGCAGCTGCAGCAAGGAATACTTCCTCCCTGCAAAGTTGACCAGTAGGAGGGATGCCCACTCCCTCCTGCTGGAACCCCCGAATGTCCATGGCAGGAGGAGTGCTGAATTCCTCCTGCCACCACTATCCCGAGACATCCCGCGGCAGGAGGAATGCCCACTCCCTCCTGCCGCTGGCCCCATCATCCTCTGAAGCTCCCCACTTCCCGATTCCACCCTACACTCCCCCATTCCATCCCAACACTCCCCGATTCCATCCTAACACTTCCCAAACACCCCAAGATCCCCCTGACACTCCCCGAATGCCCTCTGACACCCCAAGATCTGCATGCCACCCCTGAACACCCCCATACCTTTATTCGATGGCCAGCAAGAAGGATGCCCACTCCCTCCTGCCAACAGACCCGTCACTGCAAAATGGCAGGCCTTCCCTTTCCCGGTTCATCCCATGGGAGAGGCCTTAGGGATCTGGCCAATTGGAGTCTTAGGCCACTCCCAGTGCATCCCAGAATGCATCAGGAAGGGGAAGGCCCGCCATTTTGTAGTGGCGGGCCAGCCTGCAGGAGAGAGCAGGCATCCCTCTTGCTGGCCATCGAATAAAGGTATGGGGAGGTTTAGGCAGTGGCAGGGAGATCTTGGGGGTTTCAGGGGGTGTTCAAGGAGTGTCAGGGGTACCTTGGGGTGTTGGCTGGAGTTGGGGAGTGTAGGGTGGAGTCAGAGAGTTTGGGGGTTTTGGGGGATGATGGGGCCAGCAGCAGGAGTGACTGGGCATCCCTCCTGCAGGGGCATGTCTCAGGGTGGTGGCAGCCGGAGGAATTCGGCTGCCACAGACATTCAGCAGGGGGGAGGGCTTCAGGGGTTCCAGCAGGAGGGAGTAGGCATCTCTCCTGCCGAGGGTTGTCGCGAAGTGGTAGTGGCAGGAGGAATTTGTCACTTCTCCTGCCATTGATATTTGGGGTGGGGGGCTTTGGCAGGTGGGAGTTGACATTCCTACTGCCGCGATCGGCTCAATGGTCACGTCTATTTGAAATGTAGACCAGCATTTTGCTAGCCTACATTTCAGGCGCCTATCACAACCCTAGGGAGATGTCTAGGGCCATCTAAAGTCACCAAGGGCCACTTCTGGGTAAAACCACGCTCATGCCTAGCCTTGGGTGAGCTTAAGCGGCCCTATGCACCTCTCTAGGCTTGGGTAAACATCTACAATGTAGGCAGCCTGCCTCAGGGTGTTTTTTTTTAACGTGTATCTTAATTGGCTGGTTAGACAGCGGTAGGATGCCTACCGCCACCTACAATTGGGACACCATTTATATAATTTCCCCCTTAGTGCCTACTTCAGGAGTCCAGTAATCTGGTAAAATAGTCCAATTCACATATAGAAAACTGGTCAAGGTTACTTGTATCAGTAAGTTTCAGATGTGCATTTCTGTCTTCTATCTTTTTGTGTATCTAAGAGAAGCCCTCAAGAGTGCAGACCTTGTCATTGTGAGTATTGGTAGGTGGCCATCAGAATTCAGACAGCTCCTAGTAACCTGTAGTGTGTTCTCTTCAGGCTTATGTAGGTCATCTCATGATATGAAGTTTGTATTACAAGATGGAATGAACTCTTACTACACTGAAGACATTGTGCTGTCCTTGTCTAGAAATGCAACTTGCAGCATCCAATTGCAAGAAACCTCCCCAGATGTCAAGGTTATTCTACACATTGAGCTGCACACCAATATAACACACATCTACGGCACTGCCACTTCTTCCCTCTTTGGAGGATCTACAGAGACTTCACTGACTGCAGTGCATTATTCTAAAGAAGAGAATACTTGGGGATTTATAACCTTCCCAAAAGGACTGATAGCTTTTATCAACTATGAAGAGCATTTCCGAGATATAGGTGAACACAATGTTTCTTTCAAAAACGTGGATGTCTTGCAGATGAAAGGAGTTCCTGTAATCAGTGCTGCTTTAGGTACCAATTTACTTTAATCTGATGTTCTACTTATACATTCTTTATTATTATGAACTTGAATGGGAAAAGAAGCAGAATCTAGGTTCACCATAGGTTTAAGCTCACTGCAGATACTCACACTAACACTCAAACTTCTGTATGCTAACAATTGAATCCCATCTTTTTTATGGCAGGAACATGACCTATAATTTATCAGTTTAATAGGCAACAATAGTATACCTGTGAATAATTATTAGCACTACAAAGTAAAATCATATCAAATTATACAAAATCTACGGTCACAAAGTATTAGAATTGCTTCGTATTTAGATTGTTATAGCAGAGTCTTGTGCACTAGCATGGGAAAGATTGGGTGAGAGGAAACCATGATGATCTTGTATATTTTTCTAACTTGAAGTAGTGAAGTACTAAGAAAATGATTAAAAGACCACCATGTGTAAAGAAGAACCTTAAAGTGGTTATGCTCTATGACTGCAAACAGATATGAACTAATGTGCAGACAGGTGATTATAACACACACTTTCTAACACTTCTCAGTGCTCAGAGAACCGTTTTTAGCTTATGAGATCGCTGGGTGAAGCAAAATTTTAGCCCACTACTGAAACGGCTCAATTCTCAATCATTGCAGGGGTCTCTGTAGTATCTTTAATTATAATACTCTCACATTTTTTGCTTTTTTAAAATCTTTTTAAAATATGTTTTGTCTTTTTTAATGCTCAACTTCAAAACAGACTTATCTTTTAATGCACATTAGTTCATATCTGTTTGCAGTTTAGTGCACTTTTGGGCCAATTAATTATTCCTGAATATATATTTGGGAGTCATGACTGCCAGGTCAGATGCATTTTTAGTTGTATGAAAAGAATAGCTGGCCAGATTGGACCAGATGGTCTTTTTCTGTCATTTAATATATCAGTGAGGCTGTGGAAGATATTCTTTCCCTCAAAGATAAGTGCCCATTAAAGAATAGCATATAGTGTTGATTTTGGCACCCCCTCCCAAATTTAGGTGCTAGGACTTATACCTGCTGAAACCAGGTGTAATTCCTGGTGCACAATTTGGGCACACATTGCCAGGATTCTATAATACTACATGCAAATCTTAGGAACATCCCTGACCCGCCCATATACCTTTCATGGTCGCCCCCCTTTTGAGTTGCATGCTATGAGATTTGGGTGCAAATTGCTACAGAATAGCACATAGCCAGATGTATGTGCAGTGCCATGTATAATCCAATTATTGGCATCAATTAGACTGAGAGCCAATTTTATTGGGTGCACATCTTAAATCAGTGTCCAAATATTGGAGCCCAGTTTTATGTGCCATAAATAGAATCTGGGAGGGTATGTTTCCAGGCATTTAAATTAGGTATGTATGTATGGTGGGGGGGAGGGGGGCCACATGTAGAAGCAGGTCGCTTCCAGTGGTCATCCCCAGAAAAAGACAAGATGTGACGGTAGCAAAGAAAGCAATGTAAACATTATCCCAGGACAAGTAAGAAGAATATTTTCACAGATGTGTGATGTCATCCACAGAGCCTGGTACGGACGATCTAAATGTGTAGTATCACTTTTAATTCTTTAGAAGTCTTGAGATGGCCCGTACCGTGCATGTATGAGTGTCTTCTCACCCAATGTTGGCTCGTGGGACCACCAGTTCTTCGTTTTCCACGGAGCAAAGAAGTTGTGTTTTTCTGACCTCTTACTAGCGTGTATATTCTAGTCACTCTTTAGTGCCTTCCAATGTGACTTTTTATTTATTTTTCTTCAAAATTTATTCCTTTTCCAGTTTCCTTTAAATTTTTTTTAAAATTCTTTATTTAAGTTTTTCAACAAATTTACATGATAATAAACTTCTTAGCACATAAATACAGCATACATTATTAATTATACATTCAAAAGATAAAAGTAGCATATCTGGTTATCCTTCCTTAGCCCACTACATGGAGGGAGTTTGGCTGAATATAAAAGAGGCTCATTTCATAATCAGACAAAAAAGAAATATTTAAAAATAAAAAGGCTATAACACATCCTTACTTGCTATTTCTATATTGCACTACATTTACTTCAGACTTCATGCCATCTTTTTCAACTCCAGAAAGGACTTTAACTGATCAGGAAGAAAAAAAAAAAATTTAACCTGTGCGTACTTTATAATGCACTTGCAGGGATTTGCTAATAAGAAAGAGGCCCCCATAGCTATTGTTTCCTGTTTCAAAGATAGAAATTGCTTCCTTCTTTCCTGTGTGGTCTTTGACACATGTAAGTATGCCCATATTCTTTTACCATAAAACGGGGATTTTGAGGACCTAAAATACAACTTCATGAATGAGTCCAAAACCTGCTGAAAAACAAAGGAAATCAATAATGTGGACCTCTCCGTCGAAGAAGATTCACTCACTCACTCACTGCTGCACTTTAACTGCTGTTTATTTTACCTGATATCTGTAAGTGCCTTTGTGATTAACATCAATTGTACTGTATTTTATCTTTGCAGTTTCATCTTTAGCGTTCTTCTCACCTCCTGCCGCCGCAAAGCGATGGCAATTCTGACCCCACCCACAAGTGTATGTCCCGGTACATGTATTATTTATTGGGCCTGCTTGCGACGCACACCTTCAGCGCACGCCGAAGGAGCACACTTAAGGAGCTCGTAGTGCTCCTTAGTGCGCTCCTTTGTAAGTCTCCTAAGTGCAGTCTTATCTGGGTTTTTACCGCTTGGTTTTTTACTTACACTAAACTTTACAAACTTACTTCTTTCAGTTTCGCCTCCACTGAATACTTTCAATGTTATTATGTTCTCCCCTACATCCCAAATTCAGGTCCATTGGGGCCATTGCCCCACTCCCCCGCATAAACGGGACCTCTCCACCATACTTCTAAAAACAAACCTAACCTATCTATTACCCTCTGCTCCTCTTCCCTCTCAGTATTCGATGGATCTTAACGTTGGTCTAATTAACGTCTGTTCATTAAAGTCTAAACATCACCTAATTTACAATATAGTGATACAAAACAAATTTGATATTCTTTGTATCACTGAGACATGGTTAACAGACGGTGAAGAAAGTTATCTTTCCTACTCATGTCCTCCAGGCTACTGCTATCAATATAACCATCGAAAGGGAAAAAAAGGAGGAGGTCTAGCAATAATCCATCGAGAATCACTAATTACCAACCTAGAATTTTCATCTAATAACAGCATTTTCGAATCTATACAATTTAAATTAAAAGCTAACTCTTCCATGGATTTTCTATTACTTTACTTCCCACCCCCTGTCAGTAACCAGACTTTAATTCTTCTCCAGTCTACCGTTTTTGAATTTAGTATCTCGTCCTTTAATCCTGTCATTTTAGGAGATTTTAATGTTCATTTTGACAATCACAATAACCCCGCCACTTCTGAACTCTTAATCCTCTTTGTAACCCGTTCTGTGGTCCAACCGGGACTCTACAGCACCCCCAGTGGTTACAAGAAATAATAGCACTCGCGTGTGACCCGTCCTGGAGTCACCCTGCAGGCCTGAACTGACACCAATAAATACACAAAATTAAAAATTCTCCCAAATAGGTTGAAATGAAAACTGCTTCACTTTTTTATTCCTGGTAAAGCATAAAAGGGTATTGTATGCCAAAACAAAGCAGGTAAGTAGCAAACAAAACTTCCATAAGTTCAAATTCAAAAGAAAATGCCACAAACAGTTCCAAAGAATAAAGTTCCAACTACTTTCTTCTTATTTCTTTTTCAGATTATCCTTCTCTGAGGATTGGCTTACCTCAGAGGTTAATGTAGCCTGCTCCCAAGCAGGTTTGTACAGTTCCTCAACAAAATAGAGTTCAGGGCACTGGCCTCACTATACACAGTGCTCAAAAATAAAGCCTCTGGCAGCCCTTTATTATACTGCCAGGCAAAGGAGAGTGCCTCAGGTTTGCATTAATTTAGCTATTACATAGCCTACAAAATTCCCTTCCAGATAACTGCAAACCTCTCCCTAAAATTGACACTTTCAGCTTCATAAAAAAGACAAAACAGAAAAGAAAAGGAAAGGAAAAAACCCAAAAAGGTTCAGTTCCAGCACACAGTTTCTTTCAATCAAACCAAGCTGAAAAACACTCACAGATTCATCAGGTTAGCACTTGCAGCTGGTGGAAAAACCAACTTCCATGGCTTCCTCATCAAGGCTCATTTCCTCTGGCAGGTGTCCAGTTCCATCGGGAGATCAGGATCTGACACGGCTCCAACTAGCATATCTCCCACCTCCTGCACCTCCATAGGTGAGGCTGGTTTGCTCCTGCTTGGCCTGAGGAGACTCTCAGGGAGGAAAGGTCTCCACCTTCTCCCTAGCCTGCCTGCCTGTTTGTAATCTACTGCTGGCTTTTGTATGTTTGGGACACGCCCTAACCTGGCTGATTCAGCAGTCTTCAAGGTAGCTCTAGAGCTCCTCTTGTGGTGACCTGAATACTGCTGGTCTAGTGGATTCTTGGGGATTTCAGGTTCCCCCTGGTGGTCAGCCTGAGAATCAGCTAAATCCACACTGGGACAATCTTTAAACACTCCCTTCCGGGTTTTACTATGTGTCTTTGCTGGAACCTTGGCTGGAACCATGGCAGGCACGATGCCTGTCTGGTTACATCTTGAAGGATTTAAATCTTCAGCCTTTGTTACAATGTCCTACACATAAAGCAGGGCACACTTTAGACATAACCTAAATAAATTCAGGGAACAAGCAAATTACTACAAATCAAAAATTAACAGATCAAAAAGAGAATTCTATTCTAAACAAATAAAAAAACAAAAAATACCTCTACATTATATGTAATTGTAAAGTCACTTAGAAACATAGAATATGACGGCAGAAAAGGGCCATCGGCCCAACAAGTCTGTCCACTCGAAGAACCCTCCCCTCTAAGCACTTCCTCAAAATGAACCTTGAATAGTGGCTCGTGGAATGTAGGGGGCGATATCTGTGGTACGTTAATGGAATAGATAGTGCAGGACATGATGATGCAGTATTTTGTGGAGTTTTTCTTCAAAAGCGCTAGCTTTTCGTATGGTTCTGGGTAACTCTAGTTAGATACAAGCATATGTGTTAGTTAAGGCCACGCCCAATAGAAGTGCATGAAAAGTTGGTGAATAAAAATCTGAATATGGATGTAGCCAAGGCCAGAAAAACACACTTCAGATTAATATTAAGAAAAAGCATAATAATATTCTCCTTATGTACTTTGCTATTAAGCCAGACCACAGAGGAAATCAGGATATATATAAGGCAACATCTGGAAATATATACATGGAGCTATGAAACTGCCTCCATGTTTTTCTCTCTCTCTCTCTGTCTGTCTTTGTTCAGTTTCCTGCCTTGAGCCTCATGGTTATAATTGACAACAGATGTGCTTAGGCCAGTTAGGAAGAGCATATTAGATTATGTATCCCAAAATGGAGTATAACATGCATTAAATATGAATGAAATATATGGTGTGGATCTGTGGATGAAAGGGGCCCCGAATGATGGATATATGAAAGATATGTGAAAGAATGGTGTGTATTTAATTTCCAATATTTTATATATTTTAAACCTGAAGGAACTCTAAGGAGAAATCCTAAGGCAACATCTGGAAATAGTTAAGTTAGAATCAGAGACGCTGTACTAGTCTCCAGTATAGGAAGGCTTCTGTTTGTATGTCTGTGAAATTTGAAGCTGTCAGTTCTTGTAAAGCTGAGAGCAGGGGGGAACAGCCCCTCCTTTTTTTCCTGTGCTGATAGAGGCAAGAACTTTTCAGCAGTTTAGATTTAAAGTTTTTGGCTATGTTATAAAATGGTTATGTATATTCAGAAATGAATGTAAACAAAAAATATGATTTCTGAAACTTTTATTCCATGTTAAAAGGAAGTTCTTTGTCCAAATTTAAGGACAGCCTTTGTTAATGGATTGGTTGACAAGTAATGATGTCTTGCAGGACAAAAGATACATATTGGGGAGCAATGAATTATCGAGTTGAGATCTTTGTCAGAAAGGCTAGCATTTTGGCATCTGTAAAGACCTCCCTGTGATGCAAAAACTAATCTTTTGAGGTCCATTATGACAATAAAACAGAATAATTATTATAATAAAATTTGCATCATGTGTCATTTTCCATTTACTTTTTACACACCTAGAGCGAAAGCTAGCAGCTTAATTGGCAACTGCTGCTTAAAGCGTGCGATTGTGTACCCATGCTTAACCCACATATTTATCTCATTTTTTCTTAAAATCGAGCACTTTGCTGGCCTCAATTACCTGAAATGGAAGATCATTCCAACGATCAACCACCCTTTCAGTGAAGAAATACTTCCTAATGTCTCCATGGAATCTCCCACCCTTGATTTTTAACGGATGCCCTCTTGTTGTCGTAGGTCCTGTAAGGAAAAAGATGTCTTCTTCCACCTCAATACGGCCAGTAACATATTTGAACGTCTCTATCATGTCTCCCCTCTTTCTGCGTCCTTCAAGAGAGTATAGCTGCAACTTACCTAGACGTTCTTCATATGGGAGATCCTTGAGTCCTGAGACCATCCTGGTGGCCATTCCCTGAACCGACTCCATTCTCAGCACAGAAGACAGAACAAAACCTGACAGTCTCACTACCTTCAGCTCAAGCTCCTCTTAAGTTCAAAACTCAATCTATCAAAGTAGTATCTTCATTAAAATTACAAGGAATCACGTTTGATAGTAAACTATCATACCATCTACATATTAGCACAGTAGTCCAACGCTGTTTCTTTCGATTGCGTATGATAAGATCTCTATCTAAACTATTAAAGCCTGCTTCTCTGAATATATTGATTCACTCGCTTGTGATCTCATGCAACAATTATTGTAACACCCTCTTTAAAGGCACAACAAAAAAAGAAATAAGACTCCAACTGGTACAAAACACTGTAGTAAAAATGTTATTTAATGCAAAAAAAATATGATCATGTCACCCCATTTTTATATAAAGTTCACTGGTTACCTATACAACACAGAATTACTTATAAAATTATTTTATTAACTTTTAAAACCAGAGAAAATAATCAGCCTGAATTCATTAATAATCTACTTATCCCTTACAACATTACAAGGTCTTTGCAATCTACAGCTCAAAACCTTCTTGTTATCCCATCATTGAAACATATAAATACATTAAGTACCTCAATCTTTTCTGTTAGCGCCCCTTCTTTTTGGAACTGTATTCCAAACTACTTATGCGAAAAACTTACACTTACAGACTTTAAGTCAAAACTAAAGACATTTCTCTTTCTCGACGCGTTTGACTCCTAATTGTCCTTTTTAGGACTACCCAGTATTTAGAAGGAATCTAAATACCTGTTCTCCTTCCTTTGTTCATCTCATCTCAGCTTGAAGGTCTTTAAGACAAAAAACGGAGATCATTGATGGTATGACCAAGTTCTATCCATTCATTGTATGTCTTAGGTTTGTTATTTATTTTCTTAGGACCTTTGAAGAAGGTGTATTTTCCGAAACACGGACCGTGTTGAGTCTTTGGGTTTGTAAAAAGGTGGCATTAGTTACCACATTTAACATTGGGTAAAATAAACATAGCCTGCATCTTGTACATATTGTCTGCATTCTTTTTGTTTTTGCTTGTTGTTTCTGTACTGCAGATACCTGTTGGATTTCTTTTGTTGTTTGCTTTTGTCTCTTCATCCAACATGGCCTTTCCCGCCTGGGACCATATATTTAGTTTTCCAGAGGAAAGACTCAGCAATCTATTAGAAGAACAACCAGCCATAGAAGAAGATGATGATGATTCTTCATCACTGTTCGATGCTTGCAAAGAGATCATAATGATGAATAAAGAGGTCATTCGAATAGACCTCCATTATGCTTTCCTGCTTGAATATTGCCGGAAACAAATGATCCCTAGAGGATTACGGATTATGAAAGACCCTACTATGTACAATGATGATCAGGCCTTTTTGGACAAATGGTGTTGCATTTTAAACAAATGTTCACTGAATCTAATGATTCTTCTAATAGAAACCTCTAAACAGAAGTATGTCAAAAAAGAAGATCCTGGCTTTGACCACATTATACAAGATGTTAATATTAAGATGAAAGAATATAGGAAAGATATTAAATCCAATAAAATGGATAAACTTAAACGGGATACAGTAGATTACCAAAGCGGTAGTATATACTCTTGGTGTAAATCAAGGATTTTTCAAAAAAAGAGACCATCGTATAGGTCGACTTCTAGGAATAATAGAATACAAAATTGCCCACATAGGGATAATAAGATGCATGCACATCCTTCTAAAAAAACAAATATAGTGGACCGTGGATGTAAACGCATAAGTAGTTGCTAAGATGAGGAATATACCTCTACTTTTACCAGTCCAATTGCAACCAATGCAGCTATTATTTCCAGCCCACTTAATGATAGACCGTCATGTAACAACCACAATCATTTTTTAGATCTACTCTGGAATTCGACTCACCCAGTGATACAATCACATTCGATTCAGTGGGGCATGCACAACTACAGAGGTTACCACAGAGGGTATCAGAGGGGGATGGATCACTTCAGAGGACTGGACAGAGGCTCATACAGGGGCAGGGGACGAGCCAATTACAATCAGAGGAATTGGTAAATGACATTCCTGTCATAAACCTCTCCTCGCTTTAGTTATCAGAGACTCAGATTAACTTATTACAAAAAGGACTTTCCTTTGTCCCGACTACCCGCTATGATTCATTTCAAACAAGAATTGATCTATACAAATTCAAACATAAGCTACATATACATAATTTTTTTCAATAATGATTCAACCATTAACTATCATATAGAAGAAATCAAAATGGATCCCTCCGGGCCCATGTGATCCCACTATCACTACCTTCTATGAATGCATTCTGAGAGACATAGAAAGAATGGAGAAGAAGAACAAATATGTTAAACATACACAGAACTTAAACCAGCTGGAAATCAGAGCCATCAATGAGTTAAAGAAGAATAGTGAAATTGTAATCAAACCAGCAGATAAGGGTGGGGGCATCATTATCATGGATAGGGACAGGTATGTCAGAGAGATTCAGAGACAAATTAATGACATTACTTTCTATATGCCTCTAGACAAAGACCCTACATTAGATCTTATGGAAGACATTAAAGAATTGGTCAACACTGCCTATGGCGCAGGCTACATTACCCTAAAAGAAAAACAGTTTCTTATAAATGAACATCCGGTAATCCCTACAATATATGTCTTACTGAAAATTCACAAATCATATGAGGACCCCCCAGGAAGACCTATAATTTCAGCTAATGGTTCAGTTTTAGAATCTTTATCAGATTTTACCGATTTCTTTTTACGACCATATGTACCTCTTATCCCCTCTTATATATGTGACTCTGCCCATATGATTAACATTTTGGACGAGTTTGATGGAGATTAGAGAATGACACGGTGGCGGTTTACCCGCGGCCACTGCATTTTAGCCGCGGGTCACCGCCGAAAACGGGGAAGAAAACTAGCAGTCGCTGCGGTGACGGGGACAAGGCCATTCACCGCCCGCGGGGCGGTGAATGGGTCTTGTCCCCGCAGTGAGGCATGAAGGATCGCGCGGTCCCCGCAGCTCACACCCGCCTGCCCAATCGATTCTAGTGTTTAGCCAGCTCTCTCCCTTCTCCTCACCTTAGTTTGTAGATTTTCTTTTTCGGCGACCCGCACGCTATCAAAGAGCCGCTGCTGCTCAGTTTCGATCTTCTGCTCTGACGCAACCGGAAACAGGAAGTTGCAGCAGAGCAGAAGATTGAACACTGAGCAGCCGCGCGTGTGCGGCTCTTTGGGAAAGCGTGCAGGTCGCTGAAAAAGAAAGCCTGCAAATTAAGGTGAGGAGAAGGGAGAGAGCTGGCTAAACACTAGGATCGATTGGGCAGGCGGGTGGGGGCTGCGAGGACCGTGCGATCACCCGTGTTCCCGGCTCAGACTGTAAGGAGGGAGTGAAAGGGAAAAGGATTCTGGGCCAAGGTGATGAAAACGGAAAGAAAAACCCACAGCAGGAAAGAAAGGGAAGGACAGGCAGGTGAGCCAGATGCTAGAAGCAGGGGGGGGAAGAAAGAGGGAAAAAAACTAGATGGGGTTGAAAAGAAGAGACACACTGGTATGGAAGAGGAAGATAGGGGAAATCTGGACACAGGAAGGTAACAGAAAGAGGGGAAATTATGTGCATGGGGCATAGGGACAGAGACAAAAAGGGGACATGCCATGGGGATGGTATATGGACACAGGGGGGGGGCAATGGCAGATACATAGGGGAGATATTAGAAAAGTATATAAAATCGTACCCGTTTGAGGCTTTTATGTATGCAGCGGTGACGGTGACGGGGCGGTGAATGGGGTTGCAGTGGCGATGACGGGGCGGTGAATGGGGTGGCAGTGGCAGTGACGGGGCGGTGAAGGGAATGGCGGTGACGGGGCGGTGCAGAGGATGGTGAGACGGGGACGGGGCGGTGACGGGGACCAATTTTTTCACCGTGTCATTCTCTAATGGAGATCTAGCAGATCTTATACTAGTCACGCTGGACATTGAATCCCTATATACCAATATTCCGCAATTGGAGGCCTTACAAGTCATAGAAAATACATTAAGAGGAAGGGAGACTCATGAACGTATATCTAACAGATTCATAGTTACTGTTGCTACTATGGCCCTTAAGCAAAATTATTTTGCTTTCAGGATCAATATTTTTTGCAAATCAAGGGAACAGCTATGGGAGCTTCATTGGCCCCAGCTATCGTTAATTTATACGTGGCCGAGTTTGAAAAGAAATTTCTTACCACACATGAATTCCAGGAAGAGGTGAGGCTTTACAAATGTTACATAGATGATATATTCATCTTATGGAAAGGTAGTATTTGTAAGTTACATTCTTTTCTAGAATGGCTTAACACGTGTGATAGCAACCTTAAATTTAAAATGGATTTTCATGATCATCACATTGCATTTCTGGACATCATGATTTCTAAAGACCGTTATAATTTCCGGACCACTATTTACAAGAAGCCCACGGATAAGAATAATTATTTAAATTATTCCAGCTTTCATCAAAGACCACTTAAGAGGAACCTTCCTTACAGCCAATTTCTAAGACTCAAAAGATTATGCACTATATCAGAGGAATTTGAAAAACAAGCCCTTGCTATGGCTCACTGGTCCGTCAAAAGGGGATATCCCCTGGAAGATATATATAATGGTTACCATCGCTCTAAATCACATCGAGAAGATCTACTTCAAACTGGAAACAAGGACTGTAAACCACCAGACTTCATTTGTGTCCTCAGACACTCACATTTGTCCAATGAGGTTAAATGTATTGTCATGGCCAATTGGCGGATTCTGGAGCTACATCAATGTTTCAGAGGCGCCAGACCCACTATTGCTCTTACCAGGAATCCCAACCTTAGAGATAAATTGGTGCCTTCCGCCATTCCCCAAGCTTCTATACCCCATGCCATTCACACCGGCCATCAACCTTGCTCCTCATGTTCTGTGTGCCAACACTACATCAGTACTACCATCTTCACACATCCAAGAACTGGCAAAAAGTATTATCTAAACTTTAGTAGTGACTGCAACACCGGACAGGTGGTTTACATCATCATGTGTCTCTGCCAACTTCTTTACATCGGCAAAACCAAAAGAAAAATCAAGACCAGAATAATCAAACATAGAAGTTGTATATTGAGGGAAGTTTTGACAGCACCCTTGGTTACACATTGGATAGAACTTGGTCATACCATCAATGATCTCCATTTTTTTGTCTTTAAGACCTTCAAGCTGAGATGGAGAGGGGGCAACATTCACAATATTCTCTTGCAGGCTGAACAAAGAGCTATATTTGAATTTAATACCATTATCGTCCTTTTTTATAGCTCATCAGGATTAATTCTCAGCGTGGATGTCCTTTTCTCATATTTAGAATTATTACATGACATGTCCAAATGTATGTATGTATGTATGTATGTATGTATGTATGTATGTATGTATGTGTCCAATTTTGAGTTATGTTGTTTATAGCTTTCACTACATCAGAAATTTTGTTCCATATTACCTTATATTTCTGCCATATATCCTAGAGAATGCTAGTATTCACATCAAGGATTTACCTTATAACATATTATGGTGCTCTTTCACAATGAGTATTGTAACTTATAAATGCTTTCTGTGTATTGTCATTCAGCTTTACGAGGTCAAATAATATGGTAATGGATATCTGATGTCTATGACTTTCCCTTTCTCACCAGTAATACAGTTTCGTTCCCATTGAAACAAAGATATCTCCCTCATCCCAAGAAGCTATACATATATATATTTTTCATACTTTATACACATTTTTTATTTTTTCTGCCTGGCCTCCCGTTTATTATTGTATATCTCACTGTATTATAGTATTTTCTTATCTACTAGTTTTAGTTTCAACAAGCGTTTTGCCCCTCTCCTAATTGGATACCAGCCTTTCGTTTTATTTCCTTATCTACCAGATTTTTGCTTTTGTTTTTACCAGTGTTTTTTTCTTCCTTTCATTATGACTTCCATGATCCTTTTCCTGATTGGATCACAGCACTATCTGTCTTTCAATGGGTTTTGGACATGCCCCTCGGCCAATCGTGGTCATCCACGTAACTGATTGTTTCCCCCTTTACTTACTCTGGTTCCCGCGGCGTTCTTTTTGCTCCTGTATCCATTTTGTGCTGTATCGTCGGCTCATTGAAAATACAAACTGTTGGTGAGTGTTGCCTTGATTTCTTATCTTTGTTTTTCTTTTATATAGATCTATTCAAACTCTGGAACCATGGATGGCTGTGTTCACATGGTCTCTGACTCTTAGGAGTCACAATAATGTTTTTTTCTAACTTTCCCAAAGCTCCTCTAGATCACATTATTTTGTATTGCTCGCTATGCCCTTTTGTATAGCTCCCTATGCCCAATATATTTTCATACTTGGTCTATAACTATAACTTTATTTTTTTCTATACCGCCATAGTCAGACGACTTCTAGGCGGTTTACATAGTAAGAAGGCTGGACATTCAGCGAATATTAAAGGTTTTAAAACAATACAAAACAAAACAATAGATCCACATACAATACGATACTATACAATACCGTGAGACTGAATAACAATACTATACATTAAGTCTAAATACAATACTATACATTAAGTCTAAATACAATATCGTACAAAGAGTCTAAATGCAATACAATAGTTTAGATGCGAAAGTTACGTATTGATTGATTGGAGATCTAAGGGTAATGAGTGTCTGAGGGAATTAGAACAACCATGAGTTGGAGTTCTGGTTCCCATAACTTATTAATGCTGGTCACATTGCCTCTCACATGACCTTTTATATTTTTAATATTTATGACTATAGATGTAACTTTATAAAGGGATAATTTTTAAATAAAGGATGATATTTTTAATAAAGGATTTTAATTCATGAACTTTTAATTCCTCATGTATACTCTTATAAATATTTCTGTTTTATGTATGTTCTTCTCTTATTTTTATGTTGCACTTTTTTCATATGAATTTCAAATTTGCTGATTTGCACCTTGATTGGTCTCTTTGCGCATTGGTTTCTGTTTTTACACTTTTCATTCATTTTTTATTCTATGACATCTGTTTATCTTATCTTTTTATATGTTTTATAAAAATCTTTTCAGTTTTGTATCTCACGTTACATTGATTATACAGTATTTCTGTTCGATGCATTTTGTATCTTGTTACATTTTGAGCACTATTATTCACTTAAGAATTACACCATTGAACTTTTTGATCACTTATCCACACCAGATGACTGTGAAATGCATTCATTGTATGTCTTAGGTTTGTTATTTATTTTCTTAGGAACCCTGAAGAAGGCGTGTTTTCCAAAACACGGACCGTGTTGGGTCTTTGGGTTTGTAAACAGGTGGTATTAGTTACCGCATTTAACATTGGGTAAAATAAACCTAGCCTGCATCTTGTACATATTGTCTGTATTCTTTTTGTTTTTGCTTGCTGTTTCTGTACTGCAGACACCTGTTGGATTTCTTTTGTTGTTTGCTTTGGACTCTTGTACATGCTCACACTACAAACACATTCTCTAAAGGCTTGTCAGATCCAAGAAGAAAAGCTTTTTGGAGCTTCCTTGATATTGACGCCTTCCATGTTGGATTCTTCTACTCAGCTGGTCAGTATTGACATCGACTCAGCTCTTAATATCAGACTTAGTACCACCCTTGGAGAAACAAGCTGAATAGCATGCATCTTTCACACCATGCATCGCTGACTACATCAGCATCGAGTAATTTGATTCAGTCACAATGTCTATGCAAGCAACATGCCCCATTGGTGCAGGCTGTCACCTCTGAGGTGTGCCTCTTCTTGATGTCACCAGCGCCTTGACACCCTACCGTGCCTTTAGTACTGATTGCTCTGAACACATTACTGGCACTGTCCGAATGGGACAAACTTCAGGAGCTGCTTCAAAAGGAGCTGGCCATCATGCTGCAGTCACATCAGTCACCAATGCCTTCATCTCCTTCGGTACTGGCCCAGCCTAAGTAGGGTTTATCGAGGCCTCATTGTACCAGATCTCATTCACCTCATCAGCAATCAAAATTTCTGCATTTCTGGTACCGAAGTTGTACATCTGCATGGTCTTGTAGACGGCCCAATAACCATCATACTTGATATGTTTCACAGCACAAGACTCCTTGTAAATCTTCAAGGATTGGCCATCTAGACCCATATAGATCACATAGGCCATATAGATCTGTTGATGCATACTTGGTCTGAAGCAGAGTTATCGGCCCCAGAATCTTATGGGACTTCTTTAGACCTTTCTCTGTCACCTCCCAGAAGGAGACTTCAGCCAGTTATTCCTTTATGGCATTTATTAAACAGATGGGCCAAGTTCTTCTAGTCAACCTAGAATCTGACCTTGACCTGAGAGCTGCCTTACTTGATGCTCTAGATTTTGATGAAGTGTCTAGAGCAAACTTCCATTTCATACTATTTTACAGGACATTATGTTTAAGAATTGAGAGACCCCTCTGCATATTCCAGAGGCTCCTAGACACACTGACTCACTCTAGAGGGTATAATCCTGTCCTAGATTCCAGCAGCCTTAGCTTCAGCACCAGTCTCTCCTTGTGAAATCATGTTCCAGATCATATACAAGTGCACCACCCCGTAGAGAGGGGCACACCTTGGATGGGTTTGGCCGTTGCCTCTTTCAGAATGCCATGCTCACCAGCCGTGTTTTGAATTATATAATTTTCATATGACGTTTTATTTTAAACAGCTGGTACAACTTCTTATTCAGCTTCAGCAATATATCCCGGCAGATCATCTTGCGGAATTTTAGCAACTCACCCAAGACTTGGCATAAACTAGAATATACATGACCAAATTGGTCTTTGATGCATTTGATTTGATATCTAGGGCTTCAGCATTATCCATAGCGATTTGTCATTAAGCGTGGCTGCACATCTCAGACTGAGATCCAGTTGTCCAGGATACTATAGCCAACATACCCTGCTTAGGTGAAGAGCTGTTTGGAGCTAAAGTGGAAGAAGCAACTCTAAAGTTTCATCATGATCACTGAACTGGTTGACATTCCTACTTCCTAGGACATTCTTCTATGGACTCTGGCCAATGCGCCACTATACCATTAGTGTCTTCCAAAACTTTGACTATGAAACATTCTGCTAAGAACTGTTCTCTGAAAGTTACTTAGTTGTCTCAACAGTGGACTATTTTCTTTACACCATATTTTTCTCAACGTTTCTATCTTGTTCCACTGGCTCTTGCTTCTGACGTGTCAAGCAAGAAGGAAATGTGCTATGCACTTTTGCGTCCTTCCTCCATCTATGCCTCCACGTTATATACTACTGTGAGGTTTCATTGTCATATGAAGTATAGTATGAAAAGCTGTGCTACTTCTCGACTTCCTAAAAGAAAAAGGGAAAAAGTAAGATACTTAAGGAAATTAAGAACATATGAATAGCCTTACTGGGTCAGGCCAATGGTCCATCTAGTCCAGTATCCTGTCTTTACGGAGGCCAATCCAAGTCACAAATACCTGGCAAAGACTCAAATAGTAGCAGCATTCCATGCCACCAATCCAGGGCAAGCAGTGGCTTCCCCCATGTCTGTCTCAACAGCAGACTGTGGACTTTTCCTCCAGAAACTTGTACAAACCTTTTTTTAAAATCAGCTACATTAACCGTTCTTACCACATCCTCTGACAACAAATTCCAGAGCTTACTCATCACAGCTTTCTCTGTTCAACAACTTTCTTGAAGCTCACATGTCTGATCTGTGACTACAACTTACTACATCTCTCCTACTGCTCTGAAATTTTCAATTCTTCTCTGTTCAGTGTACAAACTGCTGCTGACAAGTCCTCAGTTGTGCCTGAGTTCTTCAGTTCACTACTCACAGCTCTTCTTCTCAAGACTACTGTGACCAATCATACAGTGGCAACTGAACTACCAATATTTCTATATACCTTATTGGATTTTCGCATTCATCAAAGCATTGAAACCTCCACCACACTCTTTATCTCTGAACAGCTACTGTTTATATTTTTACCTTTTAACTGGCATCCATATGGGAACCCCAACTCTCCAATTACCACTGAACTGCCAATGTGTCTATACTCTATCCAGAGATTCTACTTTAATGTGGTATTGCAACCTCTAACAACTCTTTTACCACTGAATCGCCAATATTGCTGTGGCTTCTTTTTCAATTTTTTAGTCACTATTACTTATTATGCTTTACTCCTATTCCACAAAGGATTATGATTATCTATCTCCTTATCATTTTTGTTGACCTGACCTGCCTAACTGCAGATTATTTCATACCTCTCTGCACAGACCTCCATTCTTCAATAAGAGCTCATGTGGAGGAAAGGGGAGGAGGAGGCCACTAATGCTTCCCCTGTGGGAGGTACAAGAGATCTGATCTCAACTCATTCTCTTAATCAAAACTACCGGAAAACTTTGTGTATTCCTCTAATTTTTAGTCTTTTTTTCAGTTCTTCCTGCACTGGGAACTTCCTAGGCTTCTATTTTATTTTGGAAACTTAGGCAACCTATTTGAAACGTCCCTTTCTTTGATCACATAACATATATTCACTTCAGGATATGACTCCATTATGTTCACTATGAGCTAGTATCCAACAACCTCTCATCAAACCAATGCTCAAGCTCTTCTTATTTCTACTCAGTTGCTGGCAGGGCTACAACCCTCTTCACAGCTGTCAGACTACTGCTATACTCTACTATTTCTTTTCATTGGATTACGCCATTATGACTGGATTTTTATCTTATCTGCTTCAATCCAGGTTCTTTGCATTTAACACTCCTCCTCTCTGCCAGTCATTGCAGTTTTCTGTACTTATATTCTAGTCTACAATATCCTCTTCATTATTGCTGCATTACTTCCAGCTGGTTATCCAATTCCTACATGCAAGACCTTATTTCTTCATCAACTTCACATCATTTTAAGTGGGCACAGTTTCTCTGCTGCTATTGTCTAGCGAACTGGACTCCACCAGAGACAATTATGATCCTAGTCAAAAATGCTGAATTTACATGCCACATTTGGGACGACATCATTCAACAACACCAGAGCCGGCCTATCTTCTCTTTTATTGGTTCTCTATAGCTACCTAGAAACACTTTCCATCTGGGTAGTTATCCATACTATTTTCATGTCTGCAAGGACTTTAGAATTTCTCAATCTCCTCTCCACCTTTTTCCACTTCTTCTCTACCGGTAATCTTCTTCCAAAGTGGAACTTCCCATTTCTACCACTTCTGCATTTTACTCTACAGCATAGTACTTCAGCAGTACATGCTTTCCATTGGCTTCTCTTCTGTGCACTGTGCAATGGTGCTGATGTCAATGTAATAATGGAGGTATTTCCTGAGGACTGGACGATTGGAGATATGCATTTTCAACCTGTACAATGAAACCATCTTCAGAAAAGCAAATTTGGAACAAGAAAGTGACAGTTTCAAAGTTGGTGGCTGAAATGTAAACAACCTTGTGCTATGCAGATGATACAACGCTCATTACCAGCAGCAAAGAAGGCATGCTGTATCTACTGAGAAAAGTCAAAGCCAAATGTCATAACATGGGATAAGAACTGAACATAAACAAGATGAAGATTATGAACATGGAAAATGATGAAGATTTTGAGCTTGAAGGCGATAGAATAGAAGTTGTAAAAGATCTCAATATCCTAGGCCAGTGGTAGGCAAACTCATTAGTCAAAAGAGCCAAAGATCAGCAGTACAATGATTAAGATTTCTTTTGAGAGCCAAATTTCTTATCAAGAACCATGTTTTTAGGAGTCGGTTTAAACTAGCTACTAACATTAAATAAAACTGGATATCATAATAATAACCTTATTTATTGACAAAAATATTTTTTACATTAAAATAAAAATATGACTGAGGAAGGAGGGAGAGGAGAAAGGCCTGTACAGGTACGTACAGGTGAAGAAGGTAAGACCTCCATGATACTGGAGGTGATGATAGAGCCCCCCCAGAATAATAGGAAAATGGCAATACATTTTACAGGCTTGAAAAATACTTTGAAACATTACAGTCTTCACAAACTCTTATCTCTGCTAAAGTTAGCAAGCCAAGCGGAACCCATCTTTCATACAGAAGTCAGCAAACATCTGCTGAAGTATCATAATAAGAGAAGTCTATTTTGTGAGAATAAAATTACCAGAACGGAAGGGAATTACCACATATCTTAATCAAAGAATATATAATTGATTACTGTACAAATAAGGAATGCGCGGGCTTTGGAACCTTGATATTAAAAAGCCATATGTCGGGAATTAGATTAGAACCTTTTGGTAACAGGATGCACAGTATGACTTAGGAAAGTAAAAATATTATCCAATTAATTAAATGATAAGGAAAAATGACCATTATGACAAACACTATGTCTTCTTCTCTATTTCACAGTCAACTTCCTCCTCCCATCCTTCATAGCTAGGGAGTCCCATCTTTGAGAATATGCTGCCTGCTTGTCCTGGGATAAAGCACAGTTACTTACCTGTAACAGGTGTTATCCAGGGGCAGTAGGCAGATATTCTCACAACCCTCCCAACTCCCCTAATTGGCTTCTCAGCTTTTTTACAAAACTGATGGTTCTGGGAGCCAACATCGGACAGGAAGGCACACGCACATGCACTGTATGGCCGGTCTCGAGACTTCTAAAGAGTTAAAGTGATACTACACTTTTAGACTCTCTGTGCCAGGTTCCATGGATGACATCACACATCTGGGAGAATATCTGCCTGCTGTCCATAGATAACATCTGTTACAGGTAAGTAACTGTGCTGTCTTAACAATCCACTTCTTAGCAACACAGTAGAAAATGAGACTATACAAAAAAAAAGATTGCCACTGAAATGTAGTTGGAAAGCAATGACCACAAATGCTCACAGTCTTAGCAACAAAGTTCATGATTTGCAAGCCCTGATTTTAGAGGCAGATTTAGACATTGTGGCTACCACAGAGACATGGATCAGTGATTCCCATGAATAGAACTCAAACATACAGTATATCTATCTAGGAAGCATAGAGATGGTCAAAAAGGCAGAGGAGTAGCTCTTTATGGGAGAAACAATATCAAAACAAATGAGTGGAGGGGGTCTGGGGAAAGGAAGAAGTGTTATGGATCACCTTGAAAGGAGATGGAACATCTATCCACATGAGTGCTTATTTTGTCTATAGACCTCCAACACAATCAGAGCAACTTGATAAAGATCTGGTTATAGATATCCAAAAGTTTAGAAAGAAAGGGAGGTGCTCTTGTAGGAAGATATCAACTTGCTCGATGTGGATTGGAAAGTTCCATCTGTGGAATCTGAAAGAAGTAGAGAGACTGTTGATGCCTTTCAGAATGCTCTGTTCAGAGAAATGGTGACAGAATCCACGAAGGAAGGAGAGATGCTGGATCTGGTGCTCCTAAAAGGGGAAAATGTGTCTAATGTCCAAGTGGCTGTCCACCTAGGCAGTAGTGATCATCAAACAAC